>NW_026542598.1:24923045-25582253 GCF_028750875.1 Macrosteles quadrilineatus
CATCAGTGTGCCTTTGTGTGTCTAATCAGATTAACTTTGCCATCTTGATTGATAAACCAATCAGCAGCTTTACCTTCAACCTCATGTCGTACATTTGTCAAGTTAGGTCGATTAACATGTAAAATTGCACTTGCTGGTGTGGGTGTAATGTGTATTCAGACCAAACAAATAATAAATTATCGTTTCAGTATTGTTTTAACATTATTAATTTTACATTTTATTTTATTTAGATCAACAGACTAAAACGCCACACTGTACGTTCAATGGAGGCCGAATGTAGTTTCCTAATTTAAGCCAAACCATCGGATGAAATTCTACAGGGTGATTGATATAAGTGGACCAGCCGTTTTATTCGAAAACTATAAGAGATATAAAAAAAAGGTTAAATGGTAAGTGTCTTGGATTTTTTATTAAAAAAATTTTAGACAAGTCGAAAAAATTATTTTAGCCACCATTTTTCCAATATGGCCGCCAACTTAGATTTTTCTTATAGAACACCCTGAATTTTATGATGTATTCCGGCAGAAAATGTAATTTTGAGACGATTTTATTCTTGTATTTTTTTCATATCCCTAACAATTTCAAAGATAATAATGGTTTAAGTTGTGAAATTTCGAATAGTTTTAGAATAAAACAGCTGGCATGCTTGCTTAGGTCTTTGTCGAAACTCTCTCATGCCGCAATTTCAAAACTTTAACCATTATTATCATTGAAACGGTTAGGTTTATGAAAAAATCACAAGAATAAAATTGTCTTAAAATTACATTTTCTACCGGAATACATCATAAAATATAGGGTGTTCCCGAAGAAAAATAAAAGTTGGCGGCCATATTGGAAAAATGGTGGCTAAAATCATTTTTTCGACTTGACTACAATTTTTTAAATAAAAAGCCCAAGGCAGTTACCATTTAACTTTTTTGGATATCTCTTATAATTTTCGAATAAAACGGCTGGCACACTTATATCAATCACCCTGTATATACAAATTGTAAGCACTGCAAAATCACCATGTCAAAGCTGTAAGCAACCCAAACTTTAATTACTATAAAACGATTACTTTAAACCTTTAAGTTGCCTAAGGTTAAGTAAAATATAACCCTGATTGAAAATTGCTAATCGATTGATATCCACAAGCTACATTTGTATTTTCCTTTCCATTAAATATGTCTAGCAAACTCGTGAATCGGTAGAAACAATACAATTCCCACCCTAGGAAGAAAATATGGAGATTTTTCAGTCATAAAACAGGTTGGGCAACGAACAGCTGATAAAGGTATTGATAAATCTACAACAATCAGGAAAGATTTCACTTGAAACATTTGGAATTACTACAGCACGTTCATACATTTAAATCATAAAGGTATTCGTGTTTGTTACGTTTAGGACTTTAGTCACAGCATTTCCAACAACTACTAGTCGCATCGACCTAATTGATACAATTGAAGTTGGTATCCTTACAGGTATTAATATTTATTGGATAATCACTACCTAAACCTATTTACGACAAATATGTGAACATGTGTTAAAATCGATATTTACAGCATATTCATGAGTTATGAATAGGCTTTCACAATTCATCGAGCAAACCGGAGGTGACGGCTTACAAATAAATATTTCAACATTCATCAATTTGATGTAAAACCTTATACTGTATTACTTATAAATTATACAAACTGTCATTATAGTTTATTTGGCTGTCATGATAAATAATTATATGTTTTTGTTGTATAAGTAATCAATTTTATGTTTATTTAACAGTTGTTGATATCAGACGAATAATTTCGTGTGTTAGTTACATTACCTGACATAAGAGGTGCATTCATTATCGCGTAAAAGAAAACCAAAAGATAAAATATAAAGATACGATTTCAAATGCATAATTAAATAATTACAATTGCATTATAACTGTTTGATTCATTACATTAGATGTATTTTGATTTTTATTCGTACACTGTTGTATGTTTTTTGATTATTCATTGAGTTTCTTTTCTCTCTTTAACATATATTTTAAGAAAGAGAAAATTAATTAACACACGAAATAAATATCTTTAGCTGAATTAGTAGGATAATTTTAATAAAATCTAAGTTCTTACCGTCAACGCAATCAGGAGTAATATTCCACTACGGCCGTTTCGGAGATGACTCCATCGTCAGGTGCGTAGTGGTACACTAAACTATAGTCTTGTCACATTTAACACGAGTTTTCTTCATTTGCATTGCGTCAGGGGGTGAATAAATAATACACATATATTTACAGGACGGACACACGAAAACACGAATACACGAAAACATTTAGAGCACGTGCACGGCTTGAAAACTGATGACCGACTTCACCCCCTGACGCAATGCAAATGAAGAAAACTCGTGTTAAATGTGACAAGACTATAGTTTAGTGTACCACTACGCACCTGACGATGGAGTCATCTCCGAAACGGCCGTAGTGGAATATTACTCCTGATTGCGTTGACGGTAAGAACTTAGATTTTATTATATTTTCACGCAATCTGCCACACTCAAGAATAGGATAATTTTGTTTTACTGCGGCTTAATTTAGATAAACTTTAAGTGACATTCTAAACTATTGTTGGTCATTGAATCTCAAAGCCTTATACAAACTAAAATATAGTTTCTCAGATTCATACTGAAGTTTCGATGAACAAAGACTATTAAGATGGTCTTAGTATCTGCCCTAAATAAACGTGGAATAATAACTTTGAATTAACTACAATATTAACTAGCACCAACCACTTTTTTGTAATTATTTCAGATTTTGTAGTGGGGTTTAGAGGCTTTAGTGTGATTATTTTATAGACACAATTGAACGTTTGAATATTTCAAAACAAATGAGAAAGTGTTATGGCTGCAGATTTATATAAATTTGTGTAAGCTAAATCAAGGCATTGTTCTTGTTGATAAGTAGTGTTTTGATTTTTTATGTATTGTTGTAATTTGTCAAAACAGATAATTTTTTTGGTAATAGTTTATTTCTTTTGAAAAATGTATGTACAAATTTAATGCACAACACTCATTAGTGAAAATGTAAAATGAATTCCTACAAACTATTAAAAAGAAAAAAAACCAATCAATGTGCATATTTTAGTATATATATTTAAAAAATCACTTAATTCGACAAAAACTAAATCTTACACTTGCAGTTTACTCAACTTCAAAGGAAGTATCTCTATATTAGCTCAATTAACGCTTCTGTTATCCATCATTAGTCAAATACCAATTAGCTCACGTAGAGTGTCACTGGTACATAATTAATGTAATAATCATGTGCATTGTCTACATATACTCGTAGTAGCGATCCAGTCATGATTATATATAATGTTCAAAGGAAGTATCTCTATATTAGCTCAATTAACGCTTCTGTTATCCATCATTAGTCAAATACCAATTAGCTCACGTAGAGTGTCACTGGTACATAATTAATGTAATAATCATGTGCATTGTCTACATATAAATAAGGGCACATATAAATAATTGTGTATAGTTCAAAGACATAATATAGCGAAAAAAATTACTCATTTATTTATTTTTTTATTCCAACGCAGATCACCAGTTATAATGGGGATGCAAGAATCCTATATGGTATCAACATGTTAACAGAAAAATTAATGGATTCTACATGGCAAGAGAAACATCAGTAACAGGAAATCTGATCTTGACTAAGAAAGCAACAATTTAACAATGAAGCACAAAATAAAATATGAAAAACAATAATAATGGTAAACATTTTATACAACAATAAAAGTGTGTAGAACATTTCTGTTTCAATAAATTGGTAAGCTAGTTATAAAATTAAGCAGAAAACAATACATTTCCCCCCATTTTAGAATTACAAATATTACATCTTTAGAATATTTTTTCAATTACAATTCAGTTTAAAATTAAATAAACGACAGAATTACAATTCAATTTAAAATTGAATAGACGTCAAACATTTGTTTTACCTTTTTAACTTGTAGTATTCAAAAAGGTTTGTAACTAAACAACATGTTTGAAGAAATCCATCATCAAATTATACCATGTTCTCATACAACATAACTAACGTTTTGACAATATGGATGCATATTTTACGGATTATTTCATTTTAATTTCTGGTGCCCATATACTTACTTCTATTTGGTACAATTACACTGCCTTTGTTTAGGATTTAACAAAAATATCGTGAATATCAATCATTATATTTCGTTTACAATAACAATGCTTTTAAAAGTCTAGTTAATTGATCATAATTACCTTGTTAAAACATGATTTCGTTATAAAAATAAATAATCACATGTGTTAAATATTATAAGTGAGAAAGTTTGGACGTGTGGATGGATGTTTGTGACAAGTAAACTAAAAAAAATACTAAACCGACGGGGTTGAAATTTTACACAAAGGTAGATTATGCAGCCTCACATGCACACATAGGCGTATTCACGTCCTCAAACTGCCATCGGGCTCCGCCCAAGTGGCTCTGTAGTTTCCCATGTTAACATTATGAGCATTCATATTAAAAAGTAATTATCTTTGTCAGCTGTTTCAACTAACTTACACAAGTTTGTTCTATGACATTCAATAGCATTAAAAACTTATAAGGTTTGTCAAAAGGGTGCAGCACTATTATTTTGTTCGCATTTATGACAACAGCTAATTTTATCCAAGCAGCAACAACAATCTATGATACACTATGAAAACTTTACTTTTTTCTATTTTTTAGGTGCAGTGGTAGTATATTACCACTCCCATGAATTAATGAATTAATTGAGATTAATTAATTGTGGCTATGGTAGATGTGCTATACTATAGCATACCATAAGTTAAAATAACGAAACCGTGTCCTCTCCCAATGCAAACGCAATGTACGAGTACTGTAATAAGCATTTTATATATATACGCCAACCGACGAACGTACAAACGTACGAACGTACGAAGGACGGTTACTCTGCTATTTAATTACAAACAAAAATATGACTTTTGAAATTTTTTTTACAATGTTAATTCGAATGAAAAATAATAATATTTATTACCAAAGTATTGCCGAAAAACGGTATTGACAGTTGCTTGTATTTGACAACTAATAAATCAAAAGGTTACACCTGAATTGATGAGTATTGCAATATTTATTCATAAGCCATCAACCTCGTGTTGTTCCATGAACTGTAAAATGCAATTGGAAACTCATAAATATATGAGGAAATTTGGATCCCAGTATGCACTATATACATTCTCAATAATGTTGTAGAAAGAAAGAAATTTAATATGTTTTGCCGTTATTTAAACTAGCCTTTTCAATTCAGTTCTTAGAATTGAAAAGATTCACTTTACTGCATTGTTTACTTTACAGTGCTGTTTTGTTACTTAACACAAAAATCATCATCATCATCGGTCATTGGTGGACCGTAGGACCAATGAGCTTTAAAAATTGAAAGAAAAGTAGTAAAACTGTAATAGTTCGAACATCTACGAATCAGCTGTTATAAGAGCAATTATATTGATGAAACAGTTTTCAATTTGATAAAATTTCCTCTAAAGTTTTATCAAGATATCTGCAATAGTTTTTAGGATATACATTTTATGACACGAAAACAAAATGGTTAATATTTAGTGAACGAGGCATATTTTAGAAATTATGTTATTCTTGCTTTTCGTTTTGATTAAACTCGTATATAAATAATAGCATTTGGTTCCCAATTCATTGCCATAGGGTCTTTTCTTTGCCTAAACGACTGGCTCATATATTTCAGGTGTTTTACAGCTACTTAGGGGTTAGATTTGGAATCGCCCCAAACATTTCCACCTCGAGGGGAAAGTCGTGAATCTTAGATAGTCTTTAAGAACTCGTTTAAGGTCATAGACCGAGGTTTAATGGTGTTTTATTATGTTACATACATACGAAACAACTTTTTAACCACATTATGATGTTTTTAGCTGTTTTACATACGTTAATTGGTGGCTGAAAGTTACGTTATGCCGGCCATGCCAGCTGTCATCGTCATTTGGGGACTGAGCAGGTTTTTACATTCCTAGGGCCGCAAAATCAGCTGCCCGCTTACTTTCTTAAAACATAAACGCATATTAAATACACAATCAGTATCCATAGAATTGCATAAGAATTGTATTATTGTCACCGCTGCCTACCAACTGTTTATTATTATTTTTGCTGATTCCTCAAATTATTTCTTCACATAACCTTAAAGTTGTAGTTGTGTGTTGACTATCAGTGTGCATTATTATTGTGGTGAATAGTGGTAATAGGGTATATATAGTGTGGTGAAAAATAGCGTTCGTACCACGGACCGAAATGGTTTTGCAACTCTCGATCATTTTAAGTTTTCGACTTCGTCTCGAACTTAAAAAGTATCTCGAGCCGGCAAAGCCTCATTTTCGGCCCTAGGTTCGAAATATACTATTTAAAAGACCGCAACAAAAGCTCTGATGAAATGCTATTAACGAATTTAAACAAATTATATGCTAATTGTTAGTTGAGTCTAATGCGGAACTTGTTACATTTATCGTCTAGTATACACTATGGGTTGATTGTTATTTGGTTAGGTTACAGGGAACACAAATACTCTAGAATTTATGATAACTGACACGAATCCAAATTTAAGTTAACACAGGTTGTAAAAACTCTGCTTATAAGAATGAGTTGTATCTCATAAAATTTTATACTGTATAAGAATTTAATTTAAATAAACAGATCTATATAACCTGCATTTTAAAGTAAAGTTGTTTTCAGTTTTTAGGTGTTTACGCCTCCACATTTGCTATACATATCTTTTCGTTAAAACGTATACAGAATAATGCCACGTGAAAACCACGGAAACAATTATATCAATATTTAATCAAAGATTAGTCCATCTTCACAATAACTCGACTAAAGATGATAACATGAAGTTTGAAATACATAAATACTTTCACTCATGTTATTTTTTGTGGTGGCATTAATAATTACTAACTAAAGAGCTTATTTGCATAATTGACTTTTGACAGCAGAACACCAATAATTAACTTCTGATACGTTGAAATCCAAACCGCTGTCATCCACCTGCGGCTATGTGTGTACGTGCATATCTATAACATGTTTCCATAGCTTATGGAAAATATGGCTGGTATATTCAAACACTAAATGTTCTTGTTATATTGTAGGTATAAAATAACAGTGAGTTGCTTAAGACTGTCTTAAGCCTTCGGCTATTATAATATATACAAAAATAAACCATCTTTACAGTTCAATGATTGTAATAGTGTAGTTCTACATGAATGTGTGTTAGAAACACATTTTTTAGCGGTGTTTCTTAATTACTCAAAGCTTGCCCCGTGTTTAACCAACTTGATACTATCTTAGCCTGTAAAAGGATGAAACATACAGTGCTAAACAGGAAGATCGTAATAGTTTCCCTTTGTGATTGTTGGAACTTCACCAAAGAACGTTCCAGTATCAGGATTGTACTACAATGTCTAATGGTTATTTCCTTCAAAGGGATTATGCAAAATCTCATATTTTTTTGGAATACCTAATGAGCTAACATTTAAACAACTGCAAAAAAAAATACAAATAATTCATTGGAAATGTAGTACTTAAAACTATAAATCACATAATTTATAAAATTGTTGACCCCTCAACACATTTTTAAACACCCACAAAGTAAGGATTACTAGTATGCTATTTATCGCTTTGAACATATAAAAATAATTTCTATAAGTAGGAATAATTAACTTTAAAATAATAAAGCGATTGCAAATTAAGAGATAAGCTATACGGCTTAACATATTTAAATATGCTTTGCAAGTGTATAAAAAGATAATTTTGATCTATATCCGCATTGGATTTTAATGGTGAGTGATGTCATGTAGAGGTGCCAGGACAAGAAATAACACATCAGTTGATTGGGTTTTCAATCAAGCTTACAAAGTTGATTCCAGAAGAGCAGCAAAACACAATTGTTGTTTTGAGGAGGATTATCACTGATATATGTAACTGGATGGTTGTCATAGGATTTACTATTACAAGTAGACCCTACACGTCATATTAAACCAGGAAAATTGGTTTTGCGAGACGCAGAATACGCAGATACTAGTAATGATCATCCCATTATGACACGGTGGTCTCTGGAAAATTACGACTACACGAGTTAAGGCTGTTAAAAACTGATATAATAGGTTATGCACCTTTTCCGTCTTCAATTTTTAAAATATAGTCCAAGGATGACTATTTTCGGGTAATTGACCTATTTTGAAACCCACATTAAATTTGAAGTCTTCGTCAATTGGCTTAAATACACGTCGACAAACAAATTTCACAGTTATACACAAAAACATTTAATAACTGTAGGCCTGTCACATTTATACACGGGGAAAACCTATGAACTTTATGTGTCAACGAAGACTTCTGTCGGATTCATAGACAAATTACTTTCATGTGAATTTGAAAATAGGTCTTTCTAAATTCTAAACTATTTGTCCCTTTAGTGTATTTTCTGAACTATAAAATTATGATTTCATATTAAAACATGATTTTGAATTATAATAACTACAAACATCATAGGAACGCTGGCGTTTACGAAAACACGCCACTAATCACTGAAGTAATTATTTTGTTTTCGTAGAAATGACCTCTCACTTGGTTCTCTAGCCAAACTAATGACTTGCACATTAGCGGTCGTTAGAGAGTTTTAAGTGAAATAAACAGAGAAACGTATGTTTCGATACTCGCATTGAATATTTTACCTGCTATTATTGTTAAATGATACAATAATAACCCACTATTTACATGTCAACTAATCCAAATCTAGTATTTTAGCTGTATTTAAATTTTGTATAATATTTAGTCTAATTTATAATACATCTCAATAGAAGTAAACAGTTTATTTTTATTTTACTGACTACTGTCGTAGAAGGGTATATTATTTGAAAGTTCTGCTAGGAGCACCTGGTGTTAAGCACTTTCAAGCTAATTCAAGTACGTTTCTTAGATTGTTCAATAAAACTTAATGTCTACCAGACTGCACAGAATTTGGGCCATTGTCAACTCTAATGTGTAGCAAAAAGTCTATTGCGATCCCCTAATTATATACGGTTATTTTATTTGTGACATTCTGTTTGAGTCACTCTGTTCCATGTAAATGTACGTTTACAACATTTAATATACGTAGTAAACTTAGTGATATTCATGGAAAGTATAAATATATATATTGTAGAGAGAAAATCAGTTTATCAACATTATATTACATCAAACGATATACTTATGAACTTAGAGATAAACAGGTTATGCTTGTTAATAGATATATTCGTATTATTAAGTGACGAAAGCGTATTGAATTTCTCCCCATTTATACTTTTTTTGTCCAAGGACGCTAGGCACGAGCCCGGGATTGTTATTAACATTATTTCAAGCTAGACCTAGGGGTTGTGTTATTATCACATAGATAAAATCCATAGGTGATTTGGGGGGATTTGAACCCTGATCCTCTGAAACCAAAGTCCCACGCTCTAACTACTAGACCAGCTCGCCCCCCCCCCCTCCACGTCTATACTAGACACGGTAAAAATTCAGTATATCATGTCATTAAACCTAAACACTTTCCATCTCCACCTAAAATCGATATTTTGTTTGTAAGACATTGAAGGTAATACAGTAATCGTCAACCTTTTACTTACTTATTTACTGTTACTTACTCCCAGCCATTTATTTAGGAGGTAATATTTAGCCTCACCAAGAAATCTTTGCCACGTTATCCTGTCTTCTGTATTTTTCCCTACTGCTTCAATTCTCTCCTGCTTTCACTTGTTTCCACCATCTCTGGTTTGGTCTTCCTCTAGTTCACCTTCCAACCGCATTGCCCCCTAATACTCTTCTCGGTGTGCATTCTTTGCCTCTTCTGAATATTTTTCCGGCCCATCTTATTCTTCAGCACTCAATTTTCCCCAATTATATTTGTGCGGTTGTAAAGTTGTCTTTCCTCCCCATTGTCTTCGTCTTCGTTATTCCCCTTGACCTTATATCCGTCCATAAATGTTCCTTATAATTCTTTTTTCAAATACAATTAGTTACTTTTCATGTTTCTTCTTTATTTTAATAAAAATTTCAAGTAAAACTTGCTAGTAAATTTCTTAAGTATTATCCTTGTTTTTTTCCTAAAATTAAATGTAATTAGTTTTAGAATAATTTGTTTAAACCTACTTTTCCTCCCTCCTCGCATAAATATGTCGATTCAATTCTTGAGATCTAGTTTGTATCCTCTAGGTTCTTAGACCTCTTACAAACTACTGTATATTTAAAAACAAATTTAGTAATCATCACAACGCATAGTGTAATATTGGATATGTTTACCTATTTTGTAAAAATATAATAACCTCACGGAGGAAATGTATGGATATCATCCCATCGAGAGACCCTCTATAGTAGTCATTACCATATAGATGTGTTGAACGTCAGGTTGGCAAGTTGTCAACCATAGACACATCTCTGTCTACATAACCAGTCTGGTGTGAAATAAAAACATTGGAGATGTCAACCTATTGTGTTGTGTATGAAAATCTACGGAGAAAGCATTGAACATTTATGGTTTTGTCATTGAATAAACTATTAATGTTGAGTTTATACACTATCCATCCTATCTACCAAACTGAGTTGGTGTCAATGATAAGTAACTTTTGCTTGTGGAGAATTTATTTGTCATATAGCCTATTAAATATAAACCTAATAATGTTTATTGTTTTCAAACCAACGATACACTTAGGGGAAAAAATAAGTTTTTTGGGATTAACTTTTTAAACGAATGATTGTATATCGCTTTAATTCGCACAATTGATTACTGTATATAAATTATTCACTAAGTATGATATTAACAGCGTTTTCAGTGTTGAAATATTTTAACGTATGACCTACATAACCTGTCTTCGTCACTATTTAGGTGATGTCAGCTGAAAATGAGGAAGTCACGTGACACTAGCATTCTTATTTAATTTCCGGTACGTCACCGGAAATGCTTGAGGTTAACACTCTATGTTTAAAGACTCATGTAACACCGTATCTGAATAGTATCCTTTACATTTGTTAGTCTCCTATTAAAAATTACTACAAGTCTTGGTTTGTTATAGAAGAATATTTTATTAGTGATTTGGAACAACGAATATAAACAGTGGAAAACTTGATTAAGTGATAGATTGAGATAAATTTATTTGGTGATTCCTTAAGGTGATTTCAGGAAGAACCTGATCTGCTAATCTATAATGAAAATACATTTTTGATACTTTAAATAAGCTAAGAATGTTTATTTTATATTTATTTTATGTCTTAACCACATGAATAATGTAGCAGATAATTATAAAAAATGCTTTTAAGATCAGTGAAAAAAATAAATGAACTTCTTTTTTACTGACCATGGTTGAATAAAGTCAGAATATTTTTTTTTAATTAATGTAAATAAACTGTCACCAAAGATGAACTTCGAACAGACGACTAAGGAATTTTCTGTAAAAACTACTTAAAACAAGTTTTTAATGTTGTAAATTTTTAAACTTGATTGTGATGATAACGCAGATTTACTTGCAGCTTTAATCCTAATCGGTTAACGAAAACATAACTAGCGCTGATAAGAAATGAATCCTATTCTAAACAAATTTTATATCCCATTGATTTTTTTAATCAAGTCTTTTTAGAAAAAAAACTAGCACAATTCATTTTGAACGCAAAAATTTAGTGTATTCAAAGTAGTCAGTTCTCAATTATGTAAGAGCTAAAGGTAAACAACTGTTCAAAGCTGTAAATGTAAGCGTACAACTAGAAGTTACCAAGTGGTCACAAGTCTAGAGGATTAGAGTTTCGAACACTAAGTTTCATGTGTGATGGAATCTACTAATCAAACATGACGTTTAGTTTATTGATAAACTTCAAAGTGACTGAGAAAACCATTTCTGTAAAATAATTTGAAAGTAATTATTACGATTGCAGTTAAATTATGCTAGTGACTAGGTACAGAGGTTTATTAGCTAAACAAATCTTTTTACTTGCCTTTGTAACTAATTACTAGGTCGATTAAATTACACATTATACCTATTAGTTGCAAAATTAAATATTATCGAAAAAACGATGTCACTGTGGTCCAGCATCGTAGACTTTCAGGAGAGGGACAACGAAAATATCCACAAAAAGTGAAGGCATTTATGTCGAACCATGAAGCTTAATTTTCTTTTATACTCTAGAGTAAATAGATTTAAAAAATCTACAAGTTACAGATACTGTACTAAATACTATCTCTAATATGTTTATATCAAACATTATTAAAATAACCTGAATTAAATGATTATACTATATCACACTTTTCTCTACATTTTTCAAGCTTCCACTGTGATTAACACATTATGAAAAGCATTAGGTATGAAATACGGAGTATTACGTATTAAGTGAGGTAGCGAAATAGATGAATAAATATTAGGTTAAAAATATAATTTATCTGGTTTTTGCACTGGTGGATATTATTAATTTGATGTAAAAAATAAATTATCAAATCGAAATGTACTACACTCACTAAATGTATCAAATATCCTCTACGTTTTAGAGTAAGCTGTGTACCGTCATTACTTAAAACGGACGTTGACAGTAATCAAGAATTACGTTCCTTTTTGTCAAATGTTGCCACATGTGTCCTTCCCGAAGCTTCTTCTACACTTTAACAATCTATTTTGTTCAAATAAACTGTAGACATTGTTTTCCATATGCTTTATTGTAAAATATTCTTACAACTAAATTGACAGCTTAACCACCCAGCTAATTAGTGAATGGAAATTTGTTTAATAAATCAGCTTGATCATATATAAAATCTTTCTTTACGTTGCTCTTGTATTTATTAAACGAGAAAAGTTGGGTTACCAACTCCAATTTGGGTCACTAGATTCCGAAATGCTCAAATGACAACTACTATTTTGGAATGTAGGTTTGTCTACCTTAAAACATTATTAGGATTAGCAACCGATGCATAGCAACCCATGTTGTAATATATGTGCTGTCATTGCGGTTACCAAAGGCGAGCTAGGTAAATGATTCCTCAAGCGTCGACAGAAAATATTTCAGCTGGAGTATCTGTTACGCTTGTCATCATATCTTGTTGAAAAAAGCTAATTAGAAAGTTTGTATTGTCCTTTTATCTAATTGGTCGTAGTTTACTTCACATAATTCAGATTTTCAATAAGCTTTGCTCCATAAGTACATTGTTATGGTCCAACATGTTTTATATATATACATATATGCATACATACATACATATATACATAGTTTCTCTTTTATAGATAGGACTTTATTTTACTAATAAAGTGAAGATTTGTATGCGCATTGCGCAATTAGTTTAATTACTACGCTATCTTTATTAGAGGTAAGAATATTTTGTTACACTTGTTGCTTAACAATTTTTAAAACAATATAAATAACTGTTTACCCTACACCTTTTATAGACTAAAGTGTTTTGTGATTGGTTATTATTTGCATGTTGTATCATGACTTGACTGCTATACAGCGCATATTTTTTTACTGCTACTCTCTGTAGTATATTCCAACTTAGGTTGGGCGTTTGTGTATTGTTAGGAGTAATGTGTTACGTTTTTTCACCTGAGGTCCAATAGGTTTCAATAGAAAAGGTCCGCAATAAACCTTTGAACAAAATATAGGCTTAAATAGATAAATACTAATTTAGGATTGATGACGATATGTTTATAAACCTATTTATATTGTCGAAAATCAATCCTGGAGTGATGTTTACATTTTAGGAAGGTGTATTACAAATTTGTTGTAGGCTCTATGATTGGTTTTGAAAAATTTTGTTTGTGTGTCTGTATGATTGGATGTGTACATAACGATGGACTACACTTGTGTTCCGATTTTGATGAAACTTCGTGTACAGTTCCATGGTATCTATAGAAGCGTTTTCCAATTTTTCTAAATTTATATTTTTAATGGTAGTTTTCTAAAAAAAAACACAAAAAAACATAATGGATATTTACAAAACGGCTAAAAAACCGTTTGACAAATTTTTAAAACGTTTAGTATGTTATAGTTGTTGCAACTCTACATAAAATGGTACTACCCCCAAAGATGTAAAATCTCTGGCTTAAAAGTGATTACACCTTTCAAATTTTACCCATAAAATACAATAGTTACTCCAACACTTGTTCATGATAAGGACTGTTGACAAGCTACTGGGAGAAAGTGTGTGCCAGATAGCTACGTTTATTCTATTTACGTACATACTGTGCTGTACGTAGATATAGAGAGAGGAAGGTAGACAAATGCATGTATACATATCTACACTCGAGTACGTGTTCCACCCTAATGATCTGTAGGGTCTGACTCATTAGTGTTACAAGGGAACGATGTAAAAGATCGTTTGTTACTAAACACCAATACGTGCTTTGAATTACTGATTTATTATTGTATAATTGCCTCATTAAAAAGCATAACAAATGTATTTTAACAGTTATAATTTATCTTTAAATATTGTATTTTGTTACCAACTAGGCTTATCACAGTTTTAAAGTTTGATTTTTAGCATATAGCCTAAAAATGACTTTGTAAAGTCTCCCCAAAAAGTAAAGCCTTAAGTTTGTACCGTATGGTTTCTAAGGTGTTCTTTACAAATAATTACTGTAGGTATATTTGAGTTTACTGTAGTCTATGTTGTATGTCAACGTTCTAAATGATCTTTCACTGTACAAACACAAAAAACCAAAGAAAGCCATTTAATTATTAATATTTAATCACAAAATCAATGGTGATTAAAAAAATTAGTGTCATCTTATGCCATTTTTTGGTAGCTTATTAACTTATTATTTTTAGAGGTAACTAATTAGCTACTTTTTGACTGGTAGTATGTAAAATAGTAAAACGAATTCTGAAATATACAGTGTAATGGAAAAGCTTTTTACGCTTATTAATTTAGTAAGTGTATTCTAAGCAAGTAAATGTTGATTAATTTGATTATGCGCTTAAGAGACACAATTATTATTTAACATACGTTGACAACTTTCATTATTCATACACTTAAAAATAACTTTGTAAATTTCTTTATAATTATTAGGTTTAAAATACCTATTAAATTATTAGTTGTATGATTTCAAATGTAGTTTTATATTTTTTAAGATATATGCATAATTACAACGATATTTATCGAAATAGGTTATCATATCGTTTTAGTTGTATGTTTGAACTTACAATATAATTTGTATTGTTACTTAAAAGATAGTTTGAATATTTTAAAATGGAAAATTACTAATTATCAATCAATTATCAATCAATTATCAATTAGTTAAGATGGGGACGCCACTATGTGCGTATTTTAACCCAAATATGAGTGAAGGATGAGTGTAGGATGGGTGGCGCGATCTTGTAGTCTTGTTAGTGACTAAGGCCGACATGTTCCTTAGACACAGCTGTTAATTAATAGCCCATACAGCTAATGGCAACTAAGGGACCTACAGTTTATAGTGGAATCCGAACCACATTTTTCCTTGTAATTTACGAATTGGTCTAATTATCAGGATAGTACTGCGGATAGTCGTAGTACTCACTAGTGCGGACGTTAATCCACACCAGGGAGCATCGCATCCACAGTGCATCCCTATAAATATCCACAATTCGTGACCTCCTAGTAGCTGGATTACAGGACGACGCCACCCGTCCCAGTCTTAATATTAACTTTAATCTTAATATTTAACAACAATTAATCTGAAATAATGATTCCTTACCATTTAGTTTATTTGCACTATATTTGACAGCAATCTATTCTTATGTTCCATGGCGGTATATGATTTTTAGATTTGAAGTCCATACAAATTGTCTCTTTCTGAAAATTGTTCTTGGTTTGAGAACAAAAAACCTCTAATGGCAATAGACACGTACAAGGTAAGTCCAAATTTAACACGTCAAATATGATACTTTTGACAAAGGTTTTTTCTAAACTGACTTAAGTAATTTATATTGGGGCAAATATAAGTAACCATCATCCGCTAACCTGTTACTTTATCAATCATTCACCACTTTTATTATTATTTGTCAAAGAACATGTAGATTGAGTAGATGAATCTACTATGAGTTAGTTCATGGTTCAATGTTTATCTCTAAAATAATAGGAGTGTTATGCCTAAGAGTCTTGGTGAAAGCTTGGGTTTCCCTCCTAAGGGTAAAGTAATTGAGATGGACAAACCTTTTTATATTTATTCGCTTTTTCTATAGGCCTTTTCAGTCTGGTTTGAATATAGGTATACATTTTGTGGATTGGACTAAAGTGTGTGTCACACCATGGAAAATATTATAGACAAGAGGATTAAAATCTATGTATCTCGTACAGAGAATCTATGTTTATTTCTGTAGTTTGTGTTTATATTATATGGTTTGTTTGTATATGGTATTTGACCTTTTTTATAACCGTCTAGGTTGTTTATTTGCTTATTTTCTAAGATTTGTTTAGGATCAAATTAATAACTGGTAAAACATACGAACATGCACAATCAATAAAGCTCAACTTTACCGGTAAAGGGGTAAAGTTTCAACACCCCTTTAGTGGCACGGAGAATTACCGTTATTAGAACATCCTTAAAGCACTACTTTTCTTATAAAGTGAAAATGACTTTAAAATAATAATTTCTTAACTACTTTCATTAACTCCAGATTCAGAAAAATATAATAAAAAGATAAAAAAGCAAAATATTTAAAACAAATTTCCCTTTCACGACTATAATACAAGTATAATTGATCGTATTAAAGCTGCATTGAAGGACTTAGTACAATGTTATTCCGTTAACAGAGTTACATTACATGGTTTGGAAACAATTTCACAAATAGGCCTACGGTAATAAAAAAAACTTACAGTACATATAACTACGGTAAAAAACACCTAGTGACAGAAAATGCCCTTTCCCTTAGATTTATGCAGTCTTCTGGTACTATTTATACTTTTAAAAACATATTTAAATTGAAGGACGCTATTATTTGGCTGTCATCATGCCGTAGGATATTATCATACGAATGCACCAATACCGCTCTGTGAAATTGGTACTTGACTGACAATGCAGTGGGGTTCCATTTTAACATCCGCTATGTGTTTATGAAATAAGGATTCGGGTTTAAAATTATAATAAAATAAATTACTCAATACAAAGAAATAGCCTATATCAGATTACAGTTTGTCGGGCAGTAATATACTACTGTATTTAATATAGAGCTAACTACAGCTTTAACTAATAAATTTTATATTTATAAATTGACTGTATTCTACTAATACATCTAAAAATATAATTATTTTTTTTAGTTATATTCTCCCGCAGTATTTTTAAAATCCATATCAATTAGGGGCAGACCAGTGGCGTTACATAGATATATCAGGGAAAATCTTAAACTATCAATGGTTTCATATCCAACAATAGATGCTGCGTTGAAATGTTACGTTTGAAAGTCAAGTAAACAATTTAAGACTTATTATAAATTGTGTTAGGATATAATAAACATTGCCAATTTCCTTATCCGCAACATAGAAAGTTAATCATCATTTTGGAGATGATTGAAAAAGTTTGCAACTCCTGATAGAGCTTTACGCTTGGATGATTAAATTAATTTTAGCTTTTTCCTAGAACAATTGCATACATTGTATTGCACAAATAGAATTCATTGAGATTAATTGTCGCATTTTTTGATATCATAAATATTTACAATTTAATAGCTCTATACATGAAACATGCAAGAGCAAGTTATTATTAAATTTTGTTTTTATACATTAATATTCATTTAGGGTTAAACAATCTATGAAGTAATATAAAACAGCGATATATTGACAACAGTACAATACAACTAAAGATAGCTTTTGTATTCCCATACAGTTTTTTATCCTCTAAATTGTATGGTTTGTGAAAAGAATATTTATAAAAGAATTAATAATTACAGGTTAGATGAAAGTGCATTGAGAGATTTTGCAATCAATGTGCAAAATCTAAACATAATAAAAAAATATAATAATTAAACTAAATAAATCTACTTAAAACATTTTACTCATGAGTTTATATACAAACGTGTTCATAGGCCACACCCTACTATAAAATAATGTCAACAAAATAAACTTATAATATACAATAAGGTGAGATATATAAAATGTTGTTGAATTAGTAGTAAAATAAAGAGCTGTAAGACTTCAGATGAAATGATACATTTTATTTTAAACATTTCCAATTTTACACTGATCAATTGTCTACAACAAAATATTATCTATTTTTAGATCAATACTCCAACAACTCTATAGTTAATAGCGGTGTTCTGGAAACTGCCAGAAGCAATTTAAAGTTTCATGCGTAACACATGATAATCCACAGTACCCTCAAGTATTAACCAGCTTATCACAGGTTACTAAAGTTTGTAGAACAATTATTACACACGACATACCATACGTTTTGATATTGTGGAAAAAAATTCTGTGTTATATTGTTGGCATTTCTGACATTACTTTAGATTACATGACGTGTTACTTACATTGTAAATCAAACACTATTTGACTCACTAAGGCTCTTTACTAACTCTATGACATCGATATTTGATGAAAAATATTGCATACTTTTTATTATATTTTAAAATATTTTTCCTCCAACATAAAAATAAAAATAGATCTATGGTAAAGAACTAATAAACTGTGATAACAGCCTAAGCAGAGAGGTGAGCCCTGAGCCTATAATCAAGAATGATGGAGTGTGAGTTATTCTTAGACCATTGATTCTTTGGCATTATCAAGTTCCTAAAACGCCCTAGGATGTCGCTTAAAAACTGAAGCCATTGTCCCTTCTCTTCACGGGTTGAACCTTTTGCTTCGTTATAAAACATCAACGTGTTTTACACATTCAGGTTATGGAATTAATCAAATTAAAGAACCGTAATAAAACATACTACTGAAGCAAAATGTTCAACAATAAAAGTAATTTTCAAATAACCTAAAATGAATTATAATTCGTAGCCAAGCCAAATCCTAATATCTATAAAGAATAACTTTACGCTGATGACGTTTTTCAAATTACATATATATATATATATATAGTTTGAAATTTACTTGTAATGGTTTATTGTTTTAAGGAAGTGTTTCATTACCGTAGAAGTTTATAAATAGCTTTATAATGTTTAATAGATTTTTACTGCTGGATTATATAATATTACGTTATATAAAAAACAAATAACGTATCGCTATTGTTAAGTTATTTTCTAATTGTGGTTTCAACGTACGCGTGTAAAAACAATTTCCGAAAGTTGAAATATACAGCCAAACAATTCAACTCTTTCAGCCTAACAATCAAAGGTAACGTGTTTTACTGTTCAGTTACGTCCAACGTAACGTAATGTAAGACCTCTAGAATTTAACGATAATGGTATGGGTGTGCCTTGGCAAGAATGAGGTCTTTCCAATGTTTCAGATCACACCTCGTAGTAACTGGAAGTATTGTAGCTTCATTTTAAATGTTTATCTACGACCGTTTTTAAGTAGCCATGTCAGTTCAGTTCATAAAATTGAAGATTTACTTAACAGGATTTTTTTTCTTAACAGCAATGTTGTTTTACTTAAAAACACGGGTAACGGACCAATGAGGTTCAAGGATTGAGAGATAAGAAGTAAATTGGTATGTTTCGAACGTTTAATCAGCTGTTTTGACCAATTTATTTGTAAATGAGTGGTGCAATTACTGTTTGGTACAATGATTCGTTGCATCAATGTCAGTGGCACTTATAGGTTACTAGCTGTAACCCGCGGGCTTTGCCCCGTTTAACTACTTAATTTTCAAGAATATCTCGTTCGCATGGCTCAATCACGTCCTGGTTGAAGTTTGTTCGCTACGCTCACTCACCTTTAGGTTGGATCTCGTTCGCTACGCTCACTCACCTTTAGGTTGGAGCTCGTTCGCTGCTCTCACTTGCCTTCAGGTTAGCTCGTTCGCTACGCTAACTCGCCTCCAGGTTGAAGTTCGTTCGCTACGCTCACTCACCTTTTGGTTGCAAATTAGCTGTTGTCATAAATAGAAAAGAAATAATAGTGCTGCTGTTGGTAATCCTTGTAACTTTAATGCTATTGAACATCATAGAACAGAACCAACTTGTTTAATTTTGAAACAGCTGTTAAGATTCAATAATTCCATTTCTCATAAGGTTAACATGGGAAACTCCAGAGCCACTGGGGCGGAGCCCGAAAGGATTTTTGAAATAAGAATATGCCTATATGTTAATCGGGAATGCGAGCTATCATCATGCCAAATTTCAGCCCAATCCGACCAGTATTTTTCGCGTTCACTTGTCACAAACATACATCCATACATCCATACATCCATACATCCAAACTTTCTCATTTATAATATTAGTAGGATAAACGAAAACATAACCTCTTTTGGAGGTTATGGATATTGATTTCAGTCATAAAAACACTGTCGTAGGTAGAGTAGTGGACGCAACTCACGTAAATATTCTTAACGACACTCGTAGAAGTTTTTAAGGCATAACACTATCTGTACGCTATCGTTTCGTTAACTACTATTATGATTCCTTTACCATATTGGTTTTTGTAATGTATTAAGTTTGTTTTATTGAATAAAACACCAGAATGGGCACACTTGTATGTACTATAAATATTTATGTATTGTTTTAATTTACTGTGTAAAATTAATAATTATTTTTAAATGTACTGCTTTGTAGTTGTATGTAACGGGATTTTTTATTCTGCCAATACATGGGTTGCCAATCATTGCGGGACATAACTTTATATTTAATGAAGTTAAAACTTATTTTACAAGCAAAATCTAATATCGTGATGGTGTGTAGTTCAACGTTTACAGGTCAAAAAATCTATATAGGTAAACAAAAATAAAATGGCCATAGTAATATTTTATCTCACACTGATGCATGCTTTTGTGCAAACTGATAGTGCGTTTTACTTTAAACAGTAACTCCGATCCATAAGCCTCAATCTTAAAGATCACAAAACTTAAACATAAATCGCCATGGAATTGATGTGCATAACGCAATATAATTTACATTAAACCACCCTTACACAATAATATGTGATTTTTATATATTTTCATCATTGCTAAAGCTATGAAAAAATGGTCTATAAACTTGTAAAACCTTTACTGAAGAGTCTACAAGGAGTTGTAAACGTGATTTTGCAGAGTACGTGCTGCTGAAGATGTCACTCTCAGTCTTTGCTTCTATTTAAATTTTAAATGGGACCTTTTCTTCTCTGTAAAAGAATAATAGAACACCGCTTACTTCTAAAAAAAATCAGGATATTCTGTAAAAGTTAAACATAATTAGCAACTCATCAAGTTTACTTCAACATTTCCAGTTTAATTGTACTATGTTGGTTATTAATACTGATTGAAAATACAAGTTTTACTAATTGTATAAAATTTTGAAGATTTCTAGGAAACTAAAGGTTTTAGAAACGTGTTTCTATGATAATCAAGTAGTTATTCTGAACAGAATTAATTATTTTCTCACGATATAATTAGACAAAAGCCATTCAAATAGTTCTTATTATTTATAAACTGGTACTAAACCGACTAGTTTAAACCTTATTTTAAACGTTATATTGTGTTTCATGCAATCTGCTATAACCAATGTAGCCTATGACCGAATTCCCATGGAAGCAAGAGTATTGTAATTGTTGTATGCCAGACCATGTTTTCCCTTACATTTGAGGAAATATACACGTAAATATGTTATTTCTTATAGAATCAAAGATATCGTTATGCTTAGTAATGACAGTGTTATGTATAGAGTATAGTTGTTTACCCAACGATTGCGTAGAGATAGTGTTTACTACATGAGTAGAAAATTTAAGGCATTTAACCTAAAGTTAATTAAGTTAATTAACTTGTTGGTGTCATAAGTTGTTTAATAAAACCTGTTCTTTCTAGTGAACAAAAACTTCAAAATATAAAAAATATTATTGAGTTTTGTAATTAACATGAGTTAATTATACAACTATAACCATAACTATGAAGTCCTGGTTTAAAATCCAATGGAAGCAAATTTTAACATTGCTCTAGAATATCATAATCCTTTGTTTGACATTATATAAAGTGAATTAAAACATGCAAACCTATATAAAGTATTACTGGATTTCATAAACATGAAGTGGCTAACGCAAGTACTTTACACTCCAAGTAGACTACGTTTTAGGTTTCGTCCCGGAAATTAAATGAGAATATCACGTGACCTCTTCTTAGCTTCCAGTTATCGTCACCTGAAAATCAAGAGAGAGGCTATATAGAACATGCATTGTGATACTTTAACAATGTGTTGTCATCTAACATCTTTGATTTATTTTATGGTTAATAAAGAAATAAAAATGTCTTTATTAAGCGTTTCTCTGGTACACCAGCTTTTCAGAACAACTTTCGTCAATATGCTAAATTTCTTATTCTTCTATTTGGCCACTATACATACAATAATTCCACATTTTTTAAAAACATATCCTTAAGTTTTTCTCTAAATGTTTTGCTAGATGAAACAACCTTCAGGCCGTCGGGTAGACTATTGAACAACAAGGGGCCAAAATATGAGAAGCTCTTCCTTCCAAGCTCTAGAGAAACTCTTGGGAGGTGAAGCCTCCCACCCTTACGTGCCCTGTGCTGGGAAACCTCGTCCCGAAGAGAAAGCCTCTCGCGTAAATAGTCACGGGAAGGGAGAGATATGATCATGTTTCCTCAGGCAGCTGCCTTGAGGAACACCCTGTTGTTTGACGAGGGGTTCTGATGTCTCGTTTCCAAGTCTAGTAACCTGCAGTCGGTCGATGAGATACGATCGAATCCAGGTAGCGATTTCATAGCTAAATCAAAAATAGTGCATTTTCGCAATCAGCATGTCATGATCCATTGAGTAGTCAAGCAAAACCAGTGAACTGTATCTACCTTAATCTTTGGCATCTATCATATCACTAAAGAGATTTGTCAATGCAGTACAGGTGCTATGGTTCTTTCTGAACCCTGACTGCAATTTAGGTAATATGGTTCTCATCAATAAAATCCGTTAGCTGATTAGTAACTATCTTTTCCAAAATTTTTGTTATTGCTGGGACTAGTGATGGTTCACTCAACTATGAAAAGAAAAAGTGGGTTTTTTTGTTGCACTAGAGTTAAACTCGTGTCTTAAAAATATTGATTAGGTTTTAATAAATTAATCTTACATTCGCAACAAAATATTTTAAGGCTAAGATAACAACACACAAACTGATTCACGACCGGTTGGAAAGTATTAATTATATGTAAACTCATTCGTGACTTCACTAAATATTAAAATGAAAAACTGCCTATAACAAGAATTGTAGGTCACCAATAAGCCACACAAAAGATTGACATCTTCAATGTTTGAATTTTACATCTTCGTTGTTTGAATTTTACTTTAGACTGCTTGCAATAGTCCTAAATGACATTCAAAACATATTTATGGCAATGCCTAATGTAGAGGGCCTCTGAGCTAATTATTCACACAATACATTGACATCTTCGATGTTTATATTTTACACCAGACTGATTATAATTGACAGAGATGTGTCTTGCTTTAGATGACAACTCACCATTCTGACATCCAACAAATCTATATGGTAATGACTGCTGTAGAGAGCCTCCGAGCTAACCATAAGCCACACAATACATTGACATCTCCAATGTTTATAACTTACACCAGACTGGTTATAATTATTGACAGAGATGTGTCTTTAGTTGACAACTCACATATCTTACCTTCAACACATATAACATCACATAATTACTACTGTAGTAAATCTGAGCTAATTATAAGCCACACAATACATTGACATCTCCAATGTTTATATTTTACACCAGACTTGTTATGATAGACGAAAATGTGTCTTTAGTTTATACTCTCTATTTATCTATCCGTCTAAATGTGTCTATCTGTCATTTATCACATCTACGAGTACCTAGCCCGTTTTCTTTTAAAGCGTAGCTTGTTTCCCTTTAGCAATGAATAAACGCGTGCCTCTTAGTACATTCCTCTTAGGTTTTACAGTTTTTTGTATGTTCAAAAATCTTTTTATATCTTGTTATGACTTACGCATATTGTTATACATGCCTTGTGTAGTATACAATATAACTAATTTCTAAGGCCCTTGTAACCTAACAAAAAATAACTTCAAAAGTGTTTTTTTTTTCTTATAATTAAAGAACATTAAACTCTAAATATAAAAAAAAATTATTAAAAGACATTGAATAAATAAATAAAAAACATGACTGTTTAACTGCTATTAAAAATCCAGACTAGTGAAATAATGATTATTTCAAATTTTCCCTGGTGTATTTTTAAAGGTTTTTTCGAAATGTATCCGTGTTCTGACATAAGAAATAACATCATTTCAATATATGTTTTTTTAATACTGTTTCTAAGTAGGTGGAAGGCGTACAGTGTCTTTCTCGTAGCAGAAAAGCACGAAAATATAAATTTTTAATTTAGCTTGGAAACATCACAAGCAACTGAATCTATTATTGCTTGTTTTTTGGAAATTTTCTTGGCCGATAATGTAAAAGGTTATACATTAAACCTCATGTACCACCTGTTTATCAGTAGCTGGTAATGTGAGAAGACAATGGCCCAATCTAAATGCAGTCTGGTAGTCATTGAGTTTTATTAAACAGTCTTGGAACTATTCTTGAAAGAGCTCAAGTGTGCTTAGTAGCAGGTGTTCATAGTAGGAATTTTTAAACGGTATGCAGTTCAATGACAATTAACATGCTTACACACTGCAGGCTTGCAGGTTTGTACAATATTGTGTTTGAAAAATTGTCTAATTTGTAATTAGTTAAAGACATAATGAGTCTCACATGTAAATGATAACATTTAAAATGTTTTTCTTTGACAATGCTCAAAAATCGTTTCTATTATGATATCTCCTAGATAATAAATAAAGTTGATAATAAATATACATGCTATAATTTTGAAGGATTAAATTATATATTATTTGGACTCAATTAAATTGCATAGTTTTTACAAATCTGATCTAATTATTACATCATATCATGAGATATTTGTGAGTAGTAACATAGTCAAGGACTTGAAAACTAAAGGTACAATTGAGCTGAAATTGTTCATGAATAGAGCCAATACACCACATGTGGACGACGTGGGCCTATTTTTATTTTGAAATTTTTGCAGGGCTCTACCACAATGTAATCTATAACTGACAACTTTGTATTCGAATCTATGTATAGAGCTAATAATGATCTTGAACTTTTAATAAAACTATTAGCCACTTACTTGAATAAACGGTCTTGATGAATAACTTAAAAAATATTAATTGATAAACGCTCTCCGAAGGGTACGAATCTTAATAAACATTTTCATTGAATGTAATTTCAAAGATGTGAAGAACTAAGTAACCATGTGCATCTTAACCGTGAGATACATTATGTATTTAATTTCATTCTTGTTCTAAAGTATATTTTAAATATAAATGTATTATGGCATACGTTACCATTGCTATATATTGCAACAATTTACATTTCCAACCTCAATAGTGTTAAAACAATGTAATGCCACTTAAATACCTAACTTTGGTCCTTATGTCTGATTTCAATATGTTTTCCAATATGTTAAGTAGATTTTAACAATTACATGACCTAACATGCAATAATTTTACGTTCACGAAAACACGCCACTAATCACTTGTAGTAATTATTTTGTTTCGTACAAATGACCTCTCACTTGGTTCT
This sequence comes from Macrosteles quadrilineatus, assembly GCF_028750875.1. NCBI lineage: Eukaryota > Metazoa > Arthropoda > Insecta > Hemiptera > Cicadellidae > Macrosteles > Macrosteles quadrilineatus. Next base: position 24,948,777 of record NW_026542598.1, read on the forward strand.
CTAGCCGAACTAATGACTTAAACATTAGCGGTCATTAGAGAGTTTCAAGTAAAATAAACAGAGAAACATATTATATTCCAGGGCTTAATTTAAATATTTAGACTGTATTTATTGTTTAGCCCGAGATTTTAATAGTTATAACAAGTAGTTTAAATAAATTTAATAATTTATTCAACCCGATGGGACGAACCTGTTTAAAAATACTTGTTTGTCTGTAGCTAAGAAATTTCAATAAATAGCAATAGCGTTAAAATAAAACTATTGTTGATCCAAATTATTTTAATTAATTTTTTCTTATGTACAGGAAAAATTTAACAAATTACTCTTGAAATTTCAAGTTCTATTAGGTGTAAACCACTAAACTAGCTACGTAAATGTAAGAACATAATAATATCGATTCCCAGAGAGGCTTGACAATATTTATAACATCAACATAAAAAAAAGTAAATCATTTGATTTTTAAGCCTTAACAGTTCTGTAACATCCTTCTAATTTCCTTATTAATTTAAACCCATGCCTATTAATAGGTGAACTTCAGATTTTCTTAAAAAATTAAATTCATGCCTTTAATTATGTGAAAATTATACTCATATCTATAACTTTGCAAATTTTAAGAATACATTATTTTAAGCTTAAAGGTTGTTTTACTTTATATTTACGAATATCCGAAATATATAAAATATGACAAGGTCATTGTAATATGGCCAATTATCTTTTTTCCAAATGATTCACAGATGTTTATATTCAGAGCCCTAAAATTCTCAACGATAAAAATTGGTTGTTACTTGGATGCTCATTTAACAAAACTTAAAAACATACACTTGTTATTCAAATTGTGCTTACTAAAATAAGGTACATTTTTTGGTAGAGGTAATACAAATTATTACTAAAACCTAGATTAGAAAAAAATATGGTAGAAATGAATTACTTTCGTGTCTGTTCAAATATGCTAATACACTTTAGCAGCTCTCCATACGTTACCTCGCACATCTAAAAAACTAAAAATATCTTAACTACATATAATTGGGTGATTTTCTTTCCAGTCTCAGTTTATTAACTACATTTATGTGAAGGAAGTACGTTGAATGTGACTGTGAGCACAATGGACAATTAACTTACTCAACTAAGTGTGAAAGCCGGAGTTAAAACTTTTTCAATTATCCTCAAGTTGATGATTAACTTTCTTTGTCAGGGATAACACAAGTGATCATGAAGCGTGTTTCATTTTGGCAAACTAGAACATTTTTCCTGATTTTTACAGCAAAAACAATAACTGCAAAAGCGATTGATTAAAACAACAAAACTCTAATTTTTGAAATTGTAAATACGATTCCATTACTAACAAGAATTGAATTATTATAAAGCATTCCACATCTATTTATTTGCCTGCTATAAGTTACAGGTAAACCAATGCTTTATTCATATTAAAACATGTATCAAGAAGGTATAGAGTAATAATTTATCTAATTACCGAATTGACAAAGATTATGCCTAAGTGCCATTATATCATATTATAACAATAATAATTAAGTTAAAAATTAACTGGGTTACAAAGACAATACAACTAAATTGATCAAACAAGTTTGGAATAACGTATTCTGACTGATAATGTAAAACGTGCTATCTGATGTAATAACCAAATTTAATTTCAGTAGGTACACAAACCAAGTAGCCTTAATCCAAGCCGTGCCCGAGCAAAAATGAAGGCTATTTTTGTAGGATACTAATTAATTCTGTGTTACTTAACAAGGAAACTGTTAGCATCTTTTCTTCCTACTTAGCCTATTCCTTTTAAAAAACTGTTTTTGATGAGTAAAATAAATATTTAAACCATCAGTATGAAAAATATATTTTAAGTAAGTTTATTTCATTTTAAACTGACGATACAAAACACCATGAGGTGATTTAACCGAATTTAAGAAATCGAATTGGTTCTTTTTAAAAAAAATAAAAAAATACAAACACAGTATCACAAATTGAAAACATAATAATGTGTTTGTGATAGTGTTTATATGTTTCTTAATTTCACGTGCAAACGTGGTACTTATTATTAAATAATAAAATACCTAGTGAATGGATTTACGTTGAAAAAGTTACCTCTTAAACCAACTATCATTGTTTACTTAACGGAAGGACATCTACTGTGTGAATACAAACACTACATCTCGCATATTCCTGGTTCCTAAGGATGTATAAATAATATAATATCTCAAACATTGATTTTCTGCTAAATATAAGTAACCAAAACAAGCAACGGTAAGTTAAATAGTTGAAAACTATAACATCAAAAGGCTCCCCTTTCAGTGAATGGGTTTTGCGATATTTATTTATAAACCACCGCATTCGTTTTACATTGGCCAATGAGTAATTTTACACACAAGGACGATGTGTAAGTGTGATGTATTCAGTTTTTTGTTGAGATGTATATTTTTGTTGTTGTTGACGGAATATAATCTGTCTACTATTGTTGGTTAGGTTGCGTATAATTTTAAAGTCTTATTTTAATCAAGTTGACATAGTGAACTAATTTTTCGTAATTTAAATATGCAGTACAGTTATGCATTACATAAAACATAATAATTAATATTGTTTTTACTTATATGTATTTTTTGCGTAATATTAACTTGCTATGATTTTTTCGGTAGCAACCGTGTCATAGATGTCATAGATCATGATTATTACAAAGCTCTATCATTTTGGCCTCAATAATTAGCAAAATAATACTTAACCCTCGTACAGGTACTTAACCCTCAATGAGATTTCAGCTCATTTAAGTGAGATTTCAGCTCTAAATCAAGTCTGTTTCAAACTAACCAATGTTCTGATACGTAAAGACATATATTTTGTGATTGAATATCCTGTGACAGGTATCCAACATATATCAGGATCGGTGTCAATACTCCTCGAAACATCGATAACTTGTTTTGCTGATCTTCTGGTATCAACCTTGTAAGCTTGTTTGATAAGCCAATCAGCTAGTATGTTGTTCTTGTCCTGACACATATACACTACATGGAATAGCTTACTTACTGGAAATACATTAAGGATATTACTTTGTATCTAATGCAGTAAGTGTTTTATATCTCTCAACAATGATTGTTTAATCTTTGTTTTCGTCTAAAACAGTTTTATTTGACTCAAATTTACTTATTTTATCCTCTTTTGGCAATAAGTAGTTTATTGCAGTTTATTATATGTAGTTTAAACTGGGGCGGTGGCGTCGTCCTGTAATCCAGCTACCAGGAGGTCACAAATTGTGGGTATTTATAGGCATGCACTGTAGATACGATACTCCCTGTTGTGGATTAATATCCACAATACAACTATCCGCATTACTATCCTGATAATTAGGCCAATTTGTAAATTACAAGTTAAAAATGTGGTTCAGATTCCATTAAAAAAAAAATGTAGGTCCCTTAGATACCATTTGCCATATGGTATATTCAGTTGTGACTAAGAAATATGTCGGCCTTAGTCACTAATAGGGCCTACAAGATCGCACCACTCTTCCTACACTAATTTTCATTCATACTTGGCTCCATTCAATACTTACTTCGTATAGTCGCTATTTTAATGGAAAAGTATTTATAAAAGGATCTTACACCAATCAAATAATTTAGAATTAATAATTTTTACGTAAAGCAAATAAAATAAACGTCTTATAACACTGAAAACATATATTTACGCCTAAAATGTTACTCACAAGATAGTAAATATACAAAATACCCCCGCCGCAGCAAACCTGCAGACTAAGCGAATTTCCATTTGACTGATTGGATTTACACTGAAATGTCTACTTAAATATAACATTTATTCCCGATTTAAATAGAATTAGTTTAAAAAGTACCTAGGTTTGCTGCATCAGGGAGGGTAAAACTGTTTTTTTTGTAAAATGTTAATAGTAAGAAATAAAAATTTTTCCAAATTTGATCAAAATATGTTCATAAACAAGCAAACTACAACAGTTTACTTATTCTCCATAAGAATAACATGGGTATTTTAAATTTACAATTTTTTTAAATTTTCTCCGTAACCATTAGGCGCATAATAACGCTTCAATATACTAAATTATTTGTTTTTTTAAGCTCTACAAAATGGTTTAGATAGAAATTGCAAAATTTTATGTTTTTTTAGTCAAAAATGGGAAAAACCTATTTTTACCCCATAAAACCCCCCATTAGCCCCCGTTCCCATGGTCCGATCATGCTGGATCGCGAACTCGTTCGAATAAACGTAGGTTTACACGTTTGTACCAAATTTCATCAAAATCGGATCATTTTTGCTCGAGTTATCGTGCTAACGGACACATATATATATATATATATAAAAATATATAAATATATATATATATATATGAATTTGAACGAATGGTGTTTTTAGCCTCTAGGGACCTCAAAACGAAAAAAAAATCGGTCCCGCGTCCAGGTCTTACCATGAGTACTACGGTAATAGCTTATTCCCTATATGGGAAATTCGCTAAAAGATGGTAAGTGGTGATCGATTTCGATTTTGTTTTTAATATATTTCAAAAACATGAAAATCTAATCATATTTTTCACTAAGACAACTTTTTGACGTGTAATCCAATACAAACTAACCAATACTGAAGTCCGAATCCACTGGATGATGAATGAGATCCATGAACAACTTCTCCTGGTTTACTTGACTCGTAACCTCACATCCATCATTTACTGAGAGCTCTTGTGACCTTCAAAATACAAAATTTAATCATTTTGAGACAAATATATTCCCTTGTATCATGGTCTGCAGTAAACTAACTTTCACAAAGAAAGTTTTTTGTGTTGAAGAAACAGTTTTTATCGATATTTTTTACTTATTCACCGATCTTCAGTTTAAAGTAGACATCGTTTTACTCACTGTACGTGCCACTTCTTGACATAATCACCTACACATTCATATACTTCAATCAACCCACAAAACACAAAGTTGAACTTACACTAGTAAAACATCATACCAACAATCAAATATCGTAATATACAATTCATGACTACGTTCATAGTAAAAGGTGTAAGAAGAGTTATTCATAATATTACATCGACATCAGCCCTTAACAAAATTTTATAAGTAATTTTTGTTAAAATTACAAGATAATAAGGAAATAAATACGTAATATTTGTCACATAATTGGATGCTTCTAAGCTCAAAATGCTCTGCAAATTCAGTAAAAATTGTATTGCACAAAATAAGGTAGAGGTTAAAGTTGGGAACATAATCGTTTGGATACATCTTGTAGAAATTACTATGACCTATTAAAAGTATGAAGTATAAGTTTTTAGAAAATCTACGCCTCAGATATTTTGTCAAACTAGTCGCTGATTTAATAATTTGTACAAATGATAAGTGATTTCGTAAAATGTTGACGGTTAATCCCTTAACAAAGAACTGCAGGTAGGGAATTAGGATATAAATATTCATTCCGTTGAGAGAAATTAGCTCCACTTTACTACCTCGATTTATCTCGGAGTTTGCTGGTTTGTAATTTAATTGCCTCGTGTTTTTCATTAACAATTTTAACATTTTCATAATACTAACGTTCAATGTACTAACAAAATATGTAAATCTAATTATTATTTCAGTATAAAATCTAAGTATACATTAGTTTTACTATAATATTTAATTGTGGTTTTACAACAACAAAGTTGCGTGGTTATAAATGCAATTCTTAACAAAATATTGAATCTATATAAACCATATTTTGACAATGAGATAGAACAAGAAATTAATTAACATCTGAGTGAACAAAATACAAAAGATAATGATAATGAGCCATGAGATATACGTAAAATTTAGTTGAACTAGTTTCCTTAATTATTTACATTTTTATATATAAGGTAAACGCTAATTTGTATCGATAAAACATTAACAGTTTATGCAATAATATTACAGAAAATACTTTAAAGCTGCCTTTTGTACAATATAAAGTAATACAAATTTGTTTGAGTATTAATTTTGAGATGTTGAAAACGTGTTAAAATTTGAAGTTAAAGTTGTTTGATCAAAATAGTAGCATTATTATAGTACATTGACCACGAAAGATATGGATTAATACAGGGCGTTTATAAAAGAATCATCAGGTTTTAAAACATTTTATTGACGCTAATGTTAAACAAATACGGTTATAAAACATATCAACATTAAGGAGAACTCTTAAATTTTTCATAGAAACCCCTACAACTTGTCAATGTGCCGTCCATTAGCCGTGGAGCAAGTTTCCAATCTATGCTGTAAATTGTCCTATACCCTGGGCTGGCTAGCATCGCTAGGTTGATTGATTCTACACGGCATTGCGAATTCGTCCACGGAGCCTTTGAAGTGTTTGAGGCATTGGCGGTATATAAACTTTGTCTTTTACATAGCCCCATGGAAAAAAATCACACGCCAAAAGATCAGGGGATCTAGGGGGGCATTTGAGAAGGGTAAAGTCATCATCGTTACATTTGCCAATCCACCTCAGTTATTAAGAGAACTCTTGCGCGGCCACTGATTTTACTTTGTAATACACTTCCAGAGTTCTTAAACTGTCGATACCACCTTAAAATTCTTTGTTGTGTAAGAGGAGTCTGTCTAAAGTGCCCCCGACACTCACGTTGGGCAATTATTAAAGATAAACTTGAGTCATAATGAAAAACACAACATGTTTTTTCTGGAATTTTAATCATTTTGAAAACTATGCAAACACGTCCAAGAAAAACCAAGACTTGTTATTGAACAGCTGATTATAAAACTTGGAAGCATGCTTATTAAGCACATGTTTCAAATATTAATGTGGGACATGAATTGGGTGAGGTACACGCCGTTAAAACCTGATGATTCTTTTATAAACTATAATAATATACTAATTTGCAAAAATAAGCGTACTCACGTAAGATGATCTTAGCAATTATTCTTATCGCTAAGTTAGATGTCTAACATTACGCTATACCTTTGCAGTTTGATTAAGCTGATTCGCTATTTACCAGTTGATTAATCCATAATGTTGTGATGACAACAATATGACTAAAATAAATTGTAAATTTTCCAAGCACATTTAATTTTTACGCTGTAAAACGCAATTTATTTTAACCGCTAGTTTAATTTAATTAAGTTGTTACAGGTTAAAGCAAATACAGTGTAGATTGTAGGACAGGTTTAACATATAGAGACTCCAATGACCATTAGACTCAATAGACGAAATACAAAAGGTAATAAGGTAATTTCATAGGTACCAATTACCAAAATTGGTCATTTAATAACATGTACAATGGTGATCAACAAGTAATTTTTTTAAATATAAATTTAACTTGGAAAAATCCAGTATTTTTTATCATTACATAATAGAAAACAACGTGAAAATGTCTCATCGTTCAGCTAATACAGAATTAATTAGCCCTCTGCAAAAATACACTCCATTTGTGTCCAGGCACGTAGTGGATTAAGACTACTTGGTTTGTCTACCTACTGAAAATATCTTTTTACTGATCCACTAAGTCACACAACTTCATGTGTCAAAATACTGGATGTAGCAAAGGATATTACATTGGTAGACTGTATTTCACAGACTCAGTTGCAGCAGGAAAGTTAAGTCGTTTATCATAAGTTGCTATGGTCTATTAGTAGACTGTCACTGTAGATTAACTCTGGCTGCCTCAACTCCAGCTGTTGAATCAGAAATTCCCTTTTCTAACAGGGGCTTCAATTAGTTTGTTAGACATTATTTCATCTTTATCATATGCTGCATGGAATCATTAAAATCCATCTATTAAAGTCTGTTAGTCATAGACCCCTACTAATCAACACGTCCAATCAACGGGATCCAAACATATATTGTTTACAATATTATGAAATACCAGATAAAAGTATTGGTTTCAATTAAAAGCTATGAAGAAAATCAAATTAACTCCGGCAAGATTTAAAACGTCATGTACATTTTATTACTACATATTTTGTTTATTTACTTTTTCATATTTTCATTGCTATTTACATCCATCCACTGTATATAAAACATAATACTTATTAGCTAGCTCTCATCTGTTATTGAAAATCGTTGTGTTTGAGAACTTTGCTTCATTTAAGAACGTATACAAATGAAATATCATAATACCAATATTGAAATTTACTTTTTGCTGTGTAATATAATTTTCCAAAGCCCGTTTTTCTGTAATATAAAGTGTTTTTCATGTGGAATTTAACATCCTAAAACAATGCATACAATCATTAACGTTAATTAAAACAAACTTTCGTAGTATTCCAAACAACAAACTTTAAAAGTATTCCTAATACTGGTTTTAATTTATTATTATAGTTTGTTTTGGCGAGACCGAATACATTACATTCACAAGACCTTTAACTGTACCATGTTCGTCTAGTTTCTGGTCATCAATCAATATTTTCAACCAACTTACCTCATAAATACATCATGGGGTACAGCAGTAAAGGGAGCAACTTTACGAGTGTTTGGGGACGAGATTTGGTCGTGTTCCAAGTGATTCTTTCCTTCCCATAAAGACGTAACCGATAGACATCCATTCATGGTCATTATTTGTAATAACAGTGTTTGAAATTCTTTACTATGGTAAATGGTTGTTTAGTAATGCTGTTCCATGATAAAACACCTGATTGAATACATCAAAATTACTCTGTCAAAGAATTTAGTGTCAAATATATTAGATACTCTGACAAACAAACTAAATTTTTTAGACTTTATATAAACATCGATGTATATGACCTATAAACCATTATTTTGAAGAGCTATTTTACCGTACTGTAATTAATTATAACATAGTATGGCTATTAATTATTATTATTTTACGAATAAACTATTTCGTAAAAGGTTAATCGTTGTTAAACTATACAAAAAGGTTGGCAACAATGTGTTCGGTTTTTTTATCGACATGCAAAGGTGGGTTTGGTTAGCAGATAGAGTTTGAAACAATCAAGTTGTGTCATTCATCATTCATACTCTCAGACTTCTGGTTGAATGTCAAAGAGAATCCTATGTACTTGTAAGCAACTGCCTTCGTACCACTTCGGAATGAAAAAGCTATGTTTTATTGTAATTAAAAATAAAAAGGTTTGGAATCTATTTGGTAATTGTATTGTACAGCTAGGCTAACCAGGTCAATCATGTTCTATGGAGGGTGGGTTCTTACAATTCTCTTTAAATGTTAACTGTAAATGTTTAGTTCAAATTTCTGTTATTGTTGCTAAACCTATTTTCATAGTTCTCAATCTTAAAAGAATGGTTTGTCTTGTGAGCAGTGGGTTTTAGAGCGAGCTGGTTTAACTGTAAAGAGCCCTCGAATTCCTTGGCCCGAAAGCCTTATATAAAAAACTTTCAAGTTCTAGATCATGCCTATATTCATTCAGAAAAACAGTCTTGATCTAAAGAGCCAAAGTATTCAACCACATTTTTCAAAAAGCATATTCATTACAACAGTATACTTCTATACAATGCTTTGCCAAAACATCTAAAAATTAAATCAAACTCTGTTATTTTTTATTACTAGTGTATAAATGTAACTTTGTAGCCGATATTTTATTTTTGACGGGTAGTCAAAGGCATATGGTATGCTTAGTTCATGAAACGATTATTAAAAAAATTGTTTAGTTTATTCGTTTTATATATATATAAAGACTAACTGTATATTTAAGTATCTTCAAAGCATTTATGTAAATCTGGGCAGATAAATTACTAATGACTTCTGCGTAAATACCGGAGAACCTTAGTTACACTCAAGTTGAAATTAATTATACTCTTTGTACTTATGAAGTTATAAAACTCACCCTAAAGTAAATAAACGTCAGAATATTTCTTCTGAGAAATGTGACATTAGGTATGAGAACCCAATACATCAGTGTGCCTTTGTGTGTCTAATCAGATTAACTTTGCCATCTTGATTGATAAACCAATCAGCAGCTTTACCTTCAACATCATGTCGTACATTTGTCAAGTTAGGTTGATTAGCGGTTAATAAACCTATATTAAAGTGCACTTGCTGGTGTGCAGTTAAAGGTTATTCAGACCAATTAAATAATAGATTATCGTTTCAGTATTGTTTAAACAACATTATTAATTTTACATTTTCTTTTATTTAGATCAACAGACTAAAACACCACACTGTACGTTCAATGGAGGCCGAATGTAGTTTCCTAATTGAAGCCAAACCATTGGATAAAATTCGATATAAAAATGTTAAACACTGTCAAATCAGTGTGTAAAAGCTGTAAATAACCCAAACGTTAATTACTATAAAATTATAGCCTTAAAATTAATTAGTTGCCCAATGTTTAGTAAAATATTACCCAAATTGAAAATTGCCAATCAACTGATATACAAAAGTTAATTTTGTATTTGCCCTTCCAGTAAATAAGAGTAGGAAACTCGTGTATCGATATAGCAACAATACAATTTCTTCAGAAAAGAAAACATAGAGGTTTTTCAGTCATAGAAGAGGTTGGACCCAGTTAGTTGCCACATACAGCTAATAAAGTAATAAATCTACAACAATGAAGGAAGATTTCTTTTGAGACATTTGGAATTACCACAGCACGTTCAAATCATAAAGATATTCGTGATTGTTACGTTTAGGATATTGGTCACAGAAATTTCAACTCCTAGACGCATCGGTCCAATTGATACAATTGAAATTAATATCCTTAAAGGTATTAATATTTACCTGATAATCACTACCTAAAGCTCTTTACGACGAATATGTGAACATGTGTTAAAATTGATATTTACCGCATATTCACGAGTTATGAGTAGGCTTTCACAATTCATCGAGCAAACCGGAGGTGGCGGCTAACAAATAAATATTGTAACATTCATCAATTTGATGTGAAACCTTTTGCTGTATTACTTATAAATTATACAAACTTCGTCAGAAAGGTTCCTTTGGCTGTCATGTTCAATAAATACCCCCGCCGCAGCAAACCTGCAGACTAAGCGAATTTCCATTTGCCTGATTGGATTTACACTAAAACGTCTCCTTAAAAATATCACATTCCTTATTTAAATAGAATCAGTTTAACACATACTTAGGTTTGCTGCAACAGGGAGGGTAAAAGTGTTTTTTTATGTAAAATGTTAATAGTTAGTAGGAAATAAAAACATTTTCCAAATTTGGGCAAAATATGTTAATAAACAAGCAAACTACAACAGTTTACTTATTCTCCATAAGAATAACATGGGAATTTTAAATTTACAATTTTTTGGAATTTTCTTTGTAACGATTAGGTGCATTATAACGCTTCAATATACTAAATTATTTGTTTTTTTAAGCTCTACAAAATAGTTTAGAAAGAAATTGCAAAATTTTATGTATTTTGAGTCAAAAATGGGAAAAACCCATTTTTACCCCATAAAACCCCCCATAAACCCCCGATCCCACGGTCCGATCATGCTGGTTCGCGAACTCATTCGAATAAACGTAGGTTTACACGTTTGTACCGAATTTCATCAAAATCGGATCGTTTTTGCTCGAGTTATCGCGCTAACGGACACATATATAAATATATATATATATATATATATGAATTTGAACGGATGGTGTTTTTGGCCTCTAGGGACCTCAAAACGAAAAAAAAAATCGGTCCCGGGTCCAGGTCTTACCATGAGTACTACGGTAATAGCTTATTCCCTATATGGGAAATTCGCTAATATATACTTTTTGATGTATAAGTAATCAATTTTATGTTTAATAAATTACATTTGCATAAGTTTATATGACCATATGATTTAGGGTCGTAAAGATTATTGAACGGATCATTATTCTTGGAAAGGTTATTATTGTTATAATATAACTTTTAGTTTATCAAAAAGGATAGTTAAATATCTTTAAGTTCTATAAACCACTATGCTAGTTAAGTATAATTAATTTAACAGTTGTTGATATCTTATTAATGATTTCGTGTGTTTTGGATATGAGTGGTGTAGACCGATTCATTATCTCGTAAAAGAAAACATAAAGATAAACTAAAGATACATTTTCAATTGCATCATTAAATAATTACAATGGCGTTATAACTGTTTGATTGTTATAACTGTTTTGATCGTTATACATATCATTATATGTATTTTGTTTTGTATTCGTACACCGTCGTATGTTTTTTTGTTTATTCATTGAGTTTCTTTTACTCTTTAACTTATAGTTAAAGTGAGAACACATTTAATAATACACGAAATTAATTAACGTTTAGCTTAATTATCAGTCTACTTTGGTTTACTCTGGCTTAATTTAGATAAACTTTTAGTGCCATTCTAAACTATTGTTGGTAATAGAATCTGAAAGCCTTATGCAAACTAAAAGACAGTTTCTCAGATTCATACTGAAGTTTCGATGAACACAGACTATTTATGAAGGCCTTAGTGTTTGCCCTAAATAAACGTGAAATAATAACTTTGAATTAATTATAATATTAACTAGCACAAACCACTTTTTTGTAATTATTTCAGATTTTGTAGTGGGGTTTAGAGGCCTTAGTGTGATTATTTTATAGACACAATTGAACGTTTGAATAGTTCAAAACAAATGAGAAATTTTATGGCTGCAGATTTATATAAATTTGTGTAAGCTAATTCAAGGCATTGTTCTTGTTGATAATGGGCGTTGATAAGTAGTGGTTTTATTTTTTATGTATTGTCGTAATTTATCAAAACAGATCCTTTTTTTGGTAATAGTTTTTTTTTATTTTTATGTATGTACAAATTTAATGCACAACACTCATTAGTGAAAATGTAAAATGAACTCCTACAAACTATTAAAAAGAAAAAAAACCAATCAATGTGCATATTTTAGTATTTAAATATTTAAAAAATCACTTAATTCGACAACAACTAAATCTAACACTTGCAGTTTACTCAACTTCAAAGGAAGTATCTCTATATTAGCTCAATTAACGCTTTTGCTATACATCATTAGTCAAATACCAATTAGCTCACGTAGAGTGTCACTGGTACATAATTAATGTAATAATCATGTACATTGTCTACATAATATACTCGTAGTAGCAATCCAGTCATGATTATATATAATATTGTTCGCTAAGGGCACATATAAATAATTGTGTATAGTTCAAAGACATAATTTAGAGAAAAAAATTACTCATTTATTTATTTTATTCCAACGCAGATCATCAGTCATAATGTGGATGCAAGAATCCTATATGGTATCAACATGCATGTTAACAGAAAAATTAACGGATTCTACATGACAAGAAACATCAGTAACATGAAATCTAATCTTGACTAAGAAAGCAACAATTTAACAATGAGGCACAAAATAAAATATTACAAACAATAATAATGGTAAACATTTTATACAACAATGAAAGTGTTAAACAATAGATACTACGATATTGATCGCATACTTATTTATACGTAGAAGATTTATGTTTCAATAAATTGGTAAGCTAGTTATAAAATTAAGCAGAAAACAATTCATTTTTCCTCCATTTTAGAATTTTTAGAATTACTATTATAAAATTTTTAGAATATTTTTAGAATTGCAATTCAGTTTTAAACTAAATAAACGACAGAATTACAATTCAGTTTAAAATTGAATATACGTCAAACATTTGTTTACCCTTTTTACTTCAGTAGTATTCAAAAAGGTTTGTAACTAAACAAAATGTTTGAAGAAATTCGCAAATTATACCATGTTCTTATACAAAATAACTATAACGTTTTGACAATATGGATGCATATTTTACGGATTATTTTTTTTTTTAATTTCTGGTACCTATATACTTACTTTTTGGTAGAACTACACTGCCTTAGTTTAGTATTTAACAAAAACATCGAGAATATCAATCATTATATTTCGTTTACAATTACTATGCTTTTTAAAGTCTAGATCATTAATAATAATTACCATGTTAAACAAATAATTTCGTTCTAAAAATAAATAATCACATGTGTTAAATAAAATCCTACTAATATTATAAGTGAGAAAGTTTGGATGTGTGGATGGATGTTTGTGACAAGTAAACGCAAAAAATAACTAAACCGACAGGGTTGAAATTTTACACAAAGGTAGATTATGCACCCACTTAACACATAGGCCTATTCACGTCCTCAAGCTGCCCTCGGGCTCCGCCCTAGTGGCTCTGGAGTTTCCCATTTTAACCTTTGTCAGCTGATTCTATGATATTCAATAGATTTAAAAAGTTATAAGGTTTTCAAAAAGGGTGCAGCACTATTAATTTGTTTGCATTTATGACAGCATAACATTTTTACCAAGCAGCAACAAAAGTCTGTGATACATTATGAGAACACTTTTTCCCATTGTTTAGATGCAGTGGTAGAATATTAACTAATTAATTGTGGCTATGGTAGATGTTCTATACTATGTCATACCGGTACCATAACTTACAAGAAAGAAACCGTGTCGTTTTCCGATACAAACGCAAAGCACGAGTATAACTGCAGTTTTATACTTTTACTTCAACTCCGTACGAAGGACGGCTACTCTGCTAGTTTATTATAAACAAAAGTGTATTTTGATATTTTGTGTAAAACGCTAAGTCGAATGAAAAATAATAATATTTATTACCAGAGTATGGCTGAACAAACGGTTTTGACAGGTTCATGTATTTGACAACTAATACATCAAAAGGTTACACCTGAATTGATGAGTATTGCAATATTTATTCATAAGCTATCACCTCCGTGTTGTTCCATGAACTGTAAAGGGCAATTGGAAACTCATAAATATGTGGGAAATTTTGGATCCCTGTATGCATTATAAGTATTCTCAATAATGTTGTTGTAGAAAGAAATAAATATAATATGTTTTACCTTCAACCGTTTTTTAACCTAGCCTTTTTAATTGAGTTTTTAGAATAGAAAAGATTCACTTAACTGTATTTTTTACTTACTTTACAGTGTTGTTTTCTTACTTAACATTACAATTTTGGACAAATGAGCTTAAGAATATGAGTATAAGAATTTAGAGAAAAGAAGTAAAACTGTTATACTTCGAACGTATACTAATCAGCCGTTAAGATCAATTATATTGATTAAACAGTTTGCAATTAGATAAAATTGCCTCTAACATTTCCTCAAGACATCTGAAATAGTTTTTAGAATATAAATTTTATCACACAAAAACAAAATGGTGGATATTTAGTGAACGATGCATATTTTAGAAATTATGTTATTCTTGCTTTTCGTTTTGATTAAACTTGTTTAACATGTTTCTAATTAGTGTGTTCTTACTTACGAGACACAAAATAAATAATCGTGTTTGGTTCCCAATTCATTGCCATAGGGTCTTTTCTTTGCCTAAACGACTGGCTCATATATTTCAGGTGTTTTACAGCTACTTAGGGGTTAGATTTGGAATCGCCCCAAACATTTCCACCTCCAGGGGAAAGTCGTGGATCTTCGATAGTCTTTAAGAACTCGTTTAAGGTCATAGACCGGAATATAATGGGGTTTTATTATGTTACATACATACGAAAACACTTTTTAACCACATTATGATGTTTTTAGCTGTTTTACATACGTTAATTGGTGGCTGAAAGTTACGTTTTGCCGGCCATGCCAGCTGTCATCGTCATTTGGGGACCGAGCAGGTTTTTACATTCCTAGGGCTGCAAAATCAGCTGCCCGCTTACTTTCTTAAAACATAAACGCATATTTAATACACAATCAGTATCCATAGAATTTCATAAGAATTGTATTATTGCCACCGCTGCCTACCAACTGTTTATTATAATTTTTGCTGATTCCTCAAATTATTTCTTCACATAACCTTAAAGTTGTAGTTGTGTGTTGACTAGTTGTGTGTATTATTATTGTGGTGAATAGTGGTAATAGGGTATATAGTGTGGTGAAAAATAGCGTTCGTACCACGGACCGAAATGGTTTTGCAACTCTCGATAATTTTAAGTTTTCGACTTCGTCTCGAACTTAAAAAGTATCTCGAGCCGGCAATGCCTCATTTTCAGCCCTAGGTACGAAATATACTATTTAACTGCAACAAAAACTCTGATGAAATGCTAGTAACGAATTTAAACAAATGATATGCCAATTATTAGTTGATTTCAATGCGGAACTTGTTACATTTATCGTCTAGTATACACTATACTGATCATAGTTAATCATAGTTGATTGTTATTTGTTTAGGTTAATGGGAACACAAATACTCTAGAATTTATGATAACTGACGTGAATCCAAATTTAAGTTGACACAGGGTTGTAAAAACTCTGCTTATAAGATTGAGTTGTAAATCATAAAATATAATACTGTATAAGAATTTTATTTAAATAAAGACAGAGCTATATAACCTGAGTTTTAAAGTAATTTTTTTTTTAGTTTGTACGTGTACATTTGCTATACTTATCTTTACATGACAAAGTGTACAGAATAACTCCAAGTGAAAACAAAGGAAAACAATTATAAATATTTAATCAAAGATTAGTCCATCTTCACAATAACTCGACTAAAGATGATAACATGAAGTTTGAAATACATAAATACTTCCACTTATGTGATTGTTTGTGGTGGCATTAATAATTACTAACTAAAGAGCTTATTTGCATAATTGACTTGTGACAGCAGAACACCAATAATTAACTTCTGATAAGTTGAAATCCAAACCGCTGTCATCAACCTGCGACTATGTGTGTACGTGTATATCTATAACATGTTTCCATAGCTTATGGAAAATATGGCTGGTATGTTCAAACACTAAATGTTCTTGTTATATTGTAGGTATAAAATAACAGTGAGTTGCTTAAGACTGTCTTAAGCCTTCGGCTATTATAATGTATACAAAAGAAACCATCTTTACAGTTCAATGATTGTAATAGTGTAGTTCTACATGAATGTGTGTGTTAGAAACACATCTTTTTAGCAGTGTTTCTTAATTACTCAAAGCTTGCCCCGTGTTTAACCAAATTGATACTATTTTAGCCTATAAAAGGAAGAAACATACGGTGCTAAACAGGAAGATCGTGATAGTTTCCTCTTTGTGATTGTTGGAACTTCACCCAAAGAACGTTCCAGTATCAGGATTGTACTACAATGTCTAATGGTTTTTTCCTTCAAAGGGATTATGCAAAATCTCATATTTTTTTTAGAAAACCTAATGTGCTAAAATTTTAACAACTACAAAAAAATACAAATAATTCATTGGAAATTTAGTACTTAAAACTATAAATCACACAATTTATAAAATTGTTGACCCCTCAACACATTTTTAAACACCCACAAAGTAAGGATTGCTAGTATGCTTTTTATCGCTTGAAACATATAAAAAAAATTTTTAAGTAGGAATAATTAACTTTAAAATAATAAGGCGATTGCAAAGTAAGATATAAGCTATATGGCTTAACATATTTAAATATGCTTTGCAATTGTATAAAAAAATAGTTTTGATCTGTATCCGCATTGGATTTTGATGGTGAGTGATGTCATGTAGACGCGCCGACAAGAAATAACACATCAGTTGATTGGGTTTTCAATCAAGCTTACAAAGTTGATTCCAGAAGAGCAGCAAAACACAATTGATGTTTTGAGGAGGATTATCACTGATATGTAACTGGATGGTTGTCATGGGATTTACGATTACAAGTACACGTCATATTGTACCAGGAAACCGGGTTTTGCACGACGCAAAATACGCAGATACTTGACATTTACTATTGTGTTGAAGGAAATTTTAGTTATGATCATCCCAATAAGACATGGTCATTAGAAAATTACGACTACACGAGTTAGGCTATGGGAAACTAATATAATATAAGGCACTTATTTCCCATCATCAGTCTTTAAAATATAGTCCAAGGATGACTAGTTTCGGCTCATAGACCCATTTTAAAACCCACAATAAATTTGAAGTCTTCTACAATACATTGGCCGAAATGCACGTCGCCACATAAATTTCACACACAAAAACATATAATAACTGTAGTCCTGCCACATTTGTATGTACACGAGGAAAACCTGTGAAAATAACGTGTCGACGTGTATTAATGTATTGACGAAGACTTCCGTCGGATTCATAGACAAGTTACTTTCATGTAAATTTGAAAATAGGTCTTTCTAAAACAGAAATCACAGGAGTGTATTTGAAGGAGAACAGAATCAGGAGTGTACTCCTGTAAATCTAAAATATTTGTCCCTTTAATGTATTTGCTGTACTATAAACTTATGATTGTATATTAAAACATAATCTTTTGAATAATTATAACTACAAACATTATAGGAACGCTGGCGTTTGCGAAAACACGCCACTAATCACTTGTAGTAATTATTTTGTTTTCGTACAAATGACCTCTCACTTGGTTCTCTAGCAAAACTAATGACTTGAACATTAGCGGTCGTTAGAGAGTTTTAAGTGAAATAAACAGAGAAACATATGTTTCGATACTCGCATTGAATATTTTACCTGCTATTATTGTTAAATGATACAATAATAACCCACTATTAACATGTCAACTAATCCAAATCTAGTATTTTAACTGTATTTAAATTTCGTATAATATTTAGTCTAATTTATAATACATCTCAATAGAAGTTAACAGTTTATTTTTATTTTACTGACTACTGTCGTAGAAGGGTATATTATTTGAAAGTTCTGCTAGGAGCACCTGGTGTTAAGCACTTTCAAGCTAATTCAAGTACGTTTCTTAGATTGTTTAATAAAAAGTTATGTCCACCAGACTGCACAGAATTTGGACCATCGTCAACTTTAATGTGTGGCAAAAACATTCTACAGTATTACGATTACCTAATTAAATACAATTATTTTATTTGTGACATTCTTTTTGAGCCACTGTTCCATGTAAATTTATGTTTACTTAATTGAAAATACGTAGTAAACGCAGTGATATGCAAGGAAAGTATACATATATGTACTGTAGAGAGAAAATCAGTTTATCGACATTATTACATAAAACAAAAAAATTATGAACTTGAGATAAACAGGTTGTACTTGTTAGTAGATATATTCATATTAAGTGACGAAAGCTTATTAAATATCTCCCCATTTATATTTTTTTCTTAAGGCGCTAGGCAGGAGCCCGGGATTGTTATTCACATTACTTCAAGCTGGACCTAGGGGTTGCGTCATTATCACACGGATAAAATCCATAGGTGATTTGGGGGGATTTGAACCCGGAACCTCTGGAACCAAAGTCCCACGCTCTAACCACTAGACCAGCTCGCCCCCCCCCCCACTCCACGTCTATACTAGACACGGTACAAATTAAGTATATCGTGTCACTAGCCCTAAACACTTTCCATCTCCACCTAAACTTGATATTTTATTGTGAGACATTGAAGGTGAAATCTTCAACCTTTTACTTACTTATTATTTACTCTTACTTACTCCCAACTATTTAACTTTAGGTGATATTTAGCCTCACCAAGAAATCTTCGCCACGTTATCCTGTCTTCTGTATTTTTCCCTACTGCTTAATTTCTCTCCATGGCTGCTTTCACTTGTTCCACCATCTATGGTATGGTCTTCCTCGAGGTCACCTTCCAAACCGCATTGCCCTCTAATACTCTTCTCGGTGTGCATTCTTCGCCTCTTCTGAAAATTTTCCGGCCCATCTCATTCTCCAGCACTCAATTTCCCCAATTATATCTGTGCTGTTGCAAAGTTGTCTTTTCTTCCTATTGTGACGTCTTCGTTATTCCCCTTGACCTTATATACGTCCATAAATGTTCTTTATAATAAAAAAAAAAAATTATAGTTACTTTTCATGTTTCTTCTTTATATTACAATAAAATTCCAGTAAAACTTTCAAGTAAATTTCTTCAATATTATTCTTGTTTTTTTCGTAACGTAAATGTACTTAGTTAGGAATAATTTGTTTAAACCTACTTTTCCTCTCTTCTCGCATAAATATGTCGATTAAATTCTTGAGATCTAGTTTGTATCCTCTAGGTTCTTAGACCTCTTTCAAACTACTGTATTTTTAAAAACAAATTTAGTAATCATCACAACGCATAGAGTAATATTGAAGATGTTTGTTTACCTATTTTGTAAAAATATGATAACCTTACGGAGGAAATGTATGGATATTATCCCATCGAGAGACCCTCTATAGTAGTCATTACCATATAGATGTGTTGAACGTCAGGTTGGCAAGTTGTCAACCATAGACACATCTCTGTCTATCATAACCAGTCTGGTGTAAAATAAAAACATTGGAGACGTCAATCTATTGTGTTGTTTTTGAAAATCAACAGAGCAAGCATTGAACATTCATGGTTTTGTCATTGAATAAATTATTAATGTTGAGTTTATAAACCATCAATCCTATCTACCAAACTGCGTTGGTGTCAATGAGAAGTAACTTTTGCTTGTGGAGAATTTATTTTTTATACTAAATATAAACCTAATAATGTTTATTGTTTTCAAACCATTAATACACTTTGGGAAAAATAAGTTTTTGGAAATTTACTTGTCAAACGAATGATTGTCTACCGCTTTTATTCACACGATTGATTACTGTATATAAATTATTCACTAAGTATGATATTAACAGCGTTTTCAGTGTTGAAATATTTTAACGAATGACCTACATAACCTGTCTTTCTCACTATTTAGGTGACGTCAGCTGGAAATGAAGAAGTCACGTGACACTAGCATTCTTATTTAATTTCCGGTGCATCACCTGTAATTTTTGAGGTTAAAACTCTATGTTTAAAGACTCGTGTAACACCGTATCTGAATAGTATCCTTTACATTTGCTAGTCTACTATTTAAAATTTCTACAAGTCTTGGTTTGTTATAGAAGAATATTTTATTAGTGATTTGGAACAACGAATATAAACAGTGGAAAACATGATTAAGTGATAGATTGAGATAAATTTATTTGGTGATTCCTTAAGGTGATTTCAGGAAGAACCTGATCTGCTAATCTATAATGAAAATACATTTTTGATACTTTAAATAAGCTAAACATGTTTATTTTATATTTATTTTACCTCTTAACCACATGAATATTGTAGCAGATAATTAGAAAAAAATGCTCTCAAGTTCCGAGAAAAAAATTACTGAACTTCTTTTTTACTGACCATGGTTGAATAAAGTCAGAATATTTTTTTTTATTAATGTAAATAAACGGTCACCAAAGATGAACTTCGAACTAAGGAATTAATTCGGACTAAGGAATTTTCTGTAAAAACTACTTAAAACAAGTTTTTAATGTTGTAAATTTTCAAACTTGATTGTGATGATAACGCGGATTTACTTGCAGCTTTAATCCTAATCGGTTAACGAAAACATTACTAGCGCTGATAAAAAAATTAACCCTATTCTTAACAAATGTTATATCCCATGGATTTTTTTAATAAGTTTTTTTAGGAAAAAAAATACTAGCACAGTTCATTTTGAACGCAAAAATTTAGTGTATTCAAAGTAGTCAGTTCTCAATTATGTAAGAGCTAAAGGTAAACAACTGTTCAAAGCTTTAAATGTAAGCGTACAACTAGAAGTTACCAAGTGGTCACAAGTCTAGAGGATTAGAGTTTCGAACACCAAGTTTCTTGTGTGATGGAATCTACTAATCAAACATGACGTTTAGTTTATTGATGAACGTCAAAGTGACTGAGAAAACCATTTCTGTAAAATAATTTGAAAGTAATTATTACTATTGCAGTTAAATTATGCTAGTGACTGACAGGGTACAGAGGTTTATTAGCAAAAAAATCTGTTTACTTGCCTTTTTAACTAATTACTAGGTCGATTAAATTACACATAATACCTATTAGTTGCAAAATTAAATAGTTGTAAGGTTGTAGACTTTCAGGAGAGGGACAACGAAAATATCCACAAAAGGCTAATGCATTATGTCGAACCATGAAGCTTAATTTTATTTTATACTCTAGAGTAAATAGATTTAAAAAATCTACAAGTAACAGATACTGTACTGGAGACTATCTCTAATATGTTTATATCAAACATTATTAAAATGATCCGAATTGAATGATTATACTATATCACACTTTTCTGTACATTTTTAAAGCTTCCACTGTGATTAACACATTATGAAAAGCATTAAGTATGAAATACTGAGTATTACGTATTAAGTGAGGTATCGAAAATAGATGAATAAATATTAGGGTTAATATATAATTTATCAGGTTTTTGCTCTGTAGGAGATTATTAATTTGATGTAAAAAATTAATTATAAAGTCAAAATGTACTACACTCACTAAATGTATCAAATATCCTCTACGTTGTAGAGTAAGCTGTGTACCGTCATTACTTAAAACGGACGTTGACAGTAATCAAGAATTACTATCCTTTTTGTCAAATGTTGCCACATGTGTCCTTCCCGAAGCTTCTTCTACACTTTAACAATCTATTTTGTTCAAATAAACTGTAGGACTTTGTTTTCAATATGCTTTTTTGTTGAATACTCTCTTACAACTGAATTGACAGCTTAACCACCCAGCTAATTAGAGAATGAAATTTTTTTAAATAAATCAGCTTAATCATATATAGAATCTTTCTTTAAGTTGCTCTTTTATTCATTAAACGAGAAAAGTTGGACTACCGACTCCAATTTGGGTCACTAGATTCCGAAATGCTTAAATGACTACAACTATTTTGGAATGTAGGTTTGTCTACCTTAAAACATTATTAGGACTAGCAACCGATGCATAGCAACCCATGTTGTAATATATGTGCTGTCATTGCGGTTACCAAAGGCGAGCTTAGTAAATGATTGCTCAAGCGTCGACAGTAAATATTTCAGCTGGAGTATCTGTTACGCTTGATTAAGTCAGCATATCTTACTGAAAAAATCTAATAATAAAGTTTGTGCCGTCTTTTTATCTTATATGCCGTAGTTTACTTCACATACTTCAGATTTTCAATAAGCTTCAAGTACATTGTTATAGTCAAACATGTTTTATTTATATAAATATATATATATGCATACATATATACATACATACATACATAATTCCTCTTTTATAGATAGGACTTTATTTTACTAATAAAGTGAATATTTGTATGCGCAATTAGTTTAATTACTACGCTATCTTTATTAGAGGTAAGAATATTTTGTTACACTTGTTGCTTAACAGTTTTAAAAACAATATAAATAGCTGTTTACCCTACACCTTTTATAGACTTAGTGTTTTGTGATTGGTTATTATTTGCATGTTGTATCATGACTTGACTGCTATACAGTGCATATTTTTTTACTGCTACTCTCTGTAGTATATTCCAACTTAGGTTGGGCGATTGTGTATTGTTAGTTGTAATGTGTTAGTTACGTTTTTTTTTCACTCGGGGAAAATATCCCAGATCCCGAAACGTTGTGTATTGTTTTTCTTACCATTGTAATAGAAAAGGTCCGCAATAAACCTTTGAACAAAATATAGGCTTAATTAGATAAATACTAATTTAGGATTGATGACGATAGGTTTATAAACCTATTTATAATGTCGAAAATCAATTCTGGAGTGATTTTTACATGAAATAATGAAATAATGAAATAATGACTTTATTCCCCAAATACAAGTTTTTTAAAATTACAAAACAAATTCACCTTGGAACTATGTTATCACAGTCTCCAGTATTTGTGACAACATGAAAGAAAAAACACAGTTATTTACAAGTAATAAAAAATTGTATGAGTCCAGTCCTTGTTGAAAGAAGTGATTAATAACCATGCCGCTCTCCGTGGCGCCGTTTGACACTTATATTAACTTATACATAAAAAATACAGTAAATATAAATAAAACTTCTCTATTGTTATAACAAAAAATCAAATAATTACCTTATAATAATGAGAACTTTGTTCGGTAAACCAAATACATTCATTACTAATTATGAATAACACAAACAAAATATGCAAGAAAAAAAAACAGATGGAATTGAAATAAAATTGAAAAGGCCATACAAAAATATTTTGTTAACTAAGAACCTGATTTAAAAAATCAATGACTGGAGTTTTGAAAAGCCAATATTTCAATTTTAAAGAAAACAAATTTAAGGATGAACAACTTCTGATATCTCCCGGTAATTGATTGAAATATTTAGGTCCGTTGTACTGATAAGAATGTCTGAAGAGCGATTTGTTTACTTTAGGTAATCTGAACATTCCTTGGTTGTGATTTCTAGTATTGTACAAAAGGTTACTTGTTCCTGTATTTCCACTTCGAACATAAAAAAGCCGTAAAACCTTGTAAATATATAAATGTTGAATCGGAAGTATTTTAAGTTCAAAAAATAACGGAAAGGAACTTTCTCTTATTTGGCATTTTGAAATTAATCTAATAAAATGATTTTGTGTGACTCTTAATTTATCAGTATGACATTTATAGGTACCCCCCCAACACTGGATGGCGTACTGTAATCTTGAATCAATTAAAGCAAAGTAAAGGGTTCGCAATAAAAATCTACTACAAATATTTTTTAAAAAATAAAAGGTTCTTATGGAGAATTTAATTTTTGAATGCAGGTTTGTCACATGTTTATCCCAATTTAAATTTTCGTCTAAAATGACCCCAAGATAGCGAAAATTGTTAACCTTTTCAATTTTTTTACATTTACAAGAATTAAAGGAACAGCCAAAAGTGTGGAAAACGAGATCATTTATAAAGTTAAAACTATGTACTAAATTAAAATTAATGTATTTGGTTTTTTCAACATTGACTTGCATTTTGTTTGCTGCACACCAGTTACTAAGCAAAATTAAGTCATCTTTAATTTTGTTGAAAGTTAAATCACTATTCTTTTCGGAATAAAAGAGGGCGACGTCATCGGCAAATGCACAGATTTGTCCATGAAAAGGAAGTGTGAGCAGATCGTTGATGAAGATAAGGAAAAGGGTATCAGATGTCACCGATCCCTGGGGGACTCCTGTCTTTACATGTAGCGGCGAGCTTAATCGGTTTAGGATCTTGGTTTGTTGTATTCTATTGGACAAAAAACTGCTGAACCAACTCAGCGCGGTTCCTCTTACGCCAGCTGCATTGAGTTTAGATAACAAAATATTATGGTCTACTAAGTCAAAAGCTTTTTTGAAATCAATGAATAAGCCTGTAGATTTATTTTTGCTGTTGAAACTGCTATAAATTTTTTCTGTTACGGTAATTAATGCGTCCTCGGTTGATTTTCCCTTTCTGAATCCAAATTGAAAATTGCTGAAAAATTTTAAATTGTCTAAGTATTTAATGAGTCTGTTTTTCATCAACTTTTCAATAACTTTAGAAAAAACAGAGAGCAAACTAATAGGTCTTAGATTATCTAATTTTAACGAAGAATTTTTTTTATAAATCGGAACAATTATGCTTTGTTTGAGTTTTTCTGGAAAAATCCCGGTCGAAAAGCTTAAATTAATTAAATGAACCAAAATGGGAGCAATACTTTCGGCAACAGTTTTTACAACTTGAACGGATATTTGATCAAACCCTGTGGACTTTTTGTTTTTTAAATTATTTAATGTAGAAAGAACTTCAGTGACAGTAGTGGGGGCTACAAAGAAGGAGTGAGGTTGGACTTGCAACGCAAGGGGCGGGGGAGGGAGTGGACCGCTGTGACCTTGGCCATGACTTTGCACTGCGATAAAGTAATTATTGATTTCTTCCGCAACCTGTTGTGGATCACTTACTATTGTACCATCTTCTAATTCTATCTTACTAACATTTTTACTATCTGAATTACCAATTATGTTATTTAAAACTTTCCAATACTGAGAAGAATCACCATTACACATATTTATTTTATTTTCCAAAAACGCACTCTTAGCTACATCCATGTCAGATCTTAACTTTTCACAGAAACGATAAAAATAGTTGTTAAAATGCATATCATAAGGTCTTTTCTTATGCAGTTTGTATAATTTGTTTCTTTTTGATATTCTATTTAGAATATTTGTATTAATCCAAGGACTCACTGACTTAGCCTTTTGAAATTTATTTTGTTTGACAACTAGCTTAGAATTACTTATAATATCTAAAAGTTTATCATGGAACGCATCATAAACATCATTAACATTGTTGGATAACAAACAAACATCCCAATTTTCAACTTCTAGATTCATTTTAAGCAAATCAAAATTGATAAGATCTCTTTGTATTACTGTATTATTAGAGGCATTTAATTCGTTTAACTTACTGAATGGATTGAAATTCAAACCTAGCAAACAATGATCAGTTAAATAAATGTCAAAAATAACACTTCTAAACAAATTCATATTAGGATGCCGTACAAAAATATGGTCTACTTGGGTTTTGGACATTGTAGTGATTCTAGTGGGACTGTTTATCACTGAGATAAAGCCATAATTACTTAATAGATTAAGATAATTTTGCACGTAAGATTGAGTACTATTCAGAATATTTATATTGATATCACCTAATAAAATTACATTATTTTTTAACTCATTTAGAATATTAGCTAACTCATCTACGAAGTTAATTTCTGTAAACATTTGCAATCTATAGAGGCAAAAAATATTGAAGTAAGCCTGTTTAACTTGGACGTGTAATACCAATACATCAGCTGTATTCATTTTAACATTTACCTGGTTAACATCCAAACATTTACTAACATAGCACATTACACCTCCAGCTCTATAATTAGCGTTGCAACAAGCATAAACGTTAAAACCTGGAATTTTGTACAAATTAATTTCATCCTGGTTTATCCATATTTCGCTAAGCACAATAAAATGAACATTTTCTTTGATTTGATTAAATTCTACCAAAAAGCTGTTAAAATTCTTTCTTAAAGATCTTATGTTTGCATATATAAAATTTAATCCGCTTAACTCGGTGTTAAAAAATGCTGATAAAGTACTAAAGTAAATTTCTGAATCTATATCTGTCATTCAATGAGTTTGGTGTATAATTGATTATAATTAATTTCAAATGGTTTTAAAATGAAGCCTAAACAAAACCAAAACATGATAGTAGCCTAATTACTTGAGTTTGTTCATCTCTTCTTAGGTACTCACTTTAATTGTTTTTTCACCTGCGGATCTTTTCACAAAAAATTTTCCATCACGACTCCACACGAAGGTGTAACCCAGTTCGTTGCACTTCTTCTTCAGTTTTGCGAAGAATTGTTTATTCTCAGGCGAGAGATGGTCATTCACGTAGACTCTGTCGTGCGGGAAGGTGTTGTTTACTCTGTTGGCAGTCAGATTCACACCGCTTGCTCTGGATTCCTTATATTTGGAGATGAAGGTCTCCTTCGTTGCTCTCTCGGTAAACTGGACCACTAGCGACGGGGTCCGTGTCTTGTTGAAGGACGGGATCCTGTGAGCTGCCGCGATCTGGCTAGGCTGCACCTCCAGGCCTAGGGCTCGGCCGATGTCGCCAACAATTGCTCGCACATCCTCATTCGGTGACTTCGGAATGCCGCTAATCTCGACATTTGTCTTCCTGCTGTATTGTTCAAGGGTACGTAATCGTTCTTGTAAATCCGTGACTTTGCTGTTTAAGACGACGTTTTGTTGCAGTAGTTCTTCATTATCTTTTTTTAATTTGCCGATTTCTTTTTTAAAATCAGCAAACTGTTTACTCACATCGTCGACTGTGTCCGATAAATGTTGTATCGATGATTTCAATTCCACTGTATCACTTTTAACAGCTTTTAGCTCTGCTGCTATTTCACGTTTCAAGCTTTCAATTACTGATAGGAAAAATTCCTTTGTTATTACTGTTGAGGTTGAAGACGAACTTGCATTCGAAGGAGTTTTCACACGGCACTCTTTGCACTTCCACGCTCGCGTTTTAACAGTTTCGCCGTCTTGCTTCAAACACTCCGCGTGGTAAAGACTGCCACACGCGCTACACTTTATTACCGAACTACCATCATCGGATGACTTCTTGCAGACGCCACAGGTCGACATTGCTGCTTAATTTACGCACATAAACACTTTTTAAAAGAAAGTTTAATCAAAAAGTCGTGTTAACACACGTTTATACAGAACTTCGGTATAACCTCAAAACTCGAGGGCGGAGAGATAAGAGCGTGGCTTATCAGCTCGGCGGACGGAGCTGGATATGCAGCTGGACATTTCAGGAAGGTGTATTAAAAATTTGTTGTAGGCTCTATGATTAGTTTTGAAAAATTTTGTTTATGTGTCTGTATGATTGGATGTGTACATAGAGACGGACTACACTTTCGTTTACGTTTTCAAATTTTTTTTAAATTTATATTTTAAATGGTGGTTTTCTAAAAAAAAAAAAAAAAACAGAAAAAAACATAACGGATGTTTACAAAACGGCTAAAACAGTTTGACAAATGTTTAAAACGTTTAGTATGTTATAGTTCTTGTAACTCTACATAAAATGGTACTACCCCCAAAGATGTAAAATCTCCGGCTTAAAAGTTATTACACCTTTCAAATTTTACCCATAAAATACAATAGTTACTCCCCCACTAATCCATTATAAGGATTGTTGACAAGCTACTGAGAGAAAGTATGTGCCAGATAGCTAACACCGTTTATTCTATTTACGTACATACTGTGCTGTATGTAGATATAGAGAGAGGAAGGTAGACAAATGCATGTATACATATCTACACTCGAGTACGTGTTCCACCCTAATGATCTGTAGGGTCTGACTCATTAGTGTTACAAGGGAACGATGTAAAAGATCATTTGTTACTAAACACCAATACGTGCTCTGAATTACTGATTTTAATGTTGTACGATTATTTTCTTAATAAAAAATTACAAATTTATAACTATTGTAAACGTTATTTATATATTGTTAAATATTTTAATTTCGTTACCAACTAGGCTTACTAGAGGTTTAAAGTTTAATTTTGAGCATGTAGCCTAAAATTGACTTTGGAAGCGTAGGAAATAAGTCACCTCAAAAAGTAAAGTAAATTTTGTACCGTATAACTTCTAAGGTTTGTATTACTAATAATTAGGTATATTTCAATTTACTGTAGTCTATATTGTATGTCAACGTTCTAAATCCCCTGAACTCTACAAACACAATACATGTAATCACAAAATTGAATGCGTTTAAAAAAGTTAGTGTTATCTTTAGATTTTATTGTAACTTATTAACTTACTAGCAGAATACCCGTCCTTCGTACGGGGTTGGCATCGAGTATAAAATGTTTATTGCAGTTATACTCAAGCTTTGCGTCTGGAATGGGGGAGGACACAGTTTGGTAAAATTTTCTCTTTAAAATTACGGTATACTATAGTATTACACATCTACTATAGCCGTAATGTTCTACCACTTATCCTAAACAATAATGAAAAATCTATTTTTAAAAATTCACAAAATATCATAAACCATTCATAAAATTTAAAACATAAACACAATTGTAAACAATCCTACTTTGACAGTTCTCATTGCGTATCACAGTTTTTTTTCATTACTCTACACACGAAAGTACACTTTCTAAACGTAAAATGAGATAAGAAAATAGGTAATTCCCGCTACTGCACGGAAAAGTTACATAACGTTAACTTTCCGTGCGTATGTACTGCACGGAAAGTAACCGCTATGGGATTTTGCGGTGCAGTCAGATCAGCTGATTGTATTGTTGTTGAAAACACATTCCTCGCTTATATATTGACATTGTCAGTTAGGTTATGTTTGTTGAGATAGATTCTTTGAACTATGTGTACTAATATGGATAATATTCCTGAAACTTTGATGAACAGAGCGGTAAGTGTAACAAACGAATTATTGCCTGATGTGTCGCGTTTAAGATACGAAAATGAATACGATAAGCTTTGTACTTGGTGTCAAAAAGAAAACATTAAACCTAGCCAGGTTAATGATGACATACTTCTAGTCTATATGTCAGAACTGTCGAAAACTACGAAACCTAGCACCTTGTGGAGCAAGTATTCAATGGTTAAAAATGTCTTAAAAGTAAAAGAAAATCTTGGAAATTTAAAATTTCCAAAAACAGTTGCATTTTTAAAGAAAAAGTCTGTTGGTTTCAAACCTAAAAAAGCGAATGTTTTTACATCTGATCAAATTTCTCAGTTCATGATCAACGCTCCCGACAAAGAATGGTTGTTAAGTAAAGTAATTTTGACGTTTGGCATTTTTGGAGCCCTTAGGCGAGATGATCTATTACGCCTTAGCATAAATGACGTAAAAGATTATGGCAGTTTCATTAAGGTTACATTGAGAGATGGTAAAACACATGCTAGCAGAAGTTTCATCATTACAGACGATGAATGTACGTATCAACCCTGCCAGCTAGTACGTAAATATTTGTCTTTACGCCCATCAAAAATGACGAGCCCTAGACTTTTTGTTGGCTTCAGGCAAGGCAAGTGCGTAGCACAACATGTCGGGAGTCATACGATTTCGGATGTTCCCAAAAAGGTCGCCCAGTACCTTAAGCTAGAACAGCCTGAATCCTACACAGGTCATGCTATTCGACGCACATCCGCGTCAATGCTGGTGGAAGGGGGAGCGGATTTACTCACACTCAAGAGGCACGGAGGCTGGAAAAGTGCAACCGTTGCTGAAGGTTACATTGAGGAGTCCATAAATAGAAAAATTTATGTGTCTAAAAAACTTTTTTCAAAACCAAGTACTTCAATCTCAAATCAAAACAATTCCTCTTTGAATTTACTTCCAATCAGAGACATTACTAATTCA
Organism: Macrosteles quadrilineatus; assembly: GCF_028750875.1. Classification (NCBI taxonomy): domain Eukaryota; kingdom Metazoa; phylum Arthropoda; class Insecta; order Hemiptera; family Cicadellidae; genus Macrosteles; species Macrosteles quadrilineatus. Next base: position 24,979,357 of record NW_026542598.1, read on the forward strand.
ATTTCAAATTACAACAATTCCTCTTTGGATTCACTGCCAACATTTAACATTTCTAACATTTCTAACATTTCTAACAATGATGAAGAGGTGAATCTGGTTTCAAAACAATATTTTACAATCGACGATGTAATTTCATCAGAAGAAGATACTGTGCAAAATCGCAATTTCATTCAAGAAAATAATAAAGTTGATGGAACACACTCGGAAGTCAATGTTGCAGAAATGAGAAAAAACCTAAAGCTACCACAAAAAATGTTAAACATAAGTGAAAATCAAAACTGCGACTTTAACATACATTTTCATTTTCATTAATAAAGATTTATCAGCGTGTTGATCCTATGTAATCATCAAAGGTCTCTTTCTTTATTTGTTTATTCATCAGCTTGTTCTGTAGTTAATTTAATAAAGATACTTTTTTTTACCCAAAATAGTCTGTTTTTCCTCAAACTATTGGCCATGCAATTATTAATAAGTGCACGGAAAAAACTCATAACGTTAAGTTTCCGTGCTTATGTCGAGGTACATACACACGGAAAGTTAGCGTTATGAGTTTTTTCCGTGCACTTATTAATAATTCAGAGTTGAGTTTTTTTTCATTAGTTCGGTTTTTTCTCTTAATACTAAGTTAAATAAACGAAAATTTTCATGTTTTTATAAGTTTTCGGTATCGTAATGAAAAATAATGTTCAATACTCGCCTCGAAAGTGTCATTGCGGGGCACGATGGCGTTTCCAGCGCTCGGCTTCGCCTCGCGCGAAAATGCCATCTCTCCCCGCAATGAGTCACTTTCCAGTCTAGTAATGAAAACTACTATTGTTGCTGCTTAGTTCAAATTAGCTGTTTCCATAAATGGGAAAAAATAATAGTGCTGCACCCTGTTGGTAAATCTTATAACTTTTTAATGCTTTTGCATATCATATACGTAATCTTTGATATCATAGAAACAATTTTTTTAGTTGAAACAACTGACTAAATTCTTTAATCCCCATTAAATTTGAATACTCATGAGGTTAACATGGGGAACTACAGAGCCCTTGGGGCGGAGCCCGAAAGGATATTTGAGGAAAGGATATGCCTATATGTTAATCGGGAATGTGAGCTATCATCATGCCAAATTTCAGCCAAATCCGTTCAGTAGTTAATGCGTGATTGAACTTCAAACAAACAAACAAACAAACACACAAACTTTCACATTAATAATATTAGTAAGATTTATGTATTTCATTCTTTCCAACAGCAAATAACCAATACTTATAGGAAGCATGATAACCACTTTAAGAATCATTGACCACTTGTATTAATATTTAACGAAGAACATGTAGATTGAGTTGATGAATATACTATGAGTTAGTTCATACTTCAGCCCTTAATCTCTGAAATCTCTGGAGTGTTGTGCATAAGAGATTTTCTGGAAGCTTGGGTCCCCTCCTGAGGAAAAATAAATTGAGATGGATAAACTTCCTCATTTATTCACTTTTTATAAAGGCATTTTCAGTCAGGTTTGCATATAGGTATACATTTTGTGGATTGAAAAGGGTACAAATAACTACGGTAAAAAATCTAGTGATAAAAAATGTTTTTTATTTATTTAAATGTGTTTTCTGGTTCCATTTATGCAAAAAGAAAAAAATGTAAATTGAGGGATCTTATTATTTGGCTGACATCATGCCGTAGGATATTATCATACGAATGCACCAATACCGCTCTGTGAAATTGGTACTTGACTGACAATGCAGTGGGTTCCATTTTAACATCTGCTATGTGTTTATGAAATAAGGATTCGGGTTTAAAATTATAATAAAATAAATTACTCAATATATGGGAATATATCAATCATATTAAAGTTTGTTCGGCTAATGCACTAGGTATTTAATATATTAAGTACAACTTTAACTAATAAATTTAATAAAAAAATCGACAGCATTCTACTAATACAGCCAAAAATGCAATTGAATTTTTATATTAAGTTACATTCCCCCGCAGTATTTTTAAAATTCCTATAGCGCAGAACAGTGGCGTTGCATAGATATAATAGAGAAAATCATAACTATCAATGGTATATAACTATCAATGGTATATAACTATCAATGGTTTAACAGCCTACAATAGATGCTGCGTTGAGATGTTACGTTTGAAAGTCAAGTAAACAATTTCAGACTTATTATACATTGTGTTAGGATATAATAAACGTTGGCAATTTCCTTATCCGCAACATAGAAAGTTAATCATCATTTTGGAGATGATTGAAAAAGTTTGCAACTCCTGATAGAGCTTTACGCTTTGATGATTAAATTAATTTTAGCTTTTTCCTAGAACAATTACATACATTGTATTGCACAAATAGAATTCCTTGAGATAAATCTTCGCATTTTTTGATATCATAAATATTTACGATTAAATATGTCTATACATGTAAGATGCATTTATCTTCAGGGTAAGTTGTTATTAAATTTCTTTTTATACATTCATAATTATTTAGTGTTAACAAATCTATGAAGTAATATGAAACAGCGATATATTGACAACAGGTCAATACAACTAAAGATAGCTTTTGTATTCCTATACAGTTTTTTTATCCTCTAAATTGTATGGTTTGTAAAAAAAAATATTTGTAAAAGAATTAATAATTACAGATTAGATGAAAGTGTATTGAGAGATTTGACAATCAAGGTACAAAATCTAAACCTAATTAATAAAAAAAATTACAAAAGAAAAACTAAATAAATCTACATAAAATTTGTAACTCATGAGTTTATATACAAACGTAAAGGTGTTCATAGTCCACACCCTACTTTTACATAATAACAACAAATTAACTTCTAATATATAGTAAGGTGATATATTAACACAATGTTGTTGAATTAGTAGTAAAAAATTTCTGTAATACGTCAGATGAAATAAGACATTTTTTTACATTTGCCATTTTCCACTGAGTAATTGTCTACAATAAATATATTGTCTATTTTAGATCAATACTCCAACAACTCTATAGTTAATAGCGGTGTTCTGGAAACTGCCAGAAGCAATTTAAAGTTTAATGCGTAACACATGATAATCCATAGTACCCTCAAGTATTAACCAGCTTATCACAGGTTACTGAAGTTTGTGGAACAATTATTACACGCGACATACCATACGTTTTGATGTTGAGGAAAAGATTCTGTGTTATATTGTTGGCATTCCTGACATTACTTTAGATCTCATGAGGTATTACTTACATTTCAAATCAAACACTGTTTGACTCACTAAGGCTCTTTACTAACTTATATGACATGGATCTATAATCATATTATCTTTCATGAAAAATATTCCAGTGTAATGCATACCCATTATCATATTTTAAACTATTTTTCGTCAAACATCAAAATGATAATAGATCTTTGGCATAAAACTAATATACTGTGATACCAGCCTATGTAGAGAGGTGGGAACTGAGCCTATAAACAAGAATGATAAGGTGTAAGTAATTATTAGACCATTGATTCTTTGGCATTATCAAGTTCCTAAAACGCCCTAGGATGTCGCTTAAAAACTGAAGCCATTGTCACTTCTCTTCACGGGTTGAACGTTTTGCTTCGTTATAAAACATTCAACATGTTTTACACATTCAGGTTATCGAATTAATCAAATTAAAGAACCGTAATAAAACGTACTACAACATACTACTCAAGCAACATTTTCAACTATAAAAGTAATTATCAAATAACCTAAACATTTATTGTATTTCGTATCCAAGACAAATCCTAATATCCATAAAGAATAACTTTATGCTAATGACGTTTTTCTAATTACATATATTTATAATTTGAAATTTACTTGGAATGGTTTATTGTTTTAAGGAAGTGTTTCAATACCGTCGAAGTTTATAAATAGCTTTTTAATGTTTAATAGACTTTAACTGTTAGATTATATAATATTACGTTATTTAAAAAACATTAACGTATCGCTATTGTTAAGTTATTTTATAATTGTGGTTTCAACGTACACGTGTAAAAACAATTTCCGAAAGTTGAAATATACAGCTGAACAATTCAACTCTTTCAGCCTAACAATCAAAGTTAACGTGTTTTACTGCTCAGTTACGTTCAACGTAACGTATTGTAAGACCTCTAGAATTTAACGATAATGGTATGGGTGTGCCTCGCCAAGAATGAGGTCTTTCCAATGTTTCAGATCACACCTTGTAGTGACTGGAAGTATTGTAGCGTCATTTTAAATGTTTATCGTTATTATGTTATTATGTTTACCGTTTTTAAGTAGCCGTGTCAGTTCAGTTCATACAATTGAAGATTTACTTAACAGGATTGTTTTTCTTAACAGCAAAGTTGTTTTACTTAAAAACACGGGTAACAGACCAATGAGGTTCAAGGATTGAGAGATAAGAAGTAAAATTGTATGTTCCGAATGTCAACCAATCAGCTGTTTTGACCAATTTATTTGTTAATGAGTGGTGCAATTACTGTTTGGTAGAATGATTTATTGCATTAATGTCAGTGGCACTTATAGGTTATAAACGAAAACGTAACCTCGATATTGATTTAAGTCATTAAAACACTGTCGTAGATAAAGTAGTGGACGCAACTCACGGAAATATTCTTTACGATACTCGTAGAAGTTTTTAAGGCATAACACTATCTTTACGCGATCGTTGCGTTAACTACTATTATGATTCTTTTACCATATTGGTTTTTGCAATGTATTAAGTTTGTGTTATTAAATAAAACACCAGAATGGGCACACTTGTATGTACTATAAATATTTATGTATTGTTTTAATTTACTGTATAAAATTAACAATTATTTTAAAATGTACTGCTTTGTAGTTGTATGTAACGGGATTTTTTATTCTGCCAATACATGGATTTCTAATCATTGCGGGACATAACTTTATATTTAATGAAGTTAAAACTTATTTTACAAACAAAATCTAATATCGTGATGATGTGTAGTTCAACGTTTACAGGTCAAAAAATCAATGATGCATGCTTCTGTGCAAACTGATAGTGCGTTTTATATTAAACAGTAATTCCGATCAGTAAGCCTCAATCCAAAAGATCACAAAGCTTAAACATAAATTGCCCTGGAATTGATGTGCATAATGTAATTTACATTAAACAAGCGTTACAATATAAAATGTGATTTTTATATTTTTATTATTGTTAAACATTTGAAAAAAATAGTCCATAAACTAAAAAAAACCCTTTACTAAAGAGCCTAGAAGAAGTGATTTTGCAGAGTCCGTGCTGCTGAAGATGTCACTCTCAGTCTTCGCTTCCATTTAAATTTTAAATGGGACCTTTCCTTCTCTGTAAAAGAATAAAAGAACACCGCTTACTTCTAAAAGAAACAGGATATTATGTAAAAGTAAAATTTAATTAGCAAGTTATTTCAACATTGCCAGTTTAATTGTACTATGTTGGTTACTAATATTGGTTATGATAGAAATACAAGTTTCACCAATTGTATTAAATTTAGTAGATTTCAAGGAAACCAATGGTTTTAGTATATGCTGTTTGGTAGAAACATGTTTCTATGATAAGTAGTTATTCTAAACTGAATTAATCATTTTTCCACGATTCTAAAAACTAAACCAAAGCCATTAAAAGTGTTCTTATCATTTATAAACTGGTACTAAACTGACTAGTTGAAACGTTATATTGTGTTTAAAGTAATCTGCTATAACCGATGCAGCCAATGACAGAATTCCCCTGGAAGCAAGAGTGTTTTAATTGTTTTATGCCAGATCATATTTTTCCTTAAATTTTAGGAAATAGATATTTACCTACGACAGTGTTTTAATTTCTATAAATTACTACTCACAACTTCTAAAAGAGGTTATGTTTCGTTTATAACCTCTCAGTACCGGGGAACCAAAACATGGTTCAGAATTGTAGATTTTTATTGTAAAATCAATTAAAGTAACTCACGTCTTATAAAAAAATATGGACTTAATGAATTATTTGAGTTTTAGTTATATCTAGATGTAGTATGATGGAAAATTTAACCTCGCAATCCAACACATACTATTTTATTTTATAGTAGATGGTAAAAAATAACTCATATAGGGGAACTATTTTTCCCTATAAAAATTTATCTTGAGTTTAATATTTGCTCAATAGTAACAACCAGAGTTGTAAACTTTGTGGTTAAATTGTAATTTGTACCAAACACGAATTGCACCACTCAACAATTAATTTGGCCTGAACAGCTGATTAGTTGAAGTTCAAATCATTACATTTTTACTTATTATTTCTCTCGATCTTTGAACATCATTGGAGTACCCCATGTTAAGTAAACAATGCTGTTAAATGAAACTTTTCAATTCTAAGAAGTGAACTTAAACCGCTGAACTGAACTAAAATGGCTACTTAAAAAAAAACTGTGTAGGTAAATTTAATTTAATTGAAATTTCTAATTTGTTACAAACAGACCGAGTAGTTCTTTTTAACCAAATATAATACTGTTTGTGCGTGTTGTATTTGTCACTTGTATCGTAATATAGTGAACCTACCTTATTTAATCTTCTCTGCAAATTCAAATGCACAGGCGATCTAAAAGAAAAATGTATCGGCATTTTGTGATTTTATGTTTTTAGGCATTCTATCATAATTACATGATCATAATGATAGGTGACCATCATAATTGTTACGCAGATATAATTTATTTTTCAAGAAAATTAAGTTGTAGATAATAAATAAGCACCACCATTGAATTGATAATAAATAAAATAATAAATTTAGCAAAACCAATTGGCAACATAGATTTGTATTGTAATCGTAGTGTAGGGGCTATATAAATGTATAACTAGGTTATACAGTACAAGTCACATATCAAGACGACATGTTATTATATTCCCTGCCATTCTGTGTGATTTGTAGCTAGTCGTCTTGATATATGTGTTGGTCTTTACGACTTAGATCCAAAGTACAGTATATAGACCTTTAGTGAAAATATCATGAATTATTATGTTGTGATGAAGAAGAATGTAAAGAAAGTAAATGACACTGATTTGAGAAGATGAAGATCCTTATTAAAAAGAGTTTAAATTAAAACCACAACAATTTTTAATCTTTTCTTATTTTATAGTTTTTTCCTTTGTTAAAAACAGTTTTCGGTAACATATGATCACAAACACAATCCAGTTATGATTTGTAAGTTTAAACACCAATTATTATTTTTACTAGAAATTACTGTACTAGTCCTTACTGATAATGACACGTGCGTTTAGCCAAATTAATTTATCTTTTATTTGTCAATATCCCGTTTTGTCAACATACGTTTATTTTTCTGGCTTTGTAAACCTATATTAATGCAGTTAGACAAAGTGTGATTAAAAACATTTTTTGTTTCAAATGTATGTTCTTTAATGTTTTATGATTCTGTACCTATTTTTTTATATTTATGGTATATAAATCAGACTTAATAAATAGATTTTAAGTAATAAACACATAAAATCTGCTATTCAAATTTAAAACCCCCTGAATATTACCTAGAATCTAAACTAAGAGTCAATACAACACGATAAGTAAACAAATTCAAATAAATGTTTCTAGAAACTACCATTGGAAAATATAAATTAACGTTTGGTTTTGCAACTAAAATACTTAATACTCATTCCAACATAGGCCTATTTATTTCCAGAAACTACTACATCTTTTGCACATAAGAAATATGAAGACGTAACTCATAAAAAGTGTGGTTAAATGTGTCTAGCTTAAACAAACTGAGCAAAAAACTTTAAAAAATTAATATAGTATACACTTTTATAGACTCCCCTTAAATATATATAATATATATATATATTGGTATATCCGTAGCAATCTATCAGTAGAATGCAACTGTATTGAAAGTAATGTCCAAAGAGGGGGTGAGAATGGTGTAGAGAGAAGAGGGAGAGACAATGTTAATGTGGGATATTTGTCTTCCACCAACACCTTCTGTCTAGTGGGAAATTTTATATGGATCTTTTACACCGCAAAAGTGAAAGAATATATTTTTTTCATACTATACTTCTTTTTAACAATTATTTACCATTGATTTCAGTTTATATCTGTAAAATAACTAATAATTTTTAAAAACACCAGTGTCAAGGAAATTACAAGGAAAATGGAAGGAAAATGACAATAAACCATTATTGTCTCTATTACAGATTAACCTTGAACAAAGTATTACTTGAAGGGTGGCATTATGTTTTACGTACCGTTCTAAATACTTTTCTAAATACTATAATTTTATTGAGTATGTATAATTTAGTACTAACGAAACCTGTTGTGATTTTTTGGAACACGTGATAGGTGCCTTGTGCCTCAATGTATAATCTTTTTCGTGTGATTGTTACATCATACACATATCATATATGTTATTATTTCCCCCACCATGGCTATAATCAATGTGTGACATCAACTAAACTTGTATACTAAATGCCAACTAAACTCCACTGGGATCAGCAGCACTGGTGCATCACAGCTGTTCTATCCTCTTCAGCACTCCCCTGGTGAATGCAGAAACAGTGTTCCACGATTCGGTGCTGGACAGCATCAGTTGGACGATTGTGTCTGGCGGAAACAGTCCAACAACCGTTTCGAGGCTCTTCTGAGTATTTCCCACCTCACACAGTGGAAAAGGGTATGCTGTTCATCATCGTGGAGTCACCACACTGATATTCTGGGCTCTCTGACTTCCTCATCTTGGGAAGGTAGGTCCCGAAACAGCCGTGTCCGGTGAGCAGTTGGTTGAGATAGAAGTATACCTTAAGCCTATGTCCTACGGAGCGTTGCGTGGGGCGCACGGCGTGAGGCATGCCACGCCTCGCGTCGTGGGACAGGGTAAGCGCGTGGTGGTACGCGCAAGAGTGGCGTGGAGCGGGTTTGCCCGTCCGTTCCCGCAAAATGTCTAAGGCGCGGGCTGGAGCCCAGACCAACCTACGCTAGTCCTGTTTAGTAATACATGATTCGTGAACTGTTGTTGAAAGAATTTAAATAAACATTGTCATAATTATCAATTAACTAATAATATTTGAGAATCATTTTAAAAAGTGGACATTAGTTATTTTAATGTTTTACTTTAATAAAAGTAACAGCCTATAACCTGTAGGGTAAAATGACCTGATGTATAATATCCTTTATACGAACATCATTGATTTACCTTTATTTAATTTGTATGTTCTTCAATTAACGCAGTGCAATCTTCATCGACGCATCTTGATACAGTATGTCTGAACAAAAATGACAAGACTAACATAGCTGTCCCCAGTGACAAGAAATCTCAAAGAAACAGCAATTTGCTCTTGCATATGTATACTTTCTGTCAATACAAATACAGTGTAGTACGGAGGTCTCTATCCTGTACAATATCCACTGTGGTCCCCGGACCGTCGTGACACGCGTCGTGGGACAGGTCGTGAGTGAAGCTTAGCTAGGTGCCCACCGGGCAACCCAGTGGGTGACGCGACGCGACGCGGCACGGCGCGACGCGGAGAAAAACTTCCGTCCGCTTCTCCAGGGTTCGCGCCCACCAAGCAACTCTAGCGGAAGCGCGGTGCAGCGCGGAGAATTATTCTTTTGGAGGGGATGCACAGTGCACTTCGATTCGGACCCGAACACTCCCGAAGGGCTCACGATACTTTCCGAAAACACCCGAATGAGCGGCAGACGAGGGGCAGACGCCGTTTCCGTGCCTCTACCCCGCGCCCACCAGGCAACTCAACGGAGGCGCGGCAACACGAGGGGAAGAATTTCTCCACCGAATTCTCACTGCCGGATTCGAGAAGAAGTTTTTTTTTTCCGCGCCGCGTTGCGCCACCCGCTGGGTTGCTAGGTGGGCGTCAGTCCATAAGATAACATGGCACGGATACGTGGCAACTTTTTTCCACGGCGTCGCGCCGCGCCGCGTCACCCGCTGAGTTGCCCGGTGGGCGCCTAGCTTTTAACGCGCACCGACGCTCCAGCCCGCGCATTTTCACGGTCGTGTGGTGCGCCACGCGACGCGTTGTGGGACATAGGCTACGCGCTTTCGCTCAACTTACCTTTGGAGATCCCCAATGAGTCTCAATGTCCATCTTCCTTATTCATCTCCCTCCTAGCGATATCACCAGTCTTCCAAAGTGCGTTCAAGGGGACTGCTCAAATCACCGTTCCCATCGATGATCCGCTTCAACCCTTAGACCTACTTACATACTTTTAAAACAAAATTGGAGCCCGAATTAATTTAACCTTTTGCTTTAGGGTATCTATTTGTTGATTATAAAGAACAAAGAACTTTCGATTCCCGACACTAGTCAGACACAATATATATATATATATATATATATATATATATATATATATATATATATATATATATATATATATATATATATATATATATATAATCAAGTCGCTGACTTCACTTTGGAGGTCATTATGTTTTGGTTAATTCTATTTGAATTACTGTATGGTTAATAACTCTAAAATCGCTAAAGTAGGTCAACAATTTGTAAAAACATCATTTTCCATATTATTGGTAAAATCTGGAACTCTTTATAAACAGTATTTTTGAAGTACCACTTGAAATTTCAATCAAAATCCATTACTGAATATTTCCGGTCAACAATGCGCGTGTTAATTGTAATCTTGCTTGCTCACATCACATTTGTGTTTGATATTGCATTTCTAGGTAAGCTTACATTACCTTGTCAACATAGCTACCATTCCACTGAGTTTGAATCTTTCTTTCAAAACATATTTTTGGTCTGTTTCAAAAATAAATTTTTACAGCAGCACTATTTGTGAGTGATAAAACATTTTTAATTAGAGCAAAAAACACTATTTAATATTATAAAACTGAAATTTAATTCAAAACAGAATGTATTGTATACGTTATGATGTGATATTGATAAACAAAAGTAATAACAATTCCCCCAAATATGGTATAACATATTTGTATACTTTAATACTAGTTGAACAAGCAATATTGCAATCATTACATGGTATAAGCATTGTTGACCGCAAATATTTATTAATGGATTTATATTAAACAACACTTACACAACACTGCGTATTGTAGCAGTACAGTTTAAAAGTGTTTACCGATGAAACTTAGATTGGTTTTTTTATCGATTTATCTTTGACTTTGATGTGATTATTTATTTCAGTTACTCTGGTTAAGAATTGCGCTGTATCAGTTTGTAATCCTTGTTTACTTGATAGCCGTTTCTTCATAAAAGGTTGTGTGAATTTTATTCCTGACAATGTCTGACATTCTATTAAAACGACAGAACTGGCTAGTCTCTTGCAATATCCACCTTGGAATTCTTCTGCCTGACGTTTCCAAGTTTCTTGTACTTTGGCCCAAAGCTGAATAACAACCTCTCCTAGGCCCTCCAATATTTTAATTTTTTTAGGTTACAAATCAAAGATTACTGATCGATTGATGTTTAGATTTTCTAATTAATAAGTTTGTTTTAGTTTGATATTGACTTTGGTTGTCTTTATTAGGACCAAAATTGTCTTCAAATACATTCACTGATAGACACCAGATAAATATGGCCATTTAAATTTATTTCCTATCACAAGTTTGCGTTTATTAATCTAATAAAAACATTAAAACAGAACCCATAAGGAAGTTTTAGAGGTAGGATGAAATTTTTACTACTTAATTATATATTTAAAATTGAAAGCATAACGGTTAGCTTTCTTACGTTTACGAAATGTATGTATAAATAAAATAAATTTTGTCAAAGAATTTTAATTACTAAAGTAGAATAATTTTATTGTTTTAACATGGTTTGAGTTAATTTTACAATCAATCAATAACGTATACCAACCTAAGTTCTCTTTCTTAATATTAGTTAAAGGTTGTCCTATGAGCTTCTAAAGAGATTTAAGAGAAGGAGGGGATTATAATCTACTCTATAACTTTACCCTTAGGAGTAAACCCGAGATTCTAGGCAGTCTCTTAAGCCCAAAACTCCCATTAAAGATACATGTTGTTCTACAAACTATCAAATAGAATATTCCTCTACTCATTACTCAATATAGATTTTCTTTTTTAAATATTAAAAAAAAATGTTGTACGATGAATTTTAGCAGATAAGGCTTACGTATATTTTCCTATTTTTAAAATATACTTAAAAAAATGTGTCATAATTATGTGCCAGTTATGAAAAAAATCTTGTCAAAATTATTACATTTTACGAAATGTTTTTCACTTCATATGTATTGTTTATTAACTCTTTTAAATAGTTCTTTCAACAAAAAATAATTTGCTTAAAAAGATGGGTTTAAATCCCAGTTATAGAGATTTATATTATGGATTGTATTTTAATTTCAACTATAAATGTTATATTGTATTGTTTTTCCTGCTTTGGATATGTTATATAAGAAACGTAATTGACTGCACAATTAGGTTTTGAAGGCCTTCTGAAAAGTAAGATGTGTTATGAGAAAATATCCTTTGAGAAGTTTAATTTACCTCATCGTCGAGATTTAGCTTAAGGAAGAACTAGCTTGTATCATAGATAAAACATACTCCCTTAGTAGATTTCTCATCCTTATGGAACAGCTGAAGACAATTTTATTGTTAGTTCTGTACGGTTTATGTAGAGGTCGTGTTTTGTTTACAATTTGTTTCCCGTTAATACAGTCATTTAAAACCTCGTTTAACCAAATAATACGATCTAATCATAAACAATATATTGTCCTCTAGTTATTTAACCAAACAGTAAAGCACAAATCAAGAAATTAACCCTAAAATAATAGAAACAAAATTTTGTCGACACTAGCGCCCAGTGTGGCGTACATGAACTAGACACGAAAAACGTGCTTCAAATTTTACAATGGGATGAGAAGTCTACTTGAGTTGGTTTGTCTATGCTTGTATCAACCGTGGCCTATAACATCAAAAAACTATTATATGAGAAACCTGAAGCGAAATCGAGCTTCTTGGTTCCAGGCACAAGTAAAATACCAATATGTAATAAAATTGCTGAAATATTTTACGAACATGTTCGTTGTTTTTTTTTTCATTTTAATTATTGTATGATATGTTTTTAACGAATTTCCCTATAGGGAAGTAGCTATTACCGTAGGTGGCACGGTAAGACCTAAAAACCCCAGGCCCGCTTTACTTTTTCATTTTGATGTCTCCAGAGGCCAAAAACACCATTCGTTCAAATGTTTATACCTGTTATAGAAAATTAAAATGTTTATACAGGTATGTTATAGAAAATTTAAATTTGTATACTTTGTTTAAATTTGTATACACTACAGAGTTATAATAAGTGTCCGTGAACACGATAACGAGAGTTGTTTTGCCCAATTTTAATAAAATTTGATTTTGGTGTAAGGCGGGATAAACTTGAATTAGTTCGCAAACCAGCATGATTGGACCATGGGAACGGGGTTTTACGGGGGGAGGGGGGGTATGGGGTAGAAATTGGGGTTTCTCATTCTTGACCGTCAAAACAAAAAATTTTCCAATTTAACTCTGGACCTGTGTAAAGAGCTGGCTGGCATTCCCTGCTAGAAAAAAGAGTTGCTCATTTTTGTTTTGTTTGAACATAACCTCGCACTGAAAAAATGCACGCATTTCACAAGAAGATGTAATAAAATAGCTTGAAAAAAATATATATTAAAAGAATTATATTGAACAGCAACTACATTTAATTGTTGTTTTACGAGAATTTTATGTTAAAGAACAATATATCATTTAAATAGTACTACACAAATAACATAAACAAAGATTAGTGTTATATGAACAAATATCAGGTAAATTGAAGAATATTTGAATCCAACCAATATGTTCCGATTCTACCTCAGCGTGTTCGATAATATTGCCAGTAGTTATGTGGAAGCTGATAATTGCTCGTCAACATTTATTAAATGTTTCATATGTACAAATATACGATAAATTCGACAATATTGCATTTCAAAAGTGTAAGATAATATCAAAAGCTGCATGTATCTGATGTATTTATTGAAATGTCATCACAATGCACATTCTCTGAATTCCCTTTTGACTCTTTATCTACAATAAACATATCCTATTATTGTTAATACAACCAAAATATTCAAAGCAATGTTAAAGCTGTATCAGCTGTTTGTAGTCGATGTGTTTGATTAGTCCACATGCAAAACAATTATTGGAAGATTCAATGTTAAACTATCATTACCTACATTTAATTTATATAAGAAAAAATGTATCATAATCTATTTACTTGGATAAAACCTCCAGAATATCATAATTTCGAAAGCATAAGCACCTCAGAATTTATGCAAACTTTATCACAGTTGTAATAGGTTTATTTTTATATAAGATTTGTCAATGGTGGAAGGAAAAACATAGGTGTGCTATTCCCGTCATATTCTGACGTCACTTGCAAACAAAAGATCACCTGATTGTAACTTTCAAATTAGTATATGTATTTGTTTTGATTTGGTTCTTATTGTTTTAATATTATAAAAAACAATAACAATAAAATAAAAACAAATAAATACATGATAATTTGACATAATTTGACGATTAAAAACTGTTCATAAACGAACTACAGCAGTTTACTTAGTTCTGGAGAAATATTCAGTGTTAGTAAATCAAGAAAATTCTTGTATAACTTTATTCAACCATGAAATGGAAAACAATGTTTACTGCGTGGTAGATTATCTGGAGAAGGATGATAGTACATAGTTATTCATATTTGTAGCAGATTTATAGTTTGGCAAAAATGTGGTATTTCACATACGTTTGATTTAAACTATCAATATCGTATCTCTTATTGGTTGGAAGTTCATTGTTGGTGATAGTGAGTTATCGTTCTTTAAAGGTTTGGTTCGGCAATCATACATCACAATAGTAAAATACAATACACTACGTTTCGGGGATCTGAAATCTGATCCCGTACTCAGTAAAAAAAATAAACTGACACATTGCAACCAACAATACACAAAACCCAACCTAAGTTGGAATAAACTACAGCTGTAACTGTCAAGTCAATATACAAGATCCAAAATATAACCAATAACAAATAAAAAAATCTATACGCAGGGAAAAGGAAAATGCGAATGTCCGCAATAAACCGTTAAACAATATTGTATCATTATAAGGTATTAAATTGAGCACGTGCGTCGTTGACGGGAAATATTCTGTAATTGATTTTGATTGCGATTTCAAAAGGTACTTCAGCAATAATGCATATTGTAACAACACAAGTTTTATTGTTTAACCATGTTTTTATGGAGGTACCATTATATGACCCATTTCAATACTCAACTTTCAATACTTCAACTTTCTGACTTCTATTTAAAGATGTGCCTGTATATATATTGTGGCATAATTAGGTATAAAAAAACCTTGTACATTTTAAGGACATTCTATTTTTATTTTACTGCCTAATTATGTACTTCTATAGTGAGTATAAATAAATACAAATTTGTAAATTTTTCCACTATTTATTAAATACCCTTCTAGCACGCTTTAAAATTGTAAAAGAAAAAAATCCTACATCCATGAAGAAAGTCTAATACAAACAGAATAAACACATAATATCACATAAAGTTGAAGTCAATGACATTATTACATATTGGCCTTTAACTAGTGTTAAACCGGAAACCTATTTTCATGTTACTCGGTAACTAGATTCCCTTAATCAATAGATTTACTCTAAGGGCAAATCTCAACGTAGTGACAAACTTAATTTTTCAAAGATTAATTTCTTTTCAGCACTATTATATTTGCTTATTAGAAACTAATATGGCAGCAGAGCCCAAGCCAAGTTTCTCATAGAATAAGATAGGGGAATTTGGAAGTGAGTTCCTAAAAACGTATCCCCACTGTGCCGAATGGCACAGATCGGCATTGCCAAGCGGCAAGTGTGGACGCGAGCCGGCTTATGCCGCTTTGTGCCGATCAGATATATTCGCTTGCCGATTCCAAACTGACGGGTTGTCGGTCCACATAAAAGGAAGCCAAGTGGCATGTTGGAGTGGGGATGAGCTAAGCGACAGACACCGGCATTTGGTCCAAGATTTTGAAATACATTTTTTAAAACCAGTGATGTCTTTAACACTCTTAGGTTAAGACCCATGGCACGATGACTTTTTCACAATGTGACTGGTGTTCCAAGCGGCCAAACGGCCAAGCTACATTGGCATAGTTGGGATGCAGAGGTTCACTTATCATCACTGCTGCACTTCTTAATATAAATTATTTAAGATACACCACTATGTGCGTATTTTAACCCAAATATACGGAAGGAAGACTGTAGGATTTGTGGATCTTGTAGTCTTGTCGTATGAAGTGATAAGCTCATATATAGCCTTTTAAATGGATACTAAAAAAAATAACACCGAATTAGCAATATTTTATTTAAAAACATAAATATAATGCGATTTAAGATGTTCCTTGGTGTAATTTAAAGTATTAGTTTATATTCCCTATTACGCAATCATCCCTTCTAAAGAGGATTCAAGTAAGTAGCAATTTAATAGGAATTAATTGATACAAACTCCCATCATCTGTTACGATTAGACTTTGCTTGTTGACTGTAAGAATATTAAAACTCTTTTGTAATCATTCGTTTAAACATTGTATATTAAGATAAGAATTTAGTTTATAAATCAGATGACACTGAAAAATTAAAAAGAGTTTGGATGTATATTAAAAAAAAAACGTTGAGTTTGATAATATCTGAAAACTCATGTACGTTGTCAAAAAAATCTACAATCTACTTAGAAAAGTTTTGGTTTTAAAGACTTTTTTATTTGTACAAAACACACAAATTAATTTTTTAATTTAATCTTGCCAGTAAATGTTATGTATCTCATGCATAGTATCATCCCTCATGGAAAAAAATATTTCGCTCAAGGTGGTTTACATAGTAAATTCCCAACAAAAACGAGTTTTTACAAGAAAGAAAAACCATTGTGGGTTTTATGGTTCAAAACGGTTCTAAAGTTTAAGTTTTTTTTTTTTTTTTTATATGTTTATGTCGCAAAGATACTATTGGCCATATACTAAGATAATGTACTAATGGCAAGTAATTTAAAACAAAATATGGCAGTTTTAAAACAGAAAATAAGACACATGTTCAATATTCACAAGTGTATTGGTAACACACTTTTGATTGGTAATGCAGAATCTATGCTAATTAAACCTACTAGCAGATAGTTTTGTATGTTTTGTACTGCATAATTGGCTTATTGATTGTCATTAAAAAGTACCCTATGGCAACAATCAATGTTTATTACCATCGTTTAGCAGATATAATTATGCGTGCACTGCATCACTTATCTGTCAACAAGCAATACACATTCATAGGCATGCAATAGTATTGGCTTTGTCAAGGAATTATATAATGCGTTGTTTTTAATTTGGCCTTTGAATAATATTTCTGGACGTTTTCTGGATGCAATTTGCTTGATGTTATTTCAAAATTAAAATTAATACAAACAGTTAATTTTCAACTCTTACAATTCCATAAACGTAACATACCAGAATAAGTCGAATAAGTCCATTTAGTTTTCTCTTTCTTCTTTTTGGCACATGTAATTCTCATCTCTACAGTCCACCATCAAACAAGTTAAACATGTTCAATTTCTAATTAATTATAAGACCAACGGTTCCAATTTATTTCCCGTTTGGATCTTATATCTAAACACTTTAAAAATTAGTAACGTAAACACTTTAAAAATTAGTAACGTATATTTTACTATTAATATCAATGGTATGATAATAACAAGGAAAAAGGTTAGCGATATGATCCTAGTGTTAAGTGAATTTTATAGAAATATGATATTATTTTATTTATTTTTCAACTTTAAAATGTCTCTTTTATGTCTGAGCTTCCAATTTCTTGTAGCGAAAATTTCCATATAAATACACTAGGGTGAGGAACAAACTGTCACATCAGATTGACTGGCTTGTTGGCACCACATTGTAAAACCTGAGGTTTTAAAATGTAAAGCTGCTGCATATTTTGTTATTTAAATATATTTTTCTCAATTACCACTACGTAAAATGGTATAACTTTATACTGGATTACGTGTAATTAGATTTGTAAAATTGATATGAATAATATACATATGAAATATATTACTCTATAGCCACATGAGGAATTTTCCTCATTGCAAATAATTAATTAATTTTGATATACCGGTACCTTCAAATATTGTTTTATTTGCATGTCTGTTCATATGCGTTGATGACAATTTCTTCAACAGCTTTCTGATAATACCTTGTTTTTGTATCGCAGTACCTGGCTACTTATTTATAACGTATACTAAGGTAAATAAAAATATTCGTATCTAAACTCCAAGTCCATATTATTCTAGTTTATGAAAGTATCCTAAAGAGTTTGCAATTCATTGAACTAAGCAATTTGCTAAGAGAACATTGATTATAAATCTTAATTATTTCTTTAGGAATATGATAGGATACCATACCGATAAAAATATTGTTGGTATAAAATAATTTTTAATCCATAATATTTGCGAGTGTAAATCATTTTCTATATAATTTTTGACTCTAGGGTAGGCCTATATATATATTTTTTTTTCGTACGGTTGTCTCTGTTTAATAACTACTTCATATCCCGATAGCTTGTTGAATACCATCCCATTATTTTTAAGGAAAATAATTATTTGTTCACAATATATATGGGTATGATTTATAAACAGTAGGTATATTTCAGTGAAATATACATAGTATTGTAACGGATAAATATTTACATAAACACACAGAAGATGTTCAGACTCATGTACAATTCATGAGTTAACGTGTAAGAGAAGTTACATTTGCACACAGATTGTTTCCCAATAGTCCTTACACCAAAACGTGTGCTTAAACTCTACAGTTTAAGATGGAATACAAAATACGTGTTTCCTCTTGATACACAACGAGTTTGTGATCAAATATCTTTATATTTATACAGTAAAATAATGTTCTTTGAACAGGCTTTTAAATGTAGTTATACCATAATTTGTTACGCTTAAATTCGGAGAAAATTCCTGGGAATTCAGCATTGATTAAAAATGAGGTTTTGTTAAGTATCATATGTGAATTAAGTTAATTTAAGAGTACTTTACTTCTTACATTCTTACAGAAGCAGATTTTGTGAGTGTTTGGTTCTGTATTACAGGCTATGTAAAATAGATTTAATAAATTTACACATTGAAGACTAAAAAGTAGAAAATAGTCTATAAAAAAACCTCTTTTAAATGCCAGCTTTTTGAACTAACTAAAAAGTAGAAAATAATTTATAAATTTTTGGAGTGAATAAATACTTGTAAGATTGAAAACGAAAAACGTGGGCGCATGCAATAAGTTAGATAATAATATTTGAATAGGTGAAGATAATATTTGTAAATTACCTATTGCATGCGCGAACGTTTTTCGTTTAAACCCTTACAACAATTTATTCTCTCTACATATTTATAAATTATTTTATACATTTTAGTTCGTTTAAAAACGCGATATTTTAAAACGTTTTTTTGTTTATGCATTTTTACCATTATATTTATTTATCATATATCATCTGTAAGAAATGTTTTTTATATCATCCGTCTATTGTTTTACACGAAACTACATCCGTATTTACATCATTGATTACATTAAAGCAGCCATCCCAGCTTAACCTAGTCAATACAAATACAGAAGAAAATGTTAAGCAAATGTCACATTACAAAGTATGCAGCAAACACTGTTAGGCCGTAAAAGTGTCGTTATAAATATTAAATAAAAACAACATAAACATTAAATATAATGCAAGAAATTGTCTTGATAAACATTATTTTACATAAATAAAAACAATGGGTCGAATGAGTATGAAAACCGCTATCCTGGTTTAGAAAATTTTATGTTCCATGAATTTTATTTCAGCCAATATATTTTATCTCAAAGAAATGTATTGTCCTTTTTATTGCAATCAGACTTTTTCGATATGACAAAGGTAATGTGTATTTGTATTAGTGATAACATTACACTACGACTTAAAATTTCCAACTAATATGTAATGATAAATAACGCTTTTCGATTTAACAGAACCCTGTTCAGGCTTTATTCAATTTTTTTTTTTTTTAAATCCCATATTGGAGCTGGAATACAGTTATCAGAACTGCCCTGTGTTTTAACCAACAAAAGCTACACAGTTTGCTTATCACCAAAATGCCGCGCTGATAACGGAATCCTCTTTCCGCCTTTTATGTGTGCTACGTTTTGTTTCAAAATGTGGTTTTGTGTTAGAATTAAGTTTATGTCTACTGTTCTTGGTTTTGAATGAATGAAGGTGTTTCTTATTAATGCATGTTTTTGTTATTAATGCATGACTATTTTATACATATACTAGCTGACCCGGCGAACTTCGTATCGCCTAAGTTATAGGTTTCCCCTAAGACAGACCGATGGAAAGAAAGTACCGTTACGTTTAATTTTCAAGATGATCTCGTTCGCATCGCTCAATCACGTCCTGGTTGAAGTTCGTTCGCTACGCTCACTCACCTTTGGGTTGGAGCTCGTTCGCTACGCTCACTTGCCTTCAGGTTAGCTCGTTCGCTACGCTAACTCGCCTCCAGGTTGAAGTTCGTTCGCTACGCTCACTCACCTGTGGGTTGAAGTTCGTTCGCTACGCTCACTCACCTTTTGGTTGCAAATTAGCTGTTGTCATAAATGTAAAAGAAATAATAGTGCTGCACCCTGTTGGTAATCCTTGTAACTTTAATGCTATTAAACATCATAGAACAGAACCAACTTGTTTAATTGAAACAGCTGTTAAGATTCATTAATTCCATTTCTCATAAGGTTAACATGGGAAACTCCAGAGCCACTGGGGCGGAGCCCTTTTAAGAATTTCGAAACGGGAAATAGTTTACGTCCGATTCGCATACCTACAGAATTTACACACCAAATTTCATAACGATCGGTGAAGTCGTTCCGGAGGAGTTTGCAGACAAACACTATGACACGAGAATTTTATATATTAGATTAAATATTATTAGGGTTTCTTTTCCGAGTCGGTTAGGTGGCTTCTGCCCGACCGATTTTCACAATTTAGTTCGTAAACTAAAGGTATGCACGCACAGATTTGCCATTAAGCATCAGCTGTTGCTTATCTGACGAAATAAAAAGAAAAAAATCATTACACCAAGTTACGTATTCTCAACTACGTTTAATCTTCATATTTTAAGTTTTAATTAATAATGGGTTTTATACATTAGAAGGCAATCACTACATATATCGACAGTTCATGATCTCCCAGTCGTACTTACTCTAATACATCAATATCATTGCTGTTCCCTGTTGACCCGAACCCAGAGATTGTGTAGTGTACTCAATAATATCAATATAGTTAAATTTTTAATATATGTAAATTACACTTAAGCTACAGTAAACTCTTTAGAAATAACTATCAAGCACATATACGTATCATACGCGTTGCCTGAGATTTTTTAAATTATGCTTAAGTATTTAGGATGTACAGTTAAATTTAAGATGAGCTTAGTAAAAAAAATTCATTTGTGTCGTCAACTTTGTCACAGGTGTACCTAAATTATTTAGTTTATTTTAATATCACCAGAAGGCCGAGCATCGCTCGGAATTGAATTAAAAATTTATTAAATAAGTTATTAAGCTAAATTAAAAATATTTATTATGTACTGTAATCAATGTGAAAAAGTGTTAGATGATACAAAGAAAACATTTTAATACACCTTTATAAATACATAGATTGCTATAAAAATTACCTGTAGCCTATCAGCTGTTTTATTAACTGCAGCTACAAAAATGTATTGACGATAACATGGGCACATTAAAGGGCTATATGGAGGGAACTGCTTATAACACTATCTTAATTATTACTTTGCAATATGAACTACTCGAAAAAGTTTGATTAATTTTAAAATCATACGTCTTACCTGTTAAGAAATAAATTAAATAAACGAATCATGCGTGAAAGCTCTACCTGGAGTTGTAACTTTAACAATCATCTCTAAGCTGGTTATTAACTTTTCATGCCGTGGCTAACGAAATTCCAAACATTATTGCAGATTTTATAACTTTCATTGACAAAAATATGATATTTTCCCCGCTGAAAATTTTAAGCACTGCAGTGAAAAAAAACCAGTTTCAAAAGCACAACTACATTAGTCAAATTCTAATTCGTCGTACGTAAAACCAATGTGAATATATTTAGAAGGAAACCATATATTGGAGATGCAGTTTTTCTACCTTAAGCTTTTTGAAAGTGTGGTTTACACATCCTTGTTTTCATGAAACACATTTTCCAGGATCATGTGAACATGAAAGGCAGGCTAAAGGCGTTTAAGTGTGAAACCTTCTAAGGACATTTTATGCTTCATAACATTTTGTTATGTCATCGGTTGAGGGTTTCAACCATCGTCCAACAAAATACGTTGTTTTGGTAAAACTTCTAATTTTTTTTTTCGTCAGTATTGCTGAGCGTATTATATACTTGGTTAGCTCCATTGTTTTTTGTATAAACTATGTAACTTTTTCAAAGATTTACCACCTATTAATATGTTTTACCAAAATTATGATGGATAATGTCAAATTAACGCACTTAAAAAAAGTAATTTACAAAATAATTAGGTAAAAATGTTTATCAAGCCTACTATTATGTTTATCAGTTTATGTTTCCATCGGCGCGATTTTTTTCAATTATTTTTGTTAAAAATTAACAATTTAAGTCTTTAAAATGTTGTTCTTTTATTTTAAAAATGTTCATAAACATCAATTTAATGCAGTTAAGTTATACTTAGCCATTTAATTTACATATCCATAACCGAGCATCATAACGTTATGCCTTATGAACAAAACAGAGATGGAACGACAAGAGGGCAATGAGAGATAAGTACCAATATTCTACCAAGTAATATTACCATTTCGTATGATAATGTTCAAGCATGGCAGTTTGATTAGGCCTACCGCACACGAGAGACTTTTTGTCGGCCGACTTTTTAGTCGTAGTCGGGAGTCAAAGTCGGCCCCATAGTGGTAAATCTGAGCGCGCACACGGGCCGACCGCAGCAAGACAGTCGGCAGACTGTCTGCAGACAGTCGGGGCAGTTTGGTGCTGACCGATTTTCCCGCCGACTGCTCCCCGACTCAACTGTCGTGTCTTATTGATAAAGGCACGGAGATAAGTTTGATCGCGCACACTGACGACTAAAAAGTCTGTCTGTCTGACAGTCGAGTGCATTGTTATCATGTGTATTATTATTGTTATTATGATAAGTATTATTATTTGTGTGTTATTGTTATTATTATGGCTTCGACAACCACCAGTGCAAGTGTTTTGAGGGACGAGAAAGTTGATAAACTTATCGACGAAGTTTAGGCACGGTCACCTCTTTATAAAAAGACTTTGAAAGAGTATTTGGTCATAATTATAAAAAAATACCCCCGCTGCAGCAAACCTGCAGACTAAGTGAATTCCCAGTTGCCTGATTAAATTTTTTATTTAATCTATTTCAATAAAATTAGGATAAATGAGTACGTAGGTTTGCTGCTACAGGGAGGGTATTCAGGGTGTGTTTTAGTAAAACATTAATAGTTGAGTATAAAATAAATATATTTGCCAAGTTTTATCAAAATACATCTATAAACAAGCAAACTACAACAGTTTACTTGGTCTAAATATAAATGACATGAAAATTTTGACTTTAAATATTTTGGAATTTCCCTGTAATCATTATAACAATTAGCATGCTAAATTATTTATTTTTCAAGCTCTGCAGAATTAGATGCAAAATTAGCTATGCAAAATGGGAAACCCCCATTTTTACCCCATAAACCCCCGTTCCCATAGTCATGCTGGTTTGCGAACTCATTCGAATAAAATACATGTAGATTTACACGTTTGTACCAAATTTCATCAAAATTGGATAATTTTTTTTCGAGTTATCGTGCTAACGGACAAATATATATATGTGTGTGTGAATAATTTGAACGGATGGTGCTTTTGGCCTCTGCGGACATCAAACAGAAAAGGTAAATCGGTCCCGGGACCAGGTCCCACCATGAGACCTACGGTTACAGCTTATTCCCTAAAAGTTATGGGATGAGGTATTTGAAGCCGGGGTATTAACAATTGGTCAAAAAAATCAACACTCATTCATGAGTACATGGAAAAATTTGTCCGGATATTTCCTCAAATCCGAGTATAGAGGTAAATCTGGCCTTTCAAGGTTCTCGGACTATAAATTGGATACACCCAGTATTTTCTCTTAAATTTTCTTGCACGAAATCTTGTCAGTAACGCACAATATGACAGCGGTTTCTGTCATATACATCCTTTTGACACTCGAAAGACGACTAAACAGTCGTTTCGTGTGCGCACCCATAGTCAACGACCAAACAGTCTTGACGACTTTTCGATTGTCCACCTGACTCCAGCCAGACAGATGGCCAACAGTCGGCCGACAAAAAGTCTCTCGTGTGCGGTAGGCTTTACAGTGGGGTGCACTGTGGTCTCAATGGCCATCCCGATTTAATTTAACAATAAAAAAGTCGTGGCCTTAAATTCATAGACCCATATTGTTAAACAATTTTAGTAAGGGAGATACTAAAATACGGAAAATACTTTTCTAGTTAAAAAAGCTACATTACATTATAAAGTAGACCTGAGCTTTAGTATAGCACTAAACCACCTTAGTAGTTTTTTTTGTAAAAAAAAACTATGTGGAAACTGGTTGTTATTGGGAATATCGGACCATATAAACAATTATTTATTTTTTCAAAATAAAAATTTCATTACAAAAAAACAGCTGTATTATCAATCATTAGGACAGAGCCTCTGTTGTATGTACTGTACAATAATTGTAATAACACATTTCAAACACCAAGTGCTTGTATTTTATTAGTTATCAAAAATATTCTGTTCTATATACAGGTTGAATAAAAAGTCAATACCCCCTCATTAATTACATTTATAGATACAGTAAATATACAGATATATAATTTTAATGACCATGCAATCTTAGCAGGAAATTTAATCCCCAACAAAAATGGGGAATATTGGGGGCAACACCAAATTTTTAAATCCAAACCCCTTTAAGTGACACCTTGTTTTATACGATTTGAAGTGTTCACAAAAACTTAAAGAATGGTGAAAACCAGAGTTCGCTATCTCTTCTCTATACAAAATGGTAGCAATTACTATTACATTGATTTGTATTGTCTTTTGTAGATTTCAATACATTTGACGGGCTACTGTTTTGGATAGAAAAGAAATAGTGAACTATGGTTTTCACTATTCATTAAGTTTTTGTAGGCACATCAAAATTTGGTATAATTTAAAGAGGGTTTACATTCAACAATTTTAAATTGCCCCCTAAATCCCCTCACGTTATTTTGAGAAACGCTCACTATTTTCACAATCACAAAATTAAACTTCCTTCTAATATTGCATGACCACCAAATGATATCTCTGTACATTTACTTAGATAAGTATTAGGGTGGGGGGGTCTCGACTTTTTACACTAACCTGTATTTATTAACGTTCTAAATAAGCATTGAATGAGAACTTAAATCAGATATCAAACTATCATAGAGGAATAAAATTTGCATTGAGTTAAACATTCTTAACAATCAATTATTTCTTGAAACACAGTATCAAATACACGTTCGTTATTTAAATTCCATAATCATTTTGAACTATTTTCAATTTAAATCATTTACAGAACCCATTTTTTATGCTATTTAAAATCAACCATGCCATTATAGTTTTCAACTATCGCACCTATATTACAATGTCCTTACAACTATAGGAGATCAAACAAATGGTGTTAAACGAGGCAATATATTCAAGTTGGAAGTATTTATGTACACATTTATCTAACTACCAACAATATATTCCTAGTTGTTGCTATACCTTAATTTATTTGCAGTGGGTGTTTCATCGTATATTCATTTAAAACACTGAACTTTAATGACAACAAAACTTGATTTTTTTAAGGTTTTCACTTACAATGAATAGCTCTGCAATCCTTAAGTTTAAGATTTGTTTTCATTAATAATCTGTATGTTCAATAAATAAATACAGTGAAGTGACAATATCAATGATTATCCATCTACCTATACTATTATAAAGAAGAAGTGGTGTGTCAACATTGTCTCTTTTGCATACTGACACCGTTGCAAGGGTATAGCTAGTAGTATGGTTATAATTGTACAACGAGAAATAACTACAACTTTAATAATTGCTATAAATTATCAAGTAATATAAAATAGATCCAACTAGTCTTATTACATTGCAGTTGACTCAAATATTTGAATTAATCGTTTAATAGTTGCTGCTTTATTATCTAAGTTCACTGTATTAGTACTGTGAATCCATTGTAGTTACCAGACGAGGGTCAGAGTATATATCTCGGTGAATAATGGATACAACTTTCATACGACCCTTTTCACCCTTCACTGCTCTTGCAGCCTCAATAAGTTACATTCCTCTGCTTATGATGCCGATTGAACAAATATGAATACCTCTATTCGGGAAAAAGGTAATAATAATTATATACTATCACTAACGTTAAATGTCAAATTAAAGTATCATGTATCAAAGTTGAAATTCCTTCAAATCTCAATGATATTTAGTCAATTAATTAAGTTCTTATGGGTGGTTAGTAGGCCCACCATTCTGTCAAACAGACAGAAGAACTGAGTAACTTTTGAAAGAACCCTGTTACAAAACCTACCGATACGATGATTTAGTTTGGGTACATCTTTGTTAAATACCATAATTATTTAGATTTTTATGTGTTTGTGTTTTTAAAATACACTATAAAACATCTTATATAATATAGTGACAAATTAAATCAGAATAAACGTACAATGTTTTAAACTTTTGTGTTTGTTGATCTAAAAGGGGTTTTTTTTCTAGTTAATTGGTAGTTTTAGTTATTGCTCTGCATGCTTGAACATTGTAAATGAACTGTGACGTGCTAAAGATAAGAGTGTTGTGTTGTAAGAGTGTTGTTACAGGGTTGGACTACTTACAGGTTTTGATCCTGTGAATTTTGATATAGTGTTTGCAAAACTATAGTTTAACCGATCTGATGCAACTTCTGGGGTGTGGTTTTACTCTTACAAAACAATAGTACTTAGGTTGATCTTAAATTGTCAGACTGTTTGCCGAAGGTGAGAGGTGTTCCGCAAGGTAGTTGTCCAGAGCCTATAATTTTCTTGTTTAACACGTGTGACCTTGAGAGTAGTTAAAAATACGGCGACAATCGTTTATATGCTGACTAACATTTCTTCGGCACAATTGAGCATGTTAACTGTGACCCGGTGTTGTAAGTATGGTTAAGAAATGATCTGATGATGATGAACGGCAATTCAATGTGACAGATGTTTAGTTTTGCATATCCGTAATTCTTCTCTACAGGGCAAATTGAATGACAACAGAAGTACTTTGGTAGGAAAATTGCATTGGGTTACATCACCTGATCGAAATGTCCTTCATTAAAGGTCCTTGGTGTATGTCTGGACGATGGTCTAAAATTTTCTGAGCAGGAGAGACGTATCTGCCGGGCTGTTGTTGGCAAGTTGAGACGAATATACTGGGCTCGGGGTAAGGTTGAGGTTTATTCTGTTGACTTTAGATATACTTAAAATAGTACAAAAGAGATTTTACCTACGACCGTTTTTTAAAGTAGCCATTTCAGGCGAGTTCTTAGAATTGAAAAGTTTCACTTTACAGCTGTTTACTTTCATATCCGCATAGTTTCATTTCATATCCGCATAGTTTTCTCATATCCACACAGGTAACTGACCAATGAGGTTCAAGTATTGAGAGAAAAGAATTAAAATTGTAATGCTTCGAAAGTCAACTAATCAGCTTATCAGCTGATCAGTTGACCAATTTAATTGTTGATCCGACTTGTTCATGTTGATACTCGCGTATTCTTAATTAAGTTGGTGGAAGTCCAAAAATAAATGAAATATTTGCCGAATTGTACCTGATACAATATTATTTATGGTAAGAATGCTGCTAGCAATGTAATATTTAACGAAGTTTAACAAACACGTAATTACAGGAAATCAGCTGATTATATACAACAAGTCGTTACATCACTTTCAGTGGCAATGACAATACACGAAAACATAACCTCTCTAAAAAGTTATCAGTAGTGATTGTTAGTAATTAAATCCAGATTGATAGTAATTAAAAAACGGTCGTAGGTAAAGTAGTGTACGCAACTCGCGTTAATAGTCTTTACGACACTCGTAGAAGTTTTTAAGGCACTCGCCAAGGCTCGTGCCTTGAATTTTCTACTCGTGTCGTAAAGACTCACTTAACGCAATCTTTACTAATTAAAATCTATTTAATATTGGCTTCCTACTATAATTTAAATATATTTCAATCGTATAAGTGAATTTTAGTTGAGAGCACGTACAGTGTCCCTAAAGAAGAGCTATGATCTTCAGTCTTCAGTTACAGTGCATAACACCCTGCTGACAAATAAGCATCAATATCTAAATAGGTGATAGGAAATAGGTGATACCTGATGTCTGTAAGGGCTTTTCCAGTTACAAGATCACAACTGAGCTGGGAAAAAGACCATTTTCTACGTTAGACCTCTAATCTACAATTTTACCAACAGATGTAAATAAAAAAAGCTACAAGGCATTTAAAGTGAAGTCAATTTTTTATTAATTATAATTTTGTTATGGAACATGTATTTTAATAATTTTATGCATTTGACAACAGTTTTCATAGAACAAATATTTTATCTGATGTACGCTTGCTCCAAAAATACGATATTTATTTTGGTTCTATCCTGGAGAGATTTCCCTTTACAAAGGCTGAGCAAAGATAGTTTCATAACTTCGTTTTACCTGGCTTCTGGTGCGTTGTTGCCAAGGTAATTCCAAAATAAGTGCTCTTTGCTTCTCTGTTATAGCCTTTCTAATGAAATTACAATGGACCTGTAAGGAAACTTGGTTTTTTTCTTTAATTTAAAGTAAAATATCGAAATATTACAAAGTTGTATAAAATAAGTTGCTATTAAACAACAGACTGGATCGCAAAAATTCAGGTATTTACACCAAATTATAGTAAAATTCTACGTATTATCGACAAAGAGAGATTAGAAGCTAGTTGAGGAGTTTAGAGTAGAAAGCTTCCTGTGTAATGGAGCCTGTTAATTGAACATGTGGTTTACTTATTAATGAACATTGAAGTGCCTGAGAGCAGAAATACTGAAGTACCTTTACGTAGATGATTGATCTTCTTTGAGTCGATTCGGAGTAGTATAGTAAGTATGAAACGTCTCTTCTTCTGACATTCCGTCTTCGACTAACTCAGGTAAGATAAATCCCACTCTTAAAAGTCTTATTTCTTTATTTAGGCCCATTTGAGTTTTTCATTGAAAATCTCTATTGGTGACAAAATTCCTTTTCAACCTAAATAATGAATATAGCATTCTCCATGATTTGGTAAATTATCTTATGTAATATTATGGATATGTAGGCCTAAATGTAATGACGTGACTAACGTCAACTTAAGCTTTATGACTCGTTTAAAAAACTAAACCTTATTATGGTAACTTTAATTTCCTGATGGAAGTTAAACTTGCACTCAAATAATTTAGTTGAGTTGAGAAAAACCTAAAACCTACCTTATCTAACCTTCCTCATATAATGATTTAAAACTGATTAGCTTTGTGTAAAACCTTTGTAAACTACTATGTTCATTGTAAATAAATATTCATAGTAGTCTAAAAAATAGACAGCTGTATAATTTCTCTCCATAGGAAATAATCATAACTGCTAATATAAAGATTTTAATTGTTACGCTTGCTGGCTGTTTATACACTTTGATGTGGGAAACATCAAAATGATTTATAAGTGTTTTTATATTGATACATATGTAAAGAGTATGATTTGACCTTTGTCCAAATCAATGTTTAATCTAAATATAGTTAGATAAATATAGTAAATACAGTTAAACAAAGTCCTTCTTTGTTTCATTTTTTGAAATAAATTCTTTATAGTTGATAATTATTCGTAATATCGAGCCAATGTAAGAATAATACTTAACGGTTCTGTAAATGTTATTTAAATAAATTAAAGAATAATAACTTATAATATTTGTATAAAATAAACAGGTAATTTGAAAACAAAGGAGGAAGATAAATTCAATAGAGTACATTTTTACAGTCCTAACCATATCATCTATGGTTTTTAATCATTAAAAATAATTATTGATTTGAAAAACTCGTTCAGGATTGTGTGAACAAGAAAGGCAGGTAATAGGTGTTCAAGTATACAACGTGATAACGCATTATGATGTTTATATCACCATTTTAAGGAGCAAACCACACTTATCTCTTTTCTAATAAGTATATGAAATTTGTTTATAACTTAACCACAACCGTATTGTTAAGAATCTAAACGTACAGGGAACTAAGAGTGTTTCTATATCGCTTAGTTCCTTCCTACTATTGATTTCCCGGAATGGTACTGATATAAATTGAAACTGATCAATAAAATGTGAATCTTCAGAATGTAAGGGATGTATTCCCATTGATCATTCTGATGCAAAGCAATATACAAGACGATACTATAGTTGAACAACTATCTCAACTTTAGGATCATACATAACATGGTAAAAGGGACAATATATTTCAGTGGGAAGTATTTATGTATACATTTATCTAACTGCCTGCAATCCAACCTTAGCTGTTGTTTTACTGTAATTTATTAAATGTGGGATTTACATTGGATCTATCTGTTTAGCAGAACATTGTTTACGAGACTTTAGCTATTGACTCATTCGCTAAACAAGGGTATATTCTATATATGAAATAGCAAAGCGAAAGGTGCAATATTTCTATTTAAACTGAGTATTATATATTTGTAAAAAATGACAATAATTTTTGAAATTAATTTTTATTGTGTTGCTTTTTGAACTGTAATGAGATAAAGGATCTTTGGAACTGTACATTATTAAATGGTTTATAGTGAATCATAGAATTTTGACATACAACCCGTACGAGAAAGCTTGTACCATGCTGAACCTAATATTATGCTAATATACTAACTAACACGTAGAATAATAGTGGTCATAGAATATGGCTCATTTTGAAAAAGTGTTCAATATCGTTCAACTTTACATATTTATAGTTCTATCCATATAATATAATTGTTTAAATAATAATTTTAAATCAGCCCTTTTATATTCATGCATAAATTTGCTTACTTAATCACCCTAATAGTACTATGAATACGTTGTAGTCACCAGACGAGGGTTGAAATTTATATCTTGGTGAATAATAATCCAAATTCCATACGATAGTTTTGACCACTGGTCCTACAGATATAGAACACAGTACTGGGCTGTTTGTCATTTAAACAGACATCATTACAATCGATGTGGACACTACTTTAAAAAATTAAAATAGTACACTACTACGATCACTGTATTACTTATATTAAGTAAACATACAAAATATAAGACGATGGATTTATAAAATATTTAATTTTACCTCTGTACGCCTAAACCTTGGCATATTATTTATGAAATTGACTAAGAAAAATGTGTGTATCGAAATTTATGATACCTTTATAACTAAACAATGGGATATACAATTTCTAGATATATTTTTTAAATTCAATTAAATTTATGTTACAATCATATTTAGAATAATTTCACCGTGAGCCTTTTCAAATACAACGTAAAACGTATGCTCTCAAATGCAAATGAAATAAAGAAAGTAATTTCGAGCATATAGTTTATGTGTAAAAAATAATTAATTTATGCAACTTAACAAACACTTTGCCAATCTATTTTGTCAAACAGAAAACTATTTTACAGCAAAACATGAAACATAGTAAATGATCGCAAACAAAAGGAATATCGTAGATGAGTCCAGCTCAATAATGGTTCAATTAATGAAATATCAGAAGCAAAGGTTAACCATAGATTCAATTTGTATACATTCACATAGCATAATATTGTATTTCAACAATCCAAACGAACATCCATAACGTGTAATAAACTTTATTAAATTAATTATTTTACATGAAAAATTTATGACTCAGAAATGTTTAACATTGCATTTATTTGATAACTATTAAATTGAAATATTTAATTTCAATAGAAACCAAGATACATTTAAAATGGTATTTACTTTATGATGTATTTTATAATTTGAAACCTATTATTTTATTTCATTATAAGGATCCGACTAAAACGTGATCGGTAGGACTCATTGCCGTCAGTAAAACTCCTACAAAATTTAATTAGGTTTGAATTTTACACAGTTACTCAACTTACAATAAACAATTCAACAAGATTAAAACATACTAACAGAAATTAAATGACGGGATGTCAATATACACATAAACTAAGACAGAAATTCACTACTCATACACAAGATCCAGATAATCTATTTAAATTCAAAGAGATGTAGCTTTAAGCCGCATGAGGCAAGCGAGAAATCTCGAGCAGATTAGCTGTTTCATAACGATATAACGTTTTATGACTTGTTTAATGGCTGGGATATTAGGCCTACATCTGTATGATACATCAATAATACAGCCGAGGAAAAAACAAATTGTTTATATATTCTAATTTCGTGAATGAGAGATTGATAATAGCATTGAGCATACACTTATTATAATAATAAATCTGAACTGCCTGACATTTAATTTACAACAAATTATTAGGAATATTTACTGCAACCTACGTAGTCCTACTCTACATTCAATTGAATTTCGGATTGTTATCTTAAAGGCAATGAACATAGTACACGATTCTACCTTTGTAAAACTATTCAATAGATGAACAATATGTATTCATTGACATTTAAAAAAACAATACGGTTATGGTTAAATTACTATGTATATAGTTAACGAAGATATTCGACTGTCTTGGTGTTCATGGTAAGACAATCGGTTTTACATCATGCTAGTCAAATCATCGTCTCAATGATATTAATTAAAGGGCTTTTTTACAATGACTCAAAGAAATGCTACTAATTTTAACTAAGCTAGGTGGAAACGTAGATTCGGAGATGAAATAACTTGATAATACTTCCATATATTTGGACAAATCATACACATTATTATATGGAACACAACATTATTATATGGTGCGTTTATTTTAAACGTGATTTGGTTACATTGACTATAAAGGTTCTATCTAAACAACTGCAGATATAATTTGGAAACATGTTTTTCCCTTACAAACAATTCCCATTCTATGGTAGATCAAAGGAATAACAATATAATATCAACTTTATTGGCTCTGTGAATACTGGGTTGAATTGTCTACTATTTGTAAAATATCACGTAATGCTTCTGCAAAAAGAATGAAGTTGTATTATCGACCTAAAATAACAATTTTATATAGTCTATTTTTATTGTACACCGATTAGAGTCCCAAAATTCGGCCCCTTTTTTAAATTATCTTTTGTGTTATGCCGTACTTATATTCAGTATCTTTTTCAGAAAGGCAGTATTATATTAACCTAAATTATTATGATTTTGTGCAAAAGAGAAAGCAATTTCACCTGGTAACATGGACCCTGAGTTTGACCCTGAAATTCGCTTTAAGGATAAATGTTTTAAAGAAATTAACATAATTTTGATATAATTTTATTCAAGATAACTAGTTTTAATTTTATTCAAAACAAGTTGAAATGGTCCGAATGTAATGGCGTTTCAGGCCATTGTTATTGTTTTTTTAATTTCTATAAATATTCTGGTGTAAGGTGCTATAAACACTCAAGTGCAATGAAAAACCATGTGTTTCAATTCCTTTAAATGTATCGCGTTGTAGGCTTTATATGTGTAGGAATTTATAATCTGATTCCATAAATCATAGCAGATCCTTTTCCTCAAACGCTAGGTACGAGCCCGGCATTGTTTTTCACATTTCTTCAGGCAAGACCTAGGGGTTTCGGCATTGTATTCCGAATAAATCCATTGATTATTTGGCAGGATTTGAACCCGGGACCTTGTGGACCGAAGTTCCGCGCTCTAACCACTAACCATAGTGAAATACGAAACGTTTGGGGGGAAATGGTTCACTTATACGAACCCAGACCAGTTCTCTATACTGGTAATATTTCAAGGGCAAAGGCAATAAAATCACATAAAGTGCAGTACGTATTAACAACGTTTATTTTCCTCGAAGTTCTATGTACGATTTCACTAGGAAAGATTACCCTACTCATAGGCACAAAGACAGATTCATTACTTCATTTTACCTGGCTTCTCTTGGGTTGTTGCCAAGGTGATTTCAAAACAAGTGCTCTTTGCTTTTATGGTATTTACTAACGAAATCACAAAATACCTGCTGCATAAATTCTCTTGGTTCTTTTTGAGTGAAAAAATTTAATATCACTATTTAAAGTCTTTGTTTTTTTGGGCGTATTTCGAGTTTGCTCTGGATCTGTACACAATTTAGTAGATTGAAATAATAAAAAAAGATTTAATTGCATAATATAGGATCTATTAAAACGTGGTTATTTTGGGGTAAGTATCGTTGATTGGTGGAGAATTCATGGTCTAGTCTGCCAGTGTTTGGAAAAGAACACTTACATTTACCATACGTTTTTTATACTTTTACTGTTTTCTAAAAGGATCCCGTAGTGCAAGTTTCAAAATAAAATGAAACATATTTTTTCGTACTGTTACCCTTCCCAAAGTCTAATTATTTTCAATCGTTTAGTAGGTCTGCTATATTTCATATATATGAAGAACAAATAATTGTTTAACATTAAAAGACAACTATTAAAACAAGTAATAAAATACTATTATGCTACCAACTATTAAAATCGTCACATTAAAAGATTTTGTATGGAAAGTAGTAAAATATAAAATAATGTATATTTACAAAAAAATTTATAAAAGTTGCAAGAGTAAAGTACGGCTAATTAACAAGTTAAACAGTGTCAATTATATGTATAACGCAATTAACCAGTTTGTAAAATTCGATTTTTCATTTTAATATGTTTCATTAAGAACAATTGACTACCAAAACTTTTCTCTTCATTAAAATAAGTTACCGTATATTGTAACAGATCGTGGAAGAGTTAACCCACTGTTAATCCAATCGGCAAAGAGGTGAACAAAGTTAAGGCAGTTCCACAATTAAATTTTGACGTGACGTCACGTTTACATTATCAGGTTATGATATTTCTTAGAAGCTCCATTTCGTGATTTAAGCTTGTTGGAGATGTAAAATTTGCTTAAACTGAATGCATTGTTAGAAATTCTGTGTGATGCTGTAGTGAGTGTGTGTGCGCAAATGTGTTAAAGGTAATGTAACAAATACAAATTACCTTGAGAATGTAATTTTTTATAGAGAGGACCGGACTGCAAACGTCAAAAGTCTTCTTTGCCTGGACCTAGGACCCCAAAGTTTTGCTATTAGTCTACTGGGAGCAGCGATACTCCTCAACGTGTCCAACATATCAACCCACCTCGCCGAGTTAAATACAGTTTTGATTTAGTGTAAAGCTGGGTTTTCCTAGACGCGGAGTCGGCCAGCGGAGAGCGGACAACGGAGAGCGGAATTGAAATTAACATGGCATTCCGCTCCGCTGCTAGGAAAACAGTAACATTAAATTACCTAAGACAAGCTGAGTCCGCTCTCCGTTGTCCGCTCTCCGCTGGCCGACTCCGCGTCTAGGAAAACCCAGCTTAACACCTTAATAGCGAGCATTTCATTAACTCAAATGTGATATGAATATAGATTTCATTAAGACCTTGCATATTCGTGTATTCACACTGGGAGATAGATAGGGAGAGAGAGAGAGAGAGAGAGAGAGAGAGAGAGAGAGAGAGAGAGAGAGAGAGAGAGAGAGAGAGAGAGAGAGAGATTCGGCTGTAAGCTGTGTAATAAAAGCGAGAAATCTCAAGCAGATTAACTGTTTAATAACGATAAAACGACTTATGACTTGTTTAATGGCTTGAATCTTACGACCGTTTATGATGAATCGATATTACAGCTGGCGAAATTCAATTCGTAGCCTATATTCGACTTTTAATGATTTTTCAAACAACAACTTTTTACAACACGTTTTTTTATTAGTTTTTCAATAATCAAAATTGTATGTATCGGAAAGAAAAGTAAATCAGATTTGAGCTCATTTATAACAACATGTTATTCCAAACATTAAATAGAATGTAGGTTTTTTTATTTATTCTTTTGTTTTTTGTGTAGGTCCATGATTAACTCAAAAGGTATTTATGAATGCGAATAATTATTATTTTAATATTGAACATTTAATAATACAATCTAAAATATACAACCGGAAAGCATTTTTGGGTCTGATATATTAAAATTTGACTTAGTTTTTCTTTAAAAATTTAAGATATGTGAAAATACAAGTACATCATTTTAGACCCGGTTTTTAGCGAATTTTCCATATAGGGATTAAGGTCCATGATTAACTCAAAAGGTATTTATGAATGCGAATAATTATTATTTTAATATTGAACATTAAATAATACAATCTAAAATAAACAACCGGAAAGCATTTTTGGGTCTGATATATTAAAATTTGACTTAGTTTTTCTTTAAAAATTTAAGATATGTGAAAATACAAGTACATCATTTTAGACCCGTATTTTAGCGAATTTCCCATATAGGGATTAAGCTATTACAGTAGGTCTCATAATAAGACCCGGATCCAGGACTGACTTAATTTTTACTTTTTAAGTCCGCTGAGGGGAAAACACCTTCCGTTTTCATATAAATTAAGTCCGTTACAACGATGACTCACCATATTACGATGAACCCCCTAAACCAAGAACAAAGTCTAAACCTATGTTTATTGAAACGAGTTTTCGATCAATATCGGACCATGAGAATGGGGGTTTCAGGTGTGGGGTTTAGTCGGATTTCGGGGATTTCAGGTAAAAATTGGATTTTCTTGTTGTTTACCCTTAAAACTTTAATTTCTCAATTTATCTAGAAAATTATTTTGAAATCTAAAAAAAAATCCAGTTTATTGAAGTGTTTTTGTGCGGTTATTACTTACAGAGAAAACTCAAAGAATTGTAAATTTTAAATACCCATGTTATTCTTATAAAAAATGAGTAAACTATTGTAGATTGCTTGTTTAAATCCTAATATATAGCTTACTTATGAAACGTAATGGAAACAAAACGAGTCATCTGTAACCAATGAACCAAAACAGTCTGTACTATTTAAGAATTTTAGTAAATTTGTTAAATATCCATCGTATTTAATTTAACAAGCTTCCGCAGGCATAGATACATGTGTTCATCATTTATGTATCTCTATGAAGACTTTCGATGGTGATTATTTAATAAGTTATGTTTATAAAAATTAAAAATAATATTTGCTTCTTTAAAATAACTAAAGGTAAGGTATCCACCACGTTCTGCAGAGTCCACACTACTGAAGATGTCACTCCCAGAGTTTCCTTCTATTTAAATTTTAAATGAGTTTCCAAAGGTAAGGGAATCGTTCTAAGAGAATATCTTTCCTTCACAGACTATATCTAGTTCACCAAATGTTCAATGTATAACCATGATCATTAATTACGTGCCTAAGATTTATTTAGGCTTACACACGTAGTATTTAATAAAATTTGTAACGACAATAAAAAAAAAATTCTGTTTGTATATAATTATCTATTTGATAATAAACATTAAATAACTAAATCTTTATTTTGGAGTATTTTATGCCTGATGGTATTTAAATGCTCAAATTTATACTATATTTAATAATAGAATAGTGTGGTTATAACTATATAACCTGGAGGCATTCTGTTCCCACTATCTGTCAATGAGTGTAACACTTTTACAACAATGGAAAATCGCACCAGGTCTGGTATAAGGCAGTAAATATATCGAACTAGATCCTGAATATTTTAAATGTCCTTTATTCTGCGAAGGATACTGACTAAACATTTGAGTGCTTATGCATATGCTTACTCGACGTTTCTCAGTTTTTTCTTTCGATGCTAGAGACGAGCCCAGGATTGTTTCCACATTACTTCAGGCTAGACCTAGGAGTTGCGGCATTATCACTTGGATAAAATCCATTAATGATTAGGCAGGATTTGAACCAGTGACCTCAGGTACCGAAGTCTCGTGCTCTAAGTACTAGACCAGCTCACTCCCCCAAGCGTTATATACCATACATATGTGGAGAAATATTATAAGCTTTTCTTAAAAAATATATTCAATTTCCTGCTAAGGCTAAAATAGTGCCATGCTTCTTTTAAAAACAAAAACTATTACGATTATACTTTAAGTTCAGAATTCGCACTGTTCCATGAAGTTTATGACAACACAGTAACAACTATTCTCTTTGCTATGTAAATCTTTCACATGCAGGAAATTAAACAAGACTGTCAAGACTTTACGGTTGTCATTTCAAAGTAATGTAGTAGCTTTTGAAAATGCTTAAAACCCTAAAGCTTCTCTTTGGCTTAAGCTATTCAGTTCTCTTTTAACTGAACATTTTCAAAGATAACAAGGTATGTGAAGTAAATTAAAATATTAACACTATTAACTAAAAATTAGCCAGGAAAAAATAATACTATTGTTAGAAACACTTTATATTTAGAAGGGTTTGTTTGTTGTTGTGTGTTTTTTAGAAGAGTTTGTATTACTTAAATTATTGTAGTATCATAATCTATCAAAACCTACGTTAAGCATCAAGGTATATTATTGGCTGAGTTATCTATAAAATAATAGGCATACTTGTTTCTTTAAAAACCTTTTTCTCAGCATGTGTGCATTGAAGGGAAAATCTACGCATACTGTTAGAAACATATTTTTCTGTAGATGTGCAAAATCCCTTTCTAAATTAAAAAAGGCTCAAAAATAAGCATAAAAATGAATTTGAAAGTAAAAAAAAAATGAACATGGGCCTTATGGGTTGTCATGCTGGTGACAAATTGACATAAAAATTGAAACAGAAAATAAAAAAATATTAGAATTACAATCACATGTTTTATTTACAGAGTGGGTGAAAATAAATAAGCCTGTACAGAAAACAGATATTTTTGGCCGAGCTTTCGACCACTGGACGACCAGTTGTATCAATAAAATGACATTGCAACAATACTCTATCAGAATCAAAATAAGAAAACAAAAAGAACAAAAAAATTACTTCTTGAAGCTGACAAGTCATGATTTTCTTTATGCCAAGTTTCTCCCCGTATTAATGTGATTAAAATAGTACGCAAACCTCAGTAAAAATTGTATTTAATACAGGTAAGCTTTTGAATGATTGGTAGCTTACTCTCGCGATAATCAATATTAATGGCGGCGGTACAGTTTTGCAACTATCGCCTCTACATAATGTTACACAACATGGCAAGAGAGACAATATATTCCAGTGAGTATTTATGTATACGTTATCTAACTGCCTGCAATCTAACTCTAGTGGTTGTTGTACTGTGAGTTGTTGCTAGAATGAATTATATTTGATATATTTTTTTAAACACAGTTAAAAAAGTTTAAATCATATTACCAATGTTTTACAACAGGTATGTAGCATGCAATTGAAAGATAATAGTAGTGGATTTAGAGAGGAAACAGTTTTATGAACAATTTAACTTATACACGATCATTCAATGGATTGTTGTCAGCTAATTTAGTCATCCAGACAAATATTATTTTAACAGAAAAACTAATTATGGAGCTGATGAAAACAATGGGAATAACATAGATATGTCTGGTGCAATAATGGTTCAACTAATGAAATATCAGATGCAAAGGTTAACCATGGATTCAATTTGGATACATTCACGTTGCACGATATTGTTATCTGATGATCCCAATAAACATGAATTCATGTGTAACATCTGATATGAAAGATATTCATTTATATAGCGAAATTAATTCATGGGACAAGACGAGGTAAAATATTTTAGGTTTTTCGAAATCAAAATGCAACATAAGTGTTTAATACGTTGCCATATTTTCTTATGTTTACCGTAAAAGCTTTTACTAAAGATGTTTTGGAAATAGAACTCGTGTTGGAGGCACGTGGGACTTAGTAATGAATAACTTTACGAATGAACTGATCTTATAAGCAAAAACATGCATAATATTAGTTGAATAAGATTTGGATAATTATATAACTGGAAGTCATTATAGACAACATAAAGTCATTACTTATACATTAAGGGCCATTTGAGTTTTTGCTAATGTGGATGAGCTAAAATTACTGGAACGTGTTAAGAATTTAGATTATCATTCATAAAAAAATGTTTATAGCATTTTTCATAGATAAACTATTAGATTAGTATATTTATATGTACTGTAAATACTTTAGAATGTATCAAATTTAAAAATAAACAAGGTCATTGACTCTATGTCATTTTAGGCAGGTAAAATGGTGAGCAATAAATTTCACCAACTAAAGTCTAATTACTTTTTAAACCTAGATAAATTTAACAAAATATATTAGTGACTTGTTGAAATTAGAACATCAAACCTGTAATTAATTAGTATCTATGTTCAATAAGACCACTGCAATAACCATTTAGCAGAATCTGTTATACATTAACATACGTGAACTTCCTTATAAGATACATTTCGAGAAATACATTACGTATGTTTGACTTACGAATAATTGTAAAAAAAAATACTAACAGAACTCTTTACGATCAATGGTCAGTCAGTAATTCGACACCCAGTGTGAAAACTATTCTATGGTCAATGTGTACAAAATAATTGAATAAAAAATAATCTTCATATCTTATTTCAATACGTTACCCCTCTAAATTAATTCAAATGCAAAACAAAGGTAGGTTATGTCTTACGGAAAGATTAAAGTATTAAATCATTCAAAATGGAAATGCATATAGATTTCACTAGGACCAAGAAGATAAGTCTCTTAAACTGGGAAAGATATTCAGTTGTTAGCTGTATGATGAAAGCGAGAAATCTCCAGCAGATTAAATTATCTATATAACGATATAACGTTTTATGATCTGCCTAATAGCTAGAATCATATCACCGTTTATGATGAATCGATACTACAACCGGGAAAAGTAAACGGGCTATTGATATTTTAATCTAGTGGATGGTCATTTAAGAGGTGGAAATTTACTTAATTAGTTTTTTTCTAAATTTGAAATTCTATGCGTCAGTAATAAAACTATATTAAATTTTCCTTTTTAAAATTGTCTTGATCAAGAACCACCAGATGTATTTGCAAATAACATATACAAATTTTGTAGTTGTGTCTTCATAGTAGTCTTGCACCAAAATAAACAGTTTTTTTCATATTATATCGTTTATGTTGTATAGGTCAAATTACAAATTCAAAAGGTTATTTTTGTTAATTTTTTCATTCCACTAAAATATAACCAAAATAAACGATTATATTACAACTATAATCCTCTATTTTAAACAATAAATATAGCAAATAACTAAATGACAAAATAAATAATAAATAAATATAAATAAGACAATAATGAAATGTTTTATTTACGAGAAAAATAAATCGTACCCTATCCTTATTTGTACACAGTATACTACTCTGATAACTTAAACATAACTAAACAAAGGCGATTTAAAATATTTTATCCATGCATTTGTTTAAATATCCCAAAACAATCTTAAATCGAGTAAAAAAATAATTTTATTCCTTAATTCACTAGTTAAAGAAAATGTATTTCCTAAATACAATAAATAATCAATTAAGTACAGTAAAAAAAAAAAAATAAAGAAATGAAGAAACAGATCAAGAGGAGGAAAAAATACAAATGAAGGAAAGCCAAAAAATTATATAGAACGAAAAAGATAAATAAAAACGGACACTGTAATCATTATCAGACCAAATAGACGAATCATGAAATTCACCTATTAGGTCTGACGATGATTGGAGTGTGCAATATAAATTGATCACCACTTACCATCTAATATACGTATTCACCGTCTATTTAGTAAATATAATTATAAATATATTTGTATAATAAATATATTTATATAATATATTTAAGTATTATTTGACGTATTTTTGTTCTTCCAGTTGATATTTACAGAAAAAAATGATCGATTT
The DNA here is from genome assembly GCF_028750875.1 of Macrosteles quadrilineatus. Classification (NCBI taxonomy): domain Eukaryota; kingdom Metazoa; phylum Arthropoda; class Insecta; order Hemiptera; family Cicadellidae; genus Macrosteles; species Macrosteles quadrilineatus. The sequence goes on from NW_026542598.1 coordinate 25,021,348, forward strand.
GATAAGGTTTTCCAAATTTAATCGTTTCTTTCAACGAACAATTTACTAACATTTAAACCATGATGTTTATCCGCTAAGACGTTGAAGTAAAGACATTACTAGATTCGATAAGAAAGAATCCCAGTTAAAACTTGACGTGACTTCCGACGTAGTTACCTTTTTAACAAATGAATGTTACAATTCTCTTTTAAAAGTTTACCATGCAGATTCTAGCTAACAGAACACTTCGGTTGGAGAGTAATTTATTTCTTGTATTTAGCTACAGAATGTGAAATATTTTCGTGCACCAAAAAGACTAATTCATTGTAATGTCCATTGGCACATGCTTTACGCAGAAAATTCGTGGATTAATCCTTAAATTAATTTCATGAGGGCTTTTCAAGATGATATCGATTAAAAAGTGTTAATATCAAACATTATATAAACGAACCCTCAAAAATAAAAGAAAGGCAAGGCTGTACTTGCTGCTTTATCCCGGCAAACACAACAGGTTGAAAGTATAGTTCCCAATCTTAAAATTGTCATACTAATAATCAAAATTTTAATTTTAGACATCGTGAACCGTAAAATATATCTTCCCAGACAACATTGTCGTAAAGACCAACACATAAGTCAAGTCATCCTATACAAATCACCCTGGGTGGCAGCTATATAATAACATGTCAACCAGATGTGCTACGTGTTCTACTAGGCTCTTCATATCTGGTTTAAATTTCCCCCAAAGATTTCTTACTCGTATTACTTACTCTTATGTTCCACTATCTTTCCTCTGTTCAAAGTACATTTAACTTAAATGTTTGAACGATTTGAAGTTGTTTATAATTTCGAAACAATATATTAGTAAGTTATAGCATTTACATTCTCTATCTGTTCTAATTACTTAATAATTATGAAATATATAATAATTATGTAAGTAATACATTTGCACTGGTTCTAAATGATAAATGGTTGTATCTATATAGTTTCTCACCTAGATATTTTATATTCGCTCATAAGTGTCTGTTATTTGTTTCATCTCAACAATAACAGCTTGAATTTTCTACCTTAACTAATAATAGTGTGTAACAAGGATACACACATCAAGGCTCTTTTGGTGATTTTGGATTACGTCCTTGAGAACATAGGACACGTTTCTACCTTGTAACTGAATTACTAATAATGTTAAATAGTTGTTCTGCCCGTGCAACGGGGCAAGAATACTTCATAGAATAATGTGGGTTTCCAAACCTAATGAAAAAATAGTTAGACACACTTACCATGGAATATAAGGCAAATTTTAATCCTGCTTATAGCTTATTTTAATCAAAATATCTTGTGTAATTGCATTAATTTGTGTGGTAGAATTAAAATTAATAACATTATTGCAATGTTTTTATCCACACGTGAATCAAAAGATTAAATTTAAGAAGAAGTATAACAACTTAGAAATAAAAACAAATGTAACAGAGGAAGCATATTCAATATTTTAAATGCAATTGAATACAACCTTTTAATTGAGGTTCGTGGCCTTAGGAGAGGGCGGAACTGAAACCTGATATTTTTGGGGAAGTTTTATATCAAGACCAGCTCTCATTCAAGAATGCGGTTAATGGGCGTGCGTCTTACAAATTTCTCAAAATTTCGTGATCCTTATTTATTCATGAATGCATCAATGTATCAATGAATGAATGAACGAATTACATAGATTACGAAACTTTCAATGTCGCAGTACATTAAAAAAATATTGATTATGAACACGGTTCATAATGTACGAAGAATAATGACTGTCTTTAACAAAACAATAAAATTTACGTCATTATAAACTAGTCTTTTAAAGTCACTGTCAAGATTTTATCATCCACCAAAGACTTGCTGCGAAAACTGTCGAGCTTAAAAAAATATTAATATGGTTGTGTACATTTACCTACAGAAAGACCCAAAAAAAAACTCCATTCATGGAAATAAGGTGAAATATTCTGTTAGTAAACTAACTTTGTGAAGTATTTTCATACCAAAAAAAGTCAACGAAATAGCTTGATATCCAATTAGTCAGCAGATTTTCTCTGATGAATAATAAAAGCATCAAATACCCAGGAAATAAATCATATAGCTTACAATGTAAATTCAATATAAAAATACACATAAATTCATCAAAAAACTATAACTAATACAATTTCTATGTTTTTAATTAGTCTAGTTGTGTTCTTAAAATTTATATGACATGGGCGCAGCTTTTGGTAGCAGAATTTGGCTAGTGATTATTTAAAGGCTCTATTACTTTTATCTAGATTATTCACTGATTTCTCTAGGGGTTTGAATGTAAATGGAGAACGGCATCTTAATCTCAAGATAATGATTACCTCATCAGGTTTGGAATTAGTTAGAATAATTGTTTTACTTGAATTTAGACAAAGAAATTATAAAAAAAATTTTTTTTGCCTTCCTTGAAACTTAAAAGTGATTTTGTAAAGAAAGTAAGACTTTTATAATTCTTTCCCGACCGACTTTTATTGTTCTAATACAAAAGACACAAGTTGGATTCCAAGTGAGAATGAGTCTCGACCTAGAATCCATTAGTTAGTGGAGTATGAACTAATAATGCTATCTAACAAAAGTAAATGTTTTATAGTAATAAGACCAAGTATTGAACAGTTTATTTATAAGAAAAAATAACAAATCATACGGTCAATGAAGCACATACTACAAGTCCTAGAACACAATAACGTTTTGCTAATTAAAAAATTTCCATTTCAGAGATGTTTCTTAAGCTTCATAAACACTCCGTTAGCTATCGCAATATGCATTATCGATTCATCGTATACAGACGTAAAATAAGAGCCATTAAACAAGTCATAAAACGTTACACTGTCATTATACAGTAAAAAAACTTGGGTTTTATCGCTCTTTTCATTTTCCTAAATCCAGTTTAGCATTTGAAAACCTTAGTGGTTCAATGTGTTGTCTATATAGCTCCTTTGTCTCTAGTAATCAAAAATCTAATAAGAACCTATTGTAGTAAAAAGGTAAATAAGTCATAAATTAAGATACAACCGAATACTAAAACAATGTTTCTTATCTTGCTTACCAATCACATATCCGTAGTGCATACATTGGCAAAATCCTGTATTTCCACCCTAGATTATATGTATTGTTACTTATAACATAAATGGTAAATAATGAACACTAAACTATAAAAAATCCTAAACGTTCGTGACTTCTTAAAACTGAGTCTTAATGTAAAAGGATAAACACCACGAACAATTATACTTAACAGGGTACCGTGCTTCGTAGGAATAGCAAAACATGATAACGTAAACGTGATGTCACGTCAAAGCTTAATTGCGGAGGTGCTTGATTTTGCTCACCTCTGTGCTGCCAGTTTTAACATTACAAATTACTTTCCATTGCTTTTACATAAAGTAACATATTCAACAGGCTTCTAAGTTGTGGTAAGGATTTGCAAAACATTTAAACGTCCCGTAATTTTAAAAAGTAGTTACGTCTTTATAAGGTAAATTTTTGTAAATGTCAATCAATACTTGTTCATTTAATTCACTTACGACTCACTGTTTTATACAAAGTAAAATTATAAAATATTACTAAAAATATCATTCATAAGTTTTATAACTTGTTTGTGAATATTTAAAATATGAAATCAGTAACAAACTTACAATTCTCCATATTTCTGAGCAAAACTTTAAGGTATAGAACAATAATAACACTTATAATCCTTGAAGATAGGCATCCAATTGGCCGTACAATCAAGACAAATGAAGTATAATTAATTTCACTGGTGATTACTCACATTACAACAAATTTTTTGTTAATTGAGTAGATTTCCATTTTTGCATTGTCATTTACTATATAATTGAATGATTTCTTGGTCCTATATACATTCTATATCAACCTCCAAACATATTTAAAGTAGGCTAGAAAATATAGACCTATAATAACTTTATCTTGTCATTTGTCTTTTAATCAATAAATAAAGTAGTTATCCATAAAAAGTCAATTTTAAGTGTGTTGATAAGTTTATAAAAAAAAAGATGGTGAACACTTATTTTTGAATCGCTTGACAAAAACACAATATAAACTAGGTTTAAAATAAGATATACAGCTATATTTTCTGTAAGATACGGTTATAACCTCGTAACCTGGAGCTGATCACTACAAAACTTAGGATAACAGACGGGATCAGGTAATTTTATACCATTTTAATGTTCAAGAAGTGATCCTGGGCCAAAGGACATCATTATGAAGTATATTTGCTCAACCTTTGTGATGGGAAACCTTTCTTTTGTAATATGCACTACTACTATTAAATATTTAAATAATGATAACTTATTTATTAAAGAATTGACAATTGTAATGCATACAAAAGCATACAGTAACAAAAACCTCTAAGAATACCATACATTTGATCAATAAATGTTCACAAGGTTTTTCGTAAATGCTAATAATGCTAATTTTAGACACATTGCACTCAATAAAGAATTGTTTTAATGCTTATTATAGTTGTACCATTAGTCTTATAGCTCCAAACGAAATTGTCAAAACATTATTACTTATCCGAAATTAATTAGAATTTAGCATTAACTTTAATGACAGATATATCGTGCGTACTCTATATTATAAAACTATCTAACTATCTAGACATAATTTAAAATATAATCTTTCCTGTTTCCTGATTGCATTCAATAGCTGTCCTGCTGTGCATGATACGATCATGATTAATTGTAAACCTTTGGTAGACATTTTGCTCTTTAATTTAACTGTAGTCTAATTGAATACAACCGGTAAAACTTTTCTGGTTTAAAAACTATAACATTATTTTCAGCACAATTAATTATAACAGGGGTTGTGGCATATACGAGCTGAATATCAATTAGTACTTGAGTATCAGAAATGACGAAAAAGGTCTGTCAGTCACACAGGTGGATGATAAATTTAAAAAGTAAACTTCGATATTGAGAACTGAATAGTTGTTAATGTGACAAGATCTAATAAAAATGCTTATGATAAAGGATCTGAGTAGTTTTGAAAGGAAATAAATGATGCCAGAAACTAGCACTATATTTTTACACACCCCTTGCGTCAATGACTATCTTATGGTCAGTATAAAAGTGGGAGATACAAAACTGAAATAGTTTTGAACGTTGTAAGAGTCTGCTAAAATATTGGTTTGAAACTCTCTGAGACCAGTGATTGGTGGTATTGGACATGAATTATATAGACAAATTTTAAAATTTCTATTTTTGTTCTCCTTTCATATGTTATGGTTTAAACTATTTTAATAATAATCAATTTACATATTTTTTCCACAGTGTGTGGAATAAATACATAACATATGTCTCCAACAACAATAAAATCGTAGTAAAACCACAAGAGTTAGATTGCAGGCAGTTAGATAAATGTGTACATAAATACTTCCCACTGGAATATATTGTCTTGCACACCACGTTATGTATGATCTCACAACCACGATAGTTGTAAAACTATAGTATTATCGTTTACGTGTTTACAGCGAAAATCCAATGTCAAATACATACATTTAAAAGTTATTTTAGTAGCATACTATCATTGACTATAGTCAATGATACTATGCTACTATACTACAAGAACGGTTAATACTTTTATGCACATAGTACTTTAACTTATTAAACAACCGTAATAGTATATTTCTTACCTAGGACCGAAAATGAGGTTTTGCCGGATCGAGATAGTTTTTCGAGACAAAGTCGAGAACTTAAAACGATCGAGATCTGCAAACCCATTTCGGTCCGTGATACGAACGCTATTTTTCACCACACTTTACACTAATACCACTATTCACAACAATAATAATGCACACTGAAAGTCAACACAACTAAAACTTTAAAGTTGCGTGGAGAAATAATTTCATTCACAAAAAAAAGTTCCTAGTCAACGGCAACAGTAAAACAAGTCTATTTCAATGCTATGGTTACTGATTGTGTATTTAATATGCATTAATGTTTTAAGTAAGTAAGCGAACAGCTGATTTTCAGCCCTAGGGAAGAAAAAAGTCGTTCGGTCCCCAAATAACGACAGCTGGCTTAGCAATACGTAGCTTTCGGTCTCCAATAAACGTTTGTAAAACGGCTGAAAACACCGTAGTGTGGTGAAAAACATTTTCACCTGACATTGACAGGTAGGCAATCTTTTAACCGTAACATGTATACTCATTGTTATAAATCAAAAATTGTTAATTTGCTCTATTATTTTGTCCATGCCACGTTTGAAAAAAATTACGAGTCATATCTAAATAATCGCAGAGAGCATATATTAGTGCTTAATAAACAGTTCAAGAGAATTCCAAGTTGCATTTTCTGTAAAAACAGACATATTTAAAACTGAAAACAAAACTTGCCTAGTCGTCACAAAATTTGTATTTGAGGTTAAAATTCAAATATAGGCAGCTATTAGGTTTGCCATAATCTATGTCGTCTTGAGTTATGAGTTGTAGTTTAATATAAATTAAAATATTATATAGGTCCCTAATATATTCCATAATCGAGTAAATGAATAGTAGAAGTCTCATTAAGTTAAAAGTATTTTCAATCCAACCTTTATTTTTCTTAGGTTTGTATGATAAATGGTCCTTAAATTTTTCAGCTCTTAATATAACTGCTAGGATACTACAGTATCAGGTATATGCACCAACACTCGTTGGTCGAATTATTACCCATATGCCCATCACCATAGTATCATATCAATTTTGTTTAGTATAATAACTTTAGGGGCATATTGATTTATATTTAGAATAATCGGTTGCAATGATTACATTAAATACGAATTGAGAAAAAATGGGATCTCTTGTGTTTATGAAGTGCAAACACATTTTTACATCCATACATATTTCTCCTAATATGTTGAGTTATTTCCATTCGTAAATTATTCTTCAAGCAAAATACTTTTTATCTTTTCTATTATTTCAATACCTAACGTCGATTAAACTTATCACTTTTCATTGGGAAATGCGTAAGTTTAGAAAACAAAGCATTTGGAGTTCTTCACTATTTGAGCTGAGATAAAAATTAAACACTTATTAAAAATAAACATTATATTTACCAGTATTTTAGGTTTGTAATACGATGGTTGAAACCCTGAACCGATGACACAAGAGTGTTATGAAGCATAAAAGTATCCTTAGAAAGTTTTACACTTGAACGCCTTCTGCCTGCCTTTCATGTTCACACGATCCTGGAAAATGTGTTTTATGAAAGGTATGAGGTTTCAACCAACCAGCTGTAGTTGAAAAATAATGGTGACACTTCAAGTTTGTTTTACTTATCAGTTGGTTAGTTATATTAAATTATTCAATTTATATTTTGTCATGTATATATATATATATATTTTTTTTTTCTAAGTAAGTAAATTAACAATCCGAATTTTATGCATGATTACAATGGATAACCCCCGTTACTTATTAGGCACATAACGGTTTACAGTTTAATATAAAATATAATTTAAAAATCAATGACATATGACTATAAAGTCATATGGTTCTTAATTATTATTATGTTGTTTTTTGTAAACAATGTTTTAGTAAACAAACTTACTTGTAGCTCATTAAATAGAATTCTTCATATAAAGATTTAGTTTATTATTTTAAAACAAGAAACATGGGGCCGAAACGAAGAACCAGAAATAAGAATAAAGAAAGACAATGTTCTCCATTCAGAGAGGTTAATACAGACAACATTGATTATGATAATGATGAGATGAATAATCAAGACTTACCAATGAACATACAACCACCAAAGCCACTGTTAGTTACCAGTGGTAGTGAAATGACAAAGAAGTGGAATTTATGGCGAAAACAATTTCAGTGGTATACTACTGCTGTCAATTTGAAGAAGAGGACAGTAGAGAAACAGATAGCTACTTTTATGACAATACTTGGAGAATATGGAATTGAACTCTTTGAGTCTATTGATATTGATGAAAAATCTACTAGCTTGGATGATATAATTGCAAAATTTGATTCGTATTTTGAAAATAAATCAAATGTCATATATGAACGGTTTGTCTTCAACAATCTAAATCAGGGTAAAGGAGAAACTTTTAATGATTTTTTAACTAAAGCATCTAACCAAGCAAATAAATGCTCGTACGGAACAATGAAGGATATCTTATTACGAGACAGGCTAGTTTGCGGAATTAATCATGACAACACTCGCCAAAAACTATTTCATGAAGAAATTTTGACACTTGAAAAGACAATAAACATCTGTAAGACTTCTGAAGAAGTAGAATTTCAGCTATCTACAATGTCTGAAAAGAAATGCTGCAACGTTTATGCAGTTAAAGGAAAAGAAACTTTAAGCAAAAAACAAGAGGATAACACCTTCACTTGCAGTCGGTGCGGATATTGCCATGGCCCTCGAGCTTGTCCTGATTACCAAAAGAAGTGCTCTAACTGTGGTATCCTTGGCCACTTCTCTAAGGTATGCCGCTCAAAAACAAATAATCGAGTGAAATCATTAAAAACTGAGGACTCCGATGAACATGGTGAAGTATATTCGATTCAACACTCAGACCAGGTAACATTAATTATTTCCTTATCCAACGAAAGAAAACAAATAGCAGGAGATTGGACTGAACTCCTAATACTTCCTAAGAACCAAGAAGTATTTTTCAAATTAGATACAGGAGCTCAATGTAATGTAATAAGTAAAACTATTGCATTAAATAGTAGTTTAGAAATTAATGGTTCTAAGATTAAACATTTGATTTCATACACAAATAACAAGCTACCGGTACTTGGTGAATGTACTGCAACTGTTGAAACAATCAACAAACATCGACAAAAAGTCAACTTTATTGTAGTTGATGGAAATTATCCAGCAATTTTAGGCCGTGATTCATGTCAGACATTGGGATTTGTTAAAAGGGTACATGAATTACATGCTAGCAATCTTGATGAAAGCCTATTCAATGGGATAGGATGTTTGAACCGGAGCACATGAAAAGAGCCTGAAATTTTAATCCCCAAAAAGGTTCACTAATCTTAAGCATGGAAAGAGCCCGGGTCTCCACAGGTACCTGAGGAGGAGGACGATGACTATAAATAATTGTGTGTATATATTGTAGTGTTTTAGTAAATAATGTTGTGTTTGGTTGGGTTAGGTTAGGTTAGGTTAGGTTAGGTTAGGTTAGGTTAGATTAGATAAACAGACTATATCTTTTAGTAATGTAAATATCTTTGAATAATATATATTTTATTAATGTATCTTTTAACAGTGTATCTTTTAATATTGTAAATGATTTCATGTATTTCAGCTGTGTTATTGGTTCTTTCTGCTTTGAAGACCCGTTGTGAAAGTTCTAGAAAGAGACCGGGCTCTTTTTGCACCGACCTGGGTGGGACCTTGGAGGTCCGGGCGCTTTTCAAGCGTCTGCCTGAGTTTTTGGGCTCTTTTCATGTGCGCCCGTTTGAACAATTATGAATATGACATTGATATAGTTGACAATCCTTCACTTAAAATCTATCCAGCTAGGCGAATTCCTTTTGCATTAAGAGAAAATATTAAGCGTGAGCTTGATTACATGGTAGAGTTAGGTGTTATTAAACCTGTAACTGAACCTACTCCTGTAGTATCCCCCATGGTTGTTGTACGCCAAAAAGACAAAGTCCGAATCTGCTTAGATCCAACCGATTTGAACAAAAATATTAAACGTCGCCATCACCCACTTCAAACTTTAGAAGAAATAGCATCTAGGTTAAATGGCTCAACATTTTTCACACCCCTAGATTGCAGAAAAGAATTTTGGCAAATTAAGGTTTCTGAGCGTACTTCTAAGTATTTAACTTTTTCCACGCCTTGGGGAAGGTACAGCTACTTAAGAATGCCATTCGGCATAGCCTCTGCTCCCGAAATATTTCAAGAGCGCATGTGCTTCATTTTATCAGGCTTAGATGGGGTAGAAGTTTCAATGGATGACATTCTTATTCATGGCTCGACCATTGATATTCTGGAAAAAAGGACTTCCAAAGTTTTATCTGCTCTAAATACAGCAGGTCTTAAGCTCAACAAAGACAAATGTATTTTCAAAGCACAAGAAATCAAATTCTTAGGACACATAGTTTCTGGAAATGGCCTCCTTCCAGATCCCACTAAGATTGAAGCTATACAAAATCTAAAACAGCCCTCAAATGTAGCTGAGCTACAGCGATATCTTGGCATGGTAACTTATTTGGGGAAATTCATTAATAACTTTTCAAAGTTGACAGAGCCTTTGCGCAAACTACAACAAAGGAATAGCCTGGGTTTGGGATTTTGATCAAAAGATAGCATACAAAAAGCTAAATGAAGCTCTTGCGTCACCTCCTTTGCTCCGTTACTTTGACCCAAAACTTCCCATAACATTATCAGTTGATGCAAGCTCACATTCTGTTGCATCAGTGCTCCTACAGGAAAATCGGCCAGTAGCATATTCTTCCAAATCTCTAACTAAAACACAGCAAAGTTACAGCCAGTTGGAGAAAGAGGCTCTAGCAATTTCAGTTGCATGTAAGAAGTTTCACGAATATGTATGGGGATCACAAGGTCTGGTAGTTGAAACTGACCATAAGCCTCTTCAATCGATCTTTAAAAAACCCTTGCATGATACCCCTCCTAGAGTTAGGCGTATCGTTATGGAGATAATGCCATACAATCCAAAAATTGTTTATAAGAAAGAAACAGAATTATATATTGCGGACACACTGAGTAGAGACTGCATAAATCAGGCAACTCCTGAAGAAGAACTTTCTTTTGCAGTAGACTTGGTAATATCCATGCCAAAAGAAAAACTTAAGGAGGCTCAACATCTCACAGAAAAAGAAAATGAACTCTCCATACTTAAGCACATCATTCTAAGTGGTTGGCCTGAAGAAAAATCTGAATTGCCAGAAGAGCTACACAAGTATTGGAATTATCGGGATGAACTAGCTGTTCATGAAAATATAATTTTTAAAGGGGAAAAAATATTGCTTCCCATGCATCTTCGTCCACTTACACTAAAACAGATCCACCTAGGACACAGAGGAATACAAGACTCACTAAATTTTGCTCGAGAATACGTGTTCTGGCCTAACATGACGAACGAAATCAAGAATTATGTTTTGAACTGCAAAATATGCTCAAAGCTCCAAAAAGATAATATCGAGGAAACATTATTACAGCAAGAAGTACCAACTAGACCGTGGATGGAAATAGGAACTGACATTTGTCACCTATCCGGTAAAGATTATCTTGTTGTTGCGGATTCCTACTCTGGTTTTTATGACATTGTGGAGTTAAAATCTACAACATCTTCAAATGTTATTACTGAACTCAAAAAGTTGTTTTCAGTACATGGAATTCCTGAAACGTTATTATCAGATGGAGGTACTCAGTTCAATTCATTCGAGTTCAAAAATTTTGAAAAAGAGTGGCAATTCAATAAAAGGGTTTCAAGTCCTTTGTTTGCAAGATCAAATGGATTAGCCAAACGGTATGTTCAAGAAGCAAAACTCATTCTAAAGAAATGTCTAGAAGAAAAGACGGATGTGTATCTAGCCCTACTTCATCAAAGAAATATACCCCGGAAAAATCTTGGATCTCCAGCTCAAAGATTAATGGGGCGCAGAACAAGGACACTGCTCCCTAGCACAGATAAAATTCTGCAACCTAAAATAATTCAAAATGTTCACAATGAATTGCAAAAGATTCGGGACAAATCCAGACAATACAGTAACAAGACAAAAAAGAACAACTTAGAATTTGAAGAAGGAGAAAAAGTACTGTATAGGAAAGAACACAGGGACTGGCAGCCAGCTACAGTCGTAAGAAAAGGTCCGGAGCCAAGATCATACCTTATAGAAACTCTAGATGGGAATGTTTATCGAAGGAACTCTTGGTTTTTGAAGAAACGATTTTATGACGTTGAAAACCCGGCAGGAGCAAGTACAGTGAAGGGAAGTAAAGCTGGAAATGGAGTTAAAGACGTATATAGTAGAAAGTCATCGCGAAGAATAAATCCTCCCAAAAGACGTGACTTATAAGTAAAGAAGGGAGATGACATATGACTATAAAGTCATATGGTTCTTAATTATTATTATGTTGTTTTTTGTAAACAATGTTTTAGTAAACAAACTTACTTGTAGCTCATTAAATCGAATTCTTCATATAAAGATTTAGTTTATTATTTTAAAACAAGAAACAATCAATAAACTACTATAATATCACTCTTAACTTTCAACTTAAAATAATCTGTGACCAAACTATGATTAGGCCTATGTCCATATAGAGTTATCATTTCATTCTATAACTTGGTTATTTTAAGACTTTTTTGTTTACATTAGGTTTTATATATTTTAGCTAAATTTGTATTATTTCATAAAAGAAAATAAATTAAGTAGTGTCTAGTTTTGGAACTAGTTATGAATATATGGATATATTTACAATGGCACATTGATTAGCTGTGTTAAATCGTAGTTTTATATAATCTCATTTGTTTTCAATGACGTGCACAGAAATTTTAAAATCTTTACGAAACATCTGTACGCAAAATTGTTTTTTTACCTCTCGTTCATGAAATATACATATGTCAACACGATCTTGAGTAAATTCAAATATAGGAAAAATATTAATGGTTGATAGAGTTTTAGTGTTTGTATGGTAACGTTTCTTGCGTTCGCTCGATGTATATAATACATTATCCATTTGCAAATCTTCCCTGCCAGGTTTTTTTCGATTCTAATGATTAATAAAACGTCGGATAAAACAATGCATACGATTAACGCCGTTAGTACACGGTACCAATTCCGTTAGCCACAACAAAGAAAGTAAATCATCAACTTGGGGATGATTGAAAAAGTTAGCAAACTCTGGTAGAGCTTTCACGTCTGGTTGGTTTAATTAAATTATGGCGACTCAAAACCATGTCAAAACGCAATTTACAACCAGTCATCATATCGTTAAGGTTATTTGAATACATAACTGTGTTTCGTTTATAAACTATGTAATGTTTTCATTGGTAAGTAGGCCTACGGTAGATACTCGTACGTTCTGTTTAAGGCACCCTTCAACTACATACTTTTGTAACTTCTGTTGTAGTTACAATTGTACAATAAACTGAACGATCAGTGACAACAAAACATATAGTCCTTACAGATTTCGTTGGCATTAAAATCACAACTAAGTCTCAATACGCAAGGAGCAGCAAAATATATTAATTTTATGTATATGTCGAGGCTTATATTTCCATAAAGGTGGTACTTTTATATTATACCAGAACTGTTTTTCTAAACTAAAAACTATATCTGATGATATTAGAAATGACTATATATCAAAACTTAACCATATCAATACTATCCTTGATCATTGGGCTTTGAATAAAAAGTCCTGTCTAATAAAACAGATGATCCTATTAACAAAGCTACACAGATCATCTTACACCATTCTACACCCATCCTTCACACATATTTGGGTTAAAATACGCAAATATGTACCGTCTCCATTTTAAATGAATATTAAATATAGACTGATACCATGTCAGAATCTATATTTAACATAAAATTATCTTTGCAACAATTTCAGCGTTCTTTTGTTGTAAAGAAAATTGGAATGATCACAATTTACTATGCAATCGGATACAATTATAACATTTTTGATCCAAGCTCTCAAAATATAAACAGTTGTTTCAACAACAAATTACTGTACACAAACCAAAGTCGATATCTTTACTTATAGCATGCACTTTCTCAGGATACAATAATTACTTCACACAATTTCATAAGCTAATTATACTAATAGATATTATACTTTGTTGCCCTTGGAAGAGCAAGGGATTGTTTTTGACTTGAATTGAGGCTAGAACTAGGAGTTGCATCATTATCATATGGATATCATCCGTGGGTGATTGGGCGGGATTTGAACCTGGGACCTGTTGGACTGAAGTCCCACGCTCTAGCCAGTAAACCAGCTTGTTCTCCATAGGCAATATACTAAAAGACTACATGTGCCTATGAATAGGCATACTTATTGGCTGTTGAATAAGCACCAATACGTGATGTACAGTATTACGGAACATACTACATTATGTTCGGACATGTTAAGAACATAGATTGTGGTCTCACTGCATAGTAATATTTTTATCAGTATTAAATATATCAATATATTAAAGCCTACTAAATTATTATCTGACAATGAATACCTATTAGATGTTTCCACATATTGGCATGGATAATATAAGCAATACGATGCAGTCGGGGAAATTAAAATTTTGCTAACTTGCATCAATAGTTAACTCAATCATTGTATAGCCTATTTTAGAATAAGAACATGCTAAAAATAATCTAATTTAACTTTGATCTGAAAATTCGTAAAAGTCATGTTTTTAACATAGTTATTAAGATTTTCCAAAATCAAAATATGATATCGGAAAATACACTTAACTTCACCTTACTTTCTTTACTATACCTACCTTAATTACTACTTACTTTACTTTACCTTAACTTCAGTGATATTCAAAGTGAAGGCCTACAATATTAATCAATTTCTATATCCAACCGCATTCATTAGAATCATATCAATTGATTTAGACGTTGGATAAAGTAATATGATACAAATGAGTTTTTGTGTTTATAGGACCACTTTTTGAATTAAAATTAACATTCAAAGCAAGTTAGTATTATAGGTAGTAGTAATTAGCTATTATTAAATACTGTGAAATGCTACAAGTAAAATTATTAAAGTTAATATCAAACTTTATTATCAGTGGATGAGTTGAACATTCTATCCCAAAAACTTGGCAAATCTTTAATAAAGATAAAACGTAGTCACAGTTAAAACACCACGTGACTTCTTACATAGTTAGAATCGTGACTCATTCAGGTCACCTTTATCTTGAATACTTTTAAATATAACTTAAATAACACGTATTATATTGTTTTATCTAGTACTAAAATACAGAAATTAAACTAGTATTGGCCTTTAAGTATACCAAAACAAATTTCTTTGCGAAATGGATCCAGGAATAAAGCTATAAATTACTTATTACATTGGAGGGTGTGTTTAAAAATAGAATGCTTTAAATTTATTAAAATCTTTAATTTATAAAATCGTGTTGCAAATCTTTATGTAAAACTCTTTTAGTAATACCTAACAATAGACTAGAAATATTGTCAATGCAAACACAAATGGCGTTAAAAATACTGTCTATTTACAAAATACTTATATTTGGAGATATAGCCTCTGGATCGTTATTGAACATAATTAAATCCAAGGCTTACCTTACGATCCAATTTATTATATAGTGAAGACCTAGGTTTCTACGTCGAAACGTTATCGTCAGTCCTTTGTCTCATAGGTTAGCCAAACTTATTGTTTGCCATCTCTTGCTTGAGATATTGTCGATTTGGTATAATTTGCACATACAGTAATTTGTGATACATTGATCAAAAATAAATATTTACAAAGACATAAATGGAAACAACATAGATACATGGACTTCGTCTTTATCAAACCTAACCTTGATATGTTTCCATTTATGTCTTTGTAAATATTTATTTGTGATCAATGTGTGTGCAAATTATACCAAATCGACAATATCTCAAGCAAGAGATGGCAAACAAGAAGTTTAGCTAACCTATGAGACAAAGGACTGACGATAACATTTCGACGTAGAAACCTAGGTCCCACCTATATAATAAATGGGACCGTAAGGTAAGCCTTAGATTGAGTTATAAAAATACTTATACTTAAGATTTACATTTACGACTAGCATATTTGATCCACATGGCAGCGTTAACAGTAACAATATATCTTCCCAGTCAACATTGTCGTAAAGACCAACACATAAGTCAAGTCGCCCTATACAAATCACCCTGGTTGGCAGCTATATAATAACATGTCAACCAGATGTGCTACGTGTTCTACTAGGCTCTTCATGTCTGGTTATTTCCTCCACAGATTTCTTACCCTTATTATATTTAGTAACATATAATGTAAACAGTTCCACTCCCCCATCTTTCCTTCGTCCAAGTAAAGCTATTTTGATTTAATGTAATAAAATTATTTCAATGGACTTTAACTTTCACCACATTTTAAGTGTATGGCATTTACAAAGCACAGTAATCACTTAAGTTAGTACATTTAGACAAGTTGCAAAAAATGAAATGATTCTATGTAGAATCTCACTCAGAAGTGTCAATCATGTATTTGATACAAAAAATTACTCGTGTTAAATATGTATTATAACTTAAGAATGCGTAGCAAAGAACTACTCAAAAAGACTGTCTAGGGAATATCAGATCATATTCTGAGACACTAAGAACAAAGGACAAGTTTCTACATTGTAACTCCATTAGGGAAGGATCAATGTAAATTACGTGACTTCTCATTCGCAAGACAGTTAAAGATTACTAGCTTACCTGGCACACGGAATCGTGCGTAATCTAGGAGAGCAGGACTTTTTATTGATATTTTTTATTTGGGGGTTTCTAGTATTATGGTTTTGTTGATAGAGGTGAGGATGGTGGAAAGACTAATTGAGTGTGTAGTTTACTTACCATATTTTGTGAATGCTGGTAAAAGATTTTCGTTTGATTAATCTTCTTCAACTTAGGTAATTCTTTCAGATTTAATTGATTTCCTATATGTTTCATGAACAAAGGCTGGTTCTTGTTAGCACTTTTCCAACGAAACCTAAGAACTGCCCTTAAGATTTATTGATGTTAACGGCAAACGAAAAAATAGCTGGGAACAGAAATTTCAATAGCACTTTTGTCACATCTAGTCATACGCAGAACAGTATTTTATTGTGATCTTATCATATCAACTTCTTACGCATCCATATTATGTTTTTCATTTAAATATTGTGGTCATATCCTTTTGTTAATGAATGTTGCAGTATAAATAATTAAAGTAGCACAGGGAAGGATCTTCTCCAAATTCGACAGCTAAATTAGGCCACCATAACACTACATAGCCCCAATAGAGATGCGTTTGCCACCTAGGTACGCATTCCAACCCAACCATTAGGAAAGTTTGACTGTAGAATATTTTGAGATTTCTAGAGTACCTTTGGTTGACTAAAACAGCTGTTTCGTTATACAGGACCATTACAAACGAGGACAGCTGGGTCCAATTTTGAACCGTAAAGCTCCATTGTCTTTAGGATCGAACTAGTGACCATTTGATTACCAGTCGAGTAGGCTACTATCCACAGGTATACTCAACTATTTATAAATCAACGTTCTCATAAATATTCTACAAAAGTTACAGTTAGTTAGGTTACACAGAGAAATAAGGCTTAACAAGACAGGCCAGCATTCTCTTCAATAAATAACATTCATCATTTTAAATGTAAACCAGTTAGAACACATCGTGTACGAACAGTTTGTTAAAGATCAAAATTAAATATTTTTACGTGGATTTTAAGTACTTGCCGATGCTACATAACGTAGAGTTGTTTAATAATATCCTCAAAAAAAGCATGATTATCTTTTAATATTTCCAAAATTCACTGATTATATACAGATATGTATATTAAGCGGACGGTTCTCAAACGACGTGTTTAGTTTCGCAATATGCATTATTGATCGGGAACAGTCGTAAAATGCGAACCATTAAACAAGTCATAAAATATTAAATCGTCAAAAATTTGTTAGGGAACTCGTTTTCTCACTCTCTTGATTATCTTAAATTTGGTTAGAAATAACAAAAATTTTAAATTTAGTTTACGTAAAAATAAAAATATCAGTACCCCCCCCCCCTAAAAAGCATGAGACATTTTTTATAGGTGAAAAAAAAACACATAAAATGGGCAGAATCAACCGTGATTAAAATGTTGTTACACTAATAAAAATACAAACGAGAGTACGAGGGTAAAAGAGACAACTAAAAAGGTTTACCAAAAACAATTAGTAATCCTTGATGGCAATAGTCATTACAAAGAAACCAGGAATTTACTAGTGATTACATCTACCATACAAATTGTTTACATTTTCTATACGAACTTTTCAGTATTCATTAATGGGTTGTTTATTTTTGTACATTTTATTAGTCATTAAAATATTAACAGGATTTTAAATATTCTAAATCGTTTTACGGATTTTTTTAATGATTAGTGTTACTAAGTTTATAGGAGAGAAGCAACGAGCTTTTATTTTGAAATTACCTGGGTGACAACACAACAGAAGCCAGGTAAAATGGAGTTATAAAGCTATCTTATGGATTTTGTAAAAATACAAACAATAAACACTTCCTAAAAAAAATCACACTGGCTTATAATATAATATTTTGTTTTTCTGTTGAATAACTAGAAACACTATACGTTTTGATATACTCGCCAAATACAACGTAATATGGAAAAAATATGATAAATTAATTTATTTTTATACAAAGTTTTTTTCCACAAAAGTTAGATCTTTATACCAAAATATTTTTTTATCCTCCAAAAAATTTGTTTGCTTGTGTGTGTTTGAGCAATGAATACATACTACTAAAGTGGTATGGTCATTGGTTTTAGAAAGTATACCTACTGCTTGTGGTTATCTTCAAGCCAAATTAATATTTCATTCCTTTTACTGATTATTAATATTTAAAACACGCCTACTAGGACGTATGGCTTGTGCTGTAACTTAAAAAACAACCAATGATACTATTATCAATAGTAGTAGCCGATACTATTTTTACTACTAGAAAGATTGCAGAACGGAGAGACCTATTAGTATATACTTAGAATGCAGTAACTTTTTCAATGGTTTATTTATTAGTTTTATGTTTTTAACTATTTGACAGTTTTTTTTATTTATTTATAAGTACTAGGAATATTACCTGAGTTAGCAAAAAAACATTTTCTACCTTGTCCCACTATGAATACCCTGCTTTGAAAACCTGCATTACTATATTACATTTTGATAAACACATGTTTAAATACATATATTAAGAACATATATAATATATACCTATATATATATATATTGGTATTTATTTTATATTTATTGGTAGTACCGTACCCTTAACCTTACAGAATTTGTAGAATTGAGAAGGGCTTAAACCTCAATTAGTGATGAGGTATCAAAAATGACAAGGGGAGGTCCGTCAGTCACACCGGTGAATGATGAATTTCTCCTGTAAACTTCTCTCTCTTATTCTCTTTAATATTGAGAATCGAAATGTCAACATGACAAGATCTAGTGGGATTCTAGATGTAAAAAATGGCATAATTTAAATTAGAAATTACTATGACAGACTCTAAGATTAAATGTTCACACCACCACTACATGAATAGAGAAAACTGTTCTATGGACAAAATGGTACATGGAAATTATACATTTAAATCTAAAAGCCTTGATAGTTAAGACACTTTTACAAAATGTTGATTATGGACATTATGAGACTAGTGGCTAGCAGCTGTTTGATAGTACTGTAAATAAATAGATCTAAAACACAAAACATGTGATTCAACTTTGTTTGGCACTTTAATTGTAATCTTCTATCATCTGTTCAGCCATGTTTTGCAAAGAATATACAGAAAATAAATTTGCAGTGACCAACAAATCTCAGTGAAACAACAACTAGGGTTAGATTGCAGGCAGTTAGATAAATGTATACATAAATACTTCCCACTGGAATATATTGTCTCGCTTACCACTTTATGTATGATCTCGCATAGTTTTAAAACTTTATTGTTATTGGGTACGTTATCATACAGAGTAGTAATCAGTACTATAAAATGTATCTTAACATTATTTGGATAAGATTCGCCTGTTCATTTACAATTTAGTATTGTAAATTTCAACACTTGATTTATGGCCTAACTGCATTAATGTAATTTTATAAAGTCATTAAAATAAAATTAAATAATACAATAAAACACTTGGTTTAAAACATTTAAAAATATCGTAAACTAATAAACTTCTTACACTTTTTAGCTAACAATTCATGGGATCGCATCACTGTAACTTACTATGGGTTATACATCTGAGATCTAAATTGTTATAAATTTTTTATGAATATGTTTTTTTGTTTCAGGACAAGTGATAAAAAGAAAGTTAAAGTGAAATATAAATATTAAACAAATGATGCCCAGTATTAGTAAGCTGTCTTTCGCCTAAATAATTATTCTTTACACTCATGTAGTTCTTATTAAAAGTCGGAAATGTTTTAGAGTAGACCTAACAATAGTTCTAAGTAATAGTAAATGCTTACAATTTGATTATACATAATTTAAAACAGTTGGTAAATACCAAAATCTTTGAAGAAGATTTTGAAGCTGCGTTACATCAAGCAGAAATTCAAAACTGAATAACTAAATCTTATCTGGATGTCAGCAGGGAACGGAAATTTTTTTGGATGTCAAGGTGCAATTCTTGACAACCAACAAAAAACTTTACATTATTATATACTATTATGAACTGAAGGTTCGTTGAAATAAATACGAACAGTATGGAGAAACTTAGACAAAAGTATATATTTTATAGTTTAAAGAAAATATTGATATTAACTCAGAAAAAGTGGACTTGGTTTTCACATTGATTTACTCACTCAACTCATATTGTATTTACATTTTTTAAAGTAAACACTAACATTTTAATAATTAGAAACATATGACTTAATAAATAACTTATGGTAAAGTCTAACCATAGCTAACAGATGAATATTTATAGTAATGTAAAATTTAAGGTAACCTATATTTTTTTTTATTAAATACAAATGGAACCCAAAATGTTCTAGCTACTGGCACGCCAGCTTTCGGTGTATTACCATATTTAAGTGCCAACTCTGTTTTGTGTAATTAATTACATATAATATTATTTGATATTGTTATAGTATCCTGGTAACTATGCTTTGTTTAAAAAACATATTTTGGCCCTTTAAAGTTTAAATTTAAAAAATGTTCAGTTGTTACATCAAAAATTAGATTATTGTATTTTTCTGTAAAATAAGTTTTGTATTTTTGTAAATCAAATAAAAAAAATCCCCAATCAATAAAATATATCCCTAAGGTTTTAAGTTAGGTGCTATTCATGTAATTTTTATTTTTTTTTTTAAGAGGTTGGCGGCCACTTTTAACCTTGCATTTGCCCGTCCACATAGACTAAGGGCCCGTGCGTGGATCGTTTACAGCAAAGCAAGGAGTGAGCCGGTACAGTACAAAGGTGAACTGTACTGATAAATGCTATCGGCAGTGACCAGGATCCGAACCCACGACATCGCTGCCTTTGGCCCGAAGTCCGCGACGCTACCAACTGAGCCACCGACTCACTAAAACACAACGCGCATTGTGTGTTGTAATGATGATCAATCTAAAAACATTAAAGTTGAAAAGAGAATAACGTAAGTTTAATAAACAAAATATTTACAGTTCTTCACCGTCCAAACGATTGTCATATGTGAATAACTTTAAATATGCATGATAATTTACCAGTAAAAGGTTTTGTAATACGATGGTTGAAACCCTCAACCGATGACATAAAAGTGTTATGAAGCATAAAATGTCCTTAGAAAGTTTCACACTTGAACGCCTTCTGCCTGCCTTTCATGTTCACACGATCCTGGAAAATGTGTTTCATGTAAAGTGGGATGTTTTAAAGATTTAGCCTTGGTAAAAAAGGAAGGAAAATTCTTTGTGTGTGTGTTTATTGTATACAAATTTAGATTTGTTTCAAAAAATAATATTCTATTCAAATATATAATTTGACCTATTGTGCCAACGGTCACTTTGAAAAATGACGAGGTGAAGCATGTACTGAACATTCTTCATACTTTGCCTGGTTCATTTATAGAAACATAGGCTTTGGGATACCTGACTGTATACTTTGCTTCTAAAATATCCACCTTCGTGTGATAAATTATGGCATATTTTTACATTATTTATCGAAGATAAGAAGTTATTTATAGTAAAAATATTATATTCTTTACCTAAATTATATGATTCTATTTACAACACCTGACACCTGAATCGTTATCCTAATTATATCTCCATTTAATTAGACCTAAGTTTATCGTTTCGAATAAAGTGCACATAATGTGCTCAACTACTGTTGCTTGCATTACCCTCTTCTTATTCACCAACTATATATATTAATAATCAACGTCTTGAATTGATTCAAACATGACCTTACAACTGAGTGATAGGTTGTTAGTATTGATAGGTAATTTAGAAGCTGTTTATATTAAACGTTTCCTGGTGAGTTTGCATAATGTAAACAAAAATATAATTTCCCATGCACATATACCGTTACAAATATCCTTAGCTTGTTTTTCCGAACAGCTTGGCCACAACAACGAAAGTTAATCATCAACTTGGGGATGATTGAAAAAGTTAGCAAACTCTGCTAGAGCTTTCACGCCTGTTAATAAAATTATTTCGTCTCAAAACCATGTGTTTTACTTTTTGATGCTTGGTTTATTGCAGGATGTTAGGTTTAAGATCTACAGGAATGAAATTTGCAATAAATATTCACAGTTCATGTTCCGTTTATCAAGAGTGACTACTCAAAAGTGTTTTCACATGTATCAGTAAATTGTGTTAGTTCAAAGCTACGAATTTCTATTTTTGCCTAATTGTTTTTCTCAACCTAGAGAATATTCCAGCACGACCAATATTAAATTACAAATGTTTATTTAGTTTAAGGTTTCTTCATGTTTGAGGTTTAGTTATCACAAACATAATGAGCAAAACAAACAGTATAAACCTGTGAATGAAATATATCTGGAAATGCCTTTAAATAATACCAGAAATTTGGCATCTATTCTTGTGAGGAAAAACAGTTAAGGTAAGAAAGCAACATGGGTGTAGATAACAAATAAAAAAACTATTAGCAGCATGTGTATTTAAACATATTTTTTAGGAGGCAAAGATGAAAAATAAAAGAGGACAAACCAAAAACTGTTGTGGAAGGCTTTAAAGATAACGTCAACACTGGTAGAAAAGGGGATAAAATAAAGGTTGGAAATTAAATATAAGTAGGGACACCATTCAAGATTCTTATCATTCGCCCATTGGGTCTGACGATGATTGGAGTGGACAATCGAAATCTATCACCACTTACCATCTTATATGTATATTTACCGTCTTGTAAGTAACAGTATAAGCTTAATTATGTTTTAAGTGTTATAATCGTTTCATTTATTTACTTTCAGCCTAGTGAAGATTTAAGGATAGTAAGTAAATAGTAGATATATATTTAGGGTTTGGCCCTAAAGTTTACAGGAGTTAAATCGTGGATGGTTCGTTAATAAACTATAATGTAAGGCCAGGTATGGTGAATATACCCTATTATTTGTATAGAAGATTTCACTTTGAATATAAATAAGCACAAAATTATCACATATGTTTTATATTATAATATTTAGTTATTAATTAAGTTAGTTTATATTGTATAAATGTTCACCACTATCTCCATTTTTTTCCATAACTGCATTTATGGCAATGCAACGAGTAATTATCATGTTAAAATAATGCTGAATCTTTTCCGTGAATAGAATGTGGTTAGGTTAGGCGTTTCTAACTATACAGGGTGAATTTTAAATGAGTTCCCCCCCTACTTTTTTCTACATTTCTTAAAATATCATCTCCGGACCACGTCAGATCATTGTTGAGTAGTAAGTACTTCATTTTGACTGGGTATACATTTTTGGCCGCCATCTTGGATCCGCCATATTGGATACAAAGTTTTTTTTTCAAATGTAAAGGTAGGGTTGTGACCCATTATTTCAAACTAGAATTTCACGCCGATTACAATGCCGCAATTAGTTTTTAAAAATCTCAAAATGGTTCTAAAGTTATGAGGACTTTTTATAACTTTATTTTTAGCCCATTTTAACATTGTGTATTAACAAACTAAGACCATAATCTCAAAATAGTGCTAGATAAAGATAAGTATACACCACCATTCATTGTCGACATATTTTCACTTGGTTATGACGGATGTAGTTTTTTCAGCCGCCATCTTGGATCCGCCATTTTGAAATGTGATCAATTAATTTAAATATGAAGGTGGTGTTGTGACCCATCATTTTGAACTACTTTTTTATACTGGACTCAATGCTGCAATCCGTTTTTGGTTATCAAGCTTTCATGATGAAATATTAAAATACTCTTATTTAAAATTTCAATATTTCAAAATCCAAAGATGCAAATGAAAAACGGATTGCGGCATTGAGTTTAGCATAAAAAAGTACCTCAAAATGATGGGTCACAACACCACCTTCATATTTAAATTAATTGATCACATTTCAAAATGGCGGATCCAAGATGGCGGCTGAAAAAACTACATCCGTCATAACCAAGTGAAAATATGTCGACAATGAATGGTGGTGTATACTTATCTTTATCTAGCACTATTTTGAGATTATGGTCTTAGTTTGTAAATGCACAATGTTAAAATGCGCTAAAAATAAAGTTATAAAAAGTCCTCATAACTTTAGAACGAATCAAGATTTTTAAAAACTTATTGCGGCATTGTAATCAGCGTAAAATTCTTGTTTGAAATAATGGGTCACAACCCTACCTTTACATTTGAAAAAAAAACTTTGTATCCAATATGGCGGATCCAAGATGGCGGCCAAAAATGTATACCCAGTCAAAAAGAAGTACTTACTACTAAACAATGATCTGACGTGGTCCGGAGATGATATCTTAAGAAATGTAGAAAAAAATAGGGGGGGAACTCATTTAAAATTCACCCTGTATAATAACCTATAGCTAACCAAAATTATATTCACTACTACTTTTATTCCTAATAATCTATTGATAAAAACACTAGTGGTAGTGAATTGACAGGAAAGGTCCAATATGCTTACTCAATTAATTTTTAAACTAGTACCATTAAACCTTTTTCTTAATGAACTTCAGGTTCGTCTGTAAAAAGGTGAGCCTTTTGTCTGTTCTGCTAAAATGTTATAATACTCGAATTCTTTTACATCTTAATGTAAAGGTTTATTTTTGTTATAAAAGAGGCGGTTAACTGCTGTCACTTTATCCTACAAGAACATTATCATATAACTGCAGCAATATTCTGAGGTGAGGTTGGTACTTACCTGCAATCGTTGTACTGTACTTCTAAATGTACCTGAGATATACAAAATATATATAGACTAATTTTAAAGCTAAGATTGTTTTCTATTACATTAAGGTAATCTAAATAAATCATAAAATTACCAATGTTAATAGTATATTTTTCTAAAGCAGAAACAAATTTTTTTTATTATATAGGTTAGACTAATGTTAGTTATAAGATTAATCGAAAAGTACCATAGCTGATTAAATATTTAAGTACTGTATCTGTCAAATAATATTCCACAAAGTGCGCTAAATTGATTAACCTACGACCGTTTTTTTAACTAGCCTTTTTAATTCATTTCTTATAATTGAAAAGTTTCACAAAACAGTATTTTTTACTTACATAACAGCACACTTTTACACGGGTAGCGGACCGATGCTGACCAATTAATATGCGTTTCAAGAATAGAAAGAAAAGAAGTAAAATAGTAATGGTTCGAACTTCAACTAATCAGCTGTTCAGTGTTCAGTCCAATTTAATTGTTGAGTGGTGCAAATAGTGTTTGGTACGATGTTTCGTTGCATCACTGTCAGTGAAAATGAGAGGTTTTAAGCGAAAATAATTTTTTATAAGTTATGAGTAGTGATTTTAGTAATTAAAACACTGTCGTAGGCAAAGTGGTTTACGCAACGATCGCGTTAAGATAGTGTTAACGACATGACTAGAAAATTTAAGGTACGAGCCATGGCGAGAAAAAAAATCTACGAGTGATTATTTAAATTTTAAAATTGTATATTTATTAGGCCTACTTCTGTTTTAATATTAACAATTTTTTTGTAAATAATGAAACCCCAATTCAAAATTCAATAGTTTCATGTTGGCGTATTATAGTGTATACAGTGATTTATTTGAGGACCAGCTACTTACTTCATACGGATATTTGCATGAGAACGATAAAATAAAAACCATAGGTAAGAAAACTAAAAATAAATAACCAAAATTCCAACACAGAACTACGAGTTGAAACAAACAGTATTAAACATAAAAACAGCGGAAGAGGATTTCGTTATCAGCGAGGGATGATAAGAGAATTCGTTGGTTTTGTTAGTTTCGAAAAAAAATATATAGCTTTCAGACCTCTATTGCCTTTTAGCGAATTTCCCATACATAGAATAAGTTATTGTCATATGTGGCATGGTAATACCTGGACCGGGTACTGATTTACTTTTTCGTTTTGATGTCCCCAGAGGTCAAAATACCATCAGTTAAAATGTATTTTATGAATGCAAGTGTGAGAGTCCGTTAGGAAACAAAAGCATAAATGGAGTTTAAAATTGTTCGATTTTGATTACATTTAGTATAATTTATACACCTACGTTTATTCAAACGAGTTGGTGAAACAGCATAACCTGACTATGGGGACGGGGTTTATTGGGGTTTTATGGGGTGCAAATTGTTATTTCCAATTTGCCCTAAAATATACAATTTTGTGATTCCTTTCTAAACTATGTTTTAGAGCTTAAAAAATAAATAATTTAGTACATTGAAGCGTTGTTGTATGCCTAGTAACAGTTATGGAGAAAACTCCAAAAAGTGTCAATTTAAAATATCTATGATTTCTTACAGAGAATAAATAAACTGTTGTAGTTAGCTTGTTTATAGCTATATATTAAAAACATTTGGCATGTTTGTTCATTTCTTACTAAACTATCATTATTATGATTAAAAAACCACAATAGCCTCCCTTTTGCAACAAAGAAAGTTCTCATTAAAAGTAATCGAAAATAAATTTTGATAGTCTAAGTGGAAATCTATCTAGGTAACTTTAAATTCACTTAGTCTGCAGGGTTGCAGAGGTAGGGACATTTTTCGCCAATGGTAAGCTCAATGATTTAAACTTCCGTGACGGAAAAAATCATAAACGAGTTATTCAGTTATAAATCTATCAGGTCTTTTAAAATGTGGCAATACTTTAGTAATAATAATTGTTGTTTTTTTATACAGCCTAATAACATTTCTTCATCAATCCTTTACTTATAGAGTCAAGCATGTGACATACACATATATAGTGAATTACAAAAAATAATTACTCCACCAAAATGTGTCAAACAATTTCAACCAAAGCGTTTTGAATGTCGGTGTTGAACTGTAGAGGTAAAGCACGAGTTTTGGTGTAAGCAATATTGGGAAACAATCTGTGTGCAAATGTAACTTCTCTTACACGTTAACTCATTAATTGTACATGAGTCTGAACGTCTTCCGTGTGTTTATGTAAATATTTACTCATTACACTGCAATGTCTCTGTACTATACATAATATAAATCTAATGCTGGTGCAATATTTGATTTGCAATAGTTCCTGTGAGCTGTCAAGATTTTTATTCCCGAGATATTGATTAGATCCCTAACGCGTGGTTGAGTGAAATGTATCGAAATATGACTAAATTCACAAGAAACTCGTAAGTGTATACATACTATGCTGCAAATGTAAAATAAATTCATTTAAACTATCTAAATAAATAAACAATATAGTGACTCGTATCTGATACTTCTGTCCTACTCTTTGGTATATAGTGAAAGTATATAACAAAGAACAACATGTTAATATGAGTCTATCGAATTACCTCACATTTTATGATGTGGTGTGTCAACAAGTCAGTAGAGCTGATGTAAGCTTTGTTCCTTGCCCTAGTGTGTTTATATGGACCCGAGCTGATGTGACACTTTGTTCCTTGCCCTAGTGTGTGTGTGTGTTTTTTTTTTTTAACAAACTGATGTGACAGTTTGTTCCTTGCCTTAGTGTGATTATATAGAGAATAGCTAATGTGACACTTTGTTCCTTGGTCTAGTGATATATGGAGACGAGCTGATGTGGCAGTTTGTTGCTAACCCTAGTGTGTTTATATGGAGGCGAGCTGGAGTGACAGTTTGTTCATTGTCCTAGTGTGTTTATATGGAGACGAGCTGATGAGTCAGTTGTTCTTTGCCCGAGTGTGTTTATATGGAGACAAGCTGATGAGTCAGTTGTTCTTTGCCCAAGTGTGTTTATAAGGAGACGAGCTGATGTGACACTTTGTTCCTTGCACTAGTGTGTTTATATGGAGATAGTTTGTTCCAGCACAGAATACACAACCCAGTATATGCTAATGTGTGGTAATGAGCGTAGATTGTGGTCTCAGGGTACTGTTATATTACAATTAATAGGCTGTTACTAATATACGTGACTATGAATACCTATTGGCTGATGACGAACCACCGATAAGTAATACAGTACAGAATACACAACATTACCTGCTAATGTGTAGTAATGAGCGTAGATTGTGGTCTCAGGGTACTGTTATATTACAATTAATAGGCTATTACTAATACACGTGACTATGAATACGTATTGGCTGATGAGTATGAACCGATAAGTGCCGTACTGAACATCATATTTCGCCTTATTCTGTTTTTTTTTTTTTTTTTACAAATGAGCTGTTGACGTTCTGAATGCTTAATAAAATTGGATGTATCAGTTAACAAGATTTACAAAGACAACCAAGAAAGACAACAAAATCCTTGTTATCCCGATTTGTTAAACAAGATTTATTTTACATGTACTATATTTTCTAATATAGTAAGTTTATTTTTGTTCAAAAAACTCTGTATAAAAACTTCGCAACGTTCTCAGTAAATTTTCCCATTATTTAGCCACAATTATGGGCTGTTTAGTAAAAGATTCTTGTTACGGGGCTCACTAACAATAATATTGGTTCATAGATAACATGATAATTAATGTATGTTCCAACTCAAAATTACACTGAATGCCCAGAAATTCTGCTGTACTGTTTAGATTTGAAGTAAATGGTCATCAGACGTAACTGTTAAATATTAAATATAGGGCATGCATTAGTAAGAGGTATCAGCAGAAAAAATACAAGATTGACTATTTTATAAAACCATGACACTTAATCATTTTTTTGAAATGGCTTAAAGGTATTTGCATTTCCCAATACATTAAACTACAGTTGGTAAATAAATAATATTTTTACTTTTTAATGTCTACAAAACCAATA
The DNA here is from genome assembly GCF_028750875.1 of Macrosteles quadrilineatus. Classification (NCBI taxonomy): domain Eukaryota; kingdom Metazoa; phylum Arthropoda; class Insecta; order Hemiptera; family Cicadellidae; genus Macrosteles; species Macrosteles quadrilineatus. The sequence continues at coordinate 25,050,385 of NW_026542598.1, forward strand.
AGAATAGACCATTTGCCTTAAAATGGTAATCTGAAAAAGACAAATATTTGGCCATCCACCTTGATAATGAACGCTAAATTTACGAAAAAATCCTCATAATTAGTTATGACATGGGTAGTATTGGCCGTAATGTCCTGTAAAGAGAAAAATTGTTGTACTATAAAAAGTTAGGTACATTACTTTGTTTCAGATCAAAATTTCCATTTTTATTTATTTTATTTATTTATTATTAACGGTTCCACCATTTTTACAATGTTAGTTAATAATAACAATCAAGACAGCTAGAATTCAAATGACTTCAATAATGAACAATATATACAATCAATTAATAATAAAATTACAACTACAATATATTTACAATCAAGACTTTGAAGTTTAATAATAATATTATAAAGTTACACGCAAGTGCAATAATGCCGAAAGGTAATGAAAATGCTCTTGATAATACAGTAAAACAGACACAACAAATTCATTTTCTAAATTGCGAATCATTTCTTAATGTTGAGACCTGTTAAAGATTGTCATATGTTCCCCTAAAGATGAAAGAGGAGAAGCAGACTAGTATATCTTCCTATATTACTTTACCCTCAGGAGTGAAAACTGAGCTTTCCGCAAGTCTCTTAGGCGAAAACGTCCTATTTCAGAGATAAATGTTCAGTTATAAACTATCTCATAGTAGACCTATCAACACGATTTAGATTATTCCTGAAAGTACAAAAAGTGGTTAACGTTATAAATGGTTTTATGTTTATAAAAACGTGAAATATTGGTAGCCATTAATGTTTTAGTTACTAAGGAATATAACTTCCACTTGTATCATGTGAATAAAATTCAAATTATTTATCAACCTAAACATTTACATTATTTATAATACGTTTCAGGTATACAGGTAACGTAACATGGTCGATTTTAAGTAGTCTTAAATGGTTAAACAACGTTTAAACTTAATATTCCTTTTATTTGTCTTGTTTTGCCTTTATAATCAACCAAACACATAGACAACAATAGTTTTGTTTTTAAAAAGAATAAATTTATACTTTTATTTGTATCTTAGTTATGTTTAAGATATTCATAAAGACACAAAATGTTTTGTAAATACATTTATAATATTGAATCAGCAAATTATTACATATGCATTACAAAAACTTTTTATAAGGAACATATACTTTACAAATATTATAAATTTAATCTTAATATTAAAATGTAGAACCGATTTAAATTTCGTATTGAATTAACTGTAACCTATTGCTTCAGGGAATCTATTTCTGATAAACATGAAGTGGAATTGAGTTTCTTGGTACCACGAACAAGACAAAGGCCAATATGTATTTAAGTCTTCGCCTTCACTTTTATGGGAATATTCAGCTTTGATATTTTATATTGTAGTAACTTTATTACAGTTAAACTCGTCCGTATTGTTCCAAGAAAACTTATATTTCAAAGTAAGTATTACAGTAAGTAGTAAGTAAGTAAGTAGTGAAGTATTTTTATCTTAACAAGAATTGCATTATGAAGTAGCTAAGAAGATACTTACATTTACCAGGATGCTACGGTATTTCCAATGCTTTGTCTACAAATTACTGTACTGGTTAAAAATAGTCATAAACCTATTTATTATTACTGTATTATTATTATGCATTATTAGTATTGAGTTTTAGGCTGTTATTAGCAATTGTTCATTATATCAAATTTAATATTTAAACAAATACTGTTTATATTTGCAAAACCTAGATATAGTTTTTATTGTCATGTCAAACAAGATGTTGTTAGTACGGAAATATTCCCCTTTACTCAAGAAATTATTTATTATAATAAAAATAAAAGAACAAAGTGTTTACCAATAATTTAAAATCATCCAATAGAATAATAACAATGAAGGCCTACAAAATAAGTTATCTGGCAGCAACTTAATATATAATTAGCAGGATTCCTTAATTCCATAAATTGGTTGATTAACCTATGATCTTTTTTTAGATATTAGTCATAAAGATTATTTTTTCTAATTTCTTCTTTTAGAGGTCATGACTAGAGATTGCTGTCCTTAGGTACGTGGTGAGTTATAAGGATTTGTACGGATTTAGTATTATGGCGTTAAATATTGTACGTCATTCGTCCAAAATGTGTTTACCGGACTCGTGTGGTAAACACCTATTTTTAGGACTAGTAACGTAATATACTTTTGTACCATCACTTATTTTAAAGATATTTATAATAGAAAATCTTAAATGGCCACCATTTTAGATTGATAATTTATACATTTTTAGATTGTTGAGTTTAGATCCAAGCAGGGTTCTAATAATATTTCCACCTGCTATTTAAAAAAAATAAAAGGTATCGAAAGCAGTGGAATACGACCTGGTTGTCCCCAAACAACTATCTCGGAATATTACCATACAAATACAGGATACTAACTAATGTTATAGTCAATTGAATGACACCACTACGTATTCTAGTTTTATCACATCAAAACTTTAGAGAATAATCTCCGCTCTTTATTGTGGAATTTATAAAACTTTGAGCGAACCACTAAGTTTGAAAAAAACTTGATGGGGAAGCAATACGGCTCATAAAATCCTGAACAGTCACCGCCTAAAATTTCCTTTTGTTCCTTCTGCGGAGTAATTCTGATTTACCTCAGTCCAAAAAACTGCAATTTTAGTTTTCAACATCTATGTTTTTGCTATGACAAAAAACTCTTTGTTTGGCTGTTTGCCTACGTCTATATGAACATTACATTATCAGACTTGGTTGAGGGGAGGTTACAAAAGTGTTCATTACAAGTTTCTAAATTTTAAATTGTTGTTTGACTAGTTGTTATTTACATTATTGTTTAGTTTGATATGTGGAGCAACGTACTTGTAAAATTCCTCTGAAATTAAGAATGTCCTAAGAGGGGTGGGGAGGATCTAAAGAGGGGAGGGTGAGACACATTGTTAATGTGAGACATTTGTCTTTCACCTACTCCACCTCAGTTGTGGGGAAATATTTTATCTTTCTATTACATCACAAAAGTGAAGACATGTTTAGTGTATTTTTAACTTGTTTATTAACAATGTAAAATTTTTATTTAAGGTACCAGAGTTGACCACAGCAATTTTTATTTCATAACTATAAGTCTTGTAATAAGGATAGTATTCACCCACAATTTTTACAATTAGATTATGAGCTGAAGTTAAGTTGAAGAAGAAAAAAACACAAATACGCTTTTATACATCTTAATTGAAACTTATTTAATACCAGAAATTGTAAAATTTGAATTAATTTATTATGTAAAAATAAGTACATAACACATGCTAACTTACTTAGGCCTACAAAGAAAATATAACCTCCTCACTTTGAAACTTACTGATTAACTAATAACTAAAATCAAAAAAGTGTATATTTTCAAAAGCTAGGCTTTTCGTTCAATTAAAATTTAAGACCAAATGAGTTCAAGATGTAGGCCTATATGACTTAAGTTTCAAATCTTCTTCTAAAGCAATCTATATGGAATCACAGTCTTGTGACGAACGTTTCTTGGAAGTGACACGTTACTTTTGTTCTAAATAAGTTCAGTAACTACATAAGACTTAAAACAAACGGGTACTGTTTGTTGACTGTGTATCTTGTATTCATGTGGCTTAGATTTTATTAAAACTGTTAATAGGGTGTAATAGCGTTAAATATTTTACAAATGTCTACAATATAATTGTCGTATTTGTTATTGTTGTAGTTGTCGTATCTTGCATTGTTGTATCGTTATTGCCGTGTTCTAATAATTTTTGCAATTAATTATTAAGATAAAATCTTTTAGCTTTTTTAACCCTACGTGAAACAGCGGTAAAATTGCAGACTTGTAAAAGGATAACACCATATTTGTATTTATGTTGAAAAGCCTTACACTTCCCAAATTATTTGGAATGTGTGAGTCATATCAACATAAATTCAACTTTGTATTCACATCTCTGCTCTTATCAGACTTAACAGAATTTTTGGTGACCAGAGGCAATAATTAGGATATCGACGAATACATTTAGATGTATTAAATTTGAATCCAGCCAATACGTTTTTTTTTACCTTATCGCAGTTAAAATGGTTTTGGCAGGAAAAAGAAAATCAAAGAGTTGGACTGAAAAACGATAAAATTTCCTTTAAGTTAAATTTTCAAATTCAAATTCAAATTAAAATTCGTTTATTCAGCTAAAATTAACAAAAAATTTCTTGCATTAGCTAAGTCAGAAAAAAAGTACAACTCAAGGCTTACAAATAATATTTACAAATATGCTTACCATCTATTTACAAAAACTAATTGAGCTTATCATTCTTTATTACAGGTTGAAAAAAAACTCCTTGACACTGTAACATGAGAAGCTAATGAGATCATTTTTTAAACGTTTCCTAAACTTTGAATGGTTTGATTCCAACTTCAGGGACTGGGATAGGTTATTGTGTAGTTTAATACCGTTGTAGAGTGTATGCTTTCTGAAAAAGGAGGTTTTATATTTCGGAATAGGTAAATCATGTGAATTTCGCAAGGAGTATAGACAGGCTGAAGATTTATCTGAGACTAAAAATAAAGAAAAATTTTGTTTGACAAAAGTTAATGTTTGCAGGATATATAAACTGGGGAAAGTTAAAATGTTATATTTCTTGAAGTAATATCTGCAAGATTGGCGCTTGGGCAGTGAAAAAATAGTTCGCACTGCCCATTTTTGGAGTTTGAATAGAAACTTGGTGTTTCTAATCTCATGACCCCAAATTGGTACAGCATACGCTAAGTGGGGGTAGATGAGGCCATAATATGCAGAAATCAAGACTTTGTAGTTTGTTGTGTGTTTCAGGCTGCGCAACACAAATATTCCTGAGCTTATCTTTCCTGAAATGCTTTCTATATGGCTCTTGAAACTGAGACCTTTGTCTAGGGTCAATCCCAAGAACTTAACTCTGTCAGTTGGGTGAACCACTGTTTCATCTACGAAAAGGCTAAAACTCTTGTGATGTTTGTTAGTTATGGAAAAGTGTATGAGTTGGGGTTTTTCAGGGTTTATGGTTAACAAGTTGTCATCAAACCATTGTACTAAATTGTTCGCCTCAGAAAAGGCACTTAACTCTAACCGATCGATATCGTAGCCAGAAACTGAAAGGGAGGTGTCGTCGGCAAAAAGTGTAGGTTTTGCAGCTGGAGTGGATGAAGGGAGGGAATTTATAAAAAGGAGGAATAGGACAGGCCCGAGTACAGAACCCTGAGGCACTCCCCTCACTATCGAGGACTTGACAGAGGAATATGGACGCAAAAGCCCGGTCTCATCCGCAGAACGAATCTCCACAAACTGTTTTCTGCATTCAAGGTAACTCGAGATCCTGTTTAAGGCCAGGCCACGTATTCCCACCTCACTCATTCTCCGTAAATTAAAAACCTTTAAGGTTATACAATTTATCAGCAAACTTTTATTTTGATAATGCAGTTAATAAGTTGTTATGTAAATATTTGTATTAATGGAATTACAGGCTGACTTATTATAATAACATGCCCTCAATATTTTCTTCATATTTTACCTTTAAATTAATATCAAAGTCCAAAGCTAAAGTAACCGTCGAACTCGGCCACTAAAGTAATTTCATCAAGGGACAAAGGGACCCAATTATTAGATTAGCTCCTTTCATGTACCTTGCTAACATTTTTATTTGTCTGCCGAATCGGTCTTTAAAAACACTATACATTATAGTTTTCAATGACATGGGGTAAATTAAAATAATGAATGTTATACAATTATATTTTTTTCCGTTCGTACGTATTCCATTTTTTATTCGGAATAAATTATTTATGACGTTACATGTATGGGTATACAGTACTAGTAATAAACGATTTTTACCAGGATAAAAAGTCCAATTAGATACTTTATTTACAAAACTATAAATGTCCCCCAATGTAATCAATTAGATTTTTAAAAGAAAAGTGAACATTTAGTACAAATAATAAGCCAAGTTTGTTGTTGGTGTAAAAAACTAAATAAAATTAAAACTTTACCATGTGATTATCAAATTTTTAAACTAAGTAAAATACATTGAATGCACTATAAATATTCGCTCGTGTCTAACACAGCTTTAGGACGGGCTAACACCTCGTTTAATTAAAGTTAAATTTACATCAAGATTTGTTCAAGATTGTCTTAAATCTAAAACATGTGTGATATCTTTAAGACGATTAGTAATATTTATACTCAATAACAATAATAAGGCATTTGAAATAATCTCTAAATTACCAAATGTAACTCGTGTTCATGTGTCTTAATGTAAATAATAAAGTACTAAAGGTCTTTCAGTAGTCGAAACTTGGCCAAAAATATGCAATGTACAGACTTCTCTATTTTTACCCCACGGAGTAAATAAAACATAAGATTGGGATTTCTTTATTTTTTTATATTTTCTGTATAAGTTTATACTGATATAATACTGAATATTTATACTGAAATAAGTAGGGACGCCATTAAGATTCTTGTCATTCGCCTATTAGGTCTGATGATGATTGGAGTGTCCAATCGAAATCGATCTCCACTTACCATCTTTTTTGTATATTTACCATCTTGTGAGTAACAGTATAAGCGTAAATATATGTTTTAAGTGTTATAAGACGTTTCTTTTATTTACTTTCCGTATAAATTTCGCCGTATTTCGTCACCAGCATAAACCATAGACCCAATATACATTTTTTGTAAAATTTTAAATTCATGAATATCTTTCTAACATTATGCGTAGGCCTAGATTTTCCCTTTGATGAACATGAGCTGAGAAAATTGGCTTTCTAGAAAAATGCTTGCCTATTTATTTGTGACAAGTGCAAAAAAAAGGGTGTGATAAACACATTTTTAATAGATAAAAATCTATTGATTGCCACGGACTCTCTTTTTGGATTAAAAAATGTAAGGACTTTTGTACAAAAGTCAATAAAATATCACCACAACAATACATTACTTTCAATCGATGAGCACACCTCAGTGTACCAAGCACTTATGTGTCTTCACCAAACACTACTTGAAAGTTTCAGATCAAACCACCACTACTTTACCCAAATGCATTGTTTTATACTGTAAAACCTTGATTACTTTTTTTTACTTGAGTTAAGTAGGTAAGTAAACTCGCCTGGGTGGCGTCTCAATCTCAAATAATTGATAACTTTTTATGTATATGTATATATATATATATATTTATTTATTTATTTATTTATTTATTTATTTATTGGTATTCAAGATATTAAACTTATATCAGGCATAAGCTTTGTTTTTACTCTGATAATGACTACATACTTTTCTATAGTGCGATTAGCTTCAACAAGATGCGACTATACTATTGTTGTTTATACCGTAGGCTAGGCGAACGTACATATTGAGATATATTATCATTGTTATTTATCAATTGAGATGGGAACGCCACCTAGATGAGAATTTAATCCCAAATATAAGTAAAGGAATCTATGATCGATGAGTATCTTTTTCGACAATAATCCTCCCCGGAACTCTACATCCATCCTTATTCGTTATATCTATATATATAAAATCCAATGTATGTTTGTTTGAATGTATGTTTGTATGTATGTATGTTTGTTTGTCCTTTATGGACTCCGAAACCGCTCGACAAATTGTAATGAAACTTTCAGGTATTATTAAGCATTATTCAAGGATGGTTTTTGTGAAGTTTGAAGAGGATTGCGTCTTCGGTTCTTGAGGAACAGTAATCTCGTTCTGCTGTGATTTAATTGCACAGGTCTTGTGTAATATTAATTCTTTGTCAATGCTTCCTTATCAATGCTCCCTAGTCATTATTACCGTCTGTTACTGGTTTATTGATATTGTTTGTTATCTAGTCGCATGTTTTCTTGTAGTATTTATCGATTGTTATTGTTTCCAAATTTCTATCTACTGTTATGCTTGCTATTCAACTAGTTTTTTTTCTATTAGCATGTGATGTTGGTATTGAATTGATGTATGTATGTATTGAATTGTAAAAATGGTGTAACCGTAAAATAAATAAATTAATAAATAAGTTTGGTGCAGATCCGTCAAAAGGGCTCCACCCCAGTTCTTCTGGAGTTTCCCTTGTTAACCTTATGACTACTCATATTTAAATTTAATCATATTTAGAATTTCAACAGCTGGTTTAACTACAAAATTTGATTCTGTGTTGTTCAATAGCATTAAAAAGTTAATAGGTTTACCATCAGGGTGCAGCACTATTTTTTTATATTTATGACAACAGCTAATTTGAAACCAAAAGGTAAGTGAGCGTAGCGAACGAACCTCAACCTGTAGGCGAGTTAGCGTAGCGAACGAGCTAACATGAAGGCAAGTGAGTGCAACGAACGAGCTCCAACCTAAAGGTGAGTGAGCGTAGCGAACGAACTTCAACCAGGACGTGAGTGGGCCATACGATCGAGCTCATCTTGAAAATGAACGAGCATGTGACATAAAACCACAATAGGACAGGACGACGTCTGTCGGGCCAGCTAGTAGTTTTATAATTTTAATGCCAATTAAAAGTTGATACGATGTATCACAACGTCGTTTATCATAAAACTATCGAATGAACTTCTGAAATTGAGGGTCTCTAAGTTGAGAAATTCATTGAATTGTTTACCCTAATGACCGTAGTTATTTAAGATACGTTAATATATTAAGTTTATAAATACAGCATACCACACGGCTTGTGTATGTCTACTTGTATTTTCTTATGACTATCCTTTCGGAGCTTTATTTAACAGTACGGATTGAAAGGATCAAAAATTTATATTTTCAGTGTTTGACAGTTAGAAAATTATTAATTATTATATTACATTTACTATAATCTTTTACATGTATTTCGTTAATACAATTTGTATAAGTGAAGTGTACTTGTTAAAATGTGTTGTTGCTTGGATATTAAGGTAAGTTTGAGTTTCTTATGAGTCTTATACATTTATTTTGTAAACTCAGTAGGTTTTATAATATTTAATTCAATGATGGTACTGTAATGTGAAATATTTAAATATCTAAACAATTTTTTATTTTAGGTGTGAATGCTGTAGGGGTGAAGTACGTGTTTTGGTGTAAGCAATATTGGGAAACAATCTGTGTGCAAATGTAACTTCTCTTACATGTTAACTCATGAATTGTACATGAGTCTGAACGTCTTCCGTGTGTTTATGTAAATATTTACTCATTACTATTATGCAATGTCAATTTACAATAATTAATTATACATGATGTTAACTAATAATATTTGATATATTTAGGTCCGTTAAAATTCTAAAGTACAAAGCTGATTTAATATACCAATCCCTAAGGGTGTTTCCAGATTGTCTAGACATATTTTGTAAACCTTTTCCTTGGGCTACGACAAACATAAAATGCCATATAGGTAAGGGTATAAAATTCCTAGATTTATGTTTGTCAGTCTGTTTATGATTTTAAAGAATTATTTTATATCTTGGGCATATCTCGGTGCTTCGTCATCAGCCAATACGTATTCATAGTCACGTGTATTAGTAATAGCCTATTGATTGTAATATAACAGTACCCTGAGACCACAATCTACGCTCATTACTACACATTAGTTGATAATGTTGTGTATTCAGTACAGCATTACTTATCGGTGCTTAGTCAACAGCCAATATGTATTCATAGTCACGTGTATTAGTAATAGCCTATGAATGGTAATATAACAGTACCCTGAGACCACAATCTACGCTCATTACTACACATTAGTTGATAATGTTGTGTATTCAGTACAGCATTACTTATCGGTGCTTAGTCAACAGCCAATATGTATGCATAGTCACGTGTATTAGTAATAGCCTATGAATGGTAATATAACAGTACCCTGAGACCACAATCTACGCTCATTACTACACATTAGTTGATAATGTTGTGTATTCAGTACAGCATTACTTATCGGTGCTTAGTCAACAGCCAATATGTATTTATAGTCACGTGTATTAGTAATAGCCTATGAATGGTAATTAACAGTACCCTGAGACCACAATCTACGCTCATTACTACACATTAGTTGATAATGTTGTGTATTCAGTACAGCATTACTTATCGGTGCTTAGTCAACAGCCAATATGTATTCATAGTAACGTGTATTAGTAATAGCCTATGAATGGTAATATAACAGTACCCTGAGACCACAATCTACGATCATTATTACACATTAGTTGATAATGTTGTGTATTCAGTACAGCATTACTTATCGGTGCTTAGTCAACAGCCAATATGTATTCATAGTCACGTGTATTAGTACCAGTGTATTAGTATTAGTATTAGTAGCAGTAGTAGTATTAGTAGTAGTGTATTAGTAGCAGTGCGAGCCGTGTATTGGGCCTTATCAACCGGACATGTTGACAGGACTTTCCAATTTCATCATTACGAACACTCTACGTCACGTTGGTAAGGCCGGTCTTGGAGTTTGCTGCTGTAGTTTGGACCCCTCATCAGATTGGTCACTGTTCTCAGCTCGAGGCAGTACAGAAAAGATTCTTGCGGCTAGTTGGAGCTAAACAGGGACAACGTTATTGGGATGTTGACTTAAATGAAATGGCACACCGTCTGAACCTTCCATCATTATCTGCCCGAAGAATGCTACTTGACCTGCTGTTCATTTTCAAGATAGTTAACAACCAGATCGACTGTCCTGAGATCCTCCATCAATTGGACTTCAACGTTCCCCATCATGCTCGCCGACAACAGCTGTTCTGCAAGCACTTCATACCAACGAACTATACCTACCAGAGCACAATACCAAGGATTATGAGAGTTGGGAATAAGGTTTGCGCTGACTTGGACTTTTTTGGTTGCACCATCGAATCCTTTAAGAAGAAAACTGTAAATTTAATCTGTCGTTAATTCATGGCCATTGTTATTGTTATTATATTGTTACGTACTGTTATCATATCGTTGTTATTGTCATTATTTGTATAGTTATATTCTTGTTGAAAGAAATTGTTGCTGATCTTATAGAATTATGTCATTATAGGTTTTGTTGTCGTCTTGTTATTGTTACTATTTGTTGAAGTCTATTATTGTTATCTTGTTTGTAAAAGTTTAAGTTATTGTTATTCTTTATTTGGAGTCTTTATTCTTCACTTGTTATTGCTTACTAAAAATGAAATGTTACGACCTTGCCTTTTTTGAATTAATTTGAAAATTTGATTGTTTGTTGGATGTAGTTGTTTTCAATTCTTTCTGTGTTAAATCAAACTGTGAAACTGGACATTGTTTTCAACCAATCATATTTATATTTGTATTACTTTTGTATTGGTGTATCGCCGTTTGTAATAAATAAATAAATAAAATATGTATTAATAGTCACGTGTATTAGTAATAGCCTATTGATTGTAATATAACTGTACCCTGGACCACAATCTACGCTCATTACTACCCATTAGCAGGTAATGTAGTGTATTCTGTACTGTATTACTTATCGGTGCTTCGTCATCAGCCAATACGTATTAATAGTCACGTGTATTAGTAATAGCCTATTGATTGTAATATAACTGTGCCCTGGGACCACAATCTACGCTCATTACTACCCATTAGCAGGTAATGTTGTGTATTCTGTACTGTATTACTTATCGGTGCTTCGTCATCAGCCAATACGTATTAATAGTCACGTGTATTAGTAATAGCCTATTGATTGTAATATAACTGTACCCTGAGACCACAATCTACGCTCATTACTACCCATTAGCAGGTTATGTTGTGTATTCTGTACTGTATTACTTATCGGTGCTTCGTCATCAGCCAATACGTATTTATAGTCACGCATATTAGTAATAGCCTATTGATTGTAATATAACTGTACCCTGGACAACAATCTACGCTCATTACTACCCACTAGCAGGTAATGTTGTGTATTCTGTACTGTATTACTTATCGGTGCTTCGTCATCAGCCACTACGTATTCATAGTCACGTGTATTAGTAATAGCCTATTGATTGTAATATAACAGTACCCTGAGACCACAATCTACACTCATTACTACACATTAGCAGGTAATGTTGTGTATTCTGTACTGTATTACTTATCGGTGCTTCGTCATCAGCCAATACGTATTCATAGTCACGTGTATTAGTAATAGCCTATTGATTGTAATATAACTGTACCCTGAGACCACAATCTACACTCATTACTACACATTAGCAGGTAATGTTGTGTATTCTGAACTGTATTACTTATCGGTGCTTCGTCATCAGCCAATACGTATTTATAGTCACGCATATTAGTAATAGCCTATTGATTGTAATATAACTGTACCCTGGACCACAATCTACGCTCATTACTACCCATTAGCAGGTAATGTAGTGTATTCTGTACTGTATTACTTATCGGTGCTTCGTCATCAGCCAATACGTATTAATAGTCACGTGTATTAGTAATAGCCTATTGATTGTAATATAACTGTACCCTGAGACCACAATCTACGCTCATTACTACCCATTAGCAGGTTATGTTGTGTATTCTGTACTGTATTACTTATCGGTGCTTCGTCATCAGCCAATACGTATTTATAGTCACGCATATTAGTAATAGCCTATTGATTGTAATATAACTGTACCCTGGACAACAATCTACGCTCATTACTACCCATTAGCAGGTAATGTTGTGTATTCTGTACTGTATTACTTATCGGTGCTTCGTCATCAGCCACTACGTATTCATAGTCACGTGTATTAGTAATAGCCTATTGATTGTAATATAACAGTACCCTGAGACCACAATCTACACTCATTACTACACATTAGCAGGTAATGTTGTGTATTCTGTACTGTATTACTTATCGGTGCTTCGTCATCAGCCAATACGTATTCATAGTCACGTGTATTAGTAATAGCCTATTGATTGTAATATAACTGTACCCTGAGACCACAATCTACACTCATTACTACACATTAGCAGGTAATGTTGTGTATTCTGTACTGTATTACTTATCGGTGCTTCGTCATCAGCCAATACGTATTCATAGTCACGTGTATTAGTAATAGCCTATTGATTGTAATATAACTGTACCCTGAGACCACAATCTACGCTTATTACTCCACATTAGCAGGTAATGTTGTGTATTCTGTACTGTATTACTTATCGGTGCTTCGTCATCAGCCAATACGTATTCATAGTCACGCATATTAGTAATAGCCTATTGATTGTAATATAACTGTATGTAAATAGTATATGTAAATAGCGATGTACATAGTTATGATACTAGAAATAAGTTTGATATCTTTGTACCTAGAAATAGGCTTCAAAAATCATTGTGTTCTTTTTCTGTTTCAGGCATTAAACTTTTCAACAAATTGCCCCAATGTACAAGAAATTCACACACAAAAAAATTCTCCACTTTTGTAAAAAATTGGCTCACTCTAAATCCTTTTTACCACATATCCGAATTTTTCAACTGTGACAAAAGCAATCTGGTAGTAACCGTTTGAGTCATTTTCAGGTACACCTGCATGGTTTGTGCATGTTTTCTTGTTTTGTTTTTTGACTAGAGCTTATTTATTTGAATTGTTTGTTGATGGATTTGATTTTGCATGTTTTGTTTATTTAAATGACGAGCCTATTGTACTTGTTGTATTTAATGGCAATAAAGACTATGACTACGACTATGACTATGAACTGTACCCTGAGACCATAATCTACGCTCATTACTACACATTAGCAAGTAGTGTTGGGTATTCTGTATTGTATTACTTAACGTTGCTTGGCTTAAACCCAATATGTAAAGGGACGTGTATTAGAAGTGGGCAATTGCTGTAATATGGCCTAGTTCATTGCAAAAATGTATTATTTATAGATTTTATTGCACAGCTAAAAAAAATATTTATGTAACGTCCACATAGAAGCTTAAAGAATTTTAAGTACTTTAGATCCGACTACCTGGGCTTGAATGTAATGTTTTTCATTGTATTCCTTTTTTTGCAACTACATGAAATGATATATAGCATTGTATTGTGTTTGGTAATCAAAATAAAATTCAACTGGGTTTTGATTATTTTCTTGAAGCAGACAATTGAGGATGGCCGATCCAAAGATAACTAGATTATTAATTGTTGCAATAATTGAGTTCTCTCTCATCAACAGCCTATTATTGGCTTAATACTACCTTGTCTATAGCGGTTTGGTTACTAGACGGTATATAATATAATATCCGAAAGTGATCGAGTAGAATGGTTTTGGCACCCTGGACTGGCAGACCATCATGGAGGTTTAAATAAGTTGTATTTTCTTCTAACAATACCAAGATTTTGTAAATGAGCCTATCCTTCCATAAATCTTCAGTGATTCACTATTTTAACCAATATCCACATAAATTCCATTTCCTTTATCAATCAGTTATGCTATTTGAAGTAACCTAATGCACCTTAAAAGCATGGTTTTATTTAGCGTATCGTTAAGCTACCAACATTTACTAACTCATCCATCTGTTACAAATACATTTCCCTTACCTTAATATTAATTAAGTAACCGTTAACAACTTAATTTGTAATAGCCCATTGGTTGTTACGATTTCCTTACTAACAAAACCAAAGTTCTACTTAGGGTTTTTTATAAAATTGTTACTGAAAAAAGCTAGAATTTCTTAGTACATTTTATAATCACTGAAATCACTTAATATACATTCCTGTTCTTTTGCCAAGCAAGGATAAGGTGTTTCTAAGTATACTTAGTGTAATATTTATCAAATAATTAAATAAGTGACAACTTCAAAAGCCATATGTTTCACAATCATTTTAGGATTTTGAATGTTACTAATTATATGACTGATAATATTTACATTCAAACGTGATTAGGACATGTCCTGAAAATATAAATTGTCGAGTGATTTCTTTAGTTTTAATATTTGTTCTTGTGTTCGAGTTTCATCATTACCCGTGCAATGATAATGCACATCAGTGAACAAAAGTAACTACTAATAATAAAGATTTCCCCCTGAAAACTCTTAAGGAAAACGATCGGAAAAGTGTGTTATGTCATTGGTGAAAATGTGTATGGAAATTTATTTTATCTTGATAACTTGATTCAACATTCAACTGCCGTATTTTTTTATATATGTGATTTTGGAATGAGTTTGGTGTAGTGTTAAGGTTTGTTTTTCAATTTAAGTAAACAACTGTACTACATATAATTTTAATTTCATCCCTTTGTTAACAACAATCTAATACAACTCGTTTGTTAACGTACATTCTTCGAAAATGGTTATAGGTTGTCACAATTATAACGCTTAAAGGATAAATAATTTTGATTAGTTTGGTAAACGTGTTATATGATGACACTGACAATATTTTACATTGTTATAGTTTGAATAGATAGTGTTTCTAATTCTAATTCAAATGTTTCTAATTAAAAGTCAAACACAAAGAAGATGAAAAAGACACATGTAAAATCATTTCGTATAAATATACGCATGAATAATGTTTACGTATGTTCTTAGGAAATATCAGTTCATATGAAATCCTAAAATCCTAAAACAAATTTCCGGTATAAAAAAGGACATACTATATTCTTTCCTGTATTTTATTTAATTGGCAAAATATATTTTAGTTTGATTGAGAAAATGTATCACAATGTTTTCTCAACGTAAATTGCGAACTTTCTTAATATGATGGCTAGGAATAAATCAATGATGAGTTACTGTTTCTGCAATCACACGCAATACGAAGATAAAAATATAATTTTGCACTTCTTGTTTACCTATTTATATATTTACTTTTAGAAAAAAAAAATTGGATTTCGTATCAACTGTAACCTATTGCTTCAGGGAATCTATTTACTGAGAAACATGAAGCAAAATTGAGCTTCCCGGTTCAGACACAAGTCAAAGGCCAATATGTAATAAAGTCGCTGCCTTCACTTTATGGGACTTCTGTGTGTTTCATTCTGTTTATATCATAGAGATCTAAGCAATATAAGACTTTTGTTCTTAACTAAAACAAAGTTTTAGCAAAATCAATATTATAAGCTATTATAAAAGAGAATAATATTGAACTTGAAGACTGCAGCGTTGAAAGTAATATCATATTCGAGAAATAATCAAATTTGTGATTTTTGATTGAGTAATGCAGTATCTTGAACAACTGACTAGCTTACTAGTTAAAGCCTATAATTTACTGATTATTTTGAGTCTAAAACATATAGGAAAACATCAACCATGCTGTAGCTATTATTGTTATGCGTTTGTTATTATTTTTATTTTATGTTTCTTGTTCACCTTGAGTTTGCTTTAAATTCGTCTGATTTAAATAATAATAGCTTTAATGAAAGCTGGCATTTCACTGAAGGTTCTTAGAACCAAATACAGTATATAGGATTATATAATCATAACTTGTGAAATACATCTTAAATTGAAGTAAATACTTTGAAAATAAATCGAATATATATTTTTGGTCGAATAATACAGTTAATAAATATAAGACGTTGCTTGATGTGAAATCGATGTGCTTACATGCCTTCAATTTGAGACCTCAATCATGAAAATCGGTCGGGTAGAGAAGCCAAAAACGATCTCGAAAAGAAAAACCAATTATTTAAATATATATAAGATAAGGTAAATAACACTAACCCGGATTCCCTATCTCAACGTTTTTATTTCTAAATAGGTAGATTACATCTTAAATTCAATTTATTTGTTCATAACCACCCTAACATTTGTATTGTTTGTTCAAAATATTTTTTTAAGTTTTTACACTTTTTTTAGTAACGTTATTATTGGCATCCTCTCATTCCCTTCTCATAAGGATAAAATTCGTCTAAATTCTTTATTGGTCAAGGACAAAAGGTACATTTTTACATTCATTGCAATCAATAAAACTGAAACAATGTCCTTTTTTCTATATACGAATAACATAAACATTTTATATTTCGAGTCATTTCCCCCTCCATTTGTAGCCCCAAAATGTCTACTCTTTGGTAATTTATCGCTTTACATTTATCTGTGAACTCTGCGTTTGGTGTGTTAGAGGTTAGCAAGAAGCATTTGAATTTTAACCTAAGAAATAAAATTAGGAAAATGGTTTTTAATATCAATGTCACATAGTCAATGGTCACATGTATGGAAATAACGTGGTATCCTCTTATTAATCTGTTAATTGGTATTTCGTTGAACAGTACCTTATTACAGCAAACCGACATTGGTAGAAGAATGAATAAACGATGACAATGCAATATTTAACAATAATAGTATATTGTGCTTTATAAATGATCCGTGAACAGATCATATCATGTGCATTAGTTATGGACTGTTGATAGTAATTTAATTGAGCTCCGAGACCTCAATCTATGTTTATTGCCAACTAATAGTATACATTGTTATGTATCTTGTAGTGCAATTATAGGTAGTTGAGACTGTGAAACTAAGCTTTACCAAAGAGCTAATTTTCTTAGAGTAAACGTCGTACAGTCATTGCAGTATTTGTTGCTGTTCCCACATTAAAAACAAAACTAGGTCAAAGGTATAACTTTGTAATTTTCAATTAAGATTTTATTGTTTACGAGTATTGTAGTACAGCTTTAAGGTGCCACCATTTACACAATAATTACAAGATTCGTATCGCCAATTTAAATATCATTACAATTGGTCAATCTGTTATTCAACGTAAAAGATTATATTCACATTTCTGTATTGAAAATTAAGGCCAAATAATTAATCAATTTATTACTTGACATATCTAAAAAAATATTATTTAAATTTTCATATTATTCAAGTTGAAATTAAAGCAAAGCATATTTACGAAACATCCTCCTAGGTGACTCAGTTTAAACTTTTTATGTCTCCTTCTGTAAAGTATTTCTCTAACAAATCATTTTATGCTTTGATCAATAACAGACTTATGATTGTTTTAAGGCAGCAGATAAAATTTATATGATTTTTTCAAATGATTAGGGCAAAGAATATAAATGTAGAATATAATTAAATTGAAAAGTAATAAAAAGGACAGATTGGTGATTGCTGAAGTGATTGTCAATTGTTTGCTGTTTGACGATTTCCGTTCATAAATTGTTAAATAACAACTTCACATTGTTTGAAAATCAAATAATAAAATATTTCTGGATAACCCTTTTAAACTAAAATAATAATCATAATATATTTTTTTATTTAATATTATTTAATGCTTAAGCCAATTCTATAATGTTCATCTGTTTATTGTATGTCCTCAACTCGCTGAAAAAGAGGCACCTAATACAAAAGGTAAACAATACGAAGTTAACTTTCAGTACTAACATCTCTAGGTTAATCACCGCCATATAAATAAAAACTACGTGACACAGAAATGACTTTAACAAATTCAGGTTTCACATTTACTGTATATTATGTTTTTATAGCTCTTTGACAAGTTGAAAAGAGTAATAATAAGTTTTCTTCTTTAATAATCAAAATCATTATCCAATGACAAATATCGATATCGCATGTTAAATCAAAAGGTGCACGAGGTTAGTTATCGGATTTGTTAATTTGTTAAAGACATGGTCTTTATACGTTTCCAGTACAACACCCAAAACCAAATACAGGGACAAATGGGTTCATCAAATTTGAGTAACAATAATTAATTTTATAAAAAAGATTTTATTTCCTTTTCAACTAATTGAATGTAAATAAAACATTGATTAAGACAAATAAAAGTGGAATGTCCAAAAAACTAAAATAAACGAGTTTATAAAATAATTATAATTAAACGTAAACCTCCAACTTCTGAATATGAATACTAAGGTAAACACATAATCAAATATGTTCTAACTAACTAGGATTAAGTGTAATGAGGCAATTACATTGATCACTTATATTATTATAGTTTAATTTTTAGTTATATGTGTGTACAGGTACTGTACTATCACAGTTTATTTGAGCATTATGATACTGATGTATATAAGAATTATCTATTTAGATTTTATCACGAATAACGAATTGGTTATACAATAAACGTTAAATGTTGGGTAATAAATTACATAATTTAAATAAAACAGCTAATTACAGCTTATAAATGATACGTCGGAGTTAAGGTATGGAACTGTAAAGATATGTATTTATTTTTAAATAACAGTTAAATCAGTAAAATCTCTTTAAACAGTAACCTGAGTTAATTTAAACGTGGTCTACTAACTACTTTTTTTAATCAGCCCTGTCTCTTTTTTACTTGTTTGAATTGTAATTGGTCAAGCAGATCATGTCTCAAAACTAATAATGCCTAAACCGGAAGTAAGGTAAACGGAAACAGGGTGGCCATCTTGATGTGTAATATCCGCTCTATAATGATATTTCATCGGAGAATAATGTCTAGTTGATTTAATCATACAACTTATTGGTCTCTCCCAATTAATTATTAACTCGGACTATGTAAAAAAACTATTACGCTAAAATGAATTAGGAAGTCTATTTCACATAAATATTAGCTTCAGTCTGTATTGAAATAAAAATAGTTGTTTTAACCAACACACATGGAGGTGTGATGTGGTATAATATAATTTTACTTTGTATAAACAAACTCTTTACTTTTGGACAAAAAAGTGCATTTAAGTCACCATCATCATTCTAAGTATGAAAAACTAAAATGTAAATAAACAACAGTATTAAATTACAATAACCACGTGACTGTGTTCTCTTCTAGTAAATAACTAGCTTCAGCTATCGATATATAACTTAGTTATAGTACTTAGTTAGTTAGTATATATATATATATATATATATTATTTATATTAATAAATAATATATAAAATTACATGAGTACCCTTTTTTCCTTCTTTTGTTTAGGATTATTATATTTTGTTATATATTGCTAGTTAGTTAGTTCATATCGACGGCTCCAGCTAATCCATAAATGAGCCGCCTACCTCAGTACAGAAAGTCAATGATGAACGTTTAGTATTTACTTTCAAACAGCTTATTAAAATATTGCAAAGGTTCTTTCGAGTCAAATATTGTTATAAAACATTTTAAATTTTGTATTGGAATAATTACAAAGCTGGGTTGAAATTGTAAAATGAATCCATGATTTTTGTATACAATGTTCAAAAAGGTGTTAAGAATTACCGAGATCTATTGTTAGTATAGTCTGATAGCAAGGTCTCAATAAGTTTATTTTGATAATTATAAAAAAATCGTTTCAAATTATTTTAACAAACATATTTGTGTAGGTATACTAGCAATATTTTAATATTGAAAAACATGGAATGTATCATATTAAGTTGTTCCTATAAAAGCTCTTCATTGAATATCCAATATAAAAATCGTTGCTAAAGCTTGCGTC
Organism: Macrosteles quadrilineatus; assembly: GCF_028750875.1. Classification (NCBI taxonomy): domain Eukaryota; kingdom Metazoa; phylum Arthropoda; class Insecta; order Hemiptera; family Cicadellidae; genus Macrosteles; species Macrosteles quadrilineatus. Next base: position 25,070,633 of record NW_026542598.1, read on the forward strand.
AGTAGCCCAACAAATAATTCTCTATTACTGTTTTGGGATCTCGTCTAAAATATAATATAATTAAATGTACTATGTTTGCCGTTCTCAAGTTCACAATTTATTAAATTTTAATATTTATGGTGGGGTTTATAGATGGTTCGTACAATATTAATAAACTATTTCATTTTTCGACAATCCTCCATTAACAGTAATAATATTTTTTCAGTCAAAATGGTAGTAAGGACCAACATTTAAGTCAAGTCGCTGTAGCTACAACCATCCAGGCAAAAGTAGTTTGTTTTTGTGTACTGTACATTTATAGATCACATTAAATGTTTACGCAACACTCTACATAACAGCAATGTCGTAAATCCCTTATGAGGAAAACGGAGTGTCAAGTTAGTAGGACATTTCTTGAAACATGTTCTCTACTTCCACGTCTTCGAGACACTATTTAAGGACGTAAATTAAGGACAATGTTCAGGATGTAATTTTTTTCCTTATCGGGATTGAAACGAGGAATGTTAAAAATAAATGTATAATGCAAAAATAGGTAAGTTTTTTCCTGAGAAAAATAGCTAAGAAAATGCCTAGCGAATTTCCATTTGCCTGAATGGATTTACACTAAAATGTCTCCTTAAAAATATCACATTCATTCCCTATTTAAATAGAATTAGTTTAACGAGTACTTAGGTTTGCTGCAACAGGGCGGGTAAACAAGTGTTTGTTGTTATACAATGTTAATACTGTAGTTTAGTAAAAAATGAATGTATTTTCAAAATTTGATCAAAATAGGTTCGTTAAACAGCAAACTACAACAGTTGACTTATTCTCCATAAGAATAACATGGCAAACTAAAAAATTTAAATTTTTAGGAATTTTCTCCGTTACCATTAGGCGCATAACAATTCTTCAATATACTGAATTATTTGTTTTTTAAGCTCTCTACAAAATGGTTTGGAAAGAAATTGTAAAATTTTGGGTTTGTAGGGTCAAAAATGGGAAAAATCTATTTTACCCCATAAAACCCCGTTCCCGTAGTCCGGTCATGCTGGTTCGCGAACTCGTTCTAATAAATGTAAGTTTACACGTTTGTACCGAATTTCATCAAAGCCGGATCATTTTTGCTCGAGTTATCGTGTTAACGGGCACTATATGACACTATATGACATACATGAGTTTGAACGGATGGTGTTTTTGTCCTCTAGGGACCTCAAAACGAATAAGTAAATCGGTCCCGGGTCCAGATCTTACATGAGTACTACGGTAATAGCTTATTCCCTATATGGGAAATTCGCTAAAACGAGTAGTGTTGTAAATAAATGTGTAATCCGTGTAGTGAACTATGTTAATTTGTTTTCATACTGTAATACATTTTAAGGTCAAAAAACCAAACAAAAGCTCACAAAATTGTACCCATATTTTTAGTAAGCTCCCAAATAGGTTTCAGTCTTAGCTTTTTGTGTAACTATGAACAATTAGGTGTAAGCTTTACTTAGTTGCAAGAGTTTTATTTTAGTAGGCCTGTTGGAATAATTAATACAAATTACCCAAATGTTTTATCCTGGTGGAAATGGAAACCCATGTATTGGAAACGCTGTAGTAGTATGTGTAATCATTGTATACAAAGATTTCAACGACATTATTTTAAAAAAGTCTATTCAAAATTACTTTTAAATTGCCAAAAAATAAATCGTCTCTTTATAAGAATTATGGTTGTTTTATTAATACTATAAACTGTAATACAGACTTTTACTACAACATAAACATAAACCCGCTTTAATTTTCTTTTTAACTTTTTATCAGAAGAAGTTGAAAAGTTTTCCTTTGCAGGGTCGTTGTAATAACGTTACAAAGCCCTTAGCACAACAGCGTAGCGCACATTTTGAGAATTACCTTGGCAGCATCGCAACAGGAAGCCAGGTAAAATCTAGTTAGAAGCTATCATTGCTTGGCCTTTGTAATGGAAGTTGGTCGGTGACAATAAAGTGAAGGGTTATAAAACACTCGTTGGTGAAATACAATGCCAGGTGTTATTAATACTTTAGAATCAGATAGTTAAATAGGAATCAGATAGGAAATATCAAATCAAAGACAATGTTGAGAATAGTTCAACTATTTCAGGTTTAGGATCCATATCGAAGATAATCAAATTAAAATGACTTAGTGTAGAATACTGGCCTAAATTACCTTTGCAAATATGAAATATCCATAAATATTCTGTGATGTATCTAATTTGATGTGTGAAGCTAGACTACGGCTTGCCACGTCCCAGTGCCTGTCCATCCCACATCTGTGTAACGCTCAAACAACCCCTAATGTATAATTAAATACTTTCTATCTTATAATTATTAAAAGATTGTATTTTTTTCATATAGAAATTATAACTGTTGTTAACGATATTGAGTGCTGGGAAGAAGGTACGAGTATTAACAGGCCGTGCGTGTTTTCAATGTTTCCAAACATCCCCTAACATCCTAAGTAAACATCCTTAGTAAGGTTTTTGACAGGATAAATAGTTTTAACAAATAATATAATGACTTATGTATGATTGCGTAAGTGATATACTGTATACTATGATTTCAAAAGACTGATAATAGGTACAATAGATGTGTTTCGACTAATAAATATTCCAATTTAATTCATCCTTCCCAAAAACATTTATTTCATATCCAAATCAATATATTTAATCACGTTTATCACATATTACACATGGATACACATGTTTATTGAATCTGGCAGATAACAATATTGTGTGGTTTAAGGGTATCTAAATTGAATCAGTAGTTCACCTCTGCGTCTGATATTTAATTAATTGCACCATTATTGAGCGGGATATATCTATGATATCACCTTTGTTTATGATCAGATTCGATGTCTTTGTTCTACTATAAAATCATGTCCTCTAAGCTACAAAAATAATTGTCAAAAAGTTAATGTTATACATTTACTTGACAAATCGGTATTTCTTGCAAAGAAGCTGTTTCCTTCATTTACTTACATTCCCGCACTCATTATTATTCCTCGCACTCATTCTACTTCCCCGCACTCCGGTATTTAAACCAAACACAAAATACTGTCAATGTATCATGCACATAATCAGGGGGTGCAGTCTTTATTTGACGTTAAACGATTTGGGTTTATTCTTACATATAACCTTTAATCTGTCGTTGTTAATATAAACATTACAAGCCGAAGATGATATTCAGATTTTGATTAATTATGTTTATGAAGTTTCATTTAGGTTTAATTTGTTGTCAGACTGAATGGTAAAAGTCCACCTTTATGTATAATGTATATATAGCTTATATATACCAACCCATTATTTATATGTTTTATAGTAACTGTAGGAAAAATATAATGTGTAACACGAGCGAAATGTGGCTTTGCTGCACTCGAAAAAACCTGCCGCACGAACAAGTGCAGCAAAGTGCCACTTAACTATTTCTTAATAAGAGTTTAATGAGTTTTCTGATAAGAAGTTTTTTGGTATAAGAACTTTAGTACTTATACCAAAAGTTCTGCAACAATATTTTACTTAATCTAGTATGAAGTGTGAATTTTCAGTTTATATGAATATGTAAGTACACATTTACAATTTATTAAGGTAAATTGTTTTTCCTACAGTCACCCGACAAAGTTGGCTTCCTTGTAATGTTTATAGTACAGAAAGCTGCTAATTGCTGCATATTTATACTTTGCCGTACGGTTTATACTTTGTCGTACGGTTCAAATCAGGATTCCAACGAAACAACACAAAACAGTGTGGTTCTATTATGCACGTAATCCGTGTACGCTTGGAACTAGGTTGGATGCACTTAAAGATAATAATACCATGAGCATCTGATTGACTATTATAACTACGATTTAACCTGTCATTTCGTGTTTATAGTTTCGGTATTTCTGAACTTTCTGGACTTTTCTTTTAAACGTTTTTAAAACATTCCTCCGATCTTAATAAACAAGAAAATACCATTAAAGCATTTTTTTTAGGCGTGGAAACCACTTCAAAATACAAAAACATACGGAACTACATTCTCAAAAAGCGGAGCACATTTCTTGCCAAGGAAAAATAGTGGAGTGATACGGACCGCGGGTACTACTTTCTCTAGGTCACCATTTGTGTTGCCAGCTGAACCTAAAAACGTGTTGTATAGTGTTTGAAAGACTAATTATTTATATGCTTTATAGTGACTGTAGGAAAAATATAATGTGTAACACGAGTGAAAAAGGCCTTTGCTGCACTCGTGATCATTCCGTAAACATTGCTCTCGTGTGCAGCAAAGTGCCACTTTCACCACTTGTTACACAAATAACTATTGGTTACAACGTACAGAAAGTATTTATTTTTATATAACAACTGATATCAATGAAAATGTTTGTTTCCCAGGCTCTAATTTAGAGCAAAGAAAACAATTAGCTGATATTCCTTGCTTTAAATTAACTTTCCTATGCTCTGTCAGTTCTCCGTTTGCTTATGACACACGCTTTTTTATCAGCTGTTTAACAACTCCACAATCATTGTAAACGAAAAATGCATAAGCTTGAAAGTTGTAAGCATTGAGTTGTATTTTTAGAGTTTTGTAGTGGTTTCGCTGCAAAATAAAGATAACCTTGAACTAAAGATTCTTTATCATTCACAACTTGTACCGAAAGTTATTTTCCGACACTTGCTTTAAGTATTGCTTTGCTTTAAATATTTTTGTCCCCGGTTTTGCATCGTACGTGCCACTAACTTACACATTTTAGGCTCGCCTCGCACGTGAAATTTGGTGCTTTTGTCTTCGGTTTACACGTGAAACGTGATCACGCACAGGAAAATACCACTTTCGGTACTGGTATTAAAAAATGCTATATTAATGTTTCCACTTATCATTTGGATGTTTTTTATTTATTATGAAGTTTTTTTTTGCAAAAGTTTAATGATAATGCTTTCTATGTCTATTAAATAGATTAATTGTACAGATAAAGATCCTTGTATCCAGTGCATTTAACTCATCATTGCAATAAAACCAATATTTATTGATGTGTGTGAAATGATAATAAAAATAGCTTAGACAACTTTTACGTTAAAATTATTCTAGAAAAAAGCATGGTTATTAATTCAAAAGATAATGATTGGGGTGATTCAAATAAATGGGTTTTCCTTGGTGGATTTTTAAACTGGTTAGGCTTGATCGTTATTGAAAAATTATATTTTTTTCTTTCCGTCTAAAATACATTTTAATGTGAAAGTTTAACACAAATTCTATTACATTTTTCATTTACTGGGTTTTAAATATCAACGCAATAGATACACATTTAGTAAATTGAATTTAGGAAAGAAAGTAGTTACACCTGATTTAGTGATTAGGCATAAGAAATTACAAACGAAAACCCGTCAGTGACACCAGTGGATGATGAATTTGTCAAGTAGACCCCGATATTGACAGCTGAAGTGTCAAAGTGATCAAATAAATTTGTACAATTACTTAAAACTTCCCAGTGCATACCAAATAACATTTTAAGACATATTTAAATTATAACGTTTTGAAAACAATTTATTCCACATACTGACTTAAATAATGCATATTAAGTATTTTCAAACATTATGATTCTATTTATATTCTTATTGATTGTTACTCCCTTCCTGTTTTTTATTAAGAGACAACAAGCAACTCCACTTAAGTAATTTAAATATTTTACACTGCCATTTAGTAGCTTCAGAATCACAGCAATCGTTGTAATCGACATCAAAAACGGAAAACGGCTTATCAAATCTACAAGGACAGTGAAGTATGTAAATGTACAACCAACCCTATGTTTGGGAACTGCAGTATACATACATTGTAATACATGACTATGCTATCTAATATACGCATACTTAATTAGTATTTAGAATTACTTTCATCTGAAGAGGCCCTGTGTGATTGTCAATAGCTACATCTAATTCATTTTATTACTTACTCGCAAATGGACAGTCTATGTAAGCATGGGAAAAATAGTTATTGTGACTTTTAAAACAGTTTTAGCATAATATTGCATCCCAACAAAACTGCCTATAACCTACTACAAAAACAGGATTAATGTGTTTTTTTTATTATTTTGTACAGTAAACCACAGGTAAGCCACGTTTTAGAACATAACTATATGTTTCTACTAAATAAACGTAGTCGGCTACGAACATTCACGAGTTTGCGTCGTTCCTTAACTAATAGAGTTACTAAGATAGAAACTTATCCTTTGTTCATAGCTTCTAAGGACGTGATCGAAATTTCCCTGGAAAGTTTTAAGTCTAACTTTGTCACCCGTTGCTTACAACTCTTGTTAAATATTTTCTGGCTGCAAGATTAAACTCTAATTCTTAGAATGTAATATTTTTTCAATTTGTATAGTATTTTCTATGTAATAAGGTTGAAACAGAATGTTTGTCTTGTATCAAAAGATTCATTGCTGAACACTATTTATTACTTTTTTAAATTTTTTTTGTCCTTTATCATCAAGCTAAAGCCACTAGAGTTATTATTAATTTGGTGTAAAAAGTTTATAAACATAAATTTAAAAAGTTAAGCCATCGTGTGATCGTCTATCAATGTTAATTAAATGTTCGTTTCTTGTATATTTAATTTTTATTGTAAAATATATATGTCTTATTTGTTTTTGTAACCCTGACGATACATTGTCACATTTTGTTTGTAAATCATTCACCTGACATCACAAATATGGATTACTTGACGATGTAAATTGTACCACAATTGTTATTCAAACTTTAAAATGTCACTAAATTACCGCATTTGACTAAGCGCAGAAAAATATCAGCCAGTCCGAATTTTACCAATGAACAATAGGAGGTAAAACAAATCAAGTCCGCAATCAATGAAATTGCATTAAACGCTTTTAGCCCAGGCAAATTAGACATATGCTCCCCAAAAAATCGTCTAAAGCTGGAAAGTGTTTTAATACCTTTTGGGGGTCCCAAATAAGACTCCTGTGAGTTTGTGACGGATTCTGACGTCTGCTTAAGTTTTGGGAGTCGAAAAACTATGAAAATTTTGCACCTTTTTTTCGGTTTTTCGCTTATAACTCCTAAATAACGAATCCTAAGGAAAATGTTGTTCGAAGGTGTCTTTTAGTGCATTAAATTCCGCGTCGATTGATGTTAAATACGTCAAAATCGGCCGAGCCGTTTAGCCGCTGTAGCTTATCAAAGTTGGGATATTTTCATCAACATGGCCAAAAGGTTGATTATTTGACCAGTTTTCGACTTACAATTCCTAAACGACGCATGCTATACAAAAATGCGCCTGTAGTTAGTTTGGAAAACACAAAATTCGGCGTAGAATTATGATTATGAATGACTAGATAGTGGTTTATTTCATGGTTATCATCCAGAGGTTTATTCAAGAATGTGTGAAGGGAAGGGTAGCAAGACCCCCTATGCAATTTTAAATCTAATATTGTTGAGGGGGTTACAAAATTCTAGGATTCGTCCTAAGCTCCCATTTATACGATCCCATCTCTGGACACTCCCTTAAGCGATTCTAGTATATAATAAGATATTACAACGAGAAAGATTTTATTAAATATAGCAAAAATGTTATTTTTTAGCTTAATAAACGAAATATGATAATGGGATGGATGTACATAGTTTTACTATGTATTTAGCCTATTAAAAAAACGATTGGGATTTTTCGTAGATTTTACCATATAACTTTTCTACATTGGAATTTTAAGAATAAGGATTCATTCTTTGCTCTTATTGGTCTTGCCACAAATGGTGACATTCAGTACCACCTTTTTCGTCAGATATCGAATTGAGATAATCGTGCCCCTTGCAAGTCTTTCAGACAGTAGTGCATTATATCCCTGCATTTCATATGGAGCGAGAAAATGTAAACCTTTTTTAACATGTACACGATGGTCGAGATAGGTAGACGGAGTTGAGAAGTTCTTGTCGAACCTGTGGATTAGCCGTAGTGATGGGAGTCAACCCATTGACGTTAATTTTCCATACCTATCTCTCTGAATTAAGTACAATTTTAAATTAGCTCTAAAGGATTGATGGATGAGCAGCCCCTTTTGTTAGAATCAAAGTCGAAATTAGTTGAAAGTGTCCTCTAGAAGAGACCAACCCTCACTTGATTTGGATATGTTCTGCTCCCAACCATGTATAGGGCCAACCTGCTTCTGCAACTTCGCCAAGTGTTGTAACCCGTCAGAACACAGTAAGATCCACATTGATTGGAGTAAACAGCATGAGTAGTTTTAGGCTACATGAATAGTTCGATTTTCGACTCTTCTACATCACGCTTTCTTCATCAAACTGCGCTAGTAGGTACAAACCGATTTTTAATCCAAAGTATGATTCAAATTGAGGCTTGGATTTAATGTGGAATATCACGTGTTGACTGAGGGGGCAGATTCTTCTTTAACCTTTGCTGTTGCCATCACAGCTCGCGATTAATGTCACCACTTCTGCACAGTTTATGGTCTAGTTTACCTTGTGGTTGCCAGATTCTTGAAATGTGTAGATATCTTGCTCGATGTACATTTCGCTACATGTGTAGCATCGTCAGGAGCACAGTTTGTCACATTAGGCTATTTAACACAAACACTATTTACAAATATTTACATTTTCGGTCGGATGACGATTTACGGTAATGTCATAGGAACCCAGCGCTATGACGATGCTACACATGTAGCGAAATGTACATCGAGCAAGATATCTACACATTTCAAGAATCTGGCAACCACAAGGTAAACTAGTTTATTAATAATTCGTTCTTGAAGCTGGAATAATACACAGTTTATGGTCATTATAGGCTTGCCTATTTACGATTTTCTTGCAAGCTGTGCCTTTTTATTATGCTTTATACATATCTCGCGTTGATGCTATTATATGGGATAATTGCTGAGCTGATTGACATGAGCGAACTATTTTCAGTAAATGGGTCGTGACACTGGAACCATTTGATGAATTTCTTTTTGATCCCACCGTATCCGTGGAGTTTATATTGTCAACTTGCTGATAATATGTTGAAGAGGTGATCCCACAATATACCTTAACTTGATGGGTAGCATTCACTGCGATGGGCCTGCCAGCGAACCATTGGGCTAGGTCCACATCATTGATTCCCCTATCTCGGAAAAAGCTCTCCACAGTAAGATGTTGCTCTCATGAGCACTTACTTGTTCATTGGCCATGCTGCACGATCCATGACGTCACACTAGTGGGTAGATTCACTGCCAAATCCCCTATGTTTTTGGTAATTAGGCTGGTTGTTTGCCAGATTTCAATGGTAAGATTTTAAACTTGACAAGCATCTGATCTAATGTTAACAATCAATAGCGGTTAAATGGTGAAGCCGATCTTAATGAATTGGAAAACATTCTACGCAGACGTTTGTGCTCTTCAAACTAACTACAGGAACATTTTTTCTATAGCATGCGTTAGAAGATGTAAGCCAAAAACTGAAAGAAGAATACAGGGATAGATCGTATATAATGAGTGGTTGGGATGAATCCTAGAATTTTCGGAACCTCAGACAACAATATTAGACTTAAAATTACATAGGGGGTTTTACTCTCATCTATATATCTAATTCCGTAAGCCCAAAATTTTACAATGAAATTGTGAGCGAACGGGAGGACGTAGAAAGCTGGGAGAGGTCTCATTTTAAAGGTCTCAGCATGAAATTTTGGGGAAAAATATTCATTTTTCTTAATTATGCACCAAACTGTCGTTACGGAATAAAATAATTCACATTTAAATAACATGGGAATCTAGGTCATGTGCTTTGTTTACTTAAAAACATGTGGTTTAACTTTATTTAAAGCATATGATATGTAATATGTACTGTAATATGCATACTATTATAAATTTGAAATAGACTTTTCCCTAATTTTAAGGGTCTGGATTGTTTAATGGAGTACGATTTGTTGTGTTAGGTATGTCTGAACAAAGTGTAAAGTTAGAAGTGGTTACTGGAGTAGGCAAAGGGGACTTATTTTTCCATGCCGAAAATAAAACTAATATCTATAGATCCTGATATGCCGTTTAAGTTTACAAGTATTCAATTCCCATTGCGATTAGCTTTCAATATTACTTATTATTAAAGCAAAGGACGAGGCCGAACCCGAACAAAAGTTGGCATTTATTTGAAGAAAAAAATAGTGTTTACCCATGGTCAACTTTATGTTAACCAGGTAAGTCGGCCAGATGATGTCAAAATAGTACTAGAATCAAATAAAGACGAAGGAATCAATTAAAATGGATACCATACAACAAAAATGTTGTTTTCAGAGAGATTTTGTTATAAACTAAATACAAAATACAATATTTTTCTGTCATTGTAATTAGCATTTTACAATCTGGAGGAAGACGTTATCTCTATGTGTTTAATCTAAGTGAATTTGTCTATATTCAAAGAGATTTATATATATATTTAATTAATAGTCATGAAGATTATAATTGAAAATGATCATTAGTTGTATTAATGATTAGACAGTTGTTATAATACCGGATGAACAGTCTTTTGGAACTGTTATTTTAAACAGAGCAGATAACAAAATGCATTATGCAGGCATGTAATAATTATTATACATATTGTATACAAAAATGTTAAACGATCGAGTTGACAAATGGATATCAACCCAATGGTTCAAGGTTCAACCCATGAGACAAAATATTTATACATATATAGGGGCTATTGCCCCTAAAAGCCACTAGTCACACCTAATTAGATAAACCTCTAGATGACCATCATGGAATAAACCACTTTCTAATAATTCATAATCCATTTAAGGACAGGACCTATGTTGTTACCAATTTTATAAAAATTTCCCAACTTTAACTTTAATACTTTTTTTCAATGAAATGGCGTCCATACAAAGTAGGTAACAATCAATTGCCGTTATTGATTAATAAAAAAAAACATTATACGCAGAATTTTGTGTTTTCCAAACTAACTACAGGTGCATTTTTGTATAGCATGCGTCGTTTAGGAGTTTTAAGCCGAAAACTGGTCAAATAATCAACCTTTTGGCCATGTTGATGAAAATATCCCAACTTTGAAAAGCTACAGCGGCTAAACGACTCGGCCGATTTTGACGTATTTAACATTAATCGACACGGAATTCAATGCACTAAAAGACACCTTCGAACAACATTTTCCTTAGGATTCGTTATTTAGGAGTTATAAGCGAAAAACTGAAAAAAATTCAAAATTTTCATAGTTTTTCGACTCCCAAAACTTAAGCAGACGTCAGAATCCGTCGCAAACTCACAAGAGTCTTATTTGGGACCCCCAAAAGGTATTAAAACACTTTCCAGCTTTAGACGATTTTTTGGGGAGCACACCCTATATTTGATCTAATTTGCCTGGACTATTTGTTTTATAAATCTAAAATTCCCCGCTTGAAGCTCCCTGATGTTGGATTAGAGCAATAAACTGGTATATTGAGGTTACATGTGTTTCAGCCATATTTGTTAATGAAATTGTTTTTATATTCATCATGTTCAACAAAACATAATTGGTGTTGTGGCTGAATTATTGTTTTTTATCAATGTGTATGTATGAAGGGTTTAAATTAATATGAGTTGCAATATAGAAAAGCTTTGTTAGTGCACTTAGCAACAACACTTAACGATTCATTTTGTTCCTTGTAAATTCGTTACACCTTTTTTTTAAGGGTAACATTAAATGTGTACGAAAAATGGCCAAACTATAAGTAAAAATATGAATGACGTGGGTTGTTCATTACTAATATATAGCCTACATTAGTTTAGTGTAAAGAGTTCATCATACCTTGTCAGAAATGAGTCTACCCTACTTTTGTTTTGTCCCTTAAAGTTTCTATCCAGATTGTTTTGAAATATTTACGAAAAAAATAATAGTATTCTATTGATGATATTATTAAAATTGCATCACGTTGAATTAGTTACTTCATCGTGTTCCAATTAACTAGACAATATACTCTGGAGAAATAGCTTCACAAAACGGATATTGCGCATCAACATGGCCACCCTGTTTCCGGTGTCCCTTACTTCCGGTTTCGCCAATATTAGTTTTGATATTTTGAGGTTAGAGCAACAATTAATTTAATAATAAAGACTAATTTAGATGGGTAAATAAAAACTAACTAAAGCTGCATTGTTAGGTTTAGGTTTAGTTGCATTACACCTTATTCAATAGCCTAGTTGTATTAAGTTCACTCAAGTATCTATTTAAAGTATTAAAAAAATTATACTATCTGCAAATGTTACATCGTAAAGAGAATTGCACCATTGAAGAAGTCATTGTAGGTAATATAACTTGGTATTAGTTGATTCTCTCTTCTACCAATGTGTTTCACCTTTCAAAAATAGTGGATAGATATAAGGTTACGGGCTGTTGGTAAATGTAAAATTGGGAAAGTTCAGCGGGACTCGTTGTAAACAATTTATTTCTGTGAGCGAACTTTTAACTTCGCTCATTTTCTGATCTGCATTTCATAAAGTATATAAAAACTTGAATATATGTAGAAACTATTCGTTCAGTTACGTCTACCGTATCTACAATATTTCCTTTCCTTGTTCGCTTTAGTTTTCAACCGTAGGCCCTATCCAAAAAAATAGACAAATATTTAGTGGAGTCCAACTTGATTTGTTGTAATTTCTAGACCACCTAAAATGAAAATAATATTAGTATTAGTATATATACAGTTTATTTTTCGTCAATTCCCGATATCTCTACAAGTTTTTGTTTCACTTCCAGAGAAAAATATAACTTACTTGAAATGCATTCCAACGTCCAATGAGCTAGCACTCACCATAATATTAACACAAAATGGGCTAAATGTCAATAATTTTCAGCAAATGATTAGTTCTCATCAGCTCTTTAATGTTAGCGTCTGTTTCAAGGCCCTTTAAATCGAGATGAATATACCCATCCATAAAATATCAAAGTATCAGACAACTTGATCTTAAACTCCCAGTCTGCGAATAAAATACATTAAAGACAAGTTAACTAAAACTATATTACTTGAAATGGGCTTGTCCACTTTATTCCCGTTGATTGGGGTTTATATACTAATTATACTTTTGAAACCAGCTTACCCATTCTTTCGTTAGATACGTTCCACAACCTTAAACTGCTGTAGATAGGAAAATGAAATGTAAAAAGATGCTGCCAACCTGTAAACGAACTCTATGTTAAAGTGTGTGACACGGTTTACATCTAGGAATCTTACTTTCAGAAACAGAAAATAATAATCTATAGAACTAAACTATTTATTTATCACATAAAATGCGATTCAATTGCTGCAAACACAGACATCCCAGGAGTAACGCCTCCTCATTCAACATGTAAATGCATAATCCTTTTATTTCATTCTAAAGTGTAACAATTGAATATTCAAATGTCAGAGCCATTTACCCTCTCATTTGTTACTGTCGGTTTATTTAGTTAGTAAACACAATGTTAGTGATTTACTTTTAGATCATTTCATTCTAGTGATTTTTTTTTACAATATTAGTTCATTTCGTATTGGTTTGAGAGCATAATCAAATTGAATCATGTTTTGAGTATTTATCATTTGTTTGTTCAAAAATAGCGTAGCTAACGTGTTGAGTGCCTCGGCAAGGAAGTATTAAACTTAAATATACGTAAATTAAAGAAAAAGGAACATCATAACGATATTTAATAAATAACCTGTTAAGAACTTGATATATGGCACGTTTGATTCACACAACTGGTTATATTAAAATAATTGTTTAGCTATTCTTGTTAATGTTGTAAGTATGATTGAGATTATTAACTATGTAGTCGGCATCCATTTAATACTTATAGGTATTCTCGTGCATACGCAAGTAAAAACATTTAAAGTCGATTGCAATCAAGTAGAATTATTGAAACATATATTTCTTATCTTTGCTCGTCCATACGAATAACAATGATATTTTGAATACTCATTACTTCTTTCATCCTTTTCCACACAGGCTGTGTACGTTCTTCTTATTTTATTCGTTTTCTTTAGAATTTCCATCATAGTAGTTGTAAGAATTTCATGTTCTCTTATTTCTATATTTGAGGCGTAAAGAGTTATTTTATAGTCACTATTTTAATTATATTGTTTGTATGATACTGTCAAGCATGATTTTTTTAATTAAAATAATAATATTAAGTTTCAAATTAGAAAAAAGAAAAATAACTAAAAGATTACAACTTATATGAAAATATGAATTTGTTTACATTAAGTGTTATGGGCCATACTAAAATTACCAGCAAATGTTAATGTAGTTATAATGTGAATGTAATGTATTATTGTTCATATTGCAATAAGAATTAATGCAAAAATATTACAATTAGACAGTACCTTAAATAGTTCTAAAATAATGTACACAGTAGACAATAATTGAAGAATACAGCAAATTTTGCCTGAATTAATAAATAGATTTTATTTTTTGTAGCAATGCGTTTCATGTTATTTTATTAGGTTGGATTGATTAAATTAGAGTAAAGATTGATCTACAATATTGAGATGGTAATTTCCAAGGAAGGCCATGTGCAGAGTGAACGTGTGAGCCAACTAGTATGTTGACAGTAATCAAGAATTACTGTGCTGTGTACATGATGTTGTCACATGTGTCCTTTGCATTACCCTCTTCGTCTCTTTCTTTTTCAAACTGGAAATCATCATACTGGTTCTTGTTCAATTCACCCGATATTGTTGAGGTTGCGTGGATTAATTACGTGCAAATTGATGTATATAGGCTTGTACACGTAATAACCTCATAGGTTTTGAGAGTTAATTGAAACGGAGAACGTAAGAAAATCAATACAGATAGTTGTTACACAAGAATAATTAGGTAATTACCTTACAAAGGTATCTTGAGCTACACAAGTATTGGTAGGTGTAAGAATATTATTGTTTAAATTACTATTTAACTATCTTGGTAAAATAAAACTCACCTCTGTCAAGTCAAAACAATTTGACCTGGAAATAAGGATACACTTTTCACCCAAATACTTGCATTTCTTCATGTGGTAAGCTATACATATAAGATTGAGTATTTTTATGGAGCAGAAACGTTTATTTTAGAACATCAGCTTTGTTACATAAAAAAACAAAGAAATGGAATAAAAAGTATAATAACCAATGTACTCTAATTAGGTGTGGTTTTATCAAACTGTGAAGTATTTTTCGCTATTGATTTATACAGGGTGACAAAAAAGTCTGGAAACGGTTTAATATCTATTTAACTAAATTCGTTAGAAAATTCAAACCTTCCACCTCAACTTACATGTATAAAAACTACTTTTTCCAAGAATTATCATTTTTTTACCTCTACTAGGGGACGACCCATGAGGAGTAGGTACATAATCTGTAATGTAAGCATAGGTTGATATGCACATCATTTTAAAGGTCTGGTCAAGTGGAGTTCATTGCCGGAAACCGCGTCAAAAAAGGTTGATCCGTTACAAAATGGCGGCTGTCCAAAGTTCTTGTTGAATATACCTGCACAGGCCTTACTATTGGTAAATACTCGTATTAAACATTAGCTTGAGAGCTGAAACTGTATTTTAAAGTCAACTAGCTCATAGACTAATATTATTCAATCTTCAAAACAAATTTAAACGGGGTTCAGATTTCCCGGCTAATGTTGAATATGAGTATGTTTACCAATTAGGCCTTTGCGGGTATATTCCGCAAGAACTTTGGACTGCCGCCATTTTGTAACGGATGAACCTTTTTTGACGCGGTTTCCGGCAATGAACTCCACTTGACCAGATCTTTAAAATGACGTGCATATCAATCTATGCTTACATTAAAGATTATGTACCTACTCCTCATGGGCCGTCCCCTGGTGAAGGTCAAAAAATGGTAATGCTTGCAAAAAGTAGTTTTCATACATATAAGATGATGTGAAAAGTTTTAATTTTCTAACAAATTTAGTTAAAAAGATATCAAGCCGTTTCCAGACTTTTTTGTCACCCTGTATTATTAAAACTACAATCGTGTTTGACTCATTAATGTTATATAATCTTCCTAAGTATAACGTTTCTCTGTACCGGATTAAAGGATATTACATTGGTAGACTGTAATTCACAGACTCAGTCGCAGCAGGAAAGTTAAGTCGTACATCATAAGTTGCTATGGTCTATTTAACTCTGGCTGCCTCAACTCAAGCTGTAGTCCAATCATATAAGGAATTTCCCGGGAAAAAATTCCCGAAGTTTTTTTCTCAGTGGTTTCTCATGTATTTTTTGGCGCTGAATCCAATTTTAAACTTTGCCACCTCGCCAGAGGTGAGCTAACTTCGGAAATCGCAAAAAACAAATTAAATACTGTACTTGTTTTACTTGTTTGCCTATAACTCACAAACGGAGTATTTTTTTGCATTAACTGTCATATACTAAATTAAAGTACACTAAATTTCCTACAAAATACGTATAATAACTTTATTTCTACGATGTTCCAAAGTGACGCTAGAGCGCGCTCAAAATTCATCATTTTCTTTTACCTATTGGAAAACGTAGGAAACACCATTATAAACCCTTGGACCCAACGAACTCTATTTGAAGAACATTGATTATTTTATAATTATATAGTACCATTTGGTCACATTTAGTGGTAATAAAAATTTAAGTGAAGTTTACAGTGGGTAACCATAGCATTACAAAAATAACGAAACCATTTTCAATTTAAATACATTTGAAAATCTGGTGTTTGGTAGTCAGTGTCAAATAGTTTAAGACATTATGTATTATGCACGCAAATTGTGATAAAATACGCCATTTGGATAGTTATATCTCACTCCTACTTTCGGCAACAGCCATTTTTTGATTTTTCCAAATTTCTTGACATTGCCTAATAAAATCTCAAATTTCTCAACTTTTAACTTACATAATGATATTTTGAATTACATTTTTTAGAATCGTCATTAAAGTTTCTATTAGAACATGTATAATATAGTACACCTTAACCCATTTAAAAGTTTGTAAAATCGACTTAAATAACAAATTATGAAAAATCAATAAAAAGGGCGCTACAACTCGCTCAAGAAATTTTTTATCAAATCGTGTTGAAAACTGTCAAATAGTATAAAAAACATCTCCACATATTAAGCTTTTGAATTATATGCAATATGTGACATGTAATGTCAGTCTAGGGGGAGAAATATTGCGTTAAACATAAAATGAACAATGTTTTCATTAACTGCACTCATTTATTAAAGGTTTGTCAATTAAATTTGTCGAATAAATATATGTCCCATTAAATAAATTGTTTGTAAAATAGTTTAAAAAAAAATCTGTAAAAATGATTAATTTTATGTTTAATGCAACATTTCTCCCCTCCGTCTGACATTACATGTCACATATTGCATACCATTTTAAATCTTAAAATGTGAAGATGTTTTTTATACTATTTGACAGTTTTTAACACAACTTGATAAACAAATTCTTGAGCGAGTTGTAGCACCCTTTTTATAGATTTTTCATAATTTGTCATTTAAGTCAAATTTACAAACTTTTGAATGGGTTAAGCTGTACCATATTATACGTGTTCTAATAGAAGGTTTAATGGTGATTCTAAAAAAGCAATTGAAAATATCATTATGTAGGTTAAATAGTTGAGAAATATAACATTTTATTAGGAAATGTCAAGAAATTTAAAATAAATCTAAGAATTGCTGTTGCTGGAAGTAGGAGTGAGATATAACTATCCAAATGGCGTATTTTTATCACAATTTGCGAGCATAATAATGCCTTAAACTATTTGACACTGACTACCAAACACCCTGTATATAGATTTTCAAATGTATTTAAATTGAAAATTGTTTCGTTATTTTTGTAATGCTATTGTTACCGACTATAAACTTAACTTACATTTTTTTACAACTAAATGTGACCAAATGGTCCCATATAATTATTAAATAATCAATAAACTTCAAATAGAGTTCGTTGGGTGTCTAATCCAAGGGTTTATAATGGTGTTTCCTACGTTTTCCAATAGGTAAAAGAAAATGATGAATTTTGAGCGCACCCTAGCGTCAGTTTGGAACAGCGTAGAAATAAAGTTATTATACGTATTTTGTAGGAAATTTAGTGTACTTTAATTATTTAGTATATGACAGTTTAAAAAAAAATACTTCGTGTGTAAGTTATAGGTGAAAAAGTAAAACAAGTACGGTATTTTAATTGTTTTTTTGCGATTTCCGAAGTTAGCTCACCTCTGGCGAGGTGGCAAAGTTTAAAATCGGATTCAGCACCAAAAAATACATAAGAAACCACTGAGAAAAAACTTCGGGAATATTTTCCTGAAAACATAATCTTTTTTCCTCATATGCTTGGACTACTGTTCAATCCAAATACTATTTCGTTCGGCAAGAGCTTGAATAAATGTTTGAGAGTATTTATAATAATCGTATGCCGTGTGAAAATATAACAGTACTCGTAACTATAACAGATCTATCGTAACTAGTGACCCACTAGTTTTTTCATTACATTTCAACTCTTGAACTCTATCGGGTCACCTCTTGTTGCATGACAATACAGTAAACGTTAAAATACAGTTAAAAGAACCTGTTACAAGCATGGGCCTTTGGCATATTCCAACGGGCAAATGCGAGGTTAAAATAAGCCCCCAATAGTTTACTAAACAAATTATAGCCTACTAAGAAAAATTGGTATTCCATTAAAAACATCACTTACAGTTGTAAGATACAATCGCTAGGAAGAAACTGTAATAGTTGCGAAGTTACGAAGGCGCAAAATAACGCGCTTTAAAATTTTACACTTTTCCAAACTTTCTGGATCATATAAAAAAAAAAAAAAAAAACAGTTGCACGATTTTTTATCGTATCACGTTCTTAAAAGTCTGATCAATACGTTAAAACTTTGATAAATATTACATCCCTAGTTAATATATCACAAAATAGATTTCTATGATGAGCAAGAGTTTTGGGGACACGATTTGGAAACATTCCAATAGATTCTTTTTCTCGCCTGAACGTAACGTAATGCGATGGTCATTGCATCCATTATTAATCTTGATTTAAAATCATAGTTTCTAGAATTAGTTATTATAACTAAAGATTAAATTTTCATTGTACGTATGTTCATAAATTATACAGGGTGAGTTTTAATTGTCCCCCCCCCCAACTTTTTTCTACATTTTTTCAAATATCAATCCCAGACCCCTTCCAAACATTGTTGGGTAGTAAGTACTTCATTTTGACATGGTGGTCATTTCCGGCCGCCATCTTAGATCCGCCATATTGGATGCAAAATTTTTTTTTCAAATGTAAAGGTGGGGTTGTGACCCATTATTTCGAACTACATTTTTACCCTGATTACAATGCCGCAAACCGTTTTTAAACATCTTGATTCATTTTAAAGTTATAAGGGCTTTTAAAAACTTTATTTTTAGCCCATTTTAACATTGTGCATTTACAAACTAAGTCCATAACCTCAAAATAGTGCTAGATAAAGATAAGTATACACTACCAGTAATTGTCGACCTATTTTCACTTGGTTATGATTGATGTATTTTTTTCGACCGCCATCTTGGATCCGCCATTTTGAAATATGATAAATTATTTTAAATATGAAGGGGGTGTTGTGACCCATCATTTCGAACTACTTTTTTAAGCTGAACTTAATTCCATGATCCGTTTTTCATTTTAATTTTTTGATTTTGAAATATCGACATTTTTAACAAAAAAATTGCAATATTGCATAAATAAAACTTGATAACAAAAAATGGATTGCGGCATTGAGTTTAGCTTAAAAAAGTAGTTCAAAATTATGGGTCACAACACCCCCTTCATATTTAAAATAATTTATCACATTTCAAAATGGCGGATCCAAGATGGCGGTCGAAAAAAATACATCAGTCATAACCAAGTGAAAATAGGTCGACAATTACTGGTAGTGTATACTTATCTTTATCTAGCACTATTTTGAGGTTATGGACTTAGTTTGTAAATGCACAATGTTAAAATGGGCAAAAAATAAAGTTTTAAAAAGCCCTTATAACTTTAAATCGAATCAAGATTTTTAAAAACGGTTTGCGGCATTGTAATCAGGGTAAAAATGTAGTTCGAAATAATGGGTCACAACCCCACCTTTACTTTGAAAAAAAAATTTTGCATCCAATATGGCGGATCTAAGATGGCGGCCGGAAATGACCACCATGTCAAAATGAAGTACTTACTACCCAACAATGTTTGGAAGTGGTCTGGGATTGATATTTGGAAAAATGTAGAAAAAAGTTGGGGGGGGGGGACAATTAAAACTCACCCTGTATAAATCTTAACTAAAATGATCAAAAACAATTCATTTTAAAGATTTACTTTAATAATATCTAATATATAAAATTCTCGTGTCACAGTGTTTGTCTGCAAACTCCTCCGGAACGACTTCACCGATCGTTATGAAATTTGGTGTGTAAATTCTGTAGGTATGCGAATCGGACGTAAACTATTTCCCGTTACGAAATTCTTAAAAGGGCTCCGCCCCAGTGGCTCTGGAGTTTCCCATGTTAACCTTATGAGAAATGGAATTAATGAATCTTAACAGCTGTTTCAATTAAACAAGTTGGTTCTGTTCTATGATGTTCAATAGCATTACAGTGACAAGGATTACCAACAGGGTGCAGCACTATTATTTCTTTTACATTTATGACAACAGCTAATTTGCAACCAAAAGGTGAGTGAGCGTAGCGAACGAACTTCAACCTGGAGGCGAGTTAGCGTAGCGAACGAGCTAACATGAAGGCAAGTGAGCGCAGCGAACGAGCTCCAACCTAAAGGTGAGTGAGCGTAGCGAACGAGCTCCAACCCAAAGGTGAGTGAACGTAGCGAACGAACTTCAACCTGGAGGCGAGTTAGCGTAGCGAACGAGCTAACCTGAAGGCAAGTGAGCGCAGCGAACGAGCTCCAACCTAAAGGTGAGTGAGCGTAGCGAACGAGCTCCAACCCAAAGGTGAGTGAGCGTAGCGAACGAACTTCAACCAGGACGTGATTGAGCGATGCGAACGAGATCATCTTGAAAATTAAACGTAACGGTACTTTCTTTCCATCGGTCTGTCTTAGGGGAAACCTATAACTTAGGCGATACGAAGTTCGCCGGGTCAGCTAGTTATGTTATATAAATAACATTCGTCCAAACGAAGTTATAAAGCTACACTTTACTTTCCGTGTCCGGAAATCAGACTTCACATTTCCAAAAATTAGCTACCGATACGGCTTTGTCATTCGCTTGAGATCATCTAATGTGCAAGACTGGTCTAGGCATGGACAGATCAGCAGATGGCCAGGATCCTGAACAGCACCACACGCACACAAAATGTTTTCTTCGTCTAGTAAGAGACCCCATTTCTGCATGTTTGACTTGCATTTTGGTACCTCGACCCTGATTCGATTTAGGGTCTTCCACACCGTGTAATATAGGTCTCCACCAGGAGCCAGTTCTTCCCTGGCTGGTATGGGATGGTTAGTCAACGTGGCCTCCCACCTTGCCACCCGATTGCTTGAGGGTGATCCATCCAAAACTCGTGTCCGTGATAGAAATCTCTTTCTGGACCGAAGCCGTCGCTCTGCAGGTTGGTGGCCTGTAAAATTTCATATTTTATGTGACATTTTTAAAAGCAATTTACCCTCTCGTTCAGTGCTAAGAATTTCAGTTAACTAAGTTTAAGTTAGTATACATAATATGGATTTCTAGTTAGGCAGGCCAATGTATATAGCATATTACTTCCAATCGTATGTGGCATTAAGGATAAGAATCTAATCCATCAACAAGGCTTACGTGTGTTTTATAAGATTTTCTTTGTCATCTCGATTAATAAACCAATCAATTGTGATAAGTTCAACTTGTCGCCAACAAATTGTTAAGTTAAACTGGAGTTCATTTTCAATTTTCTTTTCAATATTTTTTTAACGTGTTGCATTACTTAAAGTTATTTTTAAAGGGAAGCCAAATCCATAAACGGATATATTTCATACCTAAAAATATTTAAACTAAAAAAAAAATAAAACTATGATTTTTATTTTATTAATTACACCGTTGTATTAAGAGATATGCAGTGTTATACAATGTTTATGGAATTTTTTTATGGAAACCAAAGTATGTAAACACAATCATAATGACAATAAAATGGTTGTGGTAGTTCATTGTGATCTAAAACGAACAAGCTATTCATTAATGTTGTTTAAATGCATGTATTCTTAAATAAGTAACAATAAAAAACTTGCTTTCTTTATATCTCAAGTCTAGAACTTCATTATAACTGTGCCATGGGAAATCCTTTATACATTTTCACAGTGACGTATTTCCGTCATAAAACACAGTGAAAGTCCAGTAGTTGGCAACATACAGCTGATAAAGGTATTGGAACGTTACCAACGGTCAGGGGGATGTAACATAAAACATTTGGATCATCATCACCACCTTTGGTGGCTTTTATTTTAACCTAACGTTAGTCAAGGTCGTTTTTCAAGGGATTTTTGTTGAGGCAAATTCAAAACCTAGAAGTTTTGATCCGCCCTTTCTAGTATATAACTTAGTTGTGTATGACTAGAAAGATTAATAATTATAGTCCATTTGTATATTGAAATGGTTGCTTATGAATGTTGATATTAGTAATGTTTACTGTTTTAAAAATTAAAAAACACTGTTGACAGCGTCTAATACTTACTGAACTATGATTTAGTGGAGTAAAACTTTAAATTTTAGACTCCAAAAGTGTAAATAACAAAAACAAATTCAACGCTATACAACTCTTAAAATAAAAGCTTCCGATACGAACCAATAATATATGTTATATTGTAAATTCAACCTTACAAAACATGTTTTATTTACGTTTCCCCATAAAACTCTAAATTCATTTAGACATTTTAAGTGTAATTGTATAAAAAGCAAATTTCAGATATATTGGATCAGATTTCAGAGTATTTCATTTCATTGAAAACAATAGTTTCTTAGTTTCATTTATTCCTTTTGTAATTTAAATTGCAAGTAGTAAGGTGCAATAACTTGTAATTTAATCACATTTTGAATCTGCATATAACTATTCACGAATTCCTTGTTTTACCATGTAAACACAAAGACTTTCCACCAATACTATATTATAAAATTTTTTTGTTTTCTCAGGCAGTCTACATTATTAACAGTGATTTAAACTGAATTTAAGAAATAATTGAACGTGTAAGATTGGTACAAGGGAACAAAAGGGAATAATTATATTTAAAATATGACATAACTCTGAACATTTTGGTAACAACTTATAGATTATTTTATCATATGTCAAAGATATACATCTGTAACATTTTACTTGTCAGCTTCATCCCTGATAGTAAATATCCTAAGAGGGTTGGGAAGAGGTTAGAGAAAGAGGGAGAGACAATGTTAATGTGATACATTTGTCTTCCACTAGCCCCTTCTGTCTGGTGGGAAAGGTTTTGTCCTAGGACGCTAGGCACGAAGCTGGGATTGTTTTTCACATTACTTCAGGCTAGACCTAGTGGTTGTGGTATTATCACTTAGATAAAATCAATTTTTGGCGGGATTTGAACCCGGGACCTTAGGGACTGAAGTCACGCGCTCTAAACACTAGACCAGATCGCCCCCCCTTTTGCGTTGCTAATTTGTTTTAACAATAATAGAATATAATCTATGTTGGTATCAGTTTCTGAGAAAAAACGTATCAAACACTAGGACTCAATAAACATAGAGACTAAAGGAGTGATTCTTATCTACATCTACAGTATCACCCAAAAGCAGATTAATATTGTAGGCCTAATCTATAATTCTTTTTTTTTACCTATACATTTGTTCTTTATCTAGCTTAGCCTCAAAATAAAGACTTTGAAAGTAAGCACTACTCACCACGTGCTGGTCACGTGTTCACCATCTCGTAATTTTATAGTTTTTACTTAGTATTACGTTTGAAATTCAATAGATTTTTTTAATAAGAGTGATATTGATTTGAATTGAAGTTGTCGTAAAAAAGTAGCCGTTGAAGTGGGCCACTAATATAATTTTATAAGGGTCAAGGGGACTCAGTTATTCGATTAGGCCCTTCCGTGTACCTTGCTTCCAACATTTTCATTCGTCTCCATTGAATCGGACTCTTTAACACTTGGTTTTAGACTAGGAATTTTGTGGATTAGGATTAATGTTATTGAATGATGTTTTTATATTAAACCCTTCTCATATTAGTCATGCATAAACTATATAGAGAGAAACTGATTAATTGAAGTAAGTTTAGTTGTTTTTATGACAATAAACGACCATATAAAAAAAGTTCGTCAAAAAGGTTAGACGATTTTAGACCAATTAGTTTGTTCTCATATATTTAAAGCTTTTAAGAAATAAATAAAAGTCAAGCTTAAATCTTTTATCGATACTCTCAATTGATTTCAACTACTCTTAGGAGTTCAGAAAAGGAATTTCAAAAGGAGATGCACTAATTACGAAAAGAAATTATGAAATTTTTCAATAGTAAAATCTAAGAAACTGGTTTATATGTTGATTTTAAATAAAATTTGGTCTAGTTGACCATAATATTTTATTATCTAAACTAGATGCTGCTTTCGTTAGAGGAGTAGGCAATAATTTGTTTTCTGGTTTTCTCTCAAATAGAATACAACAAACAAAGATCTTAGACCTAGTTCTATTAAAGTTCTTCTCTACATGTCAGGATAGGTATATGTGATCAGTTAGCTCCGCAACCCTCTTCCTCATATTTATAAATTACCTTCTCGAGCTCCCGTTCCATGGACACGTAAGCGCTTTGCTCGTTTTTTTTCCTAAAAAGATAGTTTCACTCTTTATAGTTACATTCAAGTAAATCTCAGACTATTGAGAGTTTGGTGTAAGGCAAATAAAATGCAGGTAAATGTTGATGAGACAAAATACAGTACTTAAATTTCAACTTAATTGATAGTTTTAATTTTACAATCAATCATGTATGTCTGACAATCATCAAATGAAATTGCCTTACTCTTCCTGCGTACTCAAAGGGTTACATAAACAGACAATTGTTAAAACTGATTTACAATTCATGAATTATCTGTTAAGATACACTAAATCTACACACAGATTGTTTCCCGATTAACCCATTGCACTTAGAACACATTCTATGCGTTTAGTTTGACTTCAAGGTAAATTTCAGAAGGAGTGAAGTACAAAGGTGCAATAAAAAGGCTTAATCTTTTTTCAAATGCCTATTAAGTTCTTTTCTGCAAGTTAACATGGTGTGTGCATTTGTTGAAGGGGTTTTACTTTTCCTATCTTCCATAAAGTTTTGTTCCTTATCCTCAGGTCCATTGGAAGTATTATTGGCCGGATCTCGACCGATGATTGGTTAGTCAGCTTATTTTGTGTTAGAAGCTGTGATAGTTTTTGTATGAGGTTCCCTATGCACCATTTTGACATCGTCAAAATACTTCTCATGTCTAAACAACAAAATGTTGTAAGAACTCATTTTCTTATGACTTGACTGAATATTTCCACAAAACCCTCTTAAATGACATAAACTTAAAATTATCAACAATATACCAATATAAAAAACCTTATCAATAATAATTTTACTTTAAAAGTCTCTAGTGTTATTTTTCTGATAAAAATTGAGCTTATTTTATTTTGTATATTCTGTTAAATTGTAGAACTAAGTCGTAAAGACCAGCACATATCTCAAGACGACTAGCTACAAATCACTTGGAGTGGCAGAGAATATAATAACATGTCATCTTGATATGTGACTTGTATTATATACAATCCTTGTCGTGATATACTGTATATGGTTATAGAAAATAGTCGTCAACGAAATATTATTTTAGTGGTAAAATTACCTCATTTTTACCTTTAAAATGAGCCAATTAAATGAATTACGTGTAAGCCAAAAATAGGTAGTCGGTAGAAATTCGGTAAGTTACACCAACTTTATAGAAAACCATGGAGGGTTTTTATACGAGTGTTTGTAGCCCCCGCACCACTGAAGATGTCACAACCAGTCTTTGCTTCCATTTAAATTTTAAATGGAATCTTTCCTACTCTTTGACAGAGGAAGAGTATAATCAATACTAGAGTACATGAAATGATGATTTAGTGAACAACCTTAAATATACCAGTAAAACGTTTAATTAAATTCCACTACTCAATAGAACCATTTAGTGTATAAATAGGCCCAGTATTTGTACAACTGATTGCAAATTAAATATTGAGCAACATTTATGTTTACTGTAACATTTTTAGCATAGATAGTTGCATTAATGTTTTGTAAATTGAATTTTTCCAACAATTTAGGGACTTGTGTGTGTCTTTACACGTTAGTAAAATAAACGTTAGAGGCAGAAATAAAAGATGTACATGCGGTAAAATTAACAAAATAACTTTAAATATGCATTCATTCTGGACTTCCAAAAGCGCAATCGTTAACGCTTCAGCTGTAGCGTAG
This sequence comes from Macrosteles quadrilineatus, assembly GCF_028750875.1. Classification (NCBI taxonomy): domain Eukaryota; kingdom Metazoa; phylum Arthropoda; class Insecta; order Hemiptera; family Cicadellidae; genus Macrosteles; species Macrosteles quadrilineatus. The sequence goes on from NW_026542598.1 coordinate 25,097,036, forward strand.
CTCCTTTTTGACTCCCAATACTCGACATGCTATTTTGTTTTCCAATGAGGTTATGAATTAAATCACCTTATTTCGCCCCAGATGTGAGCGAAGCCCGAATAGGATGAGATGGCTTGTTTAGCTTTGTTACTGACTAGATTTTTCTGTAGCAAGATATATTTTAGAATATTAAAGATTAAACACAACTTATTAGCCAAAGCAGGCCTTTGGTCGGTTATAAATGGCAGAAATGTTGTTACCTAGCTATTTTTATAATTAATTGATACATCATGTAAAATAAGTTTGATTTTTATATGTGGAAATAGCATTTAAATAATATTTTATTTACATAAAATAGTCTTATTACTTTGCATTGTATTTCCAGTTGGGGAGGAGAAGGAAAAAATAAAACCTTACAAATGACACATGTGGCACATCTAGTAAAAAAAAGTAACTCTTATTTACCGTCATCATACTCGTTTGCTTACACGAGCATAAAGTCAACTAAAAATAACTTGTGCTGGATATGTAACAAATTTGAATAAATTGTTCGTGTAGAGAATGAAATAATATCCATTGGCATGTCAAAGACATCATTACAAGGAAGTTTTATTTTAAGTACTATTTTACTAACAATTGAAGGTTGAATTGAAGGTTGCCTTTTGGGTCTGATGATGATTAGAGTGTCCAAGCGAGATCCCCACTCGATCTTTTATATGTATTTATTGTCTTGTAAGTAAACAGGATATGTGTAAATATATTATTACAAGTATTATTTGACGTATTCTTATCTGCTTTTAAAAAAACCAAATGTATTCAACAAATAATAAAATGAATACTTATTAGTCCGAAGTGACCATTATACTCATATTCTTGTAATGGATTTTCAAAATATTATCATGGAATTATTATTTAAGTACTTCAGCAGCATTGTAATCTAAGTTAAGATAGCCACGTTGTTCAAAATGTTAATAAACATCATCCGTTTAACATTTAACTGCAGATGGCAATGGTAGATTATAGCACAAGAAGAAGATAATGTCTCTCAATATAAGTTAAATGTTTAATTGTGAAGGTCACTAGAGCTCTCAGTAAATGATGGATGTGAGATCACGAGTCAAGTAAACCAGGAGAAGTTGTTCATGGAACTTGTCACATTCATCATCCAGTGAACAATCATCATTCATCACAGAGTTGCAAATGGAGACATGCACGTTCAAATCGCAGGAAAACCTCTAATGGTGAGGGATACCGTCAAGACCTTGGGTGTGGTACTTGACAGTGGCCTCACTTTCTCGGACCACATCACTTATGTTTCCCAGGTGGCTTTGTGAAAGGCTGCGTGGTCTGTACCAGTACAAAAACATCCTGCCAGAGACAGCCAAGCTGCAGCTGGTACAGTCACTAGTGTTGTCAGTGCTCCATTACTGTTTTCCTGCATACGGCAACAGCATCTCAAGGGAAGAGATGTCCCAATTGCAAAAAGTGCAGAACTCTGCCATTCGTTTCGTTTACGGTATCCGTAAGCGTGAACGCGTATCCCCTTTTCGGGATGCTGCGGGGTTGCTGTCAATGGGTGCCGTGTGCAGGGCGCAGACTTGTAGCCTCATCCACCGGGTCTTGGTTCAGCAAGAGCCTAAGTACTTGGTGGAGAGGCTTGTGGCACGTGGGGAGGTGACTCAACGTGTGACCCGGCAGAACGCCTTGCTCCACATTCCAAAAGTAAGACTAGAAGTGGGTAGAAAAGGGTTTTCTTACTTTGGCCCAAAGATATATAATGATCTCCCCTTGGACCTAAAACAGCTGGGGGTCCTGGCTTTCAAAAGAAAAGTAAAGAATATGTAAAGTATTGTATATAGCTTATAATTTTGTTTTGTTTTGTTTTGTCATACACATTGTTTTTGTATCATAATTTTTGTATATTTTTAAGTTAGTTATATTGACATGAGTTACTTTGTGAAACAGTTCTTGTACTGAAAGACGCTCGCAAATAAAGGCATTTTTATTTATTTATTTATTTATTTAAAAATCTACTATGGAATGGAATGCTTAACTGAATGAGAGGCAAAGTCATTGCACTATTTCTTTTAGCCAAATGGTAGTAATAAGTAAAATGTGATTTTATTGTAACAGTAATTAAATTTGGCCTTAATCGCAAAGTAAAATTTTTCCCACAAATTCATTGCGCGATTGAGCTATAAATTACGTGTAATTTACCTAGAATATGTATGTATTTACCAAACCTTCGCTACAAAATGTATATGCGATACAGAAGGTTAAGATATCCAACTCCCTAGGGCAGCATAGTCTAAAAGCCAAAGGCGTAAACTATTGAGGTAATATTTGGTATTCCCATGGGAGAAACATAGGCACACCTTGTACGTGACCAACAGAATAACGGAGTGTGAAAAAATGAAATGAAATGAAAATCTACTCGGTGTAAAACCTTTTGATCTATTATTTCTTGAATACCATATAATTTATCACTTTAGCTTGGTTTGTTACAATGCTAGACAACATTTTATGTATCATACATAACATTACCTAACACATATTTATCTATCTATATCTATAAAAGAGGAACTATGTATGTATGTATGTATATTTGTATCCATTGTACCTTATGGATGTGTGAAGTTTGGAGTATATCCGTCAAAAGGGCTCCACCCCAGAGGGTTTTAAGGCGTCCAATGGCAGACTTTTGGAACTACAACGTTTACAAATAAATATAATTTAAAACCAAATGTTTACTTTCACCAACTGTTGGTTTGAATAATCACAAAATTCGGGTTTAGTCATGATTTGGAATAGCGCCACAATATTTCCACAGAATGCAGCACAGAAAACTATTTTACTTTTAGATAAGTCCAAATATTTTAAACCCCAATCGCAGCACACCTGTGCACTCAACAACGTTTAGATTCTCCCCTACTGTAGTAAATATGTAAACATTAAAAGTAAAAAACTTTACCAAATTAAAAGACTTATATATTCATACACCTAATAAATATATAAAGATACTAGCTGACCCGGCGAACTTCGTATCGCCTAAGTTATAGGTTTCCCCTAAGACAGACCGATGGAAAGAAAGTACTGTTACGTTTAATTTTCAAGATGATCTCGTTCGCATCGCTCAATCACGTCCTGGTTGAAGTTCGTTCGCTACGCTCACTCACCTTTGGGTTGGAGCTCGTTCGCTACGCTCACTCACCTTAAGGTTGGAGCTCGTTCGTTGCGCTCACTTGCCTTCAGGTTAACTCGTTTGCTACGCTAACTCGCCTCCAGGTTGAAGTTCGTTCGCTACGCTCACTCACCTTTGGGTTGGAGCTCGTTCGCTACGCTCACTCACCTTTAGGTTGGAGCTCGTTCGCTGCGCTCACTTGCCTTCAGGTTAGCTCGTTCGCTACGCTAACTCGCCTCCAGGTTGAAGTTCGTTCGCTACGCTCACTCACCTTTTGGTTGCAAATTAGCTGTTGTCATAAATGTAAAAGAAATAATAGTGCTGCACCCTGTTGGTAATCCTTGTAACTTTAATGCTATTGAACATCATAGAACAGAACCAACTTGTTTAATTTCTCATAAGGTTAACATGGGAAACTCCAGAGCCACTGGGGCGGAGCCCTTTTAAGAATTTCGAAACGGGAAATAGTTTACGTCCGATTCGCATACCTACAGAATTTACACACCAAATTTCATAATGATCGGTGAAGTCGTTCCGGAGGAGTTTGCAGACAAACACTGTGACACGAGAATTTTATATATTAGATTTGTAAAGAACAAATTACCCTTTAAAATAATAGTTGTTAGCGCAGCAACGCACCCCGGGTAACTGCTAGTACTATTATAAAATTAAGTTGGTGTATGTCTGTCTAGGCAGCTGTTCCAACCAAAATACTAAACCGATACAGCCAATATTAAGCACAATAAAAATGATACACATATCTAGAAATGGCATATACCTATTCACTTCCCTGAGTTCCTCTCGGACTTCCCCTTTCCTTGGAAGTTGAGGTGAGGTTTGCAAAAGTACATATTAATTGGTCTCCATGGAAGCATGAGAAAATTCACAATATTTACCTTTGTGCTGACATTTAAATTTAAACAATCAGAACTTCTAAATGCACATCTCAAATTTCAGGCAGCTGTTCCAAAGAAACTAAATATATTTTACACAGCTAAGATGATTTAATCTAAAACCTCATGATAGATTATATATTCTAAATCTCTTTCAATGTTTATGCAACAGATTTTTCCTTCCTGTTGCGAAGCACGGGTACAATAGCTAGTAGTATTATAAATTTAAAATGTTTAGTTTTCATCCATATATCGGAGTTATATTAAATATTATATACAAATAAAATTGTAAAACACGAAATAAAATTCTGCTATTTAATATTAACAGTGTTAATTGATAAGTCAAATCCTAAAAAATGGAGTGTTTAACGATTTTCTTTGTACCTATCCCACATTTTCCAATCTTTCCTAAAATATTCTATTATCATGAAAATACGTTTTCGGAAGAAAATGTCGTTAAAATAATATATTTTGAGATGATTACAACATTGTTTACTTAGTTGTGATCCTCAATGTAAATCATAATCTACTAACTTTGATTTATGGTAAACACTAATCAATTCCAGCTTATTTGATGCTGGTTATTACAGTTATTCGCTGTATTTATCTGCCCATCAATACTAAAAAAGCACACAAATTTGCTATAGAAAAAGCTTAATAAGAGTTATTTTTGGAAGGCTTGCCACATTTTTATATGATGATTTCTTCGTGTTAGTGTAATGTGGAGAATACAAATTTCAAACAATTACATGTTGAACTAAATAACAATTTAAAAACTTAGACATTAGGAAGCAATGATTTAATTGACTTGAAAATTACCTTATTACCTTATTACCTCCTCCTTGGCTTGATACCAGCAAAAGCTGGATAGGCTGCGTCAATATTTACAATTTACAAAAAAAAAATAAACTATTTACAGTATATACAGACTTCCATTTAGTCGGACTTTCGTATGGTCATTAGACCAAAAGAACTTAAAAAACTTTATGGCGGTAGATTTAGAGTCCTGTGAGGTCGTCCTCAAAGAATTCCTTGAGAGAGTAATACGGCCTAGCTTTTAGCCAACACTTTAACCTTGCTTGAAACTGATTGTGGTTTAAATCCCTTACTGCAACCGGCAACTTATTGGTCAGTCTGAGGGCCATGACAGGGAAAGCATCTTTTGTCCTGCTGAGCCTACAATAGGGTACGTCAATGTGATTTTTGCGTCTGGTGTTATGCGCATGCACCTGCTGTCTGGTGGTAAAGGTATTTACATTGGAGTGTACGTAGCTGACACATTGAAGGATGTAGTTACTGTGTATGGTGAGTATGCACAAGTCAGCGAATATAGGCTTGCAGTGCTCCTGTCGCCCGCTGCCAGTCATAATTCTCAGAGCTTTCTTCTGCTGCTTTAGGATTCTGGAGACATTAGCTGCATGATCCCATAGCTGGAGACCGTAAGTAACGTGGCTGTGGAATAAAGCGTGGTAGACCACAACTAGGTAAGCTTTATCAACTAGTCTCGTTAACTTCCTGAGAAGATGTGTTACTCTCGACAACCTCTTAGCCACGTTATCCACATGGTCTTTCCAACTCAGCTTTGGGTCAATCGTAAAGCCTAGCAGATTTACCTTGACAACGTCCTGAGCCAAGTTTGAATTAAGTGAGCACATGATTTTTTGTGTCTTGTCTTGGTTTAGTTTTAATTTGTTTGCCTCAAACCAGTCCTTTGCTGCCCTAAACATCACTTCAGCTCTTTCTGAGGCAGTTCCTGGATTGTTACCAACAGAAATTAGGGTAGTGTCATCAGCAAACCTGAGTGCATTGCCACTTAGCTCAAGATCGTTTATGGCTATCAGAAAGAGGACAGGGCCCACAACCGATCCCTGAGGCACCCCGTGAGGAACATTGAGTGTATAATTTTATACACGAGATTCACTCGTAATTATTGCTCTTAGCTGTTTACGAATTTGAAGACTGTTTTAAATATATATTTGATTATCAATGTGCAAATTGAACACAACTCATAACAGTTATGCATTTATATCTAACGATAATATATACCACATACCTTGCAGACAATCTTAAACATGTAAATGGCGTTTATTCATACTTTCTGCATGTTAACTAATAGCTTGCGTTTATACTAATACTTGCGTTTATTAGAGCTCCACCACTCTCAGCCTACTAAATGAGAATTTTTCTAAATTTATATATAAAATTGTAACACTGTATATGTATTTTAGAGCTGTATCAGCTCCTGTCACTAGACACAACTTATTAAGCAGAAAAAAAACAGAAAAAAAACAAGGAACAAAACCGATCTATCTACCCCAACTGCTGGACATTAAACATTATACATGACAGAAGGTTTGGCAGAGCTTTTTTGTACTGAGTCAGCCTTTGCTACTTAAAATATGCACTTGTATCATACATAGTTTTGAAAAGTCTGTTTTCACAATAAACACAAGCCATTTTAGCAGCAGCGAGAAAACAAATAAGTTACCAATTTAAAAGCATGCGAGGGAGTAAAATGTGTTTTACAAGTGTAAAGGATTAGTTTAGTAATCTTTAGTAGGTCTGAGGACCATTGAATGTGTAGCAGTATTATTTATCATCCTGTTAGGGAAGGCCATTATTATTGTAATTTTACAGCCTGACACAAAGGGGTCGCTCAATTCAAACCCGGAATGGTTTCCTGGGATTTAACAAACAATATTTTAGTCTCATATTGTTTTGTCAAAAACTCCCCTTGTAGAATACAAGCCAGTAAACTGTAATCATTGTGGCCAGCAGACATTTTATAGATTTCCAATTTGTAGCCCTATTTTATGTATTACTTTAAAGATATATATTTAGTAGGAAACCTATCGACAGGGATGCAAACAATTTATTTGTAGAGATATTGCACAACAACAAAGATTTTTTATAAAGATTCGGTACGAGCTTATAGAGAGTGTTTCGGAACTCTCTCCCGAACTCCGTGGGCATGATCCTTAGGTCAAAACAAACAAAGGGTCTGGTATTCTTTCACTAAGTATTGGGGCCGAAATGGTAGACTTTGTAATAATCATCCTCTATACAAAATCGAAGTTCATTTTACGCAAAAACTACATGTGATTAAAGAAATATAAATTATAATGTTTTATAAATGGTAATACATAACATTTAAATTTTAAAAAATAAGTTCACTGTGTCATCTTGCTTGATTTCAGACTAAATATTAGAAGAAACATAATTAACAATAATGGAAACATTATGTTCTGTTCAACAAACAAAATTACATAAACCACAACAAAAAATCTAATACAACACACTTAAACATCGTCATTGTGTGTAAAATTACACAGTGGCCAATGTAAAACGAAAGTGGTGGTCTATAAATAAATATCATAAAACCCATCCACTCAAAGGGGAGCCTTTTGATGTAATAGTTAGTTGTCAAATACCGTCACTCTATTGCTTGTTTTGGTTACTTATCTTTGGCAGAAGGTGCATGTTTGAGATATTATATACAACATTAGGAATCAGAAATATACGATATGTAGTGATTGTATTCATACAGCAGCTGTCCTTTCGTTGAGTAAATAACTAGGTGGCGTTTGCAGAGGCATCCACAAAATTGAGCGGAGTCATCAGTGGTTCATACTATATTGTTTTTGTCATACTGCAGTAAAAACAGTAGTTTTTAATGCTTGCGTTGCGGGTCTAAAGTAGCATTTTTACTCTTTAGGGAGTAAAGATCGTTTTTTGCCTCTATGGAGTAAAAATCAGTTGTTGACAACTCAGTTGTAAATTTCTATTGTAAACGATTGCATGTATCGAAATGTGTATCGATTTGTGCTTTGTAATCATTTTAACCTACAGTCTACAAGTCTCTTCCCATAACATTTTAGCATTGCAGATACATTAATCCATTCCCACACTCAACACTGCTCACCTTTACTACTTCCTTCACCACCCCCTACGTCGTGGACCTGTTTCCCTCTCTTCCCATAGCATTTTAGGATTGCAGATACATTAATTTAATTGCCAAAGGCAGTTCCCACACTCTGCACTGCAAGCCTTACTACTTCCTTCACCATTTCCTACGCCATAGACCTGTTTCCTTCCCTTCTCGTAGCATTTAAGTATTAGAATTGACTATATATTGGTATATTGACTATATAATGGTATTAAATACATTTATCTAACTGCCCAAACGGTTCCCCCACTCTCCACTGCCAGCCTTTAAAACTTCCTTCACCACTTCCTACGTCGTAGGGCCTGTTTCCTTCTCTTCTCTTTGCATTTTAGGATTGAAGATACATTAATCTAACTGCCACAGACGGTTCTCACATTATGCTCATACTTTACTACTTCCTAAGCTACTTCCTACATCGTGGACCTGTTTTCATCTCTTTCCATAGCATTTTAGTATTTTAGATACGTTAATATAATTGCCACAAACATTGCCCACACTTCACACAGCTAGCCTTTACTACTTCTTTCACCATTTTCTATGTCGTGGGCATGCTTCCATCCCTTCTCATAGCATTTCAGCATTGCAGATAAGTTAATCTAACTGCTACAAAGGGTTCCCAGTTCCCACACTCCACACTGCTCACCTTACTACTTCCTTCACCTCTTCTTACGTCGCGGGCCTGTTTCTCTCTATTCCCATGGAATTTTAAGATTGTAGATACCTTAATCTAATCGTCATAAACAGTTCCCACACTCCGAAAAGCTCGCCTTGACTACTTCCTTCACCACTTCCTACGTCTCGGACCTGTTTCCCTCCCTACCCTTAGCATTATTGGATTGCAAATACCTTAATCTATTGGTTATAAACATATCCCACACTCTGAACAACATTTCCTTTACTACTTCCTTCGCAACTTCCTACGTCACCGACCTGATTCCCTCAATTTCCATAGCATTTTAGGATTGCATATACCTTAATCTAATCAGCATAAACAGTTCCCTCACTCCGGACAACTCACATTTACTGCTTCCTTCACCACCTCCTACGTCACGGACCTGTTTCCCTCCCTTTCCATAGCATTTTAGGATTGCAGATACCTTAATCTAATCGTCATAAACAGTTCCCAAACTCCGGACAACTCGCCTTCACTACTTCCTTCACCACTTCCTACGTCACGACCCGTTTCCCTCCCTTTCCATAACATTTTAGGATTACAGATACCTTAAACTAGTCGTCATAAACAGTTGCCACACTCCAAAAAACTCGCCTTTACTACTTCCTTCGTCACTTCCTACGTCACAGTCCTGTTTACATCCCTTCCCATAACATTTTAGGTTTGTAGATACCTTTATCTAATCGTCATAAACAGTTTCCACACTCCGGACAGCTCGCCTTGACTACTTTCTCCGCCACTTCATACGTCGCGGACCTGTTTTCCTCCCTTCCCATAGCATTTTAGGTTTGTAGATACCTTAATCTAATCGTCATAAACAGTTTCCACACTCCGGACAGCTTGCCTTGACTACTTCATTCATCACTTCCTACGTCGCGGACCTGTTTTCCACCCTTCCCATAGCATTTTAGGATTGCAAATACCTTAATCTAATCGCCTTAAACAGTTTACACACTCCGGACAGCTCGCCTTGACTACTTCATTCATCACTTCCTACGTCGCGGACCTGTTTTCCACCCTTCCCATAGCATTTTAGGATTTGCAAATACCTTTATCTAAGGGTCATAAACAGATTCCATATCCCGAACAGCTCGCCTTTACTACTTCCTTCACCACTTCCTACGTCGCGAACCTGTTTCCTTCCCTTCTAATAGCATTTTAGGATTGCAGATACCTTAATATAATCGTCATAAACAGTCCACACTCCCTATAGCTCGCCTTGACTATTTCCTTCACCAATTCCTACGTCGCGGACCCCTTTTCCTCCCTTCCAATAGAATTTTAGGAATGCCTTTAATATTACCTTTATCTAATCGTTATAAACAGTCCCCACACTCTGGACAGCTCGCCTTGACTACTTCCTTTACCACTTCCTACGTCGCGGACCAGTTTTCCTCCCTTCCTATAAAATTTTAGGAATGCAGATACCTAAATCTAATCGTCATAAACAGTTTCCACACTCCAGACTGCTCTCCTTTACTACTTCCTTCACCACTTCCTACGTTACGGACCTCAAGCTACCGTCGTCATTTGATTATATTTATGATCCATACCGTTTCTGTTCTAATATCTGTGGATTAATGCTATCAGCTATTTCTTTTCTACTGCATTCAAAAGTCAACAGCTGATCATATGTTTTTGTTTATGTGTCAAATACTGCTTCCATAAGGATTACATTGAAACTTTGAGACCCAGTGGGGCGCCTTCACTTGCTGTTAAAAAACATATGTTGCTTTATTGAAATGGCTATAATGACAAATTAAATAAACAAATGATGTAATAAAGATATAACCGGATTTTATTTACTCATTCTACGCGTGCACTGCACAGTGCATTGTACGTTATAGTAATAAAGTATTATTTAAAAATCTAAAGTGTATTATGAAGCCATGTTACAAATTTCTACAATTCGATCTATAAAAGGTTAAAAGTATTAATTAAGAATAGTAAACTATGAACTATGCTTAAGTACATCTGTGTCCACGTATCTAAATCGCTTCATTGTAAAACAGGGAAGGGTTTTTAAAATATACATGGGAAGGTAAAATGTACAGATAGTGTAATGCAATTCTGTATTTCGCTACTTGTACTTTACAGCAGATTGTCTTTTTAAGTATTTGTGCCGTCTTCCTCAGGAGTATTTGTGTCGTCTTCCTCAGGAGTATTTGTGTCGTCTTCCTCAGGAGTATTTGTGTCGTCTTCCTCAGGAGTATTTGTGTCGTCTTCCTCAGGAGTATTTGTGTCGTCTTCCTCAGGAGTATTCGTGCTGCTTTCCTCAGCCTTGGATTGTTCCATCACTTGGCATGAAACCGTGTATTTGGTAATGTCATCATATCCTCCAATTACTGAAATCACCTAAAAAGTAACAGATTCATTTATTATAAACCACTTAAACGTAGTTAAGTGTACTTTTGATAACCTGTGCAACGGAAATTCACTCCCCACAAAAAAAGGATAACGTTTCTGCCCTTTTGTCTATTTACTTCCTAGCTTTAAATTTTAAATTCAACATTGAATTATAGATTAAGTAGCATAAAATGAAATACTTATAAAAATGAAAGTATGGATGTGAGTACCCATAATATTTTTAGGTAAAGAGTTAGTTTAATCCCACTCAACAGCATTGTATTATTTGATAAATAATCAAAAGAGTTAGGCCATAGAACTGATCATCCTTCGTTTGTTCTCTTGAAGTAGACTGTTTTAGGACTAGTTCCTCTTCAGCCATTGTGTCTCGTTAGGGGTTATTTGTTAGAAAAGAGCATGCGTTTTTAGTGTCTTTCCGCGAACTCACAGGGGAGAATAGTAGTAATAGTGTTATCCTCACCCCACTATTTGGGTGACGATAATAATAGTGTGGATAGAGAGAGGTCAGGGGCTTGATATTTTAGTCTTTTAAGAACTCAAGCCATTTATAACACAGAAATTAAATTTTGAAGCAGAACTCTGTATCTTTTGTCTCATATTTTTGAACGACGTTATTTTCATAATATTTTCATTAAAAAAGAAAACAGAAAGTATAAGAAAGTAAGAAGAAGTTAGAAAGTATTTAATTTTAACTACGTAAAAATTCAATACTGTCAGACCTGGTTGGTACGCCAACCTAATGAATATCTAGCATCGGCCACTAGGCCAGGTTTAGGGAGTTTAGCTAGTAAACTAAAGCTCAAAGTTAATAATTAAAACAAAATGAGGCATAAATATTCAAGGCCGTCACAGAAGCCAACGGCCATCTTGGATTTTCCCGTCATAAGAGCTATGTTAATTTCATTATCTTCAATCGGCCGCTGAAGAGTTATCTACCATCTCAAAATATTTTGTTCAGATATCAATGTGATAGTAGTTTAAATATGTAGTGCATTGTTGTATTAGAAAACTGTCACTGTCTTTGTAGTTTTTAAATTGTTTTATAAGTTAGAACGTCAAGGCTCTGGGAATTCTTAAGCATAGCCTTAATATTGGTTATTTATCCATTTAAGTGGCCCCTTAAAAAATTTTTTTACAACGTTAAAAATGTATCATATTTATGGTTACTGCTTTGTCTTTTTACTTTGTAAATTTTTTGAATGATTCTTAAAGATCTATTTTACAAACATTTTTCAATTTTTTTTTATAAACAAAGAGCTGTAATCTGGGACAAAGGGAAGTCAGAAGTATTTTATTTTGCAATTGTTTTGTTTCACATCTGATGATGTTTGATTTGAATTGAAAGTTGTTACTCTCTAGCTTTGAGTCGGTGTAGGGTCCTTCTTCCACGGCTTTCTTGTTGTGTAGGTAGGGCTATGCAGGACTACAAACATAGCACACCCACGGTGTTAGACGTGGACTGTGAAGGTTACCTGTCTCAGATCCAAGTTTAACTTGTTTCCCAACTTCAATTTCAGTGTAATTATTCTCATCATGCCGTTTTAAGGTTGGTTGATCATCAAATGGGTAAATCTCGCGAAATAATGGGGTTTTATGAGTTTTTAAAGGTTATACCTAGATGGCAAGTTACTGGGGCTATGATTATACCAGCAGCGTTACAGCCTATTTATCATTATTTGTCAGATTATTGGGTATTTGTTTTTTTTTTATCACTGAAAATCCCACCCTGAGGCCAATTTTCTGTGACAATCTAGGTTAGGATTTTAGCTCTTGTAATTCAATTAATTGTAATTAGTATTAATTAGTATCGTATTGTATTGTATTAGTATTGTATTGTAATTAGTAGTAGTTATTTGTGTTACTAAGGCTTCCTGGCATTTTAAATACTCATCTTTTTAGAGTATAATTTAACTTCCTCATTAAAAAGTCCCCAGGGCTCAATTTAGTTAGTTTCAAGACTTCGGATTAGCTTCTAACCTAGGGCTGCTTTCACTCAGGAAATTTTCTAATAAGTGTACTAATAGGATTCTTAGCCTAAATATTTTGTCTTATTAAGTTTTTGAAGGCTTAACTTTAGTCACCCAGTTAGGCTTAGGCATTTGGGTGCTGTCAATATTATTTTTAAAGTGTCCATTGCTTTTGCTTTTCTGGAAACAGACTGTCAAGCCTAAACTCACACCCAAAGATTCCATTAATGCTAGGATGGCTGTTTTGGTGTTTAAATCCTGCATTTTGCCATCATTAAACTTTCCAACAAGTTTGATTCGATTATTAAATTTTTTTTGTAGAAATCAGCTTACCTTGTGTTGTAAATTTTCAGCAGGTAACATGGGTAAATTGCAAGCCACTTCTCAAACTCTTAGCTTTTGAGTCTCTGTAGGGATTATTTCAGTTCATGAACAAAGGATGCTTGAAAGTAACTACAAACCTCTATATGATCAAAATAATATTTTTTTTAGGTATTTTGGACCTTTTTCTGGGAATGCCACACTTGTACAACAGGGTTCCTGCGTGGACGCAATCATGAAGGTCCAGCTGAACGCCAACCGACCCAGCTGGTCCAGGGTTTAGTTTCTGGGTCGAGGAACGCAACTGCTTCTCTCCATTTCTGCTTGAGGGGAACATTGACTTCGGCGTGGCCACTGACCTTCACCGATGTGCCACTATTTATATATTTATTTTTATGTGTCTAATCTTGTGCTATTATTTATTTAACGAATCCATTTTTGTTAACTAGTCTTAAGTATTTACTGCTTTCACTTGATCTTGTAAGAACGTTTCAAATCGAGTTAAGTTCACCATAAGTTGTAGGGCTTATACAATATTGAGATTGGAACCTATTGGAACAGTTTTTAATCAATGGTTTAAATTTTTTCTGTTCCCTTGTCGCCTTTTCTTGCCCCTGCGGCTCTTACTGCAACCTTTCTGTAAAATTTTAAATCCAGCAATTAAAGTTATTTGACTAGTTTGAAGATGTTCATGTTGGTACTTTTTTGCCTCCTTTCCACTCAAAGACATTTTCGTTGGGTAGGGTGTTAGCTCTCCTACCCATTCCGCAGTGTTGGCACTCCGCAGTCGGGTGCGCTTCATGGGAAGCAGACTGGGCAGGCTAATGGGTAAGCAGTGGTAGTAACTATACAGTACAGTAATATTTTATGAGGGAACTTTTGAACCATAAGTTTCACAGCAATTGAGGTAGAACCATTTTTTTGTTTAGAACCATAAGGACTATAGCGTACAAAATTTTAATTAAAATTTGTTGTACTTATTTAGGTCTTTAGTTCTGTACATATACACACATACAGACGTCACTTCGAAAACCACTTATTGGGATTAGGGGGACCCGAAACAATCCACCCAAACTCAGACTCGAAAATTTTAAATAAAACAATAACTTCTTTATATAATATACATAAGGGGAGAAAGTAAAAGCTAACACTTAAAATACTAATTATAACCTATTACAGTGTTCAAAAGTGTCTAACATGTTTTCAAAACTCTAATCTGTAATTATTGTGAATATTAGTACAGTATAATTTATATTATTAGTAATTTTGTATTGACCTGAAAATGCAAAATGTATTAGCCTACTGTATTGTCAATTTGGCCCAATAAAAGATTTTATTGGTTTTCATTTGTACATTTTAGATTTAATGACTCGTTTTATACGAAATTTTTCATATCACAAATAAACATGACTAGTTTTTTTTTTTTTTTTTTTTTTTTTTTTTTTTTTTTTTTTTTTTACAATTACATTTGATTTTTTTGCGATTCTTTTGAGTTTAATGTCATGTAGGAGTTTCATTTAGTGGCAAAAATTCTCAAAATTTTACTTTGTAAATTTTTAATTTTGCCATTTTTAAGTTGGTAAAAATGTTTTTAGAAGCACTTACGACCGACCTTTTTTAGGTTTATACCAAAAATATACGGAAAGTAAATAAAAGAAACGTCTTATAACACTTAAAACATATATTTACGCTTATACTGTTACTCACAAGACGGTAAATATACAAAACAGATGGTAAGTGGTGATCGATTTCGATTGGACATTCCAATCATCAACCACAAAATGATTGGAGATGATCATTTGGTGATGATTGGAGTGTCCAATCGAAATCGATCACCACTTACCATCTGTTTTGTATATTTACCGTCTTGTGAGTAACAGTATAAGCGTAAATATATGTTTTAAGTGTTATAAGACGTTTCTTTTATTTACTTTCCGTAAATTTAATAACACGTACAATGCTGATCAAGAAGTTATTTACCAAAAATATCGCCAATAAGGCTTCTATTTGTTAATTAGTTTTTAACATTTACGAAATGGTGGACTAGGGTAAACTTAAGCCCAATAATAGAAAATACGTTACTATAGTTCGGCCGCTTCGATAGCGACCTGCGCGCTAATGCTAACCAATGCTAGAGGAGGTCGCTAAGCGGCCGAACTATAGACATTGTTGACTTATTTTGGTTAAAACTGTTTCCAGCATACTGTGCTACGCCTTTTTCACGATACCCTGAACAAGTGACAAAATATGACAAAACGATAGCAATATTAATGTAACAACGAAAATCAACTGTTTTGAAAAATCATGACCAAATACGAATGAACACAAAGTGTTCTTAAAAACAAGTTTTTATACGGTTTTGATTTTAAGTCAAAGTCGCCCAAACGTGTAATAGAAACAAAACCACATTGACTCTTTAATAAGGAAACCCTAAACAAAATATATACTTTCACAATATATTTAAAATGTGTACACTTACCTTTCCAGAACTTTCGTAGTACATTCGAGGGTAACCATGCGGCTTTTCTTCTATCGGACAGAGTTTATCAATGAATCCTCCACCGACGACATCCACATGAACTACGAGCAAGACGACCCAAATGTATATACTCCTCCACTTATCCCTCAACCAATTCTGGTAAACATAAATAACAATATATTTCTCAATACTACAATAAATATGAGGCCTGTATATTTTCCGTAAATAATTTTATCATGGATGTAACATAATTTGTAAAGTAAGTACTGATATTAGAATTAGAAAATATTTATAACATTTTGTCAGACGAGATGCCAAAGTGAAATGCAGTCCCCTTAATTTGACAGACCAACAATCAAAAAATGGGATGCTCTCAACGTCCCATTATTGGTTGGCATACGCCGGTGGATACGGTGGATACCCACCAACCACCACCACCATTTAACCAGAACCATCAGCCATTTAACCCATGAACCATGAACCATTTAATTGTCCTATCAGCAATGTGCTATAATTTATACAAAATAATGTGATATGATTTAAACTGTGTTTACAGCTTAGTTTTGTGTTACTAAGGAACTTTGATAATGTCACATAATTTAATGTCTGATGAAATTTGGTCGTTTATAACAATTGTTCGGTGTCTTCTCCTCCTATTGAGTTTGTAATCATCAACATCGCTTGGCTCAAAAAAAAGGAGTCCAACATTGCCTGTTAAAGTTTTAAACTATTTATGAATAATTAGCTCACCATTCGATCCTCTACAGCCCCTTCCAGTACATTCTTCTCGACATTTCGGATTAGTACAACTTTATCTTTGTCGATCTTGTGAAATAGCGTGTAAATAGCTTTGCCTTTGTAGGTTTTGTATCTTTCTTCGTATTCAGCCTAGAATCCCCCCAAAAATAATAGGTTTATAAAACTTGGTTCGACGTAGAACTTGATCTAGGTCTGAATTTCAAAATAGTGTAGCCTTTCTTTCATTGAAGTGGACTTCCCTAATTTACATTAACGTAAGATATTAATACCTTTCACCCTAAAACGTTGGCAATTTTTTTATAAACCATTTATTATGTTCTGTAATTTAATTTGATAGTTGTATCTTCGGTAAATGGATCATACATAGTGAGGAAGATTTGAAAAAATAAGACTAAAGATCATTTGTTTTAAATAATTGTATAAAGTTGGGTAATTCATCCTTGATAAACATCCATCGATTTTGGTTAAGTAGGTATGATAAAAAAATTATTAAACTTTGCCCCCTTGTAGCCCAAGCCTCTAAACGATTAGCCAGCAAAATATTTTGTCTCGTTATCATAGCTTACTAGTTGAGATAATAATTAGATACTTACTTTGTCAGTTATGAAGAATATTTGGAACTGTAAAAAAGGGTCAATCGTTATTAGAGACAAGCACGTTAAACAGATAGTTCAGCACTAAACTGAATAAAACAGCATTTGTTTGCGATTGTTTCTGTTTTTGTAGTTTTTCAATGTGATTTGGTTTAATCAATATATTATACTGAATGTGTTTGGTAAACAATGTAAACATTAAACTATGTTCCGCTATCGTAGTTCATGATACTCTTAGCACGAAGGATGCTAAGCAATGAAATCACAGCAATTGCCAAAGACGTGTGGATTTCATAATAAAGAGTTGAATGAATTGGTTTTGGAAAACATATTGAACGGATATTGCTTAAGATGTATATTTAAAATATACTTTTAATATTATTATTCCTTACGGATTGAATGAATAAACTGTTTAAATTAACTAAAAGACTGGGACGCACCACAGTATTTGTGGTTTAAATTGACTAAAATACTGAGAAGCACCCAATATTTTTGTTTTAAATTGACTAAAATACTGAAAAGCACCCAATATTTTTGTTTTAAATTGACTAAAATACTGAGAAGCACCCAGTATTTTTGTTTTAAATTGACTAAAATACTGAGAAGCACCCAATATTTTTGTTTTAAACTGACTAAAATACTGAGAAGCACCCAATATTGTTGTTTTAAATTGACTACAAGACTGTGGTGCACCAGAATTTGTGGTTCAAATTTATTGTAAGACTAAGACGCACCCAATATTTGTGGTTTTAATTGATACGAGACTGTAATGTACCCAGTATTTAGTGTCTACTTCGAACAAATGTTTCATGACCTCTTAACAAAGTTTGGGTTTTGGATGCATAAGCCCTTTGTTTAATAAATAAAAACCAAAAGTAAGCTATTAAAAATTATACTTTGATTTAAATTGAGCCAATTGGCAAGAGAGTAATTAATCAAGAAATAGGTAGTTAAACATTTTTTAGATTTGTTTCAATCTAACTTACGAAAGGTATGGCAGATCGAAGTGTCTATGATTTTGAATTAATTCATACCACATGCATCTCCATCTATTTAATAACACTTTTAGTAGTTCAGATGTGTTTATTAACCAAATTAGAGTAGGCCAGAAACTAGGCTCACCTTATCTTTCAAGTCAATCGATTCATCACTCCAATATAGTCCGTGTTTCCTCTTAAACTCATTTGAGAAACTATCTCTTTTGACAGTTAAGAAAATTCCATTATTAACATTGTTCCTTGCGAACTCCGCTGCAGCTCTAGCCTGAACAATGCATACAATATTTTTAGTTACATAAGTTCTAAATTTAGGCTTTTAGTTTTCAATATAAAACCGTAATTTTTTTGTGTGCAATGTATGAATATATTTTTTTTTTAATGACTCAAAAATCCGCATTGCACATTCGCTTAGTTATAACATTGACTATTGAATACTGAAGTTATATTAATAGTCAAAGGTTATATTTTGAGAACATTACTAACATTACAAACCGTGGCAATCTTTGAGGGCCTAAAAATGTACAATGGCTGACGAAAACACTTCAGAAAGATACCAAAAGGTACATCATCGGTGGGACATAGTTCGACGTTTGATAAATCTACCAATTTCCCTTCACTAGTTATGTGAGTTGTATTAGGAATTTTTAGGAAATGAATGCAGGATACAGGAAAGGGTTGTTGGCAATGTTTTAAGAAACATAACAGAATGTACCTGTAAAGAAGGGAATTTTAAAATTGAACGTTAATTAGAAATCTGACATACTATAAAAAGGTTCTAATTACAAGCAGGATAACTTACCTGGTATTCCTCAGCATTATATGGTTTCAAATAAACCGCAAGTACTTTGTCCTTGTAGTTTTCGTGCCTGTTTTCATACTCCTTCTAAAATAAAAAATGTAAATGTCACATTCACTGATTGTCAATCTTAACCATTTCGCAGACAATATTGCCGGTATTTTTATTACAATCGATTGAACATACTCCATTATTAGGCCACACATCCAGAATGTGTTGCTATCAGACAGTGTATTTAGATGTTAGACGTGGCTGATACTTTAAGCTAGAGTAGACGTTACATCACTTTTGTTTCGTTCTACCATAGGCAATATTTTATAAGTCTAAAATAATAATATATGTACGAAACTGCTACAATTTACAATAAAACACACCTATTGTTTATTCATATTATTTTAAGTTAAATACTGTACTCTTATATGTTTCTTTGAAATGGCGACCAACGACTTTTCTTTTAAGTATGTATATTAAGCCAACTATGAATGGAGATGAGTGTAGGATGATTGGCTTAATTTTATAGTCTTGTAAGTGACTAAGGCCGACATATTGCCTAGACACAGCTGTTAGATAATAGCCCATAACTAAGGGGCCTACAGTTTATAGTGCAATCCGAACCACATTTTTGCATTTCGATTAACGAATTGGTCTAGTTATCAGGATAGTACTGCGGATAGTGGTAGTATTCATAGTGCATGTATACAGTTAAGACATGTATTAAGATGTATACAGTTTGATGTAATGTTTTAATAGACGTTGAGGTGAAATAATGTTGTACATTTATATACCTTACATCATAGAGAGAGTAATGTTTCAACAAGATAACTGAAAGTTAACTAAAATAATGTAATATATTTTATGCCACACTACACTATTTTGACGAACTTCCCATCCAAGGATTTAGTCCAGAAACCAGCTGTTTGCCGCCAGCTTAATCAAAAGGGGTTTCATTGCGTACTACTGTACTGTAATGAGTTTTACCAAGGCCCCTCTCGAAAAACAGGCCATGACAGGATCCATGACATCACATTAGTGGATAGATTTCATTGATAAATTCATTGCCATCACCATTCCCATATGTTTTAGGTAAATAAACTAGCTAGCTGTTTGTAAGATTTTAATGGCGAGAGTTTAGTACAACTATCCACCACTGTGACGTAGTGTTGCGCTGCCCGTGCTGCAGCATGGCCTGTTATTTCTAGTGGGGCCTTGGTTTTACCTGACACCAATCAGCTGATTATACTGTATTTGGGTGGCAATGAGTGGTTATAACAAAAACATAACCTCTCGACTAGTGATTTTTAGTCCTTTAGTTAATATAAGGATTTGAACGGATTTAGTAGTATGGCGTAAACTATCGTACGTCACTCGTCCAAAATGTGTTTACCGGACTCGTATGGTAATCCCGTACTCGACAAACACTCGTCAAGTAAACACTTATTTTCAGGACTAGTAACGTAATATACTATTTACCTAAGCACCATATGATCTAACAGTCATATTCATGCCTGTTAAGAAAACATGTCCTTCTAGTTCATGCCTGTCTAGTTCATGTCCGGTGACACTGATCGCAGGTGTCGATGAAATTGTGTTTCTATTATTTTATGGTTGATTACATGATTTGTAGTTTACGGTTTGGTTATATAATTAGGGGATAAGTTGTTGTTTATGATTATATCATTTTATTTGGTTTAACGAGGTTTTAAATAACTGAAACAACAAAAAAACAAAAATCATAAACAAAAACACGACCATAGCAGCACAGGACGGAACTATCAATACAATACTATAGTCTTCAAGTGATACTTAATATACAAAGGGGGCATATTTAATCTACGGTGGCTATCTCTATCTAGCTACCTCTAGCCAAAAACCTCACATATTAAAGAATCTAACTTCTTACTCTTAAATTTAAATATAATTTAAATTACCTAATATTATTACAAAATAGTTGCCACATGGTTGTAAAAAATATTATATGTAATTTTTTCTATCAAATTTATTCAGACAATTATCCTGCAAATCTAACGATAAAATTTTTTTATCGGTTCATACATAAGAGAGAAAACTAATTTTTATGATACCGCACACAATTAAAACGGTTATTTGCTAAACTCGCAGTGAGCCAAATTGATATATTTTGATACACATTATTGTGAACAAATATTTTCAATAGGGTTGAGCACAAAACATAAAGAATATACTTTGATAACTGAAAGTGCCCATGCCTTTAAACAACCATTATACATTTCATACTCTTATAATCAAATTATAGTTAAAATGGTTTCCTATGTGGATTAATAACAATTATTGACCTTTCACTCAGAATCATGATTTTCTATACTCGTTTGTTTAACACTTTTTGCGCAAAATTTTACAATGTTATGACGGAGCTATCTCAAAATTCTAAGTAACCAAACCGTTATCTGATACTCACTTCCGTTTTCACTTCATCCCAATAAATCTGAAAATAAAAACAAAAAAAATTATAAGATCACAAACTTATCAGGTTTATCACCACAAACGGTTACACGATGTAAACAGTTGACTGGAACACCTATTCGTCCAAATCCTTGAGAATTATATATTTGTCAGTATAATGACTTTATTGGCCACAAAGATGAAATGTTGACCAAATTGCATTAAATTGTTCTGTTCACCATCAAAAGTCCACCTTTTTTTACTTAAGAGGACAATAGTACAAAATTATAGTAGTAGTAGTACTAAATTGGTAGTTGACCAATTTAGACAAATAGGTGGATAAAAGTGTTGGAAAAAAGTTTGGAAAATGTTGAAATCCAATAACAATGCAATGACTTTTCAACTTGAAATGGCATGAAAGACAAGCGATATCAATATAAAGTTAAGTAAACCGATATACAAAGTTTGGAAATGTCCTAAGAAACCAGGAAGTGTTTCGGTATAGTATATCTTGCTTGGATAATGAGCAAAGGTGAAAAATACACTTTTGGTCATATTTGTATGGCAACGAAACTATCATGACTCTGTTGCTCGACGAAAACAACAGTTTGTCAGTGAAAACGCAAATAGCTGCCAACAATGCAACAATATACTACGATTGATTACAGCAATCGACAACAAATCGCTTATTCACAAGCACTCGCACATCCAGGTGAATAAGTGAAGAAAACATTCAGCGGAGGTCCTATACTCTAGATGATTCACTTTTACCCAGTGGCCTAGTAATATAACTACTCTTTAGGCCCGCGACACACGTATTGAAAACATATGGTTATGCTGCAATATGGAAAAAATTAATTGTGTTATTGTTGTTCTGCAAAGGTTGTATGTTTTTTTTTTCAAAAATTATTATTTGTATTTAGATTATATTAGTAGAAAGTAGGTTTAGTAAACAAAGTACGAACAGGAAGAGGTGTGTAAACTACAGAATAAATTAACTTTACTCACAAACCAAGAAGGTTTTCCACTGGCTTTTCTCTGAAACAATAATTATAAAAATTAATTATGTTTAGTTTATTATATTTTTAAAGGGCATGTGACCATAATACAGTACCTGTACATTTTTAATTATATAAATTTACATACTATTATATACATTTGGGTTTAAAATAGGCTTAAACGATCCCGGGAATTTGTAAGCCGAGCGACGCCTCTTCTCTTGATACATTTCCTGAGTTAATATTATTATTTTTTTTTTACCAGTCTAGTCCCTATCATAAAGATGGCTTGGTTTTAATATAAAAAGAAATTAGTGTCTGTAAAAAAACCTAAATATATCTAAATCAGGGGAAAACTTCTTTTAATGGGTGTTTAATTCAACGAATTTCACAACAATCAACCTTAAATATGAAGCAAGAGTACTGTAGTTCAAAACAACTGTTAGGGGTTACACACACGTTTTACTGTATACTGTGTAGGGTTATGTATTTGCAAAGGAGATTCAGACAGTGTATAAATTGTGCCTGGTAGAAAGTAGGCCAAGTTAGTAAACTATGATTATAATTTGTTTTGACGAAAGAATGTAACGATTATACTCACCTTCAAATAAGCTTGAAATCCTGTTGTCTGAAAAAAGATTTTGAAACATATTTATAATACATTTTTTGTAAGAATGCAACATGTATCTATCATATTGGTAAAGCAACTATACACTATACTAAACTATACACTAAATGAAATGGGCGCTAAAATATGGCATTTTCCCTCAAACTGTCGGGGAGCGAACATTAGTGCAAACTTAAGTAGGTACCTGTCGTAGCTTTTCACCCAGATTTCATTGAAGTTTTGTAATCATAATTTAGGTATACAGTAGTAATGTAACAATAGTGATAATTCATGCAAAAAAGAACATTTTTACATCGCAACAGTTGTTTGTAGTACCCAGGAGTTATTTTTGAAAACCATGCTGGGAAGTTAAAATATGCAATTTCTAATAGTACAATTAATTGATCTGACAATTGATTTTTGAAAAATAAGGATTAATGAATTATAAAATACGCAATTTGTAATGTGACATATTTTATAGAAATTAAAATGACAATTGGGTCCAATATGATATCATAATATGTATTATATCATTCCGGAACCCTTAGGACTCACCCGACCTATGCCCGGACACAGTCGGCCAGTGTTGATCCGGTAGCCTTAGGACTCATCTGACCTATGCCCGGACACGGTCGGCCAGTGTTGATCCGGTAGCCTTAGGACTCACCCGACCTATGCCCGGACACAGTCGGCCAGTGTTGATCCGGTAGCCTTAGAACTCACCCGACCTATGCCCGGACACAGTCGGCCAGTGTTGATCCGGTAGCCTTAGGACTCACCCGACCTATGCCCGGACACAGTCGGCCAGTGTTGATCCGGTAGCCTTAGAACTCACCCGACCTATGCCCGGACACAGTCGGCCAGTGTTGATCCGGTAGCCTTAGGACTCACCCGACCTATGCCCGGACACAGTCGGCCAGTGTTGATCCGGTAGCCTTAGAACTCACCCGACCTATGCCCGGACACAGTCGGCCAGTGTTGATCCGGTAGCCTTAGGACTCACCCGACCTATGCCCGGACACAGTCGGCCAGTGTTGATCCGGTAGCCTTAGGACTCATCTGACCTATGCCCGGACACAGTCGGCCAGTGTTGATCCGGTAGCCTTAGGATTCATGTGAACTATGCCCGGACACAGTCGGCCAGTGTTGATCCGGTAGCCTTAGGATTCATGTGAACTATGCCCGGACACAGTCGGCCAGTGTTGATCCGGTAGCCTTAGGACTCACCCGACCTATGCCCGGACACAGTCGGCCAGTGTTGATCCGGTAGCCTTAGGATTCATGTGAACTATGCCCGGACACAGTCGGCCAGTGTTGATCCGGTAGCCTTAGGATTCATGTGAACTATGCCCGGACACAGTTAGTTGGCCAGTGTTGTTCCGGTAGCTAATGCTATTGCTTCGTTTAGCAAGCATTGTTCATTCGTAATGTTAACACTTCTCAGTACCTATATTCTATTCCAAGACCCTGCAAAAGTAGTATGATATTCTCTTGAGCAGTTATTTAGAATACATTGACCTTCAAACGAGTTTAATTTAGAATATAATAAAATATAAAATTAATAAATATATAATTTTATTAGGTAATTACACATTTTTAAACTTAGTTTATCAAACTTCAACTTACGCCTTCTGTTGGAAATGTAATTTCAAACAACTGAAACTAATAAAGCATAATTAGTGATGAGATAGTGCTTAATTTTATATCTTAAACAAAAATAAAAAATGAGGTTAGTAGATAACATTAAGAAAGTTTAACAATGAAATTTTATAACTAAAATAAAAAACGTGTTTAACAAACTATTATGGATACTGATCACAAGCTCAGATCAGAACAAATCTGTCAGATAAAAATCAGTTATCACATAGGCTATGTGTTTATATATATATATTTTTAGATAATCTAACACATTTTCCAATAAGTCAAAGAAATAATATGTTAAGAAAAGTAACTCATATACTACTAAGTATTTATTACCTTACAATTTAAGAAATGCCAGAAGCATTTTTCTTGCAAAAAAGAAAAAGAATACAAGACGGGATTGTTAAATCATTTTAATAGTTATTGTCCATGAAGTTGTTCAATATATCACAATTATTAAAAGACTTCACAACATTATAGGGGGTTAGTTGACTAGGTTAAGTGTTTCTTTATACCATAACAACAGGTTGTCGGGTCGATCTCGGGAGAATTCAGTAGCTTATAGATATATACTGTATTATCAATAAATTGAGAAGGGGACGCCACCTAGGTGCGTATTTTAACCCAAATATGAGTTGAATTGGAGTGTGGATAGAGGTGAGATGATCTTTGTAGCTTTTTTACTGACTAAGATAAGTTGTTTCTGTAGCCAGGATCGTTAAAAAAAGCAAAGATTATGGACAGCTAGGTCCAGATTTGAATTTACTGACTTTTCTTAAAATCGACCCTATGACCTTTTCATTGCCAGGCAATCACTCAAACCATTCAACTTCCCAGCCAGTTAGGTATCAAGTAGACCCTGCTGTCCTAAGATCATTATTCTTTTAATACGTGTATTTGGCTGAAAAGAAGATGATTAGTAGCAAAACGATCTTCTATGAATCAAGGTTTTAAAATATCTTGATGAATCAGATTCATTAAAACCTAATCGTGTTGGTGCTAAAGCATGTAGCCTTTAAGACTAAAGCAAAAAACATCGTCACCAAAGTAGCAAAGACAATGGGGGTGGCCCCTGAAGGGTCCAGTCCAACTCCACGCGGTGGTCACTTTTAGTGCCTAGTACAACTCCCAAAAGTAATGTTACACTTTTATTTGTTCATATTTAATTTATTCATGCGCCAGGATAGGTCAGGTAAGCTTAAGTTAATGATTATGGTTATAGCTTTGGAACATAATTAACACCACGCGGAGTTAAACATGTGAGGTGAGGGACCCGAAGTGTCCACCGAGCGGAGCTGGACAGTCGGGTTTGACAGATTGCTGACCGTTGCGGAGTTGGGATAAGCCCAAGAGATATGTAAAAATGGATTAGTTGTGAGATTAAATCTCTATATAGGAATTTAGGGACACCGAAACTGCCACGTCTTATGATCATAATCCCTACTGAAACTGTTACAGCAATCAGGAAGGATATACGGTTATTTTCGAGTGGGGTATCGGCTCGGCCAGGTAAGATAAGAGACTTATAATTCCCATTTCTGTCTTACCACTTTTCGTTAACATCTTAACAATACTTAAAATAAGTACGATGATTGGAAAAAAAGTGTTTGATTTGCACTTTCGTATTTATATTAAGGGAGCTATTTTTAATGTTATTTAAAGTTTTGGGTGAAACAACTGTTAGGGCTCTGAATAAACCGCACATTACTTCAACTTGTTTTGCCTATTCTCGTGTGAATATATTTAATATTATTTTAGTATTGCTTTTAAATGGTATGTTTTGATAGTAATACATACTAATTAACATATAAAAGTGTACTTCAACGACACGCACCTTTTACTAAAACATATTAAAATAAGGAACAAACTTTGCGTACAAAAGTGAAGATTTTTCAATAGAAAGTAATAGAATAGTTAATAATTATTTAGCACTACGTAAGCAAAAAGTGGTGTATTTATTCACCTAATTCAAACATTATATAGGAACGTACTTTATTATTAGTCATCACTCCTACAGCTCAACACCGACTGAGCCCACCCGGGCGTGAGTCTACGCGACAAAAGAGTGTCGCTGTCGCGTGACCGATCGGTCATCCGCGAGATATGAGGCGACTGTCGCGGTGCACAAAACCGGCCTTACTGATACTACACTTTAATTACAAAAATACCTCAGGTACATACAACAGCTGGTTATAAACGATGAACGTCGCGAGCAACACACGTGATCGCGGCGTGTTCCGTGATAATTTCCCACGATCGCAGCCACATCGATCATATCTATCGATCATATATTGGCAAGACTACAAGAATGAAGTGCCACAAGATAAGAGATATTTATGTGTAGTTTATTCTCATTAGTTACAGTATGGATTAGCCGAATCTTTAAAGAAACACGGTATAGACTTAGCTTTTAGGACAAATAATACAAGAAACAAACAAATGTTACAAGAATGGTTATCTGTAAGGGTGGCAGGTAAGTAGTATAAAAAATCTAATCTGACTATTTTCCTAGTGTTCGTGTGGGGAAAACGTCGCGTTGCACGTTCAAAATAAGATATAACGCCTGATAGATGAAAATCATGACCTTAATAACCCTAACACTGGTTTGGAAATCCTTCATACCTGAACAAAAGGCAATATCTGTAAATTAGCCACCCTGAAAGAATTTTGAAATTTACAAAAACCATATAAAAATTGCAGTAACGACTTATTTCAAACGACAAACTACATTTCAAATCACACGTAATGTTCAATAGTATTTTAAATCAGAGGATTGATCCCAGACCAAGGGGGCAAAGTACAGGTGATAACGATCCCGACGACACGACAACGCAAGGATGACTCCAAGCTACTGGCTCGAGTGAGGAAATGTGCGTTCAACAGGTCTGTTTATTTAAAAACCCCTATTTTAGTATGTGTATGTCACGTGTGACATTTTATGTTTTTGTGTGTCAACGACGCCATGACTGAACGTCTAATTATGGCACAGTGATGCTATAAAGGCCGTAACATTTGTTAACACTGCAGGAGCAGATTGAAGAATACTTTATTGATTTAGCCACAGGATCAGCTCAGGGGCTGTGGATTTTCAGGCACAACTCCCCCATCAGGACAACAAATGTAAGACTGAAGAAGTAAAAACTCTGATATTACATAGATTTAGGTTCTTCGCTTACGAATCATTTAGCGATAATTAAAAAACACACTCTTGCATTTACTATGAAGTTACTGCTACTTGTGTTGTTTATAACTAATGAATAATTAACACATATAAAAACTTTTAAGCATAACTTAATATTAGATTACTTACATTTGGATCTGGGTCCCATCGCAGATATGACTGGAAAAATAATTGTTTTAGGTTACAAAATTAATTAAACTGGATCTGTAAAAAACTAAATTTTTCTATCTTATTTGTTATGCAATTAAGCTTATCCTATATATAATACGAGTAAAGTTTGAATACTTGTTACTTCGATCTGGGAATCGGCTCTAACAAAAACGTTTTTATTTACGGAATAACTAAGTTCTGGGTCAAAAATTAGTTCTAGACCAGTGGTATAGCCAGAAAAATCTATTTTCGCCATAATATGAGTACATACTTTTGAAAATTTAGCATGGACCTTATGAGAAAACATTCCGCCATTATTGTCATTTGTTTACGTTTTAAGACATTACTCGACGTTCTGTACCCACGGGCACCTCAGCTTGCGCATGCACAGAAAGCTCTTGAAGCACTTTCCGAGGTAACTGTTGTACTTCTGATGTGTATTAGCTTCTGACATACAATTTTGTCAACTTGAGACAGAGAGAAAGAGGACGACTCGACTTTTCTCCAGTTCATTAAATCGTTTGATGTATAAGAATTTGTATTACTTTATAAAACTTTCCAGAGTGATGAGTTTCTAATCCATTAAAAAACTATTCTTACATTATCCTCAGCTATTATATTATTATTCTTATTACTGGTTATTTAATACTTTTGCCAATATAAACGAGCGATATATTTTATTTTTTATTATTTTTGATGCCTTTAATAATAATTATCATCACTAAATTACTCTTTTCGTTGGTTATCGAGTCGTGTCGTTGTCAATAATGTCGTCTGATTCTGACTGATGTCAGATGTTACACTGAATCGGTCACAGGGATAATAATTAATTGTAACCTACAACTAGCTGACCTAACTAAGTTTGAGTGTTGCTATTAGCAGTGTGGGATGATTGCACTGGACAGTTTAGCTATCTTTTTCAGAAAAATAAAGTTTAAAATAAATTAAACCCTAGGATTTGTTCTTAAGTTTTGGCCGTTTTGAGATGGTTGCTTTCAGGACTTAGTTAAGCCTAGCCTGAACAACTGGGTTGGTAGCTTGACTTTGTGGTTCATCCATGTTTAGTTTATTAACACTAATCAATGCCTAATCTAGATTATACGTGCCTTATTCTACTCCGTTTTAAAACTAATATACATATGCATAAGCTTTCATTTTTGTATTCAATACTGGGTACATCATTAAGGTAACTCGGTTAGGTTGCTTTTTATAAATGAATAATTTCATGAATCACTAATACCCTATATCATATAGGTGTGTTCAGTTATAGGTTTAATAATGACACTCTCTCAAAAAAGTACTAATACTAACCCAAATAAAATATATTTAGGTAGCTTTAGGCCTACAAAGGATGAGTGTTTATATTTATATCACTCATGTTTTTATCTCTGTGGTTATGTTTTAGTTATGTTTGCCTTAAGATGGCTATAAGTTTAGGACTAGATATCAAATAAACTCCCAATTAACTCATAGGACAGCCTAGTCCTTAATTTGTCAGTGTCAATAAAATAGTGCAATTGTATCGAGGACAACCAAACTTGTATATACAACCATGTTTATACCTAAGTTTCCTTTTTGGTAACTACCAACAAGGATCAACCGTATTGTTTTCAGTTAGAAAGTGTCCTGAGTTTCCGGAAAATTGTAACTTATTACATTTTAAAAATTAAGAGTAAATTAAAGGTTTCGGTTTTGGTTTCGGAGCGAGTCCAAGTTCTTGCAGTGACGAAGATTTTCTTACTGCTGATAGCCTTTTTTGAATTCTGCGTGAAAAATACTGAGTAATTTCTATCGTTTGGGCCATTTAGGGGAACCAAATTTTTTTTTAAAAACACTTTTATCTCTTCAGTAAACTATGATATTATTATTTTATAGAGAAGTTAAATAGATGTCAAAAAAATATCGCAAATTATTATTTTTGGGATAGAATTACATTGAGTAAAGAATGATCTCAGAGTATAGTGTAGTGATAAAGTTTCCCGAGCAAAGCTCGGCCTCCAGGTACTCTATATAAAATGAGTAAAGTTTGCAATCTAGTTATTTCAATTTCGGAATCGGCAGGAAGACACACTACTATACCTAGGGTATGAAAACTAAGTTCTGCGTCGAAAATATGTTCTGGGCCTAAGTGATAAGTTAAACATTTGTTAGTTTAATACTAAACTGAAAAAACAGCAGGTATTTGCAATTGATTCTGTTCATAAGTTTTTTCAAGGTGATTTTGGTTTATTCAATATACTGTATTATACTAATTGTTTTTTGTAATACATATAAAAGTTAAACTATGATCAATAATCGTAGTTTATGGTACTCATAACAAGCTAAACTATGAAAACTATTTTTTTCCTTAAAATCGTATTGATTAAATAGAGATTAAATTGATTTTGGAAAAATTTTGAATGAATATTTATTTAAGTTTATGTTTTTAACTAGACTTTGAACTTTACTTACATATATTACATATTAAGAAAATTGAGTTGCAAAAATCTTACTAGTCTGAAGTCTTAACACATATTTCTGTTCTTCATACAGGGAAGGCAGATCTTATGCACGGCTGCAATTTTTTACTGATTTCCAGGGATATGACTAAGAATAAAAAATATAATTTGGTTCTATGCTAAAAACTAACAAGAAGTATCACGAAACCCTATATATGGTTGAAATTTACTTCAAGACTGGAGCCCATCCCAGTTTTTGTGGTTTAATTGACTACAAGAGTGGAACTCACCCAGTATGTGTGGTTTAATTGACTACAAGTGTGGAACTCACCCAGTATGTGTGGTTTAATTGACTACAAGAGTGGAACTCACCCAGTATGTGTGGTTTAATTGACTACAAGAGTGGAACTCGGCCAGTTTTTGTGGTTTAATTTACTACAAGAGTGGAACACACCCAGTATTTGTGGTTTAATTTACTACAAAAGTGGAACTCACCCAGTATGTGTGGTTCAATTGACTACAAGAGTGGAACTCACCCAGTATGTGTGGTTTAATTGACTACAAGAGTGGAACTCACCCAGTATTTGTGGTTTAATTTACTACAAGAGTGGAACACACCCAGTATGTGTGGTTTAATTGACTACAAGAGTGGAACTCACCCAGTTTTTGTGGTTTAATTGACTACAAGAGTGGAACTCACCCAGTATTTGTGGTTTAATTTACTACAAGAGTGGAACACACCCAGTATGTGTGGTTTAATTGACTACAAGAGTGGAACTCACCCAGTATTTGTGGTTTAATTTACTACAAGAGTGGAACACACCCAGTATGTGTGGTTTAATTGACTACAAGAGTGGAACACATCCAGTATGTATTGGTTTAATTGACTACAAGAGTGGAACACACCCAGTATGTGTGGTTTAATTGAATACAAGAGTGGAACACACCCAATTTGTGTGGTTTAATTGACTAAAAGAGTGGAACACCCAGTATGTGAGGTTTAATTGACTACAAGAGTGGAACACACCCAGTATGTGTGGTTTAATTGACTACAAGAGTGGAACACATCCAGTATGTATTGGTTTAATTGACTACAAGAGTGGAACACACCCAGTATGTGTGGTTTAATTGAATACAAGAGTGGAACACACCCAGTATGTGTGGCTTAATTGACTACAAGAGTGGAACACACCCAATTTGTGTGGTTTAATTGACTAAAAGAGTGGAACACCCAGTATGTGAGGTTTAATTGACTACAAGAGTGGAACACACCCAGTATGTGTGGCTTAATTGACTACAAGAGTGGAACACACCCAATATGTGTGGTTTAATTGACTACAAGAGTGGAACACACCCAGTATGTGTGGTTTAATTGAATACAAGAGTGGAACACACCCAATTTGTGTGGTTTAATTGACTAAAAGAGTGGAACACCCAGTATGTGAGGTTTAATTGACTACAAGAGTGGAACACACCCAGTATGTGTGGTTTAATTGACTACAAGAGTGGAACACATCCAGTATGTATTGGTTTAATTGACTACAAGAGTGGAACACACCCAGTATGTGTGGTTTAATTGAATACAAGAGTGGAACACACCCAGTATGTGTGGCTTAATTGACTACAAGAGTGGAACACACCCAATTTGTGTGGTTTAATTGACTAAAAGAGTGGAACACCCAGTATGTGAGGTTTAATTGACTACAAGAGTGGAACACACCCAGTATGTGTGGCTTAATTGACTACAAGAGTTGAACACACCCAATATGTGTGGTTTAATCGACTAAAAGAGTGGAAAACCCAGTATGTGAGGTTTAATTGACTACAAGAGTGGAACACACCCAGTATTTGTGGTTTAATTGACTACAAGAGTGGAAAACACCCAGTATTTTGTATGTATTTCAAACCAATGATGCTTCTTGGTCTCTATGCCGAGCATAGGTTTAGGATGCATAATTAATATGCTTAGTGATAAAAGCTAGAATCAAGCTATTAAAGGCTTTGCTTAAATTGAAAAATTTACCCAATTGGCAAGAAAGGAATTTATCTTAAGCAGCTCTTAAAAGAATAATTAAGGTTTCAATATAGCTTGTGAAATAATGGCAGATTGATGTGCTTGAGACTTTGAATCACTACCTATCATCATCGATTAAAGAGTACATCTGTATTATAAATAGATTGTCTACACTTTAATCCATGGTAACATATGCATTTTAATATATTTTCTAACGCTTAAAGTATTTCAGATGTATATATTATCAGCACACCAGTTACAGTAGACCCTAAACCAGGCTTACCTCATCTTTCGATTCAATTCTAAAACCAATCCAATTTAGTTTGTATTTCTGTACTAACTCTATCGAGATACCATCTTTAGCGACAGTTAAGAAAACCCCATTTTTTATGTTCTTCTTTGCAAACTCCGCCGCAGCATTAGTCTGAAAATTTTCAACATATTTTTAGTTATATGAGTACTGAATTATGCTTTTACTTTTCATCATTAAAACTATAATTTTTATTTAGTGTGCAATGTATAAATATATTCGCTTTTCTAAATGAGACAAAATTCAGATTGCCATTTTGAGAATCCACACTCGAGTAATGCTATTTTGAGACCATTACCAGGAATACAAACTGTAGCAATAGGCCTATTTGATGGTCTCGATATGTACAATGGATGACGAAGGAATTTCAGAAAGATACTAAGACGTACATCATTGGTGTGTCATAGTTCAACGTTTGACCAATCTATCAATATCCCTTTACCAGTTAAGTTAATTCTATTAGGGATTTTTATACAATAAATGCAGGATACTAAAAAAGGTTGAAACCAATACTTTATGTAAGTACTTTAGGTAGTGTATATACCTATATAGAAAATGCTTTTAAAATGCAACATCAGTCAAAAGTTACATGATTACATACAAGGAGATAACTTACCTTGTATTTTTCAATTTCCGTTTGTTTCACGTGAATAGCAAGTACTTTGTCCTTGTAGATTGCATGCCTTGATTCATACTCCTCCTAAAAAAACAAGGGTAAATGTCACATTCACAAAATAAATTTTATCAATTCTTGGACAGTACTGCCGGTCTGTTTATCATAATCGATTAAACATCGTATTACGCCATTATTAGGTCACAGATCCAATGTTTTTCTCAATCAAAAAATTATTTATGAAAATGGGTTTTTTAAAGGGAGAAAACTAATGTTTCACATCAATATTTGCGCTCATGGGTTAACAAACAATTAAAACGGCTGATTGTTTTAGCTAACTAACCTGTATTACCCAATGACCTTTGAACACAGTACTGTGGCTAAAATATTTTTTTATAGGGTAGAGCACAAAAGTATACTTTGATTACATAAAGTATCCATGCTCATGATTTTAAGTAGCCATTATTAATGATATACTATAGGAATTAAATTATAGTTCTGGTGCTTTCCAAGGTGAATTAATAATTAATTCTTAATATCTTTCTTTTTTTAAGAATTGATCAAATTAATATCTTTCGCTCAGAATCATGATTTTCTAAACTCATTTGGTTACAAGTTTTTTGGCGCAAACTTTTACAATCTTATGCCAGAGCTATCTCTAAAGTTTTACCCGTAAATATTTTGAGCATTAAATCCAAAATTAAAATGCTTAGGCCTATTATAAATTGTATAAAAAAATATCACACATATGAAATAATGATTTATTCCACCATAATTACATAAAATACAAATCAAATAAAAACTCGGAATTACGTTGCCACAGAAAACAGTTAATGATATCCATTATCTATCTCAAAAGCTTAAGTAACCGCATGGTTATCAATACTTACGTCCGATTTCAAAACATCCGTTTCAATCTGAAATAAAAAAAATCACAAAATAACGTCTACCAACTTATCAAAGCTTATCACCACAAATAGCTTAAGAAATGTTCTAGAAATCATCATACTATGCTTCATGAATCACCGCAAGTAACGCTGCCTTCTTCTGCACCGCTATTGACTCCAACTACTGTCAAGCAATCTACCTTACCTGAGAGTTCTACATCAGCTCACACAGCCTCACACAGTCACCGCACCACCACTCTTCTTGGCACCGCTGCTATCCAGATAAGAGATTCTGCAGGAAACTACCACACAATACGAACTCTAAGCTACACAATGTTAACAGTTGATGCCAACTGGCACACCTATTCGCCCAAATCCTAAAAAATTGGATCTTTGTAGTATTGTTCGCAAGGATGAAATGTTGACTAATTAAAAACACACCATCCTTCTCTAGTCTCTTCACAATCAAAACTCCATCTCTGTTTTACTAAAAAGGATCATAGTAAAAGATTATCGTAATTGTCAAATTTAGGCGGATGGCATAAGTGTTGGACAAAACACACTTAAAAATGTTAAGATATAATAAAAACTCAATGTTATTTTAACTTGTAATTTCATCACCGTTAATGAATTGACCAAACAGTATTACTAATACGTATAAAGACGTATTAGTAAACCGGAATCAAGCAGTTGGAAGATTCCTAAGCCGCTCCAATGATGAGCAAAATTTAAATACACCTTTGGTCATATTTTGTTACGTTTTATCACCAAATCTTTTGCTCTACGAAAATAATAGTTTGTCAGTGAAAGTACAAATAGCTACCAACAATGCAAAAATACACTACGATTGATTACAGCAATCGACAACAAATCGCTCATTAACAAGCACTCGAACATCCAGGTGAATAAGTGAAGAAAACATTCAGCGGAGGTCCTATACTCTATCTAAATGATTCACTTTTACCCAGTGGCCAAAATATGACTACTCTTCAGGCCCGCGACAAACGTCTTGAAAACATCTGGCTTGGCTATACATTGCAATATGGCGAAAATAAATTGTGTTATTGTTGTTTACAAATCAAGATTCATAAGATATTCTTATATTAAATGGCGACGAAAAACCCGATAATCCTTTTGTTTTATAGCTTGAGGTCACATGAAGTAAATACAGTCAACATTTATGATGGTAATACAAATATTTTCCAGCCTAGTCACCATAAAGATGGCGTAAATAATTTTAAACGAAAGGTGAGGATTATCATAGTGATTTACCAAAAACAAATAAAAATTTCGAGTCAATGAAATAAAACGATTGTCACTTTAAAAATTAGAGTTAAATCATTTTGTTTATTTTAATGTTGAAAACAACGGCTTTAGTATTTCACTAAAGGTTGATAGCATATTTTGTATTGTATTTTTTTTTTGTTGTTTTAGTGGTATTTAGATTATAAAGTAATAGAAAGTAGATTGAGTAAACAAGTAAACCAAGTGTGAACAGAGGTGTGTAAACTACAGAATATAAATAAATGACTCACCTCCCAAGACGTTTTCCCACCGGTTTTTTCCTGAAACAATGATAGACTTGATTATTTTTTTAAAGGGAGTTTACATTAATGGCGTACACATAATATATTATACTAGGGAACCCGTGCGGCTCATTGGGCCGCATAATAAGAACAACAACGTTGAGGAAATTTGAGTAATTGTAGCAAAATTCTATAAGTTACTAAATAAATTTATAGAAATTGATTTTAATATATCTAATTCTTCTACATTTCTGCTCTCAGTTTTCATGAATGCTAAACATTCTCCATCAATTCCAGTGAACATGTCTGTAATATATTGCAACAAAGCATGAGACCTGCAGATAATGTTTTGTTGCCTTACTGATAATAAGTGTAAAGCAAATTGAAGTTGGGCCACTTTATTTTGTTAAGCAGTAGTTCTTTATTTTAATTGAGGCGTCCCTCTAAACCAACTCTTTTCTCTGTTGGAAAATAGTAGACGATAGGCCATTAGATCCAATCCTGAAGAGTGGGGTGCTATCACATTCTTCAGGTGTGATACTAATTTTAGGTATACCACAATCCCTGGGTTACTAAATCTGGGCAATCATCATCTGCTTTGAATATAGCATCAACAACATATAAAGTTGGCCACTTGCAACGCCTTTATATCTAAACTTCTGCCAGAGTATACGCCTAGCATCTGCAAATCCTCACTTTGTTGAAATGGAGTTTCTGTCAAATGTTTTTAAGGCTTGGAAATATGAATTTACAACTCTTGAATGAAATTCGGATAGCAGGTTTCATTTTCTCACATTGAGCTGCATATTTCACGTACTTCTTCTGAATCATAAAAATAAACTCGACTGTGGTGACTGTTTCAGTTCTGTAATGAACTTGACCATTGAATATATACAAAATACCATTCCCTAGTTTTTGAACTAATATTGCCACTAACTCTTACCAAATGAGTTGTTGCAGCTTTTCTTTTGACTACAAAATGGAGGCCATTTAAAATATTTGATGCCAAATTTCCCAAAAAACCGTTACCTTTACGAAAAACTTGCAGCACATAAAAAGTTAGTACATTTTATTTAATTTTCAATGATACTTTATTTCTTAAGAATGGATAAATAATGACAGAGAATCGTGTTCTTATCGTAATGCATGACCACCTTTCTCCATTTAAACAATGGTATACTCCTTTTAAATTGTTTAAATATCTTTACAATCATCTGTACGTCAATCAGGAGTTTTAAAACATAACAGCTGATTGAATAATTTGTTTTTGTTATTTATAAAGTATTGTTGTCTAAACATTACTGCAAGTCTTTACTAGTTGCTTACGATTCTTACAACCTAGATTAAGTCATTATTTATTTTGTATTTTTCACGTTATTAAGATGACTATACTGAAGGTGAGAAAACACATCAGAGAAGTGCTGCGATATGGTTTATTTTTTATGGCTCGTGGCAGTGTAAGGGAAACGGCTAGATTGTATGCAGAACACTATCCGAACAGGCGATATCCTAATGGACCTTCAATGCTGTATAGGCAATGTCCAATGCCCATAGGACATTCGGTATTCAGACATGTTCAGACAACAATACTTTTATTGAATAAACTATGCAGAGGTATGTTGACTAAAGAAAGTAACGATTTTACTCACCTTCCAAATCTCTATCAATTCTGGGTTCTGAAAAAGATTGTCAAACTTATTTGTGGGAAGTGATATTTGTATGTAACTATTAAATATATTATTTAACTATATCACAATTAAATGATTTTACCTACGACCGTTTTTTAACTAACCGTTACAGTTCAGTTCTTAGAATTAAAAATATTCACTTGTTAAAAAAATAGCATTGTTTTTTTTTTCTTAACAACACCGGTAACGGACCATTGAGGCTCAAGGATCAAGAGAAAAGAAGTAAAATTGTAATGCTTCGTGTATCAAATGTAGATCCTGTAACGAGTTATTTTCCTAGGGGGGTATATTTTCGTTATTTGGGCCGCGCGTATGTTGAGGTAAGCAAGCGGCGGCGGCGAACCTGGCTAGCGCCCTTTGACCCGGCTTATCAGTTCGGATAAGCTTGGGTATCCTGGGACTACCGGATAGCCGAGAAGGACATTCGAGTCGTGGATCACGAGCAGTAAGGAAGAGTTAGCGTGTGTCTAGTGAGACGTCCAGTGATTTGGGTGACATCGGAGAGTGGTGATACCGGTGAACAGTGTTGGTGTTAAGTTGGGTGTTAAGACCCACTGCTGGTGAGTGGACGACGTTCTTTTGATTTTGGTTAAAAAGCTGATATTATTAGTTTGAATATATTAATATCTGATTTTATTGCGAGAGTTAGAGTTGTAACCGTGCTGGTCAAAGCCTGACGGTAGTTAGGATTTATATTAGTCAGGAATAATATTAAAGTGTATTCCTGACGGTTCTGGGCAGGTGCTAGAGCGCAAATAATATAATTTATTGACTGTGGTAGATATTATTTTGCGTTGTACCAAGAGTTAGTTACACTACTAGTAACTCTGAGGCCCGACAAACCTAGGCTGCACGATTTAGCGTGCGTAGTTGGAAGCACGTGGCCAGTAGGCTAGTAGCTAATATTATTAGCCTATTAACAGTAGCCCAGCTAACTAACATTAAGTAGGTAGTAGCACAAGCAGTAGCAGTAGTAGGGTTGTTGTTGATTAATCATTTGATTAACTTAATTTAACCTGAACAGCTGGTTTCGTAATCCAACACGTTATCTCGGTAGCTTGGGTAGCGGAGTACCGGCTATCAGATAATATATTTATCTAGTGTTTGGAACATATTTAATATTTATTTATCTGCTACTAAGTAGCTCAATAATTTGATAGTAGTGCAATTGGCATTTAGCTTGGCTTGTTTGGCTTGGTATTTATTGAGACCAGCTACTAGTGGTGTAGTCACTCTACCTATAGTGCACTTGTATTGTTATCTGGTATTATTATTGAGTGAACTGTTTGATTGTTAGCTTGGGCAATAGAGTTGTGTATTGGATTATAGTGGCCTAGTAGACCCCACCTGGTGATAACTCGCGTTGTGGTTTTTGTTGGCAAGTTGTCGTGTAACTCACCGTGTTTTAGGCACTCTGGGCTTAACTATTGGATAGTTAGGACGAAGCCCGAGTTGCGTAGTCAGCAACGACCCCCTAGGAGAGTGGAGAATCGGCGTAGGCCTGGTAGTGATTATTGCACGTTTGTTTTGGTGACTTGTTTTTGACTTGTTCACAGTGCCCGTGTATGAGCCAGTCCTATACCGGTTAGACCCGGCTATTGGCCTAGTGGTTTCCCTGACCTTATCGCAGACCCTGGAACTTTACCCAGCCATTGTAGGCTGAGCTATCCTCGGCAAACGGTTGCGACTGCACTTACTTTTAATATTATTTTTTCCAGTGCAGAAAATTTCGTCGCAATCCAATCAAAATAGAATAGTTATAAATGTTTATTTGAATAAATAGTATATAAGTAATTTATTATAATCAGAGGAAGCTTCAACTTTGTCGTTACAAGTCTGTTCAATATGTTGCAAATTTTTACTGTTGTATTCGCCTCCGTATTAAGTTATGTTCGTATTTCATTGGTACACAAACGTCAGGGCTCATCTGAGTTAGACATTAAGCATTAGGCTAGATAGGGCGAACTATCTCTGGGTTAGTATGCCAGTTTCACTACCTCAAAAGTGACATTGGTTTGTAAGGTTACAATCTCCAAATCCAGACAGTGTTAGGCATAAAACAGTTTTGCCAACAGATGATGAATTATTATGTTTTTATTACTTTGAGTAACAATTTTTGTTTGTTTGTTCAGTTAGCACAAGCACAAATAGGTATAGTATATATATAACTATCTTTTATATTCAAATTCTCAGTATTTTCTATCCCAAGACCCAATAAAATTAGCTTGCATGAAATCCTCCCGAGAAGTGATTTATTGGCATTCAAAAGGGTCATGGTGGGTAAGCCTCTGGATCGTAAATTGCAATATAAAAATGGTTTATTTTACCTTTTTGTGTCAAACGATCCGTGTGTAGTCAGTGCAACTACAGCTGGTTGCGTCATGACTGCTGGCAACATTCACGCGACACACGACAGCAGTCATGACACAACATCCATCGGCGCCTGTCTCGTGTGTTCGTCACTTGGCCGAGTTCGTAAATTCGTGTTATTTAAATGTTTTTTGTGTATTACGTGTATGTAGACATATTTATTTCGAAAAGTTCATCTATGAATGAATGCTGTTTTATCTAACGTTCTACCAACAACCTGAATATTGCCCTAGTGGTATGAAACAGCTGTAGTTGCACTAACTACACACGGATCTTTTGACGCAAAAAGGTAAAATAAACCATTTTTATATTCAAAAGAGTTTTGTTTAGAGTGCTTTATAAAGTAATTACACGATTTTAAACTTAGTTTATCAAACTTATGAGTATCAACAACTTACGGTTTGTGGTGGAAAGTCGACTTTTACCCTCTGTAACTAAGAAAACAAATTGGTGATAAAATCATTTTTAATTATTTTATATCTTGTAAATTACAAAAATTATAATTTAATGGCGGAAAACGTTAGTTAATTTCAACATAGAATATCATACATGTAAAATATGAAACAAGTGTTTTACAAATTATATTAGTTATTGATCTAAAACCTTTCCATTGTCAGATCAAACTCATTTTATCACTTAGGCTATGTTTTTAAATTTATAATTTTGTTGATAGCGTAACGCATTTCCCAGCATTCAAAATGAAAAAGTTTGGAAAAACTACCTTTTACTACTTAGTATTTAATGTTATATAATTTAACAAATGCCAGGAGTGGTGTTTGTTTTCTTACCCAAATGAACATATTGTTAAACAAAAATTAAAAGACAGGACTAATTGATAGTTTAATAGTCTTGGTTTACGAAATAGTTCAATATATCACAATTAAATGATTTTACCTACGACAATTTTTTTTTTTTTTTACTAGCCGTTACAGTTTAGTTCCTTGAATTAAAAGGAGTCACTTAACAGCATTGCTTTTTTTTGGTTTTACTTAACAACATGGGTAACGGACCATTGATATTCAAGACCTGAGAGAAAATAAGCAAAATTGTAATGCTTAAAACTTCAACCAATCAGCTGTTCAGGCCAACTTAATGGTTGTGTGGTGCAATTAGTCTTTAGTACACACTCTCGCATTTACTATAGACTTCACAGCTACTCGTGTTGTTTATTAAAAATCAATTAATACATAGAAATAGTTGAACAAAACTAAATATTATAAAATCGTCTTACCACCGCAGCCGTCTCCAGTACTAGAAACACCTGGAAAAATAACTGTTTTACATTTCAAAATTAAATTAACTTGATCTGTAAAAACTGTGTTTTCCAAATTTGTTATAATGCAATACTTTTTATACAAAATGAATAATGTTTTTAAGCCTGTTACTTGGATTTCGGATCGGATACACCCTTATGTTTTTGGTATATAAACTAAGTTCTGCATCAAAAATGAGTTTTAGGCCAGTTTTATAGCCAGGAAAAAAACTGTTTTCACCACAATACGCAAGCAAACTTTCGAAAATTTACCAAGGGCCTTTTGGGTTGTCAAGCTGCCATGACGATTTTGCAAGAATATACAAAATCCTAACACACCTTTATATGGAGATGAAGTTATGAACAATTCAATCAAAACATTTAAACAACGAGTATATTACACTAACAATTTATAATCAATCAGATATTTTTCCAGCAGTGAAATTAATAAGAAAAAATTATTAATTTAACTCATACTTTTTTTAATAAGCAGTAGATTTAGGGTTTTTATTTTGGCTCTGCCATTATTATTTCATGTAAAATAAGGTATAAACAAAATTGTGTAATATTAAATATACTGCATTTTAATTATATTGGTATTTTACCGATCGTATTTCCCTTGGCCTACATAGACCTCTGTAGTTTGAGACGTTTTAATTTTCTTGGACCATAAACCTATACATTCCAATGAGTTAACTTGCGTTAGCTGAAACTCCATTTCAGGCCTGCAATAGCTATATTTTCTGTTTTATAACAGAACATCTTGAAATTGGCTGATTAATGTTGCTTTGAGTATTTTCAGGGTTATTTTTATATACCTTCCTAAAAATATTCAGTGATAATTCAATTTAACATCTACAACAAACATCATGTTCCTTTGTAATACGATGTAAACTACAATAGACAGTAAAGCAATGTACTGTTTAATACATTACACCATACACAAACTAGTGAGCAAACAGTAACGTTATGGCATTTTCTGTATTATATAAACAAATATCACCCATCTTATGACACAACCACCTTTCACTTAAAGCGTTTTAAATGAAAAATATTTATTCAACCGATTTCCAGTTAGTCCAGATTCGTATGATTTTTTAGCTTGAATGACTAGATTAATATCCTTAAGTACGACTTTTATTAGTTCATAAAATAGCTCACGGAATTTTAAATCCTATACGACCTTCAACAATATTTGATCAAATTAAAGCACGAGGATATCCCACTTACCAGAACGGACATCCAAAGAATATGGTGGAAGGGCTCCATGTTGAAAACAGTAAACTGTACTGACTTGCATGCTAATTTATACCTGTTAGAATTGACAGGTTTCAATATATCAAATGTGTAAATGACGTAAATGTAATAATTGATGAGTTCATCTGCTGTGGAGCACGTAAACAAGTAGGCAAGTGTGATATGGAAAACTTTTGTTGTTTAAGGAAATTTTTTTGTGTTTTTGGGTGATATTTTGGTGGCAAGCAAAATAAACCTAAATTATAAAAAAAATTATTTTGTTGGAATAAAAAACAGCAAAATCCACAGCAGCTTAAAAAAAAATGTATATTAAGTTGCTAAAATGTGTAATCTGAAAATGATTAAAGAACAATCACTGAGATTATATGAAAAATGAACATGGGGTGGAATTCGATATTTCAGGGGGGAGGTTTACCATTGTAAAAGGTCGCTTTTCGAAAAGGGTGCAAGACCTACAATCGTGCCAAATTTCAGAACAAAAAATGGGAAAACGTGATATAGGCCGATGCACTTGTGGTAACTTAAGGATTGTTATAAGGGGCAAATATAATTAGGAGAAGGGAATTTTGATATGGTCCGTTAGCAGAAATACAGTAAACTGTGTTTAGTTTCAATACTGTTGCGCCGATAGGATAGGTAAAGAGTCTGTTATAACTTTGTAAAAGAAGAAAATTATTTTAAATGTGACATAAAATTTAGGCCTAAATTTTAGGGGCAAGGAGTAAAGTTACGATAAAACATGTAGTTATCAAAATTTAAATTAAACTAAGGAGAGTACAAAGCATTATTAATATTTGAAAAAAAAAATACTAAATTGAAAAAAAATCAAAAACCATTTAAAATTTGATAGAAATGTACAAGTTTTTGAAAGTAGGGCGATTTTTTGGGGTGAACTAGTGCGGCCTTGGGTGAAGGGATATGATTTTCGGTAAACGCCAAAGAGGATTTTGTAGAAAATTTAATTCCTGACCATGAAAGATTTTTCTAATCTTTGCTATCTTTTAGCGTTTTTGAGTTATACCCGTTTAAAAAATCGTGTTTTGTCGTGTTCAGATGTCCACCATTTTGGATTTTTGGAGGGGTGAAAATTGGTGAAATTTAGCACTTTTGAAAATTAGATAACTTAGGGTGATATTCCTCACCCTATTTAAACTTCAAGTCTCTAGCACGTGTCTAAACGATTCAGATGATCATTCCAATGTCTTTAAATTTCTATGTTATTCTCCATAAGAATAACATGGGGTTCGTAAAAGTGGTAAAACCTTTCAAGTTTTGACATTAAACTAAGTTTTGGGGGTCAAGGAGTAAAAGTACGTAAAACATATATGAGAACATATATAAGTAAAATTTAAATTAAACTAAAGAGAATGCTAAGCATTAATAACATTCCCCGTGTGGTACCGGGTCAGAATAGGACCACAGCCTTCTCGGGCTTGTCAGGCGACTAAAAGGGTGACCCCCGGCACGTCAGTTATCCTGTGCTGGGCTTACGGAGGTCGGGCCCTGGGGAATTTGGGTAGGGATTTTTGTCCCCGAGTGTATACCCGTTCTTGACTGATTCCGGGCCGCTCCTTGCCGCACGATGCACTGGAATAAACACGATGGCTTTTAATGAAACCCCCAAAACACATTTTTGATTAAGAGCTCAAATGAGAAAGAAAAGACGTTGGAAGTGGAGCAGAACTCTTTTGTTCGTAGCTCCACGGTTCAGAG
The DNA here is from genome assembly GCF_028750875.1 of Macrosteles quadrilineatus. Classification (NCBI taxonomy): domain Eukaryota; kingdom Metazoa; phylum Arthropoda; class Insecta; order Hemiptera; family Cicadellidae; genus Macrosteles; species Macrosteles quadrilineatus. The sequence continues at coordinate 25,141,051 of NW_026542598.1, forward strand.
CTCACTATTACCAAAAAACGTGAGGACATCTCCGCCTCCTAGACCTTTCAAATGCACTAAGGAGTTCCCCCATTTAGGATCTCCTTCGGCAAGTGGAGCTGGGAAAGATGCAGATAAAGTTGGGGATGCACACGTCGAACTGATGGCGTTGCAAGCAACATTCCTGCCAATCAGTTCTGCTGTAGGGATGCCGGGGAACCGTTCACAGTAACGTTGCGGTCGAAAGACTCTGAGATGGTCCTTCTAAGTCAGGAATAACGCTCTTAGTCAGTGAACAGTACCAGTACCATGATAGGGACCCATCTTTTTGGTTCCCTGATAGTCTTGGTACTGCTGCATTCTGGGCGTGTAATGCAGCTTAAGTAAGTTGGATCCTTACAGAGTGGCTAGGAGGTTTCTTCGTAGAGCCATCAAGCTGAGTAAATGCAGTTGAGGTCGATTCCAACCCTTGTGGCCAGGGCTATTAACTTGTAACCAAGAAACTTGGCAACCACTCACTACCTTCCGTCATGAACGCTATGGAGAGGATAGTTTTATTTTTATTTTTTATTTTATTTTTATTTATTTTTATTAATTTATTATTATTTTTATTTTGTTTTATTTTTTATTTTATTTTTTATAGTTATTTGTTTTATCATGAATATTGTATTGACGCTATTTATGTATATTGTGTACTAAATTAATAAAAGAAAATTTGATTTGATTTGATTAGTCAAGTCTCTTTTCCCGGCTCGCACGTTACGCCCACTGCGGGATTTTGAAAGGGTGGATGACGTCCCACTTTTCAGTCTTGAAGAAATGAATCCGGCCGTCCTAACCCTGAAGAACAATAAGGTCCCTGGACCTGATGGGATACCCGGCGAAGTCCTCAAGAAGGTTTTGACTACTAACCCCTTGATCCTTTTGAGTCCCAGAGGGGAGGTAATTGCCCGGTGTTAGACCCGGCACTTCAGGTAGGCCACAGTTATGGCCCCGTTTATGCACCAAGTGCGGTAGCGGTAGCGACAGCGGGAGCGTTTTCTAACACCATTGAGTTAAATGGGGCTGTTTATGCACCAAGAGCGATAGCGATAGCGGTTGACCTCCCGCTGCGATTTCTAATTCGCCCGCTGTGTAGTTAGGAATCGCAGCGGTTGCTTGGGCTGAAGCCAGGGTTGCCAACTTGACCCACGCGCACGTGCACTTAGGACAAATAGTTGTGTTAATTATTTCGCAGAGTTTGAGTTGGCAAGACTGTGTCCCCCTTCCATTCTCCTTTAACCAACCGCTACCGCTATCGCTCTTCGTGCATAAACAGACTCATTTACAGCGGGAGCGGGCCCGCTATCGCACCGCTCCCGCACTTGGTGCATAAACGGGGCCTATGGACGACTGGTAAGCGCCAGCCCCTTAGGGGGAGCCTCCAGTGACACTCCCTCCATTCAGGGTGGGGGGGGGGTGTTTAGCTCTCAGTGACGCCGTTAACTCCGCCTCTCCTCACCTACCTGTAACTGTGGTTGTGACTTGAGTTCTTCGGGCTCGTCCTACCTGTTGTGTTCGACTGACATTTTGTGAGGCATATCCTCGACTTTGGAAGTAGCCTCGTCCTGGGAGGTGAAAAACCTAGCCCCCAAAGGGGAGGTAACTGCTCGGTGTTGGTATCGGCATTTTAAAGTAGGCCACAGACATGGACGACTGGGCATTGGGTCCCAGTGACATTCCTTCATCCAGGATGGAGGGGTGTTTAGCTCTAGGAGAGATGGAAGTGCATCATATTCTCTAACCTACCTGTGTCTGTGGTTCTTTGGGTTTCGGCCTGCTTGTTGTGTGCGACCAGCATTCAGTGTGGCAAATCCTCGACTTTGGAAGTAGCCTTTCCTGGAGGTGAAAACGGGCAAGTACCCGTAGCTCACGGGGACACTCAAGGGAAACGTAACTTTCCGCAGTGTGAGGGTAACGGTTTGTAGGCACTTATGCAAACCAATCCCTGTCTCTGAGCACGGACGGTATGGTTATCTTGAGTGTGGGGGGTTCTTCCCGGAACCTCAATTGAGTCAAGGGTGTCTCCACCTCTGGTGGATAGGTTCATCCGGGTGGGTCCCACTTCTATACCTGCCTCCTTTTGGGAAACCCTGATGGCCTGGCAGTGATGTTGGGTCTGACGGGCAAACGAAGTAGATCGGGTGCTGGGTCCGAGCCCGCCAGGGGTATCTGGGGATCTATCGCTCTGGTTATCTCTGGTTTCCCAGCAACTGGGTAAGGCCTCGATCGGGTAGTGGTGTAAATGGGAGGTTGGGGTTCCCCCGTCAGCGTGCTGACGGTCCCCTTCCTTCTGGCTATGATGGCGGGTTCTGCCTGTCAGGGATTAGATAGGTCCCGAGTGTTGCTTGCACTAAATGCGTCGGGGCGCTCCATTATGGTCCTCTAGGGCTTTGTACCTGGTGGAACCCAGGTGGAGTGACGCTTAAACAAGCAGCCGGAATCCCTGGTTAGGATTGAGGGGCAACCCTCTTTCCGAAGGGTCTGCTTCGGCAGCCGGCGAGCCTGATGACCTTAAGTCATCCGCCCATGATGTGCTAAAGGTTGATGCGTAAGCTTCGGCCTACATCATGGGGCCCGGGTATGTCTCACGATAGGTACCGGGTATGTAGTCAGGGGGCTTCGGCTCTCATGACAAAGAAATAATAATAAATAATATAATAATAATTGATCCTTTTGAGCATGTAGAACGCTAGGCGAAAGGAGTTTTCCCCTCGTGCTGGAAAACAGCTAGGTTTGTGCTTGTTTGGAAGGGGAAGGGAGACCCAGATCTGCCATCCTCTTACAGACCTCTGTGTATGTTGGATACGGCTGGCAAAGTCCTCGAAAGATTGATCCGTTCCCAGCTGAATGTAGCCGTGGTCGCTGTGGAGGACCTGTCCCCTCGTCAGTATGGATTCAGGATGGAACTATCTACGGTTGACGCTATTGAGAAGGTGAAGCAAGCCTTGATGAGATTTTAGGATTTTAACCACTACTCTCGTATAGTTGTGCTGCTCGTAACACTCGATGTGTGAAATGCATTTAATTCCGCGAGGTGGTGCGATATGCTGGATTCTCTAGAGAACACCTTCCACGTTCCGGCATACCTCATGCGCATCATAGAGGATTATCTCCGGTTCCACCTCCTCATGTATGACACTAAAGGCCCACGGACGATGAGTGTCACTTCCGGTGCTATCCAATGTTCCATACTCGGCCCAGACCTCTGGAATGTCACTAATGACAGCCTGCTGAGGTCTGAAATGCCTGAGAAAACGGCTTTGGTTGGGTACGCAGCCGACTTTGCAGCTTTGATAGCTGCACGTGGCGTTGAGCTGGCTCAGCTAAAGCTGAACCGAGTTATGCGTACCATAAACATATGGATGGCAGACCACGATCTCTTGCTCGCTTTGTGGAGATCATGATATTGACAAAAACGGATTGACACAATCGTTCCGTTAAGGGTGGGGGCCGTCGTACTGCCAAGTACTTTGGGGTTATGGTGGACAGCAAGCTTAGCTAGCAGGATCAGATCTTCCTTACGGTGGACGGCCGCTGGGGTGGTTTCTTCTGTTAGCCGGTTGATGACCAATGTCGAAGGGCCTCTTATTTAGATGTAATACTATTTTATAAAAAAAATATATTAATTTGACTCTGAACTGCTAAAAATGCATAGCTAGTAATATTTATCAAAGTCTATAGAAAATAAGAAGAAAATTTACATTTAACTGTAGGCAATTACAACCCAAATATTTTACATAATTTCCATACTTGCAATCTTTTGATTATTCATACTGTATTTTTAATAAGTAGCCTTCAATACATTTGACGGGCTACCATTTTTGATAGAGAAGAAATAGCTAATTCTGGTCTTCACAGTTCTCTCAGTTTTTGTAAATGATTCTTCAATATGAGGCGTCTCTTGATGGTTGTTTATATTTAAAAAAATTAGTGTGCCCCCATTTTTGGGGACACTCTAAATTTTTAAAATCATAAAATTTGACTTCCTGCTAAGACTGAATGTCCACTAAAATGATATCTCTGTATACCACTTAGAAAATAATTAGGGTCTTGACTTTTGATACCCTGTATGTATTGGTCTCAAAATACTCCTAGAAATACCGATTTTAATTTGAGATATTGATCTTGTATATTAATGTATTGTATATGTGTATGTACTGTATATTGATACTGTATTACTTTATCAAAAAAACATTCAATTATTTCTCGGATATTAAATTGTATTTTAGATATATTTACTCAACTCTAATTACGTTATCCTAAATGCTTTGATCCAAGAACCTTCGTTAAAAAACCAGCTGTCATTTTAGTTATTTATTATTACGATTGGACGCACCTAAAGCATGCTGCTGAATCACGAACAACCTAAGTTGTAAAAAAATGAGTTATTTATCATCGATTGATAGTTAAATGAGTTTGCTTGAAACCTCAACAGTAACCGTCAATTATGACGGGTTTCACCTAGTATTATTGTAAAAGGTATTAAATCTACATTTCAAAGGAAATATTTTAGAAAAATTCGAACAGATAAATGGAAATTCACTTAATCTGCAGGTATTATTGTAAAAGGTATTAAATCTACCTTTCAAAGGAAATATTTTAAAAAAATTCGAACAGATAAATGGAAATTCACTTAATCTGCAGGTTTGCTGTGACGCTGGTATTTGTTTCATAAAGGCTAGTTAGTAATTTCATATAATATACTTTTTATTTTACAAACATTAATATACACGCAGCATATCCTTCGATATATAGGCCTAAAAGAAGCTGGTTTATGTTAATACCTTTGATATATCCCTATAAACTTCAGTTTAGTCGGTTCACAAACAGAAACAACGTTACTTTATTAACCAACTTCAAAGTTTATTGAATTTTTTTTTACCAAAATAGTAACTAAACCTAAAATTCATTTTTTTAGCTATGTTTGAAATTAGTCCATAAAGGATAATTAAAAGTGCAATAAAGAACAATAAGTTATGAACCATTATGCTTAAGCACATCTATGTCCTTTTATCCAAATGGCTTCATTGTAAAACTGTTAAGTGTTTTGAAACTATAGACATGGAACGGTAAAATGCACAAATAATGTAGCCTTATATAATTCTTTATTTGATTACTTTTATATTTCAGTAGTTCGACTCGTTAAGCATTTGGGCCATCTTCCTCAGGTGTATCTGTGCCATCTTCCTCAGGTGTATCTGTGCCATCTTCCTCAGGTGTATCTGTGCCATCTTCCTCAGGTGTATTTGTGCCATCTTCCTCAGGTGTATCTGTGCCATCTTCAGTAATGACTTGCAAGAGTTTCTTCTTTTGGCATGAAACAATGTATTCGGCAACCTGCTCATATGGTGCAATAACTCGGATTACCTGGAAAGTAACAGATAAATAAGTATTAATTGTGATACCACTGCCACCAGTACACTATCGTCGAATATTCGCCCGAATGTCTTGTCGTATGTTCGGGTTAGATTGGGACCGCAAATGTTGACGAATGTGCATCCCGAACCACTCCGAACCAACCAAGTACACTATCGGCCGAACTGTGCCGAACCCAATATTGCGTATTCACGGCAAAACATTCGCGCCAAACTTTGTGAAACTTTTCTCTGTATTTCTTTTATACAGGGCGACTAAAAAGTGATGACACCTAATATTTTTCTAAGAAAATATAAAGAGATAACTTTTTGGTAGTCGTAAAATCTTAGCAGTAGGTTTCATTTTATGATTTTCAATATTTTAAATTGTAAACCCCCTTCTAATGACCCCCTTATTTTGAAGTGTTTATATAAACCTTAAGAATTGTGAAACCGAGAGTTCGCTATCAATTCTCCATCTAAAATGGTAGCCCATCAAATGTATTGAAGTATACATATTAAAAAATAAGAAAAATTAATGTTGTTATAACATTGGCTAAACTTTCAAAATCATAAAATAAAACTTTCTGCTAAGATGCATGGCCACCAATAGGATATCTATGTATATCTACTGTACTTAGTAAAATATTAGATGAGGGGTCTTGCCTTTTTATTAACCCAGTATAGCTATGAGGCTATGCTTACTACAAGTATGTATACACACACTAAGAAAAAATTACCAAGCCCTGAATTCGTAGAGGGTTATAATGAACTAAACCGCTTGATTTTTTCTGCATCATATTGTGTGAAATAAAATGTACATACGCAACCGGTATTTCATATGTTTGGCCAGGATTCTAAAAGACACATTATCTCTAAACAATGGGTGTCCGAAAAAGAACTGAAACATTTTAAAGGCAAATACTGATACCAAATACGAGACTATGATTAATGTTTTATATATGTATTTAAAGCTTAAATTCTTAAGTTTTATAAAAAAACTTAGTATAACTCGATATGAGCACTATTTGTGGCCCGGCATAGATTTAAGTGTAATTTGACCTCTTTCCAAGTTTTGGCCAGTAGTTCAGGGGATATAAACGGTACCATTTAATATGACATGTTAGAGGAGTATTGTTTCCCATAGTTTCCGATATTGAGATGGGGAACGGCCCTGAGTATTTTCTACAGGATGGAGCGCCACCACACTACAGTTTACGTGTGCGAGAAGCGCTAGATAATCGTTTCGACTATTAGTGGATTGGCAGGGATGAGCCCATCCAATGGCCTCATAGGAGTCCTGATATGACTTCTCTGGACTTTTTCCTTTGGGGGTGGTACAGAATGATGTTTACTCGGTGCAGATTCGGGATCTGAATCACCTCCGACAGAGAATAGTCGCATGCGTTGGTGCAACATCCCCTGAAGTACTGACCAATACCTGGGAAGAGGTAAAATTTCACTTAAATTTATGCCGGGCCACAAATGGTGCTCATATCGAGTTATACTAAGTTTCTAATAAAACTTTATAGTTTAAGCTTTAAATACATATATAAAACATTAAACATAGTCTCGAGTATGCATGGACACCCGGTATATATGAACCTGAAAAAATGAGTATTTGAACTAGAAAACAATCAAGAAGGCGAATCAAGTGAATTTCAACTAGTATCCAATAGAAAAGCTAAATCATCATCTTCCAACTTCCAACCTTCTACCAAACGATACAAAACAGTAATACAAAACAGGTTTAGTCCTTTAGCATCCACTACCGACAATGACGAAACTGCCGAATCTCCTAACTCTTCTGATAAATCTCGCATTCCACCCATTTTTCTTCATGACTCGAACAATTATCAAGCTTTGATCGCAGATATGGACAAAGTCTTAACGTAAAATTATTTTACCGTGAACAAAGGTAGTACCATCAAAATAAATGTGTCTTCCTCAGATGACTTCCGTGCACTAACAGCACATTTTGATAATTTAAAAGTACAATATCACTCTTTTTGTCCTCCTGAAAACAAACGTCTCTCTGTCATAATGCGAAACGTCCCAATCTCCCTTTCCGACGAAGAAATTCACACAGAACTTAAACGAATGAATCTGCCAGCTCTAAAATTTACTAGACTATACAACTATTGAACTAAAGCGAAAGTCTAAATCCATCCCTCAGTGTATTCGCTGTCAACGCTATGGAAAACTGGATCCCCGTTGTGTTAAATGTACAGGAAACCATTTATTTTCAGATTGTCCTAAAAAGAGAGAAGATCCAGTCCAGTGTGTTAACTGTAATGAGTCGCATACAGCTAATTATCGTGGTTGGCCTTACTACCTCAGCCTTAAGACACGAGCAATCAGCAAAAGAAATCAACTAACAACCAATCAAACGGAAATCAGCCATAAAAAAGTTCAATACAACTCAAGTAGTACTCAATTTCTTGCTTTGTCAACCAAAGACCGCAATCCTCCAGCAGGTTCTCAAAGCGAAAACTTTGCTACCCCACACAAAACTTATGCCAATGTTACAAACGGATCGAAACATAAACGTACTGAAACACAAACTCCCCATCCTGAACCTGAAAACTCAAAACACAACTCTTCACCCTATTTTAAAACCACTATTATCTCTAGTTAAACCTTACCTCCCTCAAATTAAATCGTTCATCTCTCAGTTAGTATCATCTATTTTCCAGAATAAATTATAATTTACACCCAGTGAATAACTTAAAAATACTTAATTGGAATGCGAATGGTTGAAAGGAAAAGCGTTCTTCGTTTATTGTTTTTCTAGCTCAAAATAAAATTTACATTGCTTGTATCACAGAAACCCATCTGATATCAACGGAAAAATTTACAATTCCAGGTTATCTCGTTTACAGATCAGACAGGGATGCGCCTAGAGCGTCTGGCGGAGTTGCCATTGCGGTTAAAGAAACATTGCTCATCACTCATTGTATCTACCTCACATGAATAACCTAGAAATTACAGCCATAAAAATAAGAATGAACAACGATGATATTATTTTATATTCTGCTTATCATGCTCCATGGTACAAGTTTTCAAAAACGTACATTGAAAACCTCTTTTCTGATAATACTCCTACTATTTTACTAGGCGATCTAAACTGTAAGCATGAAGCTTGGGGATGCCTGAAGACATCTCTTAGCCGCTGCTACTGCCTACGGAGTATCAACTGTTGCCCCAAATGAACCTACTCATTACTCATTCAACCACAATGTCAGGCCAGACATTTTAGACATTGGATTGTTTAGAAATATGCCTCGCCCAACACACATGACACCACTAATTGAACTTTATTCCGATCATCTACCAGTCATTCTTTCATTTGACGAACCACCTCAAATAGAACTTCCAAACAAAAAACTTATTAAAGGAGTAATCGACTGGGAAAAGTTTAAAGAATGCTTTCATGAAAATTTTCTCCTTCCTCGCCAACTAAAAGATAAAACCCAAATTGATGAGGCTATCGATTTGTTTGTCACTTCCATTCGTCTCTCAGTAGAACAACCAACGGTTCGTCAGTTTAAACCTAACAAATCGTTTTCATCGATTCCTCGATACATCCTGTCCCTTATTAATTTGAAGAATAGACTTAGAAGATTATGGCAACGCTACAGAACTCCTTCTTTTCTCAGAAGATATAATCAGCTCATTAGACGAGTCAAATGGGAATTAGACCGATTCAGATACGAATCTTATAATAAATATGTATCAAATCTGTCCTCTGTTGACAACAACTCTTTATGGCTCGCAACTAAACGAATATTGAAAGAACGCACCCCAATACCCATTTTAATAAACAACGGTCAGGTATATGAAAGCAAAACGGACAAAGCTAATGTTTTAGCCGATTACTATCAGCGTTCATTTCGTCCGAATGATGAATTTCAAGACCCTGAATTTTCAGCTCATGTTGCCACAGTTAATTCCTGCCCACTTATCACGGTGGAGCGGCCAATTAAATATACTTCTCCATCTGAAATCTCTAACTTCATCAAGTTGCTAAAAATCAAGAAAACTCCTGGACACGACGGAATACCTAACATTATTTTACATAATCTACCATGAAAAGGACTTGTTTTCCTTGCTTCTGTGACAGGTAGCCGAATAAAACAACAAAAATGCGCTACGAATAAATAATTTATTGAACTCAACTTATAGCAAAACAATAATAATGTATTTAGCTTCCGACTTGCTGTATGGAATCTGTTTATGTTTAGTTTACAAATACAACACAAATAAGTTGTTGGGGAACATAGCCTCCCGAGGAGTCTATGGGGAAAGGCGACGCAACTTACATGACCGATTGAATTGAATTTAGAATTTGGACTAACTCAACTGAGTGCGCTCTGCCCATAGCCCAGAGTTGGGCGTGGAGGGGAACCAGCCAATCACGTTGCGGCTTTGCCGCATGACGTCAGTGCAAGCCCCGGACAGTGCTGCTGCCTAACGATTTATCAGGGCATTAGGCAAACAATAGCTGCGCATTAACTGATTTCATCGAGCGACTTGCTTAGCTGTATCAGCAAATTCCAGCCATGCGCGTTACACTTCCCGAGAACGTTGGCCCGACCCAACGCTGAGCCATGCTGACGGAATATTCCATGGTGAGGCAACTGGTTGACGCAAAAAGCTGGGAGGTCAACAGTCCAATATTAGATACCCTCTTTTTATATTCGAAATAAAGCAAAGCTTCTGTGACGGTAAAGACAGGGTTTCCTGAGGGTGTAACAAAAACCTCCCCAACTGATATGTAATGGGTCTGGGAATTTTTGAGGCCGTCACACTTCTCTGTTCAACGCCTGTCTCACAAAATCATACTTCCCACGAATGTGGAAACTTTTTTTTCATAATTGTCATCCATAAGCCTGGAAAACCTGCATCGCAAGTAAATAGTTATCGCCCGATTACCCTCCTCCCCACATTGTCCAAATTGTTTGAAAAAACCATTAAACAACGCCTAGACTCCTACGTAGATAGTGCTTCCCTAATACCTCCTCATCAGTTTGGTTTTCGCTCCCACCATTCCACAACACATCAAATTTTAAGAGTTTCTGAAGACATCATTAAAGGATTTGAAAGAAAATGTCACACTGCTGCAGTTTTTCTTGATGTAAGTCAGGCCTTTGACCGTGTTTGGCACGATGGTTTGTTGTTTAAACTAAGAGAGTTCGGAGTCCCCTCCTACCTACAGAGAATTATTGAAAGCTTTCTTGAAGATAGAACGTTTTCAGTTTATATTGATGGCTCCATATCAACTGCCAGACCAATTCAAGCCGGAGTCCCACAGGGCGCAATTCTTTCACCTCTATTGTATAACATTTACACCTCTGATTTGCCATTGTCAAACCATGCCAAAAAAGCCGTGTTTGCTGATGACACCCTACTCTACTCTACACACCATGACATCGAAGTTGTGGCCAATAACATTTAAGTTTCCTTAAACGATTTGATGAAATGGTTCACAAAATGGAGAATAGCCATAAATCCGATGAAAAGTGAAGCGAAGATTTTTACCCTCCGAAAACCGTTAGATCCTCCAAATTTAGAAATTCTAGGTGAACAGATTGCATGGAGCCCTCCTGACCAAGCAATAAAATATTTAGGTGTATAATTTGACCGAAAGTTTAATTGGAAATTACATATTGACAAAATTAAATTGGGCTTATGGCAGATTATCAAAATTGTTTCCTTCAATCAACAAAAAATCATGTATGTCTATTATGAATGGAACCCTTCTATATACAGAGAGGAATGAAGTTAGTGTTAAAAATGTTTATGTGTTTAACTACTACGTATTGGCGACAAAATGGCACCAATTTAAGTTTCCATAACCTCACAGGTAGGGAATGACGGACAATTTAAGATTTTTTCAAAATATTTGTATTTGCTTACATACAATGGTTATAACTGCACTAAACATTGTTTTTATTCGAAATTCATTGTCATTTTTAGAATCCTTGTTAAATTTCCAATATTAATAATACAAATTCATTGAGATGAAACATCTGCATAAGCCCTTATTTGGCAACGGAAATTTGAATTTGTGATTTTTTTAGAAAAAAGTAATAACTTTTTCCAAAGTTTTTCTATACTACACTGGACTCTAGAGAGTGTCAAATATTACTAAAATCTTCTGTAGTTAATAACCTTTAAAATGATGTATAAACATTTACTGTTCGTTTGATTTGTCGTTCTAAAATTTAAGAGTTTCTCTTAAAAAACACGGAATGGCCAAAATCGCCTCCCTTTAAAATAACATGTTATTGCATAAATAATATGGCAATAGCTGCAATAACAATTATATTTGAATTGGGTTTATTGTAATTTTTAGAATCCTTGTGAGATTTATTATAAGAATATTAAAGATATATTAGGATTAACATCTATATAAACGTATGTTTTGTAAAAACGTGTTAAACTTTTATTTATTTAAATTTTTTGAATACATTGAATATTTTTTAAAGTTACACATGGTACATTTAACTTAAGATTTGTTTCTAAGCATAAGCAAATAAATGGAGTAACCTCTAAAATTATGTAGATACTACACTTTACAATGTTGTCAATATGTTCACCGAAAATCCAAAATTAATCTAAGTAAAGAATAGCAATTAGATTGTAGTGCTTAGACACATACTAATGAAAATCAGCCAAGTGATTTATTTCTTTAATAAAATTATTGTTAAAACCTCAGAAATACGTAGTTTAACTTATTTACACAAAAAATCAAATTAATTCTAAAACACACAATATTTGAAACTTAAATAACTGTTCCTTACTTCCTTAACGTTTTAATAGTTGCCTTCTATTTGATGCCAACTACTTGAGTTTTATTTTTTCCCAAAATCTCCTTTATTTTCCCTAATATACAGCCAAGTTTTTTTTGCAAGTGGCACCAACAGTAATATTAAAATACAACGTTCCTCTGACTAGCGCATCTGCATTCATTATCCAGTTTTAAATTTCCTTATTATCTTCCACTAAAGATGAGGAGACCAAGTACTCCACATAGCCACACAAAACAAGTCCTGGCATGCCAGCAAATCACACCATATGACCCATCTTCATCATTGTTATCATTGTTCAAGTTGTATATTTCTCGCACATAGGTTAAATGTACTTAGAACTAACACCGTAAACGATATTTAAGTTATGCCAATAAAAAGAAAAAAACCCTACATGAAGATACATCACAAAACATAGGTTTATAAGGCGTTAATCCTAACAATATCTTAATATATTAGGAATTTTACAAGGATTCTGATAATTGCAATAATACCCATTTAAACATGATTTTTAAAGCAGCTGCTGCCATATCATTGAAGCAAATACATGTTTTTTACAGGAAATTAAACATTAGCCGTTCCGTGTTTTTCAAGAAAAACTCTTAAATTTGAGAAAGACAAATCCAACGAACAGTAGATGTTTATACATAATTTTAAAAGTCATTAACTGCCAAAGTTTTTAGTAATAATTGACACTCTCTAGAGTCCAGTGTAGTATAGAAAAACTTTGGAAAAAGTTATTACTTTTTTCTAAAAAATCACAAATTGAAACTTCCATTGCCAAATAAGAGCTTATACGGATGTTTTATCCCAATGAATTTGTACTATTAATATTGGAAATTTAACAAGGATTCTAAAAATGACAATGAATTTGGAATAAAAACAATGTTTAGTGCACTTATGGCCATTTTATGTAAGCAAATACAAATATTTTGAAAAAATCTTAAATTGTCCGTTTTTCCCTACCTGTGAGGGTATGGAAACTTAAATTGGTGCCATTTTGTCACCAATACTTAGTAGTTTAACAGATACAATTTTTTAACACTAACTTCGTTCCACCCTAACACTTCTACGTCCACTATTGTTATACGCCTGTCCAGTATGGGGAACTGCTTCATCAAGCTCGATTCGTAAACTGCAAACATTCCAAAATAAAGTTTTAAGGATAATTCCAAAATGTCCCTGGTATGTTCGAACCCGTCAAATACATTTAGAACTGGGAATAAAACCTATAGAAGATTTGATAAAGAAAATGACGTCAAAATTATTTACAAAACTTCCATTAACCATCAGCATTGGATTTTATAACACAGGCCAACCTTCTAAAATCCAGAGACTCCGACTAAAACCCAGATTGCCTTGAGATGTTTTATTATAACAATTTTTTTCATTTGTATTTCATTGGTGGACAGCGCCTTAACAGTCCGACCCGCTAAAACAGTGAGACAGGTGAGATAAGTGCCTCAGGGGCTAGCCATAGCTGACCTCTACCTATGTTAATATAACTAATAATGTTATTTTTTTTCTTTCTTTTATTATACCTAACCTGTATAGCAATACAATGCTGATCGGTTGATAAATTTGATATAAAAAAAGGATGGTAAACACATTACCAATTTATACAAAAACATAACTCTAAAAATTTAGTTTGTCGTGAAGTTATTTTAATTGTCAACCATTTTATCGAATTTCCCATAAAGGAAATAAGCTATTATTGTAGTACTCATGGTAAGACCTAGAACCGGGACCGATTGACTATTTTGTATTGAGGTCCCCAGAGGCCTCAAATTACTTTATATATAGGTAATTTCTAAAGTACTCTTTTGTTGGTACGCCATAGCTTCCTTATTTCTGCATCATTTTTTTTATAATTGAGATGTAATTTAAATGTTTTTTTTTTACCTACCACACCGGGAAAATATACAAATCACTCATTTTTCTTTACTTCTCATATTCAAGTGATTTGTTTTTACTTCATCTATGACGACTAACATACTTAGTGTTAATGACTAATTTCATATATATGAATGACCATTGATTAATCTTTATATTTCTGCTGTATGATTTATTTGTGAAGATTAATTATCACATGTTTTAATATTGTTAAAATGATGAGTAAATAAACAGTGATTGAAATGTTGTACTGAAATCATTCTTTTTTTACTTTGATAATTGACAATTTAATATTGGTGCCGAAACTAAAAAAGAACCATGTCTTACAGAAAAAGTAATAGAGAAGTTAAACCTCCAAAAAGGTATACCCCTGATCAGAATGAAAATCATGATACAGACCAATTATCAAAGAATGTTTCTGAGAATGGAAACAATGAAACTCAAGGAGTAGCATTGAGACAAACCAGCATTACTTCTATAGTCCTCGCCACCCTAAGTTGAGGCAGCCCAAGGCCGCACAGCGTATATCTAGTGCGGCCTTTGGTTGCCTCAACTTAGGGTGGCGAGGACTATATTAGTTCAAGGAAAACAAAAAGTAAATCCACAACATCAAGCAACAAGAGACAAATGGAAATAGTTGGAGGAAATACAAAAACTGGAACGACAAAATAAAAGAAAATGAGCTGGAAAGACAAAGACTAATTGAGAAGAAGGAAATGGAGCAACAACGGCTGAGAGACGAGAGGGAGCTAGAGCGACGTAAACAAATGCTGGAAATAAGGGCTTCTATGAAATCACTATCGGCAAAAGGAAGTCTGCGGATCTGAGGTAAGCATAGGCCAAAGCTTAATATCTCAGAGAGAGGAGAGAGAATCTGAGAGTAAAGTCGTAAAGTGGCTGAATGATAATGAACCGACAGTTCATCAGTGTTCATCGACCGCTATGACCACGGCTGCACAATTACAGTACTAGCAGATTCAGTCAAAAGAGCTATTCAACCAACCTCTCTTTGCCACCAACAGCTACCAAACTTTAGTGGTAGACCAGATGAGTGGCCTATGGTTCTTTTCTGCATTTGAAAATACCGTAAAATTGTATTCAGTGATGACAATCTAGCTAGACTTAGAAACTGTCTTGAAGGCGAAGCTTTCAAAAAGGTGAACCCTCTTTTTGTTTCCAGTAAAAACTTGCATGCCATTATGAAAACGTTACAGATGCGTTTCGGTAAACCCGAGTTTATCATTGAGTCTATGATGAACCAAACTATAGTTGGGACATGAAATCAGGCGGGTGAGCGATTTTGCGACGTTGCCATATCGGCACCGGCAGACGCCCGCCACATACGGCGGCGAATGCTTTAAAGTGCACACTGATCTCATTAAACTACTTTGTAAGATTCATTTATTTTATTAAAATCTTAATTAGTAAGTTTTTGCTAAAACATACATTTACTACCTAACCTGCGTGTTGTAATGGTTGTGGACTGGCTGATTTAAAACAATTGTTTGTTTATTGTAAAACACAGTTGTAAAAAAAACTTTTTTGTTGTAATAATTGTTAATATGTGTGGTCCAACCTGCATCATATTCCAAAATCATACTACTTTATATGCCTTAAAATTAAACACCAAGAATGTAAAAATTAGTATTTATTGCTTGTTAAAATTAATATTTATTGCTTGTTAAAATTAATATTTATTGCTAACCTTTATTTCTTATTGTCAATCACTTCCTATATCATCAGGGTCACTGCTGCTGCTCTCACTGTCTGTAGTTTCGTCGTTTAAGTTTATGATAAATGGCTCCATGGTGTCATCCCTTACTATTTCCTTGGTCCAGTCTTCCTCTTGGAGTTTCTCGGCATGCCGAACACACTTCTCCCAGTCACTTGCTGTTACTTTGTCGATGGCGTCGGAGGTAAGTTTCTCAACATCACTGATTTTGAATGTTGTGTTCTTTTCAGCAACCTCCCGTTTGACTTGATCCCAAATCAACTCGATCGAAATGTATTGTAAAACTTGATGGCCGGACTGTAAAGCAATCTCGTCGAGCTCGTACCGCTTTTCTTTCTTGAATGGAGTTACTTTCAACAGTAGTTCGGCTTTTAATTCACAGGGGGAAAATGGGATATTTTTGATCTTCAACCAGTCCTGTATTTCACTTTTCTTCCATGACATGTTTGGGATCTTTTCCAGCAAAGTCGAGTGGTAAGGTGCGTTATCCATTATGATAACTGACGGCTCTTCTAAGCTTGGCAATAAGTGTTCCGTGAACCATATGTGGAAGGACTTACTGTTCATTTCTGAGTGGTAGTCTGTATCGTTTTTTTTTTTTTTGGATCGAAATACCCATTTGCACTCGGGTATAAAACCATTTGCGCCACCAGCATGACAAATGATCAACCTGCCACCTTTTCCCGTAGGTACTTTTAAACCACCTCCTTTATCTGAATGGTGCCAAATATACTTTTTTAGAATGAGACTGGTTAACCCATGTTTCATCCAGATAGACTCTCTGTAGAGGGCTCTCCTCTTGCTTTAGTGCATGCATCGATCTTAAAAATCTTGCTCGAGCAACCGCAATGTCCTGTCTCTCCAATAAAAACTTCCTTCCATCGTTGCTTTTCTTGTACTTAAGCCCTAAATTACGGAGTAGCCTTCGTGTTGAACGAACACTTCCTTTGTATTCAATTTTTTCCTGTAGTTTTACTCGAACTTTATCGGCTGTGGGAAATTGTCCGTGATTGAAAAATTCCAGCACTGTTCGGCGAGCAACATCAGCGTCGAAGTCATGTAACATACTTGCAGGTTTTCCCCTCTTGTATTTTTTCCTGGGAGATTTGAAAATTAATTTGTCAGGCGGAGATAATTTAGCTTCTTGATTACATCTTTGAACGGATCGTAGGCTAATATCACACATTTTTGACGTCAACTCTTGACTTTTCTTGAAATCGACTGTTTCGCGGAATTTCGGATCCTCCAATTTACGGACATAATTTAAAACATTGACTACCATTGATTTTGTCTGACTGCCCAGGTCCTTTTTGTATAGTCGCTGCAATCTTCGTTTTATTGGTGTTTTGTGATGTTGTTCCGGTAATCTTTCACATACAGTTAATGAAGTAGAAGGCCCAGGTTGAATAGGTAAACTTGGTGTTTCGGTACTCACTAACTCTACAGGTACAAGTTCAGTCCATGTGGTAGAACACCCAGGTTGATCTGGATCACTGTCACTTTCCATGTTCAATATAAAACTCACAATAACTCGCAATAACTCACAATACAACAATATTTCAATAACACACCTTTCACATTGAAAGCTCCACCCTTACTAAAGTTCTGATGAGTGCCTTGAGTGGTGTTGGGGGGTGAGGGGTGGAAGGTGTCAATCACAGGAACCGGTTCACGGGTGAACAAAGAAACTGAGATTCAGTTGTCAAATTTTTCCTCACCAGGGAGAAAGCGAGCCTTTTGTGGCGCGAAACCCACGAACCCAGCCCGTCATGCGAACACAAAACGTTAACATAAACTTATTATTAACCACTGTCAATGTAAATGTCGTAAAGACACAATATTGTTCGTTCGTACAAACAATTTATAGTCACAACGGTGCTTGCAACGGAATACAGTATTTGGAACAAGTTAACAAGAGTTTACAAAATCTACTCGAAAATAATGAATATGAATGTTATAATATAAATTTTTAAATATCAAATAAATATAACTATCTTAGGGAATAATTTTGTGAAATTCAAGCCAAGTAGAAGGAAATTCACTTAGTATGCAGGTCTGCTGTGGCGGGGGTATTTATAATTTATTAAAAAAAATTGTGGAAAATATTAATCTTCTCATTTTTAGAGTAAATCTCAAACTTATTATTACAAATCTATTACACTTACGAGCTTCAAAATTTTATGGTATATAGTGGGGTTATTTGCCAACACTTTTGTATACTTTCATAATTATTTTAACATTCATATTCATAATTTTCTTGTAGATTTCTAGACCCTTGTTAGCTTTGTTATCTTGCGCTTAAAATTCTCATTCAAAGCAGCGTTATTGCTAACAGTTAATTGCAAGATTAAAACACATGGTGTCTAAAGAGTATAATGTAATGGAGATCTGTGATGAGTTCATATTAAACATTTTTATTCTCGCGCGTAGGGTCTCGACGCATGGACTAGGCAACGCTGGACGCTCAGTGTTGCCAGTTCGTGCGCAGCGGTAAGCGATTCTCGACCTTCCGTCACATCGCGGGTGCCATGAGTGGCAACAGCGCATTTATACCCACCCGCCTGATTTCATGGCCCCGACTGTAGAATGCTAGCCACTGTAACAGAGGACGACATTGTTGGCCTCATAGAGTTTTCTACAACCATTCTCAACTTTACCTCGACAGCTGAGTCCCTTCATGGAGTACTACATGACAAACCCTCAACTGCTCAGTGAACTGTTAGGGAAATTGCCTTATCAAATGAAGTACCGTTGGGCACAACATGTAAGCAGTATATGTTTAACTAGACCTAGCCTAAGTAATTTTTCAGATTGGTTAATTTTCTATCATGAGTATCTATTTTCATCCAAACAAGGACGTCCCGACTAGAAAGAAAAATGACTTCAAACCTGTGTTGACCAACTCTTCAAAAGCAGCAGTTCCCACAGTCGGCCCACTTACCTGTGTGTTCTGTGGTGATAAGCACGATAATGACAATTGCTCTATACTTCGGAAAGCTGATATTTGCTAAAGGTGGAAAATGGTAGTTGAGAAAAAACTATGCTTTTCTTGTTTTGAACGATATCAACTTAAATGTTGTAAATCTAAAAAAGCTTGTATTATAAACGGTTGTAAGCTGTACCATCACCGACTCTTACATAACCCCAATCTTGAACGATCTCCAATGAAAAGAAATGAGGGAGAGCTAAAATCTAGAAATGAAATAATCGCTTATCATTTTGAAGATAACATATCAAACCGTGTTTTGCTTCGTGTTTGTCCGGTCACGTTGTACGGTCCCAAGTCCCAGGTAGATACTTATGCCCTTTTAGACGACGGCTCCACTGTATCGCTTCTGGATTCATCAATTGCCGATGAACTTGGAATCAAGGGTGAGATTGTTCCTTTGACAACATGTTGGTCTAACAACACAAGAAACTTTGAATCTCAGTCAAAGAAAATAGATCTAAAAATAAAAGGAATTTACGAGGATGAAATCTTTACATTGAAAGGGGTTAGAACTCAGTCCACTTTAGAGTTACCACATCAATAAATAGACAGTGTCAAATTGAGGAATAACTGGCCAGCCTTAGACTCGATCAACCAACCACTTCCATTAGCCAGTGTCAGGCCCACTCTCTTTATAGGCCAAGACAATTGTGACCTAATTCTAACCCGTAAGATTATTGAAGGTCCTACTTACGCCCCAGTACTGTCATGGTGCCTTCTTGGTTGGACTTTACATGGGAAGTGTGCACAATTCATAGATCGTGTGGATGAGAATTTTAACCTACTCTCATATGAAAAATCTTCGCTTCGTGACATGGTAAAGAAATCTTTTAAATTAGGGAAATATGGATAAACTAATTCATATAACCCGAAATTGTCAAACTAAGAAGAACGTGGAGTATCAATCCTTGAGGATACCATAAAGAAAACATGAGATCATTACGAAGTTGGTATTTTGTGGAAAAATGACGAATTTAATTTTCCTCCAAGCTATGACAATGCTCTGAGAAAATTAAATAATCTTGAAAAGAAAATGGAAAGAGACCTGGAATTTAAAGAAGCTTACACAACTGAGATTGGCAAATAAATAAAAAAAAGGATGATATATTAGAAAACTCAGCCCTGAAAAAGCTGCTATCATAACAGGTCGAACATTCTATCTACCCCACTTTGGAGTATCGAACCCGAACAACCCCCCGACTTCCTACAGAACCAGTACTTGGATTATGGTGGGACGCTGAATCTGACTGCTTTGTGTTCCATCGCAATGTCGAAAAACTTGAATTTCTCGAATCTGAGTATCCGACGAAACGAGAGGTTCTTAAAGCAGCTATGTCAATTTTCGATCCTCTAGGTCTGATTGCCCCTACCACAGTAAAAGGGAGACTACTGGTTCAGGATATATGGAGAACAAAACTAGGTTGGGATGATGTTGTGACACCTAAACTTAGTCTGAAGTGGAAAGCCTGCATGAATGAAGACAAAAGAACTATTCCACCTGAAGTTAACGACTTGGCAATAATCGCAGACGAAGACAATGCACGTAACACTTGGCCTTGGAAGAATATCTGCCCTATACCCCGGTCGAGATGGACAAGTAAGAGTTGTTGACATCACAACACCAAAAGGTACTTTTCAGGGTCCGATGACAAAAATTGCCATTCTACCTGAGGAGGGGAAAGATGTTATTGACTAATTTCATATACAGGGTGAGTTTTAAATGAGTTCCCCCCTACTTTTTTCTACATTTCTTAAGATACCAACTCCGGACCACGTCAGATCATTGTAGAGTAGTAAGTACTTCATTTTGACTGGGTATACATTTTTGGCCGCCATCTTGGATCCGCCATATTGGATACAACGTTTTTTTTCAAATGTAAAGGTAGGGTTGTGACCCTAATTCCAAACTAGAATTTTACGCTGATTACAATGCCGAAAATAGTTTTTAAAAATCTTTATCCGTTCTAAAGTTATAAGGACTTTTAATAACTTTATTTTTAGCACATTTTAACATTGTGCATTTACAAACTAAGACCATAATATCAAAATAGTGCTAGATAAAGTATACACCACCATTCATTGTCGACCTATTTTCATTTGGTTATGACGGATGTATTTTTTCGGCCGCCATCTTGGATCCGTAATTTGAAATGTGACAAATTAATTTAAACATGAAGGTGGTGTTGTGACCCATCATTTTGAACTACTTTTTATGCTGAACTCAATACCACAATCAGTCTTTCATTTGCATGTTTGGTTTTTGAATTATTGAAATTTTAAATAAGATAATTTTAATATTTCATCAAGAAAGCTTGATAACCAAAAACGGAATGCGGCATTGAGTTCAGCATAAAAAAGTAGTTGAAAATGATGGGTCACAACACCACCTTTATATTTAAATCAATTTGTCACATTTCAAAATGGCGGATCAAAGATGGCGGCCGAAAAAAATACATCCATTATAACCAAGTGAAAATAGGTCGACAATGAATGGTGGTGTATACTTATCTTTATCTAGCACTATTTTGAGATTATGGTCTTAGTTTGTAAATGCACAATGTTAAAATGGGCTAAAAATAAAGTTATAAAAAGTCCTTATAACTTTAGAATGGATATTGATTTTAAAAGAATATTTGCGGCATTGTGATTAGCGTAAAATTCTAGTTTGGAATAATGGGTCACAACCCTACCTTTACATTTGAAAAAAAACGTTGTATCCAATATGGCGGATCCAAGATGGCGGCCAAAAATTTATGCTCAGTCAAAATGAAGTACTTACTATTCTACAATGATCTGACGTGGTCCGGAGTTGATATCTTAAGAAATGTAGAAAAAAGTAAGGGAAGAACTCATTTAAAACTCACCTGTATATGTATGACCATTGACTAATCTTTATATTTCTGCTGTATGATTTATTTGTGAAGATTAATTATCACATGTAACCTAAAGTAGTATTTAAACTATTTCTTTATGTTAAAATGATGAGTAAATAAACAGTAATTGAAATGTTGTACTGAAATGGACTATTCTTTTTTGACTTTGATAACTGACAATTTAATACTTAGTCTTTGTTTACTACTATAAATAACCCCGACAATGAAATCAAATTATTCACTACAAAGAAGTCTAAACAAGACAGTCCAAATACTTAGATTTGCTGCTACGGGGAAGGTAAAACGGTTTTTTTACAAAATAACAATATTATAGTGTGAAATAAATACATTTGTCGAATTTGATCAACCTATTATGTCCATAAACAAGCAAACTACAAAAACAGTTTTCTTTTTCTCCATAAAAATAACAAACATTGGATTTTTGAAAGTGCAGGTTTTTTTTATATTTTCTCCGTGACCTTGCATCGTACAACACTTCATATACAAAATTCCCTCTCTGTTTTTTTAAGCTCTACATGATGGTTGCAACACAAGTCGGGCATTTCCATGTTGCAATAGTAAAAAGTGGAAAATCCAATTTTTGAACATTTCAAAGCTTGACCTACCGCGTTCCTGTGACCCTATCTTACTGGTTTGCGAACTTATTCAAGCTTATCCCTACACCTTGATGACAAATTTAATAAACATCGGACAGAGTTAGCCAAGGTTATCGCATGTATATATTCTATACAGATATCACAGTACAATTAATTGTAAAAATACCAATTTTGTTAAAATCTAGGTTTTTATAAAGCACCACTTTGTCGTAGAAAATCGTTTATTTTGACAACTGGGCTGTGACCTGTAACGTTCGGGTTTTTGGCAAACGTCGTGTTCATTTGCATTATAGTGATTCATGATTCCCCCCAAAAAAGGCTGAAACTAAATCAGCAATTTTATAAAAGTACGGGTATCTATATTACAAAAGGGCAGGTAACAATTAATCTAAAAATAAAATCCCACAAACAGCAAAAAGGCTGAACTTAGCGAAATCTACTCCTCTGTTTTGTTGTGTTTATAAATATGTGTTTAGCCTAGTTGTAATTTTGGAGTATTTTCTACAATAAGAAACGTTTTACAAGAAACCAATATTTTTCACAAAATGGTTAATTGTTATTGTACTGCGACGCTGCATACAATATGTCTCTATATATATAATGATTTTAACATCAAAAATAAAAATAAAATACTGGCAAATGCAAACAGTATTATTGTAAATTTGGTAAAACTAAAGATTGATTCGATGTCATTTAATTTAAATATTTTTAGTGTCTCTTTTTTATAATTTGCATTACAAAAATTTACCTGGATTGTTTTTATCATTGAATTTTTACAATTAAATGTCATTTATAGCCTTCGACGGTTGCTTTAAATTTTATGACGGTTTCAATTTAACCAGTGTACCTGTTGCTCGAATTCCAGCAATTGCTAAGTATTAAAGGCGTTTTTTTCATACTATCAATTATAAATGATTAAAAAATAAATTTTGTGTTTCCAATTTCCCTAGCTTATTTTCTAGACGTCTCAATTGTTTCCTTATCACCTCTCTTATCCAAGATTTATTCCTGTTCTCTCATATTTGTCTCCTGAAGTGAACAATTTATAAATACGTGACTCGTGGTTTTTATTTCTCCACATCTACATACTTCCTCTTCCACCAGGTGTAATCTCCCAATCTTGTTTCAGTCTCTTTCTGATGTTAGTTATATATCCGAAAGTTTACCTTTAAAACGTTAACATTAAACACTCTGCTCCCAACGCATTTGCCACTCATCTAATATCTCTTCTCTTCTGTTTCTGATGTATTCCTACCTACCTTGTCTTCCAAAATCAACAGGTTATGCAGCGATTATCCAACAGTCCTAAATTGAATGTGAAATCTTCAGGCGACTGTAAGAGAGCACACTTAAACCCAACACGGACGGGTGCTTGCTGTACTCGGCTATCAACGACTATAGTATTATTGGGTGAAACCCGTCGAAATCGACGGTTACTTTTGTCATTAGATTAATTATTAAATAATTGTACTGAAGTCAAGAAAGGTTGTTTATTTCTAATTTAACAAAAACTCAATCAAAATATCTATTCTATATATAATTCAGTTTTAAAAATCTTTGTACAACTAAATCTAGAGTTCTACTGGACCGATTTTATTAATTAATGGGTCGTTGGAAGGCTTAGGTCGTGTAGATTTGCAAATAATTATGAAAGTTTGCTTTTGTTATGATTTATGGTGAAAAATTAAAAAAAAACATGTTTTCCATAAGAAATACATTGAAAACGGCGTTTTTCACACTTTTTATTTGGGTGCGACTTTTTGCGGTCTTTTTTTAGTGTTTCAAAAATGTGTATGGAATCAATTTGTAGGAAATTTTATTTTCTTTCAGAATATCACCTTCCACTTTAGTCGATTTCCTCACCATTTAAAAGTTATTTGCAAAAAAGCTAAGCAACCTCCGAATTTATAGTAATGAGAAAATACCGACTTAGGGATATTTTTGTTAAACTTTGTACAACTAAATCTAGACTTCTACTGGACCGATTCTGTTAATTAATGGGTCATTGGAAAGCCCAAGTCATGTAGATTTGCAAATAATTATGAAAGTGTGATTTTATTAAATCGTTGTGGTAAAAAAGTAAAAATAACAAAAATACATTAAAAACTGCTTTTTTCAAGTTTCTGTTTTCAAGTTTTTATTTGTAGCCAGCTTTTGGCTGCCTTTATTAAGCATTTTCAAGAAATGTATAGTAGTTATTTGTAGTAAATTTTATTCTCTTTCAGAATATCCCATCCACGTTGGTCGATTTACCCACTATTTAAAGGTTATTGGCAATAATCTAAGTGATCTCCAAATTTATAGTAATGAGAAAATACTGAATTAGATATATTTTTGTTAAACTTTGTACAACTAAATCTAGACTTCTACCCGACCGATTTTGTTACTTAATGGGTCGTTGGAAAGCCTAATTTGTGTAGATTTGCAAATAGTTATGAAAGTTTGATTTTATTACATATTTGAGGTAAAACAATAAAAATAAACAATATTACATTTAAAACGCCTTTTTTTCCAATATTATATTTCCAAGTTTATATTTGTAGCCAACTATAGGCTGGGTTTATTGATTATTTTAAAAAAAAATGCATATTAGTAATTTGTAGGAAATTTTATTCTCTTTCAGAATATCACCTTCCACTTTGGTCGATTTCCTCACCGTTTCAAAGTTATATGCAAAAACGTTAAGCAACCTCCCAATTTATAGTGGTGAGAAAATACTGAATTAGAGATGTTGTTGTTAAACTTTGTACAATTAAATCTACAGTTTTACTGAACCGATTTTATTAATTAATAGGTCATTGGAAAGCCTAATTTGTGTAGATTCGCAAATAACCATAAAAGTTTATTTTTTTAAGATTTACTAGGTGAAACCCGTCATAGTCAACAGTTACTGTTGAGGTTGCAATCAAGATCGTTTGACTATAAATCAATGATAAATAACTACTGTACATTTTTTGAGCAATTTGTGTTGTACGTCATTTAGCTGTTTGCTTTAGGTACGTCCGATCTTAATAATCAATAAATCAAATGGAAGCTGGTATTTCACAGAAGGTTCTTAGGTCAAAACAAATAGAATAACGCAATTAGAATTAAGTAAATATATCTAAAACTAAATTCCATATCCAAGATATAATCAAATTTATATTTTCTGGTTGAGCGATACAGTATCTTAAACTTAACTGTTTAAAACTATCAATATCTCAAGTGAAAGCCTATGAAGTATTTTAAGACCAAGACATATAAAATAACTTAAATAAAAATAGAGTTACGTATCATTGATTGCAGATAAGTACTAAAACGATTGTAATTATTGTTGATTCGTGATTCAGCAGTGTGTTTTAGGTAGTCCGATCTTAATAATCAATACAGTAGCTCAAATGAAAGCTGGTATTTCACTAAAGTTTTTTAGACCAAAACATATCGGGTAATGTAATTAGAACTGCTGGAATACAACTTTAATGAAGTGAAAAAAAATCTAATTTAAATTCTTTCAAAATATACATCAAAATGAATGCCGATGCTTAATGGCAAATCTGTGGTACGTCTTTAGTTTAAGGCTAAAATTATGAAAATCGGTTGGGTAAAAGAGCTAACCCGACTCGGAAAAGAAAAACCAATAATTTTTATAGATGGCAATAATTGGTTTACCACTATGCAATCCAACTATCTAATCTAATGTTATGTGCTTAATCTGTACCATTAATATTATAGTGAGTAAAGTGGTGTATGGATTTCATAACCATTATTTTACTAGAGACCGTTGTATTTAACCACAACGGGCACTGTTGCTAGTAAAACAATAACACAAAACATATTTAGAACAATTACCATATGTTATTTACATATTAACTACTACTGTCAACTTTCAAGGCTTACGTTAATTCATCTAACTGTGATAAATTGGGTGAAATCTACATATTTTGAGTATTTAGCATTGTTTAAAGAGTAATAAGTGTACAAAAATCGGTCCCGCGTCCAGGTCTTACCATGAGTACTACGGTAATAGCGTATTCCCTATATGGGAAATTCGCTAAAAACAATAATGATATTAATTGCGTGAGTTGCCAACTTTGGTTGATCATTCAATGATTAAAACATTTCTTAGACTGTACGTCATCGGAGTTATTATTAGTATGTTATATGGTATCTCTTGCTTTGGAAAAACCCTTAAATAGTATTACAATCGTATTGGTGGATCTTTTGTAGTTAAACACTTCCGCGATTTCATCAGTGTAATATGATTGTATTTGAAAAGAAAATATTTTTTGGGAAGACATATTCTAACTTCAAAAGGAAGTTAGAAGGGTTTGAATGAACCCTCTAGCATAGTTTTGAGAAATTGGTTGTGGGATTACTGTTAAAGCTAGAATTCCTTGACATGGGGGGTGTCAGTTAGTTGTCTCAGCCTTATCAATTACATAAAGTTGTCTATATAATCTCTCTACGGAATGTTAGGTGTAGTGGATGGAGTACTTGAAGTGAAGTTGGCTTTTATTCTTTAACTGTTAGGGGCCTCCTCATTTAAATGGTCTTGGCGGCTTCTTTGGCAACAAATCATGCAAATGACATAGCAATGGGACATTTCCAAAAAGCAAAAATACTGTATATTGGCTGTTACGTATATATTGCCGTTTACATATTGTTAATCGACGTATCTTATAAAGGATTATGTGATCTAGTTTAAAAGGAATATGACCTTTCTGTCGTGACAGTAGCTGCTTAAATAGTATTTTCTCTTTGTAGGCCTACCATATTTTACAGCCAAAATGGCGTATTATTTTCAATAATGTTACCAACGCAGTGCGCCAAAGTCCATAATATAGGCAGGTGCAAATAATTTGTCAACATGGGTACCATTTTAGGCAATGTTTCTATTTTTGGACTTTATTATACACGATTAGAGCAGATATTTCGACATAAATATTCGTTATGTGTAGAATAATATAATAAAATGTAGACAAAAGTGGTGAAAAAGGCAGACACTAAGCCATACAATAGATATAAGATAGTTCAATAAGAAATAATTTAAGAATTGCTGTGATGAAAGGATTTTCCACTGATTTCGTAATGGAACGTTATATTGCAAAACATGACATGATAAAGAAGAAAATTAAATTTAAAATCAGAAAATAACATTGCAAATACTTATTTGGTAGAATCAGAATTCAGTAACTTCCAATGAATATGTATTGTTTCAAATACAATTAAAAAATGAACAGCTGTTTCATTAAAAAGTATTATTCACATGGCCAAAATGTGAACAACTCTGTGGAAGGATCTTTAAAGGCTTCTGGGGCAGAGTCCCAAGGGATTATGCTTAGTTTTTCTTTTGATAACTCATCTACAGACCAAGACCTTTCTTTAGACACCTCTTCCAAGTTTCTACGCCCAGCCGTTCTCTCAAAATAGTGGGGACAAAGTTTCCAATTAAATATTTAGATTCCCCCATGTTAATCTTATGGGAGAAAATCCAACTTTGATGGCCTGTGGGGCAAAGCCCGAGGACTTTTATTACAGGAATTGTTGAAAGGGGGCGTCTACACAAAAAATAATTGATTTTGACACGTCGTTTGTAAAAATCCGTCCATTATTAATGGAGGAGTAGTGTTTCGTAGAAATCGCCTTCACGTATTATATATAAGGATTTGTATTTCGTTCGCTTCAACCAGTTAAAGTTCGTCGGCCACCTCCAATTGGCCGTCCTGGTCAACGTCCTATAGTCTCCATTATGTCGAAAATTTGTGTTGGTTATGTTTTTATTTTGTGCAAATAAAAACTACTGGTTTAAAATAGTGAAACATCAATCTTTTTAAAATCGAATAAATCATTACTACCCCAAATTTAGTATAACCAGCTGTTTCAAATATTAGTGTCATTTTCAAAGTATTCATCTGTTCAAAAGTAAACAAACATTTTCTCCCTAAATAACATGGGAACTTTGAAGGCCACTGGGGTAGAGCCCTGATGGAATTCCGAAGTTTTTTTGTTTGATGGCAAAACTACATGCTAAGATCTTTCTAACGACACCTTGAACATGGTGATTGGTAGCACCACCGCTCCTAAACAATTATGACAAAAATATGCCTAGCGTAATAAATATATAGAGAGTTGCTTTCACGAAATTTTATTTCTTGAAATTACACTTACATTAAAAAAGGCTGCCATTTTTAGTTGTTAAAAAATATTCTAAGAAACAATTACTAATAAAGCTTGTACCAAGTTTCATAAAATCTCACCAATAGGCATCGGGTTATTATTATTGTTTTATTTGCGGAAAAACCGACTATGGAAAAACAAAGCAAAATAAAAAAATACGGGACATTTTTGTCTTATTTTGGTGAATTTCAGTTGTGCTTATTTATCTACGCATTTTAGCAGCACACGTTTTGTGTTACATGTGACAAAATATGACAACAATAACAATATTAATGCAACGACAAAAATAACAAATCAACACATAATAATGTTTAAGGCACATTTTTAGACTGTTTCGACTTTGAGTCAAAGTAGTCCAAGTTCGTAATATAAGGAAACAATAACGCATTTACAGATTATTCAACTTATACAGCTTAAACAAAACAAACCTTTTGTGGGCTTAAGGACGATCCACTCAAAATATTTATTTTCACAATATAATTAAAACCTTTACACTTACCTTTTCATCTCGTTCGTGGTACGCTCGAGGGATATGATGAGGTTTCTTTTTTAACGGACAGAGTTTATAAATAAAATCATCACCGACGACATCCACATGCACTACGAGCAAGACGACCCAAATGTATTTCCTCTTCACCTGTTCGACTATCCAATCCTGGTAAACATAAACAATTATATACATTTTCAATATTATAGTAACAATGAAGACTTGAGTTTTTTTTTGCAAACTATTAGCTCGTGGATATATAATAAGTTTTAAAGTGAGTGCTCATATCTAAGAACAACTAAGAAAACCTTAAATAATTCTGTTGAATGAGAGGCCAAAATAAAATATAGGTAATGTGACAGCCCACCAATCATTAAATAATAATGGAATGCTCTCAATGTTTCGCTAAACACTTGATTAGTGTATAAACAAATTTAACAATTTTTTTAAGAGATTGGCGGGCTTTTTCAACCTTGCATTTGCCCGTCCACATAGACTACAGATCTGTGCGTGGAACGTATCCAGCAAAGCAAGGGGTGAGCCGGTACAGTACAAAGGTGAACTGTACTGATAAATTTTAGTGGCAGTGACCAGGATCCAAACCCACGACATCACTGCCTTGGGAGCGCGAAGTCCTTGACGCTGACCAACTACTGAGCCACCGACTCGCCAAAACAAAAATTTAACCGAAACATTTTAGACATTTCGAATTTTTTCTCGATTTATTTAATCGAGCTTTGACATTTCCACTTCATTTCATGTATAATTTTTAAAATTTTGTAATGTTTAACAATTGTTTGGTGTTTTTGTCTCTTATTGAGTTTTTGTCAAGACTAATCACCAACATTGCTCGCCCCACAAAAGGAGTCCCACATTTTGGTACAGTATCCTGCTAAAGTTTTAACTATTTATAAATAACTAGTGGTTGTCCAGGGGTTGAAACACGACCAACAATATGTAATGTACATGCATTGCATATTGGACACTGAAGTAGACATCCCATCTGTATGGACCAGCAGTGGCCATTTTTCTAAATAAAAAAAACATACAGTTGTGTGAGCCAGTCACAGAATGCATGTCTAAAATTCACTTTTTACCTTATTTTTTGTTGCTGATCAAAGTTGATGGGTCATAACAGTTACTATATCTCATAATAAGTCATTCCATAAGTTTCACCTGGTATAAAACTTCGTGTATTTGTCAAAAATTAGTCATTTAAATCAGTGCAATCTGTTGGTGGCTCACATCAACTATGACGAATTTAATTAAAAACTGGCTACAACTTTAACAAGGAGATGGAATGTCTAGTTGTAAGTCAAAGGTACAGGCTTCTCTAGTTTCCCCCCACGCTGTAAATAAAACTTGTGATTGTAATATATTCAATTTGTTTTGATTATCTGTTTATATTTCATTGTGATTTCGTCACCAGCACGGCAACCCATAAATCCCATGTTTTTTTTTTAATTTTAAATTAATTTTATGTGCTTATATTTGAGCCTATTTTAATTTTTAAATGGATTCTGCTCATATACAGGAACATATCTTTCTAACTGTATGCGTAAATTATCCCTGTGATGCACACGAGCTGAGAAAAAAGGTTTTAAAGAAACATGCTTGCCTATTAATATATAGATTTGCTCACCATTTGAGTTCTTAAATGAAATTCCAGTTCATCCTTTTTGGCAGGGACGTCGTACTTGTGGAAATACGTGTAAATATCTTTGCCTTCGTAGGTTGTATATCTTTTTTCGTATTCAGCCTAGAACCCCCGAAAAAATTAGGTACATGTCACTTAGTTTACATTAACATAAGGTATTATTATTATGTTTTACCCTAACTTACGTAATTCCTTTATGATCCTATAATTTCATTAAATAAGGGAAAAGGTGTGACAAATTATAAGACCAAAGATTAGATCTTTTAAATAATTGTATAACATTAGAATCTGATATTGCGTATGTCGGCATTTTATACTGTTTAAAATTATTCTCTATTGGTGATGTAGTTATGATAAAAGCTTGTTTAACCTTGAGCTCTTGCAGCCCAAGACTGTTTGGGATGATATTTGGTCTCGTTATCATAGTTTACTAGTTGAGGTAATCATTATACTTACTTTGTCAGTTACGATGACTTTTTGGATCTGTAAAAAAGTTTCAATCAATATAATTAAATAGAACAACAGTTGTTTGCAATTGTTTCTGGTGTAGTTGTTTTCAAGGTGATTTGGTTTATTCAATGATAGCAACAGAGCCCGTTGTGGTTAAATACAACGGGCTCTAGGAAAATAACAGTTATGATATCTATGCACCACTTTACTCACTGATATTAATGGTACAGATTAAGCATATAACTTTAGAAACACACACATAACATAAGAAACACAATTTAACACAAATGCAAATTGTTTACACAAAAATGCAAACAAAGAACAATTTATGAAATGACAATATAACAATCGCCCAAATGTATTTCCTCTTCACCTGTTCGACCATCCAATCCTGGTAAACATAAACAATTATATACATTTTCAATAATATAGTAACAATGAAGACTTGAGTTTTTTTTGCAAACTATTAGCTAAAAAGGTTGCTAACCGTTCTCAATATATTTTACCATATATATTGAAACCAAAAATTAAAATAAATTAAATTAAAACATGACATTAAATTAAAACATCAGATTAAATGTTTGGTGTTAAGCAAACATTTTGATGTTTGCATAACATGCTTTTTTGGTACATGGATAATTATCAACACATGTTTTTATTTTATTAGATGATGCATACTGACAAACCCATTACTGCCATAAATCTTAAAAAAAAACTTAAATAATTATATTTTGCAAATCTACATGGATAAAGCTTTCTATTGACATATTATTGAAAAAAATCTGTTAAGTATAACTATAGATTTAACTCTACAAAGGTTAAACAACTATCACTAAAATTTACCATTGAACTTCCATTGAAATCTACCACTCAACATTTTGGGATCATATTTTCTTCTTTTAGACAAATTGGAAACTTTCAGCCGCCATCTTGGATCCGCCATATTGGATACCAAAACATATTTTCAAATCTAAAGATGGGGTTGTGACCCACTGTTTCAAACCAGATTTTTACGCTGAATAGAATGCTGTATTCTGTTTTTCAAAATCTTAATCTGTTAAAAAGTTATTAGGAGTATTCAAAAATAGTTGTCGTATACATTTTTATATGACGCAATGTTAGAATTTGTCCATATTCTCCTCACTTTGCTAAAAAGCCTAAGATTAAGAGTTAAGACGATGATAATTGTAAGGTAAAATTGAATTAATTTTAACGAATAATTAATTTTTGGCCAATAAAGCGTATACAAAAATTATTTTCAAAAATGCCTAATAACATTTTAACGGATTAAGATTTTGAAAAACAGATTGCGGCATTGTATTCAGAGTAAACATTTAGTTTGAAACGATGGGTTCAGGATAACTGCAGTGTTACATTTGTCTGCTTTACATAATAATGCCTTTGTTTTCAATTAATTTATTCTTTGTTGTGTTTAGGGCTAAATATTTACGTGTTTGTGTAGCTGATAGGTAAGATAGTTAAATAAGTTAATAAGTTTTAGGTAAGTTGTAGTTAAAACCTTTTTCCAATTCGTCCCTTTCATCTTGGTCGAACACTATGTTAGTAAAAATAGGTTGTTCTGGAGTAAGACTCAAAGTCAAATAGTTTTAATGTTACCTATGAAACATTGGAACTGTGCTGGTCGTGTTGTGTTAATTCAGGTGTTAATCAGCTTCAATGTTAATTAATGAGCTAATTCCAAATGTTTTTGTACAGTAATAGGTTCTTTTAAGAGTAAAAAATCTTATTTCAATACGAATCCAGGATGTTTCTGCTATGACCTTTGCACTTTTTGTTGCACATGATTAACTGTTTTTTTTTATGTGGACATAGTTGGGTTTGATTTTGTGCGGTAAACATATTTTGTCAAACTTGATGTTTTGATCAGAGTTACTCAATTTCAACTTCAAATTATTGTACTGATTGTCTAATATTACATGCTAACTTGATTATTAAGATTCATGGTGGAGCCCCTGAGCTGTAGATAGTGATTGTAAGATATATCATTAAAACCAATTATTCTTACAATATCTACAGCTCAGGGGATCAACAATGCAATTTAAGTATTTATTAACAGTGGACCATAAACTAGGCTCACCTTATCTTTCAAGTCAATCAAAAAATTACCCCAATTTATTTTGTATTTCGTTTTTAACTGTTTGGAGAGCTGTTTGGGGACGGTTAAGAAAATTCCATTATTAACATTGTTGCCTGCGAACTCCGCCACAGCAATCCCCTGAAAAGTTCATCAACATTTTTAGTTACATAAGTAATGAATTTAAGCCTTTGGTTTTCAAAATAAAATCATATTTTTTATTATTCTGTTATGTATAAAATATATTACCTTTTTTCAAATGGCTTAAAATGCCCTTAGTGATATTTTTAAAACATTAGTAATATTACAATCCCTCTGCACTCTTTGAGGGTCTAAACATTTACAATGGCTGACGAAGACACTTCAGAAAGATACCAAAAGGTACATCCTCCTTGTGGCATAGTTTGACGTTTATAAATGTCTTCATGTCCCCAGTATGAAATTAAATTGAAATTAAATACTTACAACTAGATACTTTATTAAATTCTAGAAAGAATTTTTATACAATGAATGGATACTGACAAAGGTTTAAACCAATATTTAGGCAACATGTAGAAGGATAACAGGGTAATACAAGGGGATTTCAAATTTCAATGTTAATTAGACATGTTACAATCTTAAAATCGTTTAATTACTTGCCTCGTGTTTAGCTATCTCAGTTGGATTCTGTGACAAACAAATCGCAATTACTTTGTCCTTGTAAGTTTCATACCTGTTTACGTACGCCTCCTAAAACACAATAATGTATAAATGTCACATTCATGATATCAATGTTATCAATTCTCAGACAGTATTGCCAGTGTTTATATTATAATCTACTAGCTGGCCCGACAGACGTCGTCCGGTCCTAATGTGGTTTTATGTCAAATACTCGTTCATTTTCAAGATGAGCTCGTTCACATAGCTCAATCACGTCCTGGTTGAAGTTTGTTTGCTACGCTTACTTGCCTTCAGGTTTAGCGTGTTTATTACGCTAACTCGCCTCCAGGTTGAAGTTCGTTCGCTACGCTCACTCACCTTTTGTTTGCAAATTAGCTGTTGTCATAAATTAAAAAAAATAATAGTGCTTCACCCTGTTGATAAACCAATTAACTTTTTAATGCTATTGAATATCACAGAATCAAATCCTTTAGTTGAACCAGCTGTTAAGACTCTTCAATTTCATTAAAATATAAGTACTCATAAGGATAACATGGGAAACTCCAAAGCCACTGGGGCGGATCCCTTCTGACGGACCTGTACCACACACTTCACACAAACTATCCTTGAATAATGCTTAATCATGCCTGAAAGTTTTATTACAATCTGTCGAGCGGTTTCGGAGTCCATAACGTTCAAATATATATACATATATATACAAACTTCCTCTTTTATAAATATAGATTAAACATACTGCATAATTAGGTCACAAATCCAGAATGTGTTTATATCAATCAGTGTATTTGAATTATAAGCATTGCTGATAATGCTAGAGTAAACGTTACGTTACTGTTTCGTTCTACCATACAAAATATTTGATGGGTACAAAATAATAATGTCTGTATAGTGTGTCCCTGAATTCCCTACCGACCTTTTTAGTTATCATTCCTAAACTAAAAACAAACTAAAATACCAAGATACGAATTCCAAAACTCAAAAACCAGCCGTAAAGCCACCATTTTTTACAAATTTGTTTTTAATTTGATAGCGTTTCTATGTTTTGAATTGAAATTTGTTGGATATATTATTAACACAATCACCCTAAAGAAAATATTAGTTTTATATTGTGAAATTTTAAAATGGTGGTCATTACAAATCTATAAACAGAAATAACGTAAATCCTATGTAGGTAAACAATAGTACTGTTGTGAAGATTTTTTTGCCACCATGGGAACAGGTAATAACATTAACCCTGAAGTTCTAGTAGTGACCTTTCAAAGGTTTGTGAATGGTCTAGGGATCATGGGTTAAAACTAAACCCTGGAAAATGTTCCGCTATGCACTTTGCCAACGCAGCAATCTATGAGCAGTTGGAAAAACACAACATCAAAGTCACAGTTGATAATTCATCAACTAGACAGGAATTGTTGCTTGACATACCAAGGGTTGTTCTTGATCCTGGTGTTAAATGTAAGATAAAAATAAAATGTTTGTTTGTGTACCTAACACTATGGTGTAGTGGTATTGCTTGTTAAGCCTGCCTGTGCTGGAAAGGGACAGCTGTTGTGGACTTGTTGGAATAACAATAGAACAATTTGAATGATGGATAAACTATCAGTAAAATGTGTATTTAAGAATGTTGTAATAATTTTTGTGAATAATAATTGTGTTTCATATTGTAAAATAAAGTGAGTATTTATTTATTTAACTATAAAAAAGTAAGAAAACTCTTCAGCTGGTAAAAGGGGGTTTTCTTACTTCAAGCTCAGTACAATGAACTTCCTTGTACACTAAAATCACGGTCTTACAAAATATTAAAAGGACGCCTGAAGAATTTGTAATTACATTTTTATTTTGTTTTGTAGTGTTGAGGATTTTTGTTTAGTTTTAGTCCTGACTTAAAGAAGTCATGAATAAAGACCTTATTATTTAATTATTTTTATTTAAATTTTATTTAGACAACCATCTTACAATTCTAACCATAGGCCTACCAAGTAAATAAAATGGTTCATAAATAAGGGAAATGACACATTTTTAAGATACCTTGTATTGAAACGTCCGATTAGTTGTTGTTGAGCAGTGATCTTACCCAATGACCACAGATTGTTGCACAGCAAAATATCTACATGGTGTCTATCGATGGTAAGTGTGAAAATTTAAAGGCAATGGATTATGGAACTAATTTAAAGAACCGGTTTGTATATTTTGTTGTTCGTTGATATGTTTGTAGAGTAAAATGCAATGAAACATGTACTGTATTTACTATATCATCTTTTAGTCCTTGATGTTTTGATAATCATATTAGTTTTGTCTGCCGTATTTAATGCTAAATTTTTTTAGTATGGATACCGTTTCTTTAATATTTTAAAAGACTATTGATGAGTACAACAATCTATAGGTATAAAAGAGGAAGTTTGTATATATATATATGTATATATTTGAACGTCATGGACTCCGAAACCGCTCGACAGATTATAATGAAACTTTTAGGCTTTATTAAGCATTATTCAAGGATGGTTTGTGTGAAGTTTGGTACAGATCCGTCACAAGGGCTCCACCCCAGTGGCTTTGGAGTTTCCCATATTAACCTTATGAGTACTTATATTTTAATGAAATTAAAGTCTTAACAGCTGGTTCAACTAAAGAATTTGATTATGTGATATTCAATAGCATTAAAAAGTTAATTGGTTAATCAACAGGGTGCAGCACTATTACTTTTTTTTAAATTTATGACAACAGTTAATTTGCAAACAAAAGGTGAGTAAGCGTAGCGAACGAACTTCAACCTGGAGGCGAGTTAGCGTAACGAACACGCTAAACCTGAAGGCAAGTAAGCGTAGCAAACGAATTTAAACCAGTACGTGATTGAGCTATGTAAACGAGGTCATCTTGAAAATGAACGAGTATTTGACATAAAACCACATTAGGACAGGACGACGTCTGTCGTGCCAGCTAGTATCTTCTAAAGTTGATAACAGCCTATGTTAGTGATTTATTGTGAGTGAAGATTGAATGATTTATGATTTAATCTGAGGAAGATTAACCAAACAAAATTTGTTCATTTAAATGTTATAAAAAGTAGTTTAAAATCTTTGAAAAAATAAAGAAACAGATATGTAACTAAGGGAAATGAAGGTAAATAATCTGGGTATTTAGGTATACCATGTGAAAATTGTATTCGTAAATTTGATAAGTGATTCTCATATCAGCCTCCAGAAGATTTGAAAACAATCAAAACTAAAGTGGTGGTTTTCACTACTTACCATATTTAAACCCATAAATGTTTCTATAAAGGCCATAAAGGTTGAATTTTGTTTCTAAAAGCGTTGGTGGATGTATAACTATTTTCCCATGTTATTCTTATGGCTCTTTTTTGCCATTTTTTTAAGACCCGGCTCTCGTCCAATACAAGCCCATACAAATGTTCAATACCATTGTACAACTTCATTAACTTTTCCAATCCACATCCATTCACATGTATGTGCGAGGTTTATAGCGAACTCAGGCGTGCTCCCGGCTCATGGCCTGCTCCCTTGGACATCCTCAGTGGAAAACCATGAATTCTGGCTACTTGGGAATCCAAGCCATTTGACATACAATAAATCACTCTTCCTTCGAATTACCTTCTTTACCAAATACATGTATTTATACTTAGTCTTTAACAACTCCTCTATGTAGAACCCTCCTCTGATTTATTGCCATTTTCATCTTTCAAGATATAAGTCACAGGCCTTGTATTCTTAACTTCTTCTACTGTAAATAGCTCCCCTGTCCAATTTTGGGTATATCCTTTACTAAAAACATGTTTATACTTGGAAATTCTCACACTATCACCTACCTTATATCTTGGCTTTTTAACTTGCACTACTTTAGAAGTCAACCTCTCATGCACATATTTACTATTCTTAATACTCACTTGGTTAGGCTTCATTCCTATAGATCTATGCATTTTATTATTATATTTTCGAATTAACTTTGGAAGTAAATCTAACCATTTTTAACTCCCCTTAGCACTAAATTCCCTATATAACCAATTCTTTAAAGTTCTCTGAAACCTCTCCACAATTGCAGCCTTAGTTGTAAAAATGTGTGATAGTGATTAATATTTAATTTTTTCATTTGTTTGATTAAAAAATTATTTTCCATTGTCGGATTGAATGTGTTTAACCCCCTTGGGTAGAATGGTTTTAATGGCTTCTGTAACTACCAACCAACCCTGTCTTATTCTTTAGTGGAGCAGCATAAACTTTTTTTAGAAAATGTATGTATTAAAGTTAAGATATATTTAATGCTGGGCTTTTAACCATTTTGCCAAGATATAAAAAAGAGATATTTATGTTTTATAATTTTCAAGATATAAGTATTTTAAAATAATATTATGTACTTAGAAAATTTTGAGGTGTGTAAAAATTTCAAAAGAGTCTTGACTTTGAAAATCTTTATAATAACTGTGATTGCGCCCATATAAAATAATGTTAATTTTTTTTATGTTGTAATATTGTTTATAATCAATCAATATTTTAATGGCTTCTGTAACCACCAACCCTGTCTTATTCTTTAGTGGAGCAGCATAAGCCTTTTTAGAAAATGTATCTATTAAAGTTAAAATATATTTATTGCCAGAATTTTCTCTAGCATAGTTTTGCATATCAATTAAATCTATTTGTACAGTTTCGTTTATACCTAATACTTTAAAAGACCTTCTAATGAAATTCTGTCTTGCAGGCTTATGAAGTTCGTATGCAATTTCATTCATTTTTTATAACATCACTCTTTCCTTTAACTCTAAATATATCACCATTAGCCCCAATCAATTGATTATCTTTTATTCTTTTAAATACATAGTTATCTGGTATATATGGTCTATTATCTATATACTTAAATCCACTCAAAGATGTGGGGTCAGCAACTAATAAATCAGGATTGTATTCCATCAAATTATTTTTTTTCTCTATATACAAATTTCGATCCATCATAATGCATAGCTTGTGACATGAGACAAATATCATCTAAATGTCCCCCCTCTGGTAGATTTCTTATAAATTGTTTTTTGGCAAACTAGCTGTTTGCCCGTTCTACGTACGGGAATATTTTAGTAAGTTGAAACCTGATATTCAGAACAGGAGTTGGTTTGCATATTTAGTGTGCATTTTTCCAGATATGCTGGCAAAACTATTACTGTATAGGAATACAAATAAACCTTCGCAAATACAATATCTGACAGTTTCAAAGCCAAAACGAATGCTACGCAATTAAATGTCACCCAATCGTGTTAGTCCATATTTTATATCTAATGATAAAAGGAATTGCTTTATAGATCTATGAGGCATTGCCCTAAGGTAGGCCTGTAAATGAAAGTTACTTTTCACACCGGTAAAACGTAGTTAAAATACTACCTCAACCTCACTACTGCACACTTTATTCGGGTTGAAATTTTCATTAACAAAGGTGCTCTTGTCTTTTCCTCCACGAAACACTGAGAAATAAGGACATTAATGCGTTAAAAACATACATACACACACAAATACAGAATTGAATTAGGGGATTTGCTACGCTTTAACCAAAGCAAAATACAAACAAAATAATTGTTTTAAAGTTTTGATAGTGTCATCGAATGTTATGATAATCATTTTTACGCCTAATCAAACTGTAAAATTTGCGTAAATCCGTTGGCAAATATATAAATAAGTA
Organism: Macrosteles quadrilineatus; assembly: GCF_028750875.1. Lineage (NCBI taxonomy): Eukaryota > Metazoa > Arthropoda > Insecta > Hemiptera > Cicadellidae > Macrosteles > Macrosteles quadrilineatus. The sequence continues at coordinate 25,180,517 of NW_026542598.1, forward strand.
AATAAATACACAGTCCACAAACCATTTATACGTTAACAACGTCAAGCTTTAAAAGTTCATGATGATTTGCTAAAAAAATCTTTCACTAATGTTTTATCATTTTCATAGCATAAACCAACATTTTGGAGTCGAGACAGAAAACACAAAAATTATACATTAAGACATTAATTAAATCAAATAAGAAATAAGGTGAAGCACTAACGATAACTATAGTTGTAAATAGTGATGTGTTTGTACGTAAAAATAATTCTTACTGCTACCACCGGCTCTAAGGAAAAGTAGCAGTACCAAAAACCAACGTTTACGTTGAAGAAAAGAACTATATAGTACTTACGACCAATTCAAACTGTCCTTCTAATCAAACTGTGTTATAGGTGTTAATACGTTGGCAAATATATAAATCAATAATATTAAAAAGGTTTAAATACCTGCTATTAAGCAATCCATTTAAAACAAATTTAAATGGATTGCTTAATAGCAGGTATTTAAACCTTTTTAATATTATTTGGTAATGCGGAGGCTACATCCACAATGAAATAAATCAATAAATACACAGGTCACAAAACATGTAACATGTAACATGTAACGTTAACAACGTAAAGCTTTAAAACTCTCTATGGTTTGCTCAAAAAAACTTTTACTTGATGTGGTGCAGTACCGAAGTTATTAATCTCCTTTGGTTTTTAAGTTTTCGAAAATCAAAGTTATTTCCCATTAATATCATTATTTGTAAGCAGCTTTTAATGTTAACATATTAATGACAGTTTCAAGAAACCACCTTTATCCAAACAAAGGTTTCTTATTTAAAATATTACGTAATCTCTAAACGATAATCGGTACATATATCTAGCAAACATTCGGAGGAAATGTGACAAAAATCGCACAAATCTGGGGTTTTGGACGTTTGTAGTTTTATTTCCTAAGTAGGAAAGGTACCGATATCGTTGTCGAAATGTAAGTAAGTAGAAACCAAAAGTGACACATTGGAAAAGCGAGTTTAGCTACATCTGTAAATTAAACCTCTGTTACGATCACAGTGAAATCAGAAAGATCTTTCAAGATCACAGCAACATCCACGATCACCCACTGCAGTTGTGTTTTTTTACTTTGCACTTTACACAACTGTCCTAGAAGCGCCGTCAATGAGTGGAAACCTTTTTTGTAAGCTATTGGTGAAGATGATAAAAAAATGTAAGTTTCCCAGCACTAATACAACACTGATTCACCTTATTTTCCCCGGTTATCAAAGCTCAAGAACAATCGTTGCACTTGCGATTAATTAAATCGGTTAAGTAAGGCACAACGTTTTTAATCTCACTTGGTTTGGATGTGCTAACAAAACTTGATCGGAAATGGTTGTGTTATTATTTGTAAACAACTTTAAATGTAAACATGGCAGTGACAGCTAGAAGGGAGAACTAATCCAAACAGCTGATCGTTATTTCATAAAATGTAATAGTAAACATTGGGAGAAAATTTGAAAAAAATCGAACAAAATTGGGTTTTTGATGGTTCGTTATTTTGTTTTCAAAGATGGGAGACCATGTTTTTTTAGCCAAAGACACTCTCGCCAATCCAGTAAATACAGAAAAATGATTAGAACCTTGATCGGTACTCTAGTTTTCTATGAGTAGGCCCCGTAAAATGACATTTTGGTGTCACAGACGGAATCACAGAATGGACAGACAAACAGACATACATACAGAAATTGAGATAAGACTCGTTTCGGCTTTCTTAGGCTATAAAACGTAAAAATAACCAAAAACTGCATGATTCTAAGCAATGTACAGACAAAACAGTAATTTTATTTATATAGAATAAAATAGCAATAAAACTAAGTATGTACACAACCATCAATGATGAGTATGGTGTCCATCAATAAAATTCCTAAAAACGATTCCTACCAATATTAGATCAAACGTATATTTCAACAACAATTTATATACGTTAGAATACAAATAAATTTATGTATATATTCTATATTTATATAGAATTAATATCTGGAAAAATGCACACTAAATATGCAAACCAACTCCTGTTCTGAATATAAGGTTTTAACTTACTACAAGATTCCCGTACGTAGAACGGGCAAACAGCTAGGTAGTGTCATTAATTGGTCATAGGTTATCATATTAAATTAATATCCTGTTGAGTGATAAAAAAGTATAAATTGTTGTTGAAATATACCTAGCAAACAGCTAGGTAGTATAGGTAATGTCAATAATTGGTCATAGGTTATCATATTAAATTAATATTCTGTTGAGTGATAAAAAAGTATAAATTGTTGTTGAAATATTCGTTTAATCTAATATTGGTAGGAATCGTTTTAGGAATTTTATTGATGGACAACATACTCATCATTGATGGATGTGTACATACTTAGTTTTATTGCTACTTTATTCTATATAAATAAAATTACAGTTTTGTCTCTACATTGCTTAGAATCATGCAGTTTTTGTAAAATACAACGAATATTATGTGTAAACATGTATATAACAATCATGTTGGTAATGATTTTTCATTTAACCAATTTAGAAATCTCTGCCACCAATGTTAGGATAAAACTAAATATGGCTTTTTTGTAATAGACAAAGAAAGTCAAAGAATAATGGCAAATATAGATTTATGTTTGATCAATTTCATAATGACCAAGAGCAAGGGTGTTGATGCCATCTTCTAGAATAAACCTCTTGTCATCGTCAAAAGGTAGTACTTTCTTATTCATGGTCAAGGTTTGAAGGTGATGGCTTGTAGATTTAATTCCTGTCACATTCTCATAGTAATCTTGCCCAATTGTAAGACAGTTCAAATAATGTTGATTTCTGAGGAGAAGTTTAACAGTGGCATTATCAGCTCCCTTATAGCTTTTTGACCTCTAAAGCTTGCTTGTCTTCTTCATATAACCATTTTAGAGGAATGCAAGAGTATAACTTTGGTCTTAAACCACAATATGCATACATAATATGACCATCTAATTCGTCTTTGAACTTTCCAGTGACTTTTTTATTTTTATTAGAGTATAAGAAATGGTCTTTACTATATCCAGAGGTATCAAAATAGTGTAAGTCACATTCTATTTCCTTGTAAAAGTCCTGTGTAACTATAGAATACATTACAGAATCTGTATCTGTCATAAGAAATCTTTTGTTCTTAAATTTTGACATATAATTATAGTGGAAATCATACATTATTACTTTACTTATATCCAAAATGGTCATGCCTAAATATATAGCGTTAATAAACTTTACAACTAATTTATTTAAATGTATAGCATGTAAATTGTTATCAAACTTTTTGCTACAATCAAACCTTGGATTATTGACATATTTTGTTAATAGTGACTCATCCTTGAGATATATATCACGAAACCTTCGTTGATTCATAATTGTTCGACCAAAGAGACTATTATTTAACAATTTGTAAAAGTCTTTTTCGAAATCATTTTTAGCCCATTTTCATTTTTCAATATTAAAATTAATATAGGGCGCAAGCCATTTTGATTGTCTAAATTTTAAAATTCTGTGGTATTTTGTAGCAACCAAACCCAATTCCTCATATTTTTGTAATGCTTTATAATGTAAAATATATTTAGTTTTGTCATTTAAATTAGGTATTAATTTGCCATTCATTTTCTCAGGTGCTAATGGGTAGTCATTATTTAAATCATGTAAGCTTTTATCATATTTTAAATAAACTTCTAACATGTATCCAAACTCATCATTTTGATTATTTTTGTATATTTTGAAGTCTATCTCATTAGTCCAACGAAATCCATCCACAGGTAGTGGCTGACACATTGCTGTGGAGTAGAGCGAGTTAAAATCTAAATATATTAAATACACACTCTCTTGATTGGGGTCATAGTGTTCGCCCATAAAATTATACTGACTCCTCCTCTGATTGCACTTTCTATGAACAAATGCATGTCAATATCTTGAAATAATTGTAATTTTATACCGGTCATTCTAAGACAGGCCTCCCATGTTAGTGCAGGGATTGAATACATATGTAGGTTGTCAAGTTTGTAATCTTTTAAACACAGGTCTCTAAATGTCTCAAAGACATCAGCTAGTAGCCATACATCTGTTTTAAGATATAAATCATGATATTCTTGTAAATTATTTATATTAAAATGGGTCCAGACATTTTTAGCATGTTCATATTCATTCGGAGAGATATGTTCTCTCCGAATGAAGCACCTCCAAAAGAAGCATTTTACAGTACTCTAACTAAAGTTAAGAGTACTGTAAAATGCTTCTTTTGGGGGTAGAGACTCTGCAAAATTATCTGGTCCCGTCATATATTCATAGGGAAATACACCTTTGTGTTGTAGTAATGGATTGTCTATGAACCTAAATGTATTTAAATACGAAGCTAATTTGTATATTCGAAGGGACAGAAAGTTGTAGGAATCTAAAAATACAAAATCATCATCAGAAAATGAAATGTACTTTTCCATATCTTTGGCTATGCAATTTAATTTACGTTTAAACTTTGCAAACTTTCCCATGTGTTGCATTATTATGTGACCATCATAATTTTTTTAAGTTATGGAAGAATACTGGTATTTTTTTTGTTGCTTTATGATTTAAATTACAATTATTGTGAGCAGCTCCACGGTAGTGGCCTTTTTATGACAATGATCACGTACCCTATCAAAATATAGGGGCTTTTCACAAATGTGACAGCGTGTTGAGTTTTGGAAAGATACCTCTTGCTCAGGAGTCATTACTAGGGGAATGTATATTGCCATTTGACTTTTAATATAATCATAAGTCTGAAATAATCTTTCAAAAAACACATCCATAACATTTGTGCCACTGTACAACTCTTCAGAAATAATTTTTGAATCTTTTACTACGACAAATGCAAATCCGGATGGAATATCGGTTTGAGTTTATGAAGCACTCAAAATCAGCGTAAATTACATATGGGGCTTTAATTTGATATTTAAAATTTTTAAATTGTAATATATCTTGTTTAGACATTTCAACTCTTTGCTCATCAAAGTTCTTACAATATGTTATATGACGTTCTAATTTATTGTTGGTGTAAAAATGTTGCAAACACAACTTGCACAAATGCTTCTTATGTTCATATTTTGTAGATTGGAACATTAACTTATTAAAATCACGAATTAAACAGTAATGTGATTTACGACATTCTTGTAATAATAATAAATCTACATGAGTATTACTATTTAGTTTGGTTGTTTTTAATTTCACATTTATGGTCTTCAACTTCAAATACATTAACACTTATATTATTTTGTTTTTCGAATTTATCTATATCAGATATTTTTACGGGATATTTTATGTTTTTCATATTTAACTGTGTTTCATAGGGTACATAATTAGATACTCTATTAGCATTTTCATTAATACAATTCCTTGGATGTAAAGCTGCTAAAATTGACCAAAGGAAGCATTTATTGTCTGATTTTAGCGAATTTCCCATATAGGGAATGAGCTATTACCGTAGTACTCATGGTAAGACCTGGATCCGGGACCGATTTTTTTTTCGTTTTGAGGTCTCTAGAGGCCAAAAACACCATCCGTTCAAATTCATATATATATATATATATTTATATATATATTTAAATATATATATACATATATTTATATATATATATATATATATTTATATATATATGTGTCCGTTAGCGCGATAACTCGACTAAAAATGATCCGATTTTGATGAAATTTGGTACAAACGTGTAAACCTACGTTTATTCAAACGAGTTCGCGAACCAGCATGATCGGACCATGGGAACGGGGGTTTATGGGGGGTTTTATGGGGTAAAAATGGGTTTTTCCCATTTTTGACCCAAAAAACATCAAATTTTGCAATTTCTTTCTAAACTATTTTGTAGAGCTTAAAAAAAACAAATAATTTAGTATATTGAAGCGTTATAATGCGCCTAAGGTTACGGAGAAAATTCCAAAAAATTGTAAATTTAAAATTCCCATGTTATTCTTATGGAGAATAAGTAAACTGTTGTAGTTTGCTTGTTTATTAACATATTTTGCCCAAATTTGGAAAATGTTTTTATTTCTTACTTACAATTAACATTTTACATAAAAAACACTTTTACCCTCCCTGTTGCAGCAAACCTAAGTATGTGTTAAACTGATTCTATTTAAATAGGGATAAATGTGATATTTTTAAGGAGACATTTTAGTGTAAATCCAATCAGGCAAATGGAAATTCACTTAGTCTGCAGGTTTGCTGCGGCGGGGGTATTTTTATATTTAGAACTGCTTTTGTCAATTTAATACTTTCTGGTGTGGGGATATATGACTTTGGAGTTAGGGGCTTATACTTGTAAACATGCAGCTGCCAATATTTAGTATGGTCATATAACCTTCCACTACCTTGGGCTTGATATTTATGAATCGAAGTGTCAATCTTTAAAAGTGCATTTTTAATTTGAGGCTTTAAATCTCTCTTCTCAATAGTTAAGGTAGTAAGACTTCTAAAATCTGCTATACATTGTTTTTCATTAACTAATTTTTAATTTTTATCCATTGAATATTTTATAAATTTAATTCTCCTAACTAAAGTCTATTTTATTAGCAGAGGACAAGTCTTAAGAGTATTTTCAAGGTCAGCTCTAATCGACTCACCAACAAATTTTATCATTGTGTATGGACAATTATTGCAAGAATAGATATGTCTTCTAAGATGTCCAACAACATTTTTCTTACAAAAATTACAAGTCTTGTGACTTTGTAAAATATGTGACCTTAGAGCCATGTGGCTATCACAGATTAAATCACAAACCTTGCACAGTTTCACATTCATTTGATGCATTACCTTATAGTGGCGAATCAGGTTGCTTTTGGTGGAGAGCGACACGGAGCAGTATTGACATGTGGTCTTCATTGTTATATATAACTAAAAAAATCTTTGTGCCACCTCTATATATTGACTTTTTGAAATTTTCAAAATTTTAAAATTTTATAAATTACTTTAACAGATCCAACACTCGATCTAGAGCTACCACAGGGACAAGAAGCAAGACCTATGGGAGCGGCATTTCACAGCCCCGCCACTAGAGACAAGAAGCAGACCATAGGTCAGGAGCATGCCCGCGACTGGGAGCACGACCATGGGTCGGGAGCGGGAGCGCGCCCGAGTTCGCGTACAAACCTCGCTTGATTTTGAGAATATACATGTGAATGGATGTGGATTAGAAATAATAATGAAGTTGTATAATGGTATTGAACATTAATATAGGCTTGTATTGGACGAGAGCCGGGTCTTAAAAATAGTGGCCAAAAAAGAGCCATGAGAATAACATGGGGAAAACGTGCCTAAAGTGGGGTAAAACCAGCTTATTGCAAATACTTATTTTATACAACAGATGATAATACCAAAAAGTTTCAATTTCGTGTCATATTCCCGCTTCAAAGCACGGGTACAACAGATGGTACTTTCATAACAGAACATCATATTTTATAAAATTAGAATTTAAACTTTTACATTGTTATGATAGAGCTATATCAAAAGTGTTTGTAACGAAAGAGTTTTCTCATACTCACTTCTGTGTTCAAAGAAGCCGAATGAATCTGAAAATAAAAAGAAAAAAGTCAATAAAATCACAAAACACTACGTCTAACTACTTACCAGTCCCGTCGCCACAAATAGTAACACAATGTTAACAGTTGATGCCGCCTGGCACACCTATTCGTATTAATCTTAAAAATTATAGCTTTGTTGATATCATGACTTTATTGGTCACAAGGATAAAGTGTTGACTAAATTGTACTCGGCCTAAATTGTTCTTTTCACTGTCAAAACAACATATTTTTTTTTGAAAGGATGATAGTGAAAAATAATGTAGTTGTGCATTAAGTCAAGAAGGTGGATAAACAGTGGACAGCAGTAAAGATGCAATGGAAGCTGGAGAAACAGTAGTTGGTTGTTTTACTGATCTCTCCAAAGCCTTCGATTGTGTCGAACCTGCGATTCTATTGGAAAAATTGGCATCAATTTGAATCTCAGGACTTGCGCTGAAGTGGCTCACATCCTATATGAGCTGATTCCAAGTCACTGAGATTAAAAAAAAAACACAAATTCAAAAACTGAAAGAATTTCTTCAACAAAAAACTGATCTCCAATGGCGTCCCCCAGGGATCTGTCCTTGGACCTCTCCTTTTCCTTGTCTACATCAATAACATAACAGATACCTACTGTTCCGCAGGACAGCGTCTACCTCTTTGTGAATGATACGACATTGTTCGTAAGGGGGACTGACGACGCGGCCCTAGAGGCAGAATCTAATCAAAGAGCAAATGATCTGGCTGACTTTTCTTCAAACAACCTCAAATAAAATGCACAAAAAACAGGATACATGTGTATCCAAACTGCAAAAAGACAAAATTATAAAATAATAGGACTCTGAACCTATTAATTGGAGAGGATAAAATCCAAATTTAAAAAACTGCCGACTTTTTGGGAGTGAGATTGGATGATAAATTGGGCTGGGACGCACAAATAAAAAAAACTGGAGGTGTCATTGGCTCGAGGGGTCTTTGTTCTTCGAAGAATAAGGACCATCGGGAACCTGGCTCTCTCTAAACTTGTGTATTTTGGCCTAATAGAACAACACACTTCGTATTCAATCATCCTATGGAGATCTGTGAATAAGAATATTGAGCAAATCTTTGTTTGGCAGAACAAGGCAGTTAGAGCAATCTTTGGTATGCCACCTCGGAACAGCTGCAAAATGTTTTTTAAAGCACTTGGTGTTCTCATAGTCCCTTCACTTTTCATCTTTAAATCAGAGTAGTGGCAATATGATGGTATGACCCCACTTTAGGCGTTTTTCCCATAAGAAGAACATGGTGATCATTTTTTGGCCACCAAATCCAAAAATCCTGATCTTAAAAAAAACCTTATTTCTTACTTATTCCCCATAAATATATTCGACATCAAGCTAAAAAAGCTATTTCTTACATTTATTGACAAATACAGGTGTAAATGTAAAGTAGTGGTGAACTAGCAAAGAGACGCCACTTTAGGCTCGTTTTTCCCATGTTATTCTTATTGGGATTATTTTTGGCCACTTTTTTAAAACCCCGTTCTTTGCCTATACAAGCCTATATAAATGTTCAATACCATTGTAAAACTGTATTACTATCTCATATCCACATCCATTCACATGTATATTCTCAAAATCGAGCGAGGTTTGCACGCGAACTCGGGCGCGCTCCCGGCTCATGGCGTGCTCCCGGTCGCGCTCCCGACTCATGGTCGTGCTCCCGGTCGCGGGTGTGCTTCTTGCTTCTTGCCTCTAGTAGTGGGGCTGTGAAATGGTATCTTTTGTGGAAATCCATGAATTCTGGCTACTTGGGAACCCAAGCCATTTGACATACAATAAATCACCCTTTCTCCTAATTACCTTCTCTACCAAATACATGTCTTTATACTTGGTCTTTAAAAACTCCTCTGTATAGAATCCTCCCCTGATTATATTGCCATTTTCATCTTTCAAAATATAAGTCACAGGATTTGTGTTATTAACTTTTGCTATTGTAAATAGCTCCCCTGTCCAATTCAGGGTATATCCTTTACTAAAAACATGTTTATACTTGGAAATTCTCACGCTACCACCTACCTTATATCTTGGCTTTTTAACTTGCACTACTTTAGAAGTCAACCTCTCATGCACATATTTACTATTCTTACCACTCACTTGGTTAGGTTTCATACCTATAGATCTATGCACCTTATTATTATATTTTCGAATTAACTTTGGAAGTAAATCCAACCATTTATAACTCTTCTGAGCACTAAATTCCCTATATAACAAATTCTTTAAAGTTCTCTGAAACTTCTCCACAATTGCAGCCTTAGTTGTAAAAATGTGTGATAGTGATTAATATTTAATTTTTTTCATTTGTTTGATTAAAAAATTATTTTCCATTGTCGGATTGAACGTGTTTAACCCCCTTGGGTAGAATGGTTTTAATGGCTTCTGTAACTACCAACCAACCCTGTCTTATTCTTTAGTGGAGCAGCATAAACTTTTTTAGAAATTGATTTGCTAAAAGAAAGGATTTTCAAAAGTGACTAACAAGATTTCAAATAAAATACAATTCTTGACAATTTACATTTAGTTTAAGACTAGTTTTACACTTTTGGCTTGGAAATTAGACATCAGAAAATAAATTAATTAAATAAAGAAACTTACATTTTCTACGAGTAGTGTTCGTTTCGGAAGATGCCAATACAGTAACGGTTTATTCAAATCAACCTAGGTTAAGTCGGTGTTGTCAATGCCTTTTGAATCTACTAGTCTTAACCTATAATATATTGTACAAAATGACTATCGATTTTATACATATTTTATATTCCTGTGAAGAATTAGTTTTTACCTAATATTCGGTATAACCTACCTTATATCTTAACTTTATAACTTGCACTACTTTAGAAGTCAACCTCTCATGCACATATTTACTATTCTTACCACTCACTTGGTTAGGTTTCATACCTATAGATCTACTATGCACCTTATTATTATATTTTCGAATTAACTTTGGAAGTAAATCCAACAATTTATAACTCTTCTGAACACTAAATTCCCTATTTAACGAATTCTTTAAAGTTCTCTGAAACCTCTCCACAATTGCAGCCTTAGTTGTAGAAAAAGTGTGATAGTGATTAATATTTAGTTTGCTAAAATATTGATAAACAAATTATTTTCTATTGTCAGATTGTATGTTTCTACTCCCCTTTGGTAGAATGGTTTTAATGGCTTCTGTAACTACCAACCAACCCTGTCTTATTCTTTAGTGGAGCACCATAAACTTTTTTAGAAAATTTATGTATTAAAGTTAAGATATATATAATGCTGGGCTTTTAACCATTTTGCCAAGATATAAAAAAGAGATATTTATGTTTTATAGTTTTCAAGATATAAGTATTTTAAAATAATATTATGTACTTAGAAAATTTTGAGGTGTGAAAAATGTCAAAAGAGTCTTGACTTTGAAAGTCTTAGTAATAACTGTAATTGCGCCCATATAAAATAATGTTAATTTTTTTTGGATTTTTGATATTTTTATGTTGTAATATTGTTTATAATCAATCAATATTTTACAGTCAATATTTTTATGTCGACCTTTTGACAAAAATGGCGTAATATTTGGACTATTCATGTCATAAAATACAACAACTGACTGTGATAAAGTACACACGAATTCACATCACAGTCACGGTGAAATTCAAAATTCATGTGAAATTTGTGAAAACAATGTGACATTTGTGTGATGAAGTACACAAGTACACACAAATTCACATCACATTCACAGTCAGTTGTTGTATTTGATGACATGAATAGTCCAAATATTACAACATTTTTGTCAAAAGGTCGACATAAAAATATTGACTGTTTTTACTTTGGTAAATCTTGCAGCACAGTACACAAACATTTATGTGATAATGTACATTTCCTAATATTATCCAAACAAGACGATTTAAATCTTAAAACATGTGTATAGCAATCATGTAGGTAATGACGTTTCATTTAACCAATTTAGCGATCTCTTCCTCAAAAGTTGGGACAAAACTAAATATGGCTTTTTCATAATAGACATGGAAAGGTTAAAGCTATGGTTCCACAGGATGCGGAATCTCCGCTATGCGGTGTGTAATTTTTTGCAGCGGAAAATTACGCAGCGAAAAATCTAGAGGGGTGGTTCTACAGACTGCGAAAATAACGTTGCGGAGATTCAGTTCTGTCCAAACTAGCGACGAGTATGGATAGAAAGAGGAAAGCCCTTTTGTCTTTGATGCTATATGATGACACTGATGATGTTGTCGATCTTTTATCTTTGTTAGTGTCAAGTCACAGTGATCGAAGTGACATATTTAAGAATCGAGACAGTGAAGGGGCCTATTTTTGCTATTTATTTAACAAAGCTTAAGAGGTTTCAATCACGAGATCCCGTTTAACACTTGATACCCAAACATCTCAGGATAATTGTTCGTCAGGTATACCATTTTCGACAGTATGTTAAATGTATTACAATAATTTATTTTTACAGTTAGTTTGTTGAAAATCGGTGTTGCGGTTATAGGTGTTACTTTATAATCGTTCATCTATAACTCTTGTTACAGCATAAGACATAATGAAACTGCACGGTCACAATATTTGATGGCTCTTCTCTGCTGGCGGAATCCGCACTGCTACTGTTCTCAGACCAGTATGATTTCTCCGCCATGTGGAACCGAAAATTCGGGATGCGGACAAGCACGTCAGTGGAACCGCACACATGGGAACTCCATTAAACTAGTGTCATTTTAATTCCGCAGCGGAAAAAATCGCACCGCACGGCGGAGATTCCGCATCCTATGGAACCATAGCTTAAATAATAATGGCAATTATAGATTTATGTTTGATCAATTTTATAATTACTAAGAGCAAGAGTATTAATATCATCTTCCAGAATAAGCCTCTTTTCATCATCAAAAGATAGTACTTTCTTATTCATAGTTTTTTGACATTTTTGCACACCTAAAATTGTTTAAGTCCATAATACAGTTTTAAAATGCTTGTATCTTGAAAACGGCTTGAGATACGGCAAAACGGTTGAAATTCTGGCACACATAGTGGGTGTCAACTTTTGATTATAAACAATAATAAAACATAAAAAAATAAAAAACTTCAAAAAATTTTTACATTATTTTATATGGGTACAAATAAAAGTTACTATGAAAATCTTCAAAGTCTAGACTTTTTGAAATTTTTGCACACCTTGACATTTTTTAAGTCCGTAAAACTGTAAAAAAACCGCAACACGGTTGAAATTCTGGCACACATAGTAGGTGTCAACTTTTGATTATAAACAATATTACAACATAAAAATATCAAAAATCCAAAAAAACCAACATTATTTTATTACAGTTAGCGCAATTACAGTTATTACAAAGATTTTTAAAGTCAAGGCTCTTTTGACATTTTTACACACCTCAAAATTTTCTAAGTACATAATATTATTTTAAAATACTTATATCTTGAAAACTATAAAACATAAATATCTCTTTTTTATATCTTGGCAAAATGGTTAAAAGTCCAGCATTAAATATATCTTAACTTTAATACATACATTTTCTAAAAAAGTTTATGCTGCTCCACTAAAGAATAAGACAGGGTTGGTTGGTAGTTACAGAAGCCATTAAAACCATTCTACCAAAGGGGGGTAGAAACATTCAATCTGACAATAGAAAATAATTTGTTTATCAATATTTTAGCAAACTAAATATTAATCACTATCACACTTTTTCTACAACTAAGGCTGCAATTGTGGAGAGGTTTCAGAGAACTTTAAAGAATTCGTTAAATAGGGATTTTAGTGCTCAGAAGAGTTATAAATGGTTGGATTTACTTCCAAAGTTAATTCGAAAATATAATAATAAGGTGCATAGATCTATAGGTATGAAACCTAACCAAGTGAGTGGTAAGAATAGTAAATATGTGCATGAGAGGTTGACTTCAAAAGTAGTGCAAGTTAAAAAGCCAAGATATAAGGTAGGTTATACTGAATATTAGGTTAAAAAAAACATTCTTTACAGGAATATAAAATATGTATGAAATCGATAGTCATTTTGTACTATATATTTATAGGTTAAGACTAGTAGATCCAAAAGGCATTGACAACGCCGACTTAACCTAGGTTGATTTGAATAAACCGTTACTGTATTGGCATCTTCCGAAACGAACACTACTCGTAGAAAATGTAAGTTTCTTTATTTAATTAATTTATTGTCTGATGTCTAATTTCCAAGCCAAAAGATTCATTTGTAAAACTAGTCTTAAACTAAATTTAAATTGTCAATAATTGTATCTATATATATAATACGTGAAGCCGTTTTTTGTTAACGCAACTCCTCCCTTATTTGCGGACCAATTTTAACGTTTAAGGTGTCAAAAGATTCGTCTCAATATGTAGTTTTGCAATAAGGTTTTAGAATTTTAAAATGCCAACTCTTAAGGGCGTGAGACCCTCTCAAAGGTTGGGGTTTCCCCATAAGAAATACATAGAACAAATTTAAAAACAAAAAACAGCTGTTTATAAAAAGAAACTCATTAGCTTTTGGGGAGTAAATATTAATGTTTGCAATATTCAGTAGGTTAAGACAAAGTTAAACAGTTAATCAGTTTTGTTTGGAAGAACAGAAAATGCCTTAAGTTCAAATAAGAAATATTGAAAACAGGAGGATGAGACAATTAATAATAAGATATCTTATGCGTATAAGGAGAGTAGAAAAAGAGAGGTAGAAAAAAATTCACCAACACAATCCAGACATTTCAAGTCAAAAATAAGAAGTTGCTATTGAAAGCTTTAGTGGCAATATTAGACCAAACATAAGTGAAGGAATTAGTGTTTATGTTTTCAACGATCGAGTAGGGACAATCAAGTTTATTTTTACAATTCTAAGGCAAATAATATACGTTGTTCAAAAAGAGAAAGTTTCAATTGCTATCCAAATCTTATAGCTACAAGAGTTAACTAACCTATTTCGACAAACGAATCCATACTTTCAAAACTTTGGGACAGGTATTAAGAGAACCCCAGAAACTCCACTGAACAACGTAAGAATGTTCTGATGCGAGGCATATACTGAGACTGAGAGACACCTTAAGTTAACCAACTTTCAATGGTGTTGCTGCTTTCAAAGCAGATTATGGCTGTCCAGTTGGTAATCCGGAGACTTTTCGGGATTCTATACGAAAAAAAATCGTTGGTTTAGGAGGATGTCTCAAATAAAAGAAATGAAATTAACAAACTAAAAAAAAAAAAAACAACTAAATTACTTAACACGGGTTATCAGTAATGCAACAGTTTTCTTCAATTCTTAATGCTGGAAAAACTTTGTTGCAACATGTTAACTCGAATCGAAGCAGAACGTTTAGCTTCCATTAAAAGTTATCAGTTAAAACTGAGAGCAGAAATAATGTAGGTGAACCTTGACGACGCAAATAGAGTTATTCAAAATAATTTTCTAACAAGTTTTCAAACAACTTCAAGATGTAACTAAAATACTCGAATTTAAGCATAACGCTCTCCTCGGCGTTATGTTTCATACTATGCGGCTCATTGAGCCGCACGGGTTCTCTAGTTTTATTTGAAATCTTGTTAGTCACTATTGCAAATCCTTTCTTTTAGCAAATCAATAATTCATGTTTCGAATGGTTTCAAAGATCAGCAAATTTAATTTTGTTAACTTATTATTATAAATTTATTAATGCTCTGTGGGGTTATTTTTCACAGACGAGTTCGAGTGGAATAAGGAAGATTTGCCATTAGTACAGCAGATTAAGGTAGTAGATATTACTTTATATGTTAAATATATGAAAGGATAGTGTAAATCTGATTTTATTATTTTTGATTACTAGAAGAGTTGATTTGATTGATTTTAATAAATACTAATGCTGACATAACATGTGTTTTTGATTTTACGAAAAACTGTGATCCAAGGCAAAAGTAAAATTGTGAATTGTGAGATAATCAGCCCCAAAATCTTCTATATTTATATCTAATTGGTGTCTTGAAAAGGGTATAAGGTGATAGCGTGAGAATTTCCAAGTATAAACATGTTTTTAGTAAAGGATATACTCCGAATTGGACAGGGGAGCTATTTACAATAGCAGAAGTTAAGATACAAAGCCTGTGACTTATATTTTGAAAGATGAAAATGGCAATATAATCAGGGGAGGATTCTATACAGAGGAGTTGTTAATAGTCCAGGACCTGACTAGGGTTCTGTGTGCATGTCGTGTATAGAGAATTTTGCTTTTGCATTTCAATATAGGTGTCTTAGGAAGTGTTTTCCACTCGGGTGTCAAGTTCGTACCTGGTACGTTTTCGAGCTATGACGTCATCAAGATGGCGGCTCGGCAATTTTTAAATGCGTATATTTCGCAAACCGTTTAACTGATCGGGATGATTCTTTTTTTGTTTGAAAGAGACTTTTACAAACTATCTTTTTTGTATTTACACATTTGTTGTAAACTTAATATTCACCGCACAATATTGAAAAACGTCGTTTTTATTGTTATTATATTTATTGTTTTGCTTATAACTTCTTAACCGCTGATAAAATCAAATACCACCCGTTGCAAAAGTTGTAGATAATTCTATACCCTTTCCAACGATACCAAACAATATGTGATTAGACCTAAAAATATAGCAAAGAGATTGAATAAACTGTAAAAAAAACACTGAAAGTGGTGTACGGTCCGGGAAAGATTAGTCCTGGACATGACTAGGGTTCTGTGTGCATGTCGTGTATAAAGAATTTTGCTTTTGCATTTCAATATAGGTGTCTTAGTAAGTGTTTTCCACTCGGGTGTCAAGTCCGCACCTGTTTCGTTTTCCAGCTATGACGTCATCAAAATGGCGGCTAGGGAAATTTTTAAATGCATATATTTCGCATACCGTGTAACGGATCGGGGTGATTCTTTTTTTGTTTGAAAGATAATTTTACAGAAAATGTTTTTCGTATTTACACTTTTGTTGTCAACTTAATATTTATCTCACAATATTAAAAAACGTGGTTTTTAATATCATTGTTTTTGAAATTTTCTTCATAACTTGTTAAACGCTTATAGAATGAAATAACTACCCGTTACAAAAGTTGTAGATAATTTTATGCCCTTTCCAACGATACCAAACAATTAATGTTTTAAACTAAAATTAAAGCCAAGAGATTAAATAAACCGTTAACAAACACTTAACATGGTAGATAGTCCGGAAAATATTGCGGCTGGAACAATCCTTTAAATTCGTATATTTCGCATACTGGTTAACGAACCGGGATACTGGTTTGTTTGTAAGATATTTTTTAAGCCTATCTTTTTTGTATTTACACCTTTGTTGTTAACCTACTATTTGTCAAAAAGTTATAAGCAAACGTAAAATAAAAATAACAATTAAATGTACATTTATTAATATTGTGGGATAAATAGTAGGTTAACAACAAAAGTGTAAATACAAAAAAGATAGGCTTAAAAAATATCTTACAAACAAAAAAAGAATCATCCCAGTTCGTAAAACGGTATGTGAAATATACGCATTTGAAAAATTATTCCAGCCGCAATATTTTCCGGACTATCTACCATGTTGAGTGTTTGTTAACGGTTTATTTAATCTCTTGGCTTTAATTTTAGTTTGAAATATTAATTGTTTGGTATCATTGGAAAGGGCATAAAGTTATCTACAACTTATGTAACGGGTAGTTATTTCATTCTATAAGCGTTTAACAAGCTATAAAGAAAAATTCAAAAACAATGATAATAAAAACCACGTTTTTTAATATTGTGAGATAAATATTAAGTTGACAACAAAAGTGTAAATACGAAAAACATTTTCTGTAAAATTATCTTTCAAACAAAAAAAGAATCACCCCGATCCGTTACACGGTTTGCGAAATATACGCATTTAAAAATTTCCCTAGCCGCCATTTTGATGACGTCATAGCTGGAAAACGAAACAGGTGCGGACTTGACACCCGAGTGGAAAACACTTCCTAAGACACCTATATTGAAATGCAAAAGCAAAATTCTCTATACACGACATGCACACAGAACCCTAGTCATGTCCAGGACTAATCTTTCCCGGACCGTACACCACTTTCAGTGTTTTTTTACAGTTTATTCAATCTCTTTGCTATATTTTTAGGTCTAATCACATATTGTTTGGTATCGTTGGAAAGGGTATAGAATTATCTACAACTTTTGCAACGGGTGGTATTTGATTTTATCAGCGGTTAAGAAGTTATAAGCAAAACAATAAATATAATAACAATAAAAACGACGTTTTTCAATATTGTGCGGTGAATATTAAGTTTACAACAAATGTGTAAATACAAAAAAGATAGTTTGTAAAAGTCTCTTTCAAACAAAAAAAGAATCATCCCGATCCGTTAAACGGTTTGCGAAATATACGCATTTAAAAATTGCCGAGCCGCCATCTTGATGACGTCATAGCTCGAAAACGTACCAGGTACGAACTTGACACCCGAGTGGAAAACACTTCCTAAGACACCTATATTGAAATGCAAAAGCAAAATTCTCTATACACGACATGCACACAGAACCCTAGTCAGGTCCTGGACTATAAAGACCAAGTATAAAGACATGTATTTGGTAGAGAAGGTAATTAGGAGAAAGGGTGATTTATTGTATGTCAAATGGCTTGGGTTCCCAAGTAGCCAGAATTCATGGATTTCCACAAAAGATACCATTTCACAGCCCCACTACTAGAGGCAAGAAGCAAGAAGCACACCCGCGACCGGGAGCACGACCATGAGTCGGGAGCGCGACCGGGAGCACGCCATGAGCCGGGAGCGCGCCCGAGTTCGCGTGCAAACCTCGCTCGATTTTGAGAATATACATGTGAATGGATGTGGATTTGAAATAGTAATACAGTTTTACAATGGTATTGAAAATTTATATAGGCTTGTATAGGCAAAGATCAGGGTCTTTAAAAAGTGGCCAAAAATAATCCCAATAAGAATAACATGGGAAAAACGTGCCTAAAGTGGCGTCTCTTTGCTAGTTCACCACTAGTTTACATTTACACCTGTAATGGTCAATAAATGTAAATAGCTTTTTTAGCTTGATGTCGAATATATTTATAGGTAATAAGTATGAAACAAGCTTTGATAATTTTATAGGGATATGTGAGCAAAGATCATGATTTTTGGATTTGGTGGCCAAAAAATGATCACCATGTTATTCTTATGGGAAAAAACGCCTTAAGTGGGGTCATACCATCATATTGTCACTACTTATGTAAAAGTATAGGACCCTTAAAAACGTTTAAATTTTATCAAAATGCAATGTTGTTTCAACTTGTTTTCATCGCCATTTATATTGACCAAACATTATCAGTGAAAACCGTTGGAAAACTCCTAAGAAACCAGGAAGTATTTCGATATAGTAAATCCTGGTCGAATGGTGGAGGAAAGGTTAAAAATCCACTTTTGGTCATAATGTTAGTTGCTCTGAAGACAATATGTTTATCAAAGAAAACAACAGATTGTCACGGAAAATGCAAATAGCTGCCAACAATGCAACAATACACTACGATTGATTACATCAATCGACAACAAATCGCTTTTTCACAAGCAAGACACTCGTATTGAAAACATCTGGTTATGCTGCAATATGGCGAAAACAAATTGTGTTATTGTTGTTCACAGATCAAAACGCATGGGAAATCTTTATGTTAACTGTGGACCAAAATTTACAGATAAAGGGTTATTGTTTTTTTTTTTATAAAGGGTTTTGTAAGGAATACATTTACCAAAACAAAATCAAAATTACTTGTAAATCAAATTAAACATTTTTTTCTTATGATATTTTTGTTAAATTCCATCAATTTCACAGGAATTTAGGTATATATAATTTGTATTTGGACTTTTTATTTTAATCTTGAAAACAAAGGTTTTGGGTTGCACTTAAGGTCGATAGTATGTTTGGTATGTTTATTTTTTAGGTATTAGTTTTATTTAGATTAACATTAGTTTAAAGAAAGTTGAGTAAACTAAATATGAACAGAAAGAAGTGTAAATTGCAGAATATAAATACTCGACTTACCCACCAATGATATTTTCCACCGGATTTTTTCTGAAACAATTACGGACTTATGTTATAATTATGTTTAGTTTATTTTATTTTTATTTTGTAAACAACTGTTACTATAATTGAGTAACCAATAATATATTACATGTAAATTTTTTATTAGATAAATGTAAATATTATAATGATTTTGGTTGATATAATATGTAATACCCCCATCGCAGCAAACCTCCAGACTAAGTGAATTTCCTTTTGCTTGATTTGATTTTCAATTAAAATTAAATCTATTTCAATAACATTAGTTTTAATAAGTACATAGGTTTGCTGCTACAGGGAGGGTAATAAAGTGTGTTTTTTAATCAAATATTAGTAGCTTAGTATAATATAATTATATTTGCCAAGTTTGATCAAAATATATCCATAAACAAGCAAACTGCAAAAGTTTACTTATTCTCTATAAGATGAACATGGGAATTATTGATTACAATTTTTTGTTTTTTGTTCGTAACTAATAACCGTACAAAAACACTTTAATGTACTAAAATACCTGAGATGTGCTATGCCTCTTCACTTTATACATTTCCTGGGTCAATACTAATATTATTAGTCTTTTATATTTTACCAGTCAAATCCCTATGAAGATGACACAATTAAATATAACGAAAAATAAAAATTGTAAATGTATAAAAAATCTTAACACATCTAAATCAGGAGAATACTTTCTTTTGTTAAAGTGTGTTTTATTGAATGAATTTCACAGCAATCAACCAAAAAGTCAAGCAAGAGTAAAGTTCATAACAACTGTTTGATATTGCATATCGGTTTTACTGAATATTGTGTAGGTTTATATTTTTGTGAAGAAGATTAATCATACATTGTATGAATTGCACCTAGAAGAAAATATGCCGAGTCAATTAACTATGAATAGGTGTGTTGACTAAAGAATGCAGCGATTTTACTTACATCCCAGTAGTTTTGCATGAATCTTTTCTGAAAAAGAGAATAAAACATATCTATAGTATTTTTTGTATTAATGTATCGTGTATCAAAGCAACTCAAAATATATTAGTTATACATGTTTACTTGAATAAATTTTAGTATAAGCTTCAACTTTGTCGTAACAAAAGTATTTAATGTATTACAACTTGTTACTGTTGTATTAGCCTATATATTACTTATTTAAGATGTGTTTTTATTTCACTAGTATACAATCATAAATTCAAACCACCATTAGAATTACGAAATTATATTTTTTATGAGAAACATAAAAAAATAAAAATGACGATTGGGTCCTATAAGATATAATATATTATCCCCCAATTCTTAGGACTCATTTACGTTCTTACACTTTTTAAAATTGAGATGGATATTATATCCGGGTTAGCACAAGCTTAGAGTTTGACTACCTCAAAAGTGTCATTGGATTATAAGGTTGCAGTGTCCAAATCCAGACAGTGTTATTATGCATAATTCAGTTTTGCCAACAGCTTCATACTGATTAAATAAGTTAAAGCTATTGTATGGTTTAACTTTGAGTATATGTTGTTTGTTCGTTAACACATTCACAAATATGTATGATATAAATATGACAACTAGCTTCATATGGCTCACTTCTCGGTATATTCTATTTCAAGACTCTACAAAATAAGCTGGCACTAAATCCTCTCCAGAAGTGATTTAGAGTACATTGGCATACAAAAGGGGTTAGTTTAGAGTGAAATTTTAAAATAAATTTAACAAAGTAATTACTTGTTTTAAACTTAGTTTATCAAACTCATGAGCATTAAAAACTTACCGCTTCTGTAGGAATGTTAACTTCATCAAATGTGAGCTAAAAGACATATTGGTGATAAGATCATTCTTAATTTTATATCTTGAACAAAAATAAAAAGTAAGGTAGCGGAGAACGTTAGTAAATTTCAACATATGAAAAAAAAAATCTTTAACAAACTATGAAAGGTATTGATCAAAAGCTCTCCTTTGTCAGATAAAAATCAGTCATCACATGGACTATGTGTTTGTTATATTATTTTTAGATAGTCTAACAAATGTAGCAATTGGCCTTAGTCGAAAAAAAAGTTAAAAAGTAACATTGTAACTACTAAGTACAAAAAAACCACATAATCCCTAAGAACTTACAGTCCCTGAGGTCCCGGGTTCGATCCCCGCCAAGTCACCAATGGATTTTATCCAAGTGATAATGCCGCAACCCCTAGGTCTAGCCTGAAGTAATGTGAAAAATAATCCCAGAAAATATACCTCATATTTAAGAAATGTTGAAGAAGTTGTTTAATATTTCCCAATTTAAATATTTCACAACGTTAGTGTAGGTGAGTAGTTGACTAGGTAGAGTATTTTCCTTCTACCTTAACATCAGGTTGTCGGTTCGATCCTAGGAGAGTTCAGTAGCTTATTGATATTAATTATAGGTTAATTGAGACGAGGACGCCACCTGGGTGCGTATTTTAACCAAAATATATGAATTTCATTGGAAATAGCATGAGATGATCCTTGCACATCTTCTCATTTTCTTTAAATATTTGTCAACCATTTTAAATGTAGGTTATTGTCGTGTGTTGTAACCGTTTTACTCATTTTTAAAGTTTGTTTAATGAACTCCACATGAGGGATTATTATCAAGACATTCTTGACCTGAAGATTTACTCCGTATTTAAAAGCACGACACAGATGTACGAGTCATCGAATTATTAAAAAGATCGTTTTGACAGCAAACCAGAAATCTTTATCTTTATTCAGGCTATCCAGAGGCCATTCCATCACGAAAGTAAGATCAGCTGTTTCAGTAGCCAGGATTATTTCTTTAAAGCCCAACGATCAGAGTAGCTGGGTCGAGTTTCAAACCATCGAAAAACTACTCACTTTACCCAGGACTTTCGGTTGTTATGCGAGCAACATAGCCGCTTAGCTGCCCAGCGTGAATTATTAGATTCACTCATGATAGTTTAGACACAGAACCAGATAGTATAATCTAATTAACCATTTCGACCTAAGTTTATGACTGACGGGATTATACTTCTAAAGAACGAGTATACCTTCAAAAACAAGAAATTGTCGTCCACTGATACTTCAATTAAAAGTAAGCCACAGGAAAACAATTTATTCAATTATCGCTAAAGCTGATAAGGAGAATTGTATTCTTATTTTAAACAAGGACAACTTATTAACATAGTCCAAGATTTTATGAACACTATTATTACCTAACATAGAAACTTTTAACACTCAAAGAACATTTCGTTCAGCATCAATATTCTATACGCAGATAAAATAAGGTAACTAATAAACAGGCACCTGTTTTATTAGGTGTGTCAAAGATGTATCATAAGATACGCCAATCAGGCGTTTGGCAATTTTGGATGGTTTTTAATAATTGGACAGAATCGCCAGGGCACTCAAAAAATTATACGAGATTGGCGCTAGTGTACGTAGTGGGTCTTGGTCTGAGTTGGTCACAGGGGGAAATTTGTTCAAACCACCCTGTGAGTAAGTATTTAAAGGAAATCGCAGTAAGAAAATTGGTTAATGATCACATCCAGGAGTCCTAATCTGGTAAATGAGCCTCTGCTGCGGGGATTGACGATTCTTGCATCCATGGGAGTGAAAGCGGTGCGCTTAACTTGCCCACGGCTCTCAAGTCAGACTTTTCTCTCTTAACAATAGTTTTAAAGCTAATCGAGACCTCCGTAGTTTCATTCCCAGTACATTGGTGCCTCCATATTTGAATCGAGCAAATTTCAACAAAGATGGACTTTTTATCAATTAGAACTCGGTAGCCCCGTGTGAAGTGTGTGGAAGGAAGCAGCGACAGTTCGTGCGATAGGTGATGGGGGAGCGCTGGACTGAAACGAGCGTATTTCTGAGCAACCCAGCGCGCGATCAAGTTGTGGAGATGTAAAGTAATGATCCCCATCTGCCTACTACCAAGCATTTAGGGGGAGCGAGCTGGTCTAGTGGTTAGAGCGCGGGACTTCAGTCCCTGAGGTCCCGGGTTCGATCCCCGCCAAGTCACCAATGGATTTTATCCAAGTGATAATGCCGCAACCCCTAGGTCTAGCCTGAAGTAATGTGAAAAATAATCCCAGGCTCGTGCCTAGCGTCCTAGGACGAAAAAACTACCACGCATGGGGGAGCGAGCTGGTCTAGTGGGTAGAGCGCGGGACACCGGCTCCTGGGGTCCCGGTTCAAATCCCGCTAAATCACCAATGGATTTTATCTAAGGTGATTAAAGTGATAATGTCGTAACCCCTAGATTTAGCGTGAAGTAATGCGAAAAACATTCGTTCATTCGTTGTTTTCGTTGTTTGTAACCAATAAGTTTGCTAATTAATTTGTTTCGTTGAACCGAGAAATTAAATTAAATTAAAAGGTTCCTTTTTTTAACTACATTAACAAGTAACAAAATGATAAAAATACTATGTAAAGGAAATCCTTGGTAACAAAAGCTTAAATAGTTTGATATTAATAAACACATTTTAATATTGTGCCAGGAATTGTTTTCCAGACGGATTCAAGTTCATATGGAATAGTAACTTTCGTGTGTGCAAAACACGTAAGTCTGTACAAAACTCACCCTTATGTTACCCCTAAGCGAACATAGGTAACAGGTTCATGCTGTTTACTATGAACTAAATTGATGATTGTGTTGTTAATTATAAATCGAATGAATACACAGAAGTCACATAGCCTAATATTGGAAAATTGCCTTACCTTTGGATCTGGATCCCATATTAGGTTACTCTGGAAAAATAACTGTTTTAGATTTCAAAGTAAAATAAACTTGATCAGTAAAAAACTAAATTGTTTAATCTTAGTCTACATGTTATTCAATAGATTCACTGTAAAATTAGTAAAGTTTATAAACGTGTTACTTCGATTTCAGAATCGGCACCTAGAAAATCCCTTATACTTAGTGTATAAAAACTAATAGTTAAAAGTATAATGAATTAATTTTGGAATAAATACTAATTAATATAGATTTCGATTTATGTTTTAGCTAGACTTTTAACATAACTAACACTTCTAACACGTATTAAAAATCAAAGTTAAGTATTTTAAAATCTAACTTAATCAAAGTGGCATAGTCTGAAGTCTCAACACATACTTCTGTTCTTGCTAAAAGGTAGACAGACTGCAGGCACTTTTCTAGAAGAATCAAGAAACGGCATTTTATGTTTGAAAATGGCAACAAGACTGGAACGCACCCAGTATTGTTGGTTTGAATTTACTACAAGCAAAGTCAATGATACAAGACTGGGACAGTGCTGGGACGCATCGTGGAAGCGAGCAATTTTCTTTAAAAAGAAGAGCTAAATTTTCTTTTAAAAGACGACCAACTTGCAAATCGGGTTTTCCAGTTCAAACATCTTAACGTCCCTTTACATTTACAAAACCTTGTCATTCCAAAAAAAAAAAAAAAAAAAAAAAAATCGACAAGTTCAATATTTTCCATAACCATTACAGTATTACAATTAAAGAACTTCTAATAATCTCCCTGTCCCTGTCCACTATACAACCTTTTTCAAAAAAAAAGATCTCCGTTACAATGCAGTAAGTATCTTTCACAACCTTCCAACGCATCTAAAGACAGAGTCAGGCCATCTGACATGCATAAGGAAGTTAAAATTGATTCTATTAAATAAATGCTACTACAGCATCCGTGACTTCCTGACTGACGGCTAGATTCTTAATTATCATTGGAAACAAAATGATTTGTAAAGATTATGTTTTATTATTGTAATATAAATGTAATTGTATTTTATACTATTTTGATGTAACCAATACATGTAAATATGTCTAGAATTGGCTAAATAGTAGTTAAAATGGTTCAATATAAGTTAAAATGATTTATATTAAATAAATGCTACTACAGCATCCGTGACTTCCTGACTGACGGCTAGATTCTTAATTATCATTGGAAACAAAATGATTTGTAAAGATTATGTTTTATTATTGTAATACAAATGTAATTGTATTTTATACTATTTTGATGTAACCAATACATGTAAATATGTCTAGAATTGGTTAAATAGAAGTTAAAATGGTTCAATAGAAGTTAAAATGATTTATATTAAATAAATGCTACTACAGCATCCGTGACTTCCTGACTGACGGCTAGATTCTTAATTATCATTGGAAACAAATTGATTTTTAAAGATTATGTTTTATTATTGTAATATAAATGTCGTTGCATTTTATACTATTTTGACGTAACCAATTCATGTAAACATGACTAGAATTGGTCCAATAAACGAGTTATTCAGTCAAAGCATTGAGTAACTTTGGTTTTAATTGTCTAGGTGGCTGAAACGCACCTATTATTTTGTGTGTATTTCGAACGAATGCTTCTTGACCTTATTCCTCAGCATAATTTTAGGATGCATAGCCTAAGTCCTGTGCTTATTAAATAAAATCCAGAGATAGTAAAATTTCTGCTTGAATGTTAATCGACCTAATTGGTAAAGGGGGATTTATCTTAAGGAGCTTTTTAAAGAATACTAATTGAGGTTTCAATCTAATTTGCGAAAATATATGGCAAATTGATGTGCTTCAGATTTTGTATTACTACGTAACATCATAAATTAAAGAGTAGACCAGTACTATGAATATATTGTCTACTCGCATCTTAATTTATTTAAACACGCTTATTGTGGTTCATATCACTATATATTTAAAAAAAAAATTAGATAAGACGAAAAACTAGGCTTACCCCACTGTCTGATTCAATCATAACACCAATCCAATTTAGTTGGTATTTCTGTACCAACTTTTTTGAGAAACCTTTTTCGGAGACGGTTAAGAAAACGCCATTTCGAATATTTTCTTTTGCGAACTTAGCTGCAGCTACCATCTGGACAATTCATAAAACATTTTTAGTTATTAAGTACTGAATTTAGGCTTTTAGTTTTCAAAATAGAACCATATTTTTAGTTAGTGTGCTTTAAAGTATAAATTAATTATCTGCACTAATAATACAAACCGTAGCAATCTTTGAGGGCCTCGATATTTACAATGGATAACGAAGTCACTTCAGAAAGATACCAAAAGGTACCTCATCGATGGGACATAGTTCGACGTTACAAAGATATCTGAATTTTCCTTCACTAGTTAAGTGAATTCTATTAGGGGTTTTTATACAATGAATGCAGGATACTGGAAAAGGTTGTAACTAATATTAAGGAACATAACAGGGTAAATATACAGCGTGTTTAGTAAAGACGGGGACATAACTTACGTAGTGATTCCTTGGGTCAACAGAAAAATAAAATCAAGCATAACATTTTTTTCCGAAATTGCTTCGTTAACCAGATATCCACCATTTTTTTATTTTATACTTAAACATTTTTATCTTTGAATTTTTAAAACGATCTTTATGAAACTTGGTATGTATGTTAAGGTAAAAGATGTTCTTTGGTCCAGGATCAGTTCTAGAACATTAAATAGTATAAAATTACCTGATTCCGGCTGTGATCCTAATTTTTTTGTAGTGAATTATCTTGATTGAACTCAAGTAAACTGTATAGGAGAAAGCGGCACCAATCGGGACGGGGAGCATTTTACATGGGGAGCTTTTTATTCACTTTTTAAAACCCCGGCTTTTGGCCTAAATATCCCTATAAAAATGTCCTAAAATACTGTGCATCTCCATAAATATTTCCATAAATATATATTTCAAAATTTACTGTCGATTGTTGAACAAACATAAAAAGTCTTACGAAAAAATGTTCACAAACAAAATTAGAAGCACTAATTTCTACACTTTTTTCCCCAATTAAAGTTTTTATCTGACCAATAAAAAATCATATATATATATATATATATATGTATGTGTGTGTGTATAAGACACAAACACAAGACCTCACTCATAACAATGCAGATCAGACCATATTACAACGATGCTTTGCTTCTTTTTCTAAGAAATGTAACTTAATTGGACACTACACATTGGTACATCAAATGAGGGTTAAAATATGTAAAGTATGTGATTTAATCTGTGATAGTAACATTTTTCTTAAATCTCACATCTTATAAACTCACAAGACTTCTCTAATCTTTGTAAAAGAAATGCTGTTGATCATTTTAGAAGACACATCGATTCTTGGAAAAATGTCCATATTTAATGATTAAATTTGTTGGTAAATCGATTCAATCTTAACTTAAAAACACTCTTCAAACTTGTCCTCAGCCAATAAAATTGAATTTAGTAAGAAAAATAACATTCTTAAATACATAATAGATCAAAATTGAAAATTGATAAAATACAAAAAATTTGTTGTAGATTGCAGTAGCATTATCACATTAAGGTTTGAGAAAATATATTTAAATAACTTCTTGATCGCCATTGAACGTTTCATTAAATTTACGGAAAATATATAAAAGAAACGGCTTATAACACTTAAAACATATATTTACGATTATACTGTAACTCACAAGACGGTAAGTATATATAAAAGATGGTAAGTGGTGATCGATTTCCATTGGACACTCCAGCAAACATCATCAGACCCAAAAGGTGAATATTCGTCGCCCAAGTATAAGACGTTTCTTTTCTTTACTTTCCATCAAATAGATTAAAAATCTTAAATTGAAAATTCTCTTCTAAAGATTGTCACGTCCATGCACATGCATCGAGCCCAAGGCAGTGGATGGGTATATGACAGCACCAAATATTGGCAGATTATATTGGCCCATATCTTACTCCAAAGTCATACATCCTCACATCAGAAAGTTTTAAATCTAAACAATATGCAGTTTTAAACATAAAACATATTGACAATAAATGCTTTCTTTCGTCGGCTTTAGCAGCTGTACCTTCTAGGAATTCTTCCCCTCCAATTATTTACCATATGACGGTCTGACAGATATAGATAAATTTGAAAGACAAAATAATATAAATGTAAACATTTTTGTGATTCAAGACAACAAATTTATATACAGGGTGTCCATAAAAAACGTTTCAAGACATTGGGAAATGAATCCTCATACTAAAAGGAAGAAAAAAGTTGACGTGAAGGTATGTCCGAAAATGCATATTTACCCAGTTATTTGACACCCTTTATCCAGAATAACCAAAACTAAATAGTAATACCGTACTTACAAAGATCTCCAAGGTCGTAAATCGCAATTATATTTAATTCGTGATTTTGGTAAGTTAATGATCTGCAAAATATGACCGAAAGAAGCATTTTTCCAAGTTCTGTATGTTTTACACTGAAGATAAATTAGAACGCCACACAACATATTGGAAAAGATTTGCCACCCAACGAGTGGAAATGTCTAAAAAGATGCATTGCAATTTACAAATTATAAATATAAACTTAAAGCCCTATTTGCGATTTATGTACATTTTGATTGCTTTATAAACCCTAACAACATACTCTATCTGGATTTGATTTAGTTGCAGAGAGATTCTAAATTTATTTCCGAAAATCTATACAGTGATGCAAATGATTCGATAGCTATACATCGATCATAACTAATCAAAAAGGCCTATCAAAACTCAAAGTTAGTTGGAAATGTCACATACTTTAAAAACGTTTTAATTATAAGCAGATAACTTACCTTGGAAGTTTCAAGTTCCGAGTATTTCACGTTAATCGCAAGTACTTTTCCTGGGTATTTGCTATGCCTAGATTCAAACTCTTCCTAAAACACAAATATAAATGTCAAATTCACAGATTGCCAATTTAACCTTTTCGCAAGACAGTTTTACTAATGATTTTATCAGAATCCATACTCCACTATTAGGTCACAAATCCAGAATGTGTTTTTCTCAATCAGTGTATTTGGATGATAGAAGGTTCTGATACTTTAAACTAAAGTAAACATTACGCCGCTGTTGTTTCGTTCCATCATAGGCAATATTTTTGGGTCCAAAATAATAATGTTGTTACGCAACGACTACCATTTACAATGCAATAATATGAGTAGCACTTAACCTTAATATTTTGCCTATTGTTGACTTTTTGTTACTATTTTAGGTTTAAGACATGCATAACGGTGCATTTCGTTTAAGGTGATTTTTAATAGACGTCAAGGTGGCTTAATGTTGTACATTATAGACCTTAGTTCACACAGGCATTAATGTTACAACAAGATAACTATGTGTGAGCGAAACTGTTGTAATATATTCGTACCTCAACACCATCCGATCATGAGCGCGCCTAAAAATTCATATTCATGTCTATTAAGAAAACCGAATCGTTATGAAATAAGTTTCATAATTACTAGAGCTCGCCCGTGGTAAAAAAAAAAAACTCGACCAAAACTATGTATGTACTGTGCAAGCTTCTCTATTTTCACTCCACGCTGTAAATTAAACGTGTGATTGGAATTTCTCCCATTTGTTTTGATTTTCTGTTTATATTTTGGTGTTATTTCGTCACTAGCATGACAACCCATAAGGCCCATGTATTTTAAATTTAAAATTCATTTGTGTGCTTATTTTTAAGCCTATTTTAATTTATAAAGGGATTTTGTACATCTACAGCTTCAGGCAAATATCTTTCTAACAGTATGCGTAGATTTTCCATGCGATGCACAGGAGTTGAGAAAAAAGGTTTTCAACAAACAGGTTTGTCTATTAATATATAAAATTAGCCCCATGTAAAATCACCATAAAAAAGTCGAATTTCCATTTTTGACCCAATTAACATAAATATTCTCAAAATACAAATAAAGCATGCACATATAAGACCGATAATCTTTCTTTTAGTTCAACCGCGTGTAAATCGGGCCAGTAGTATGGTCAGAGTGGCTGTCGTGAGCTTAAAAATTTGGATCCATGTTAAATCTATATAAGAAAATTTTAATTTCGATTGTTGACCCAATTAACATAAATATTTTCAAAATACAATTAAAACCTGCACCCATAGGACCGATAACCCTTCTTTTGGCACAACTCGCAATGGTCAGGCTAGCTGTCATAAGTTTTGCAACGTTTTTTTAAATATATAAGACTAGCTGTACCCGCGGGCTTTGCCCCGTTTAACTTCACAAGTGAGCTCGTTCGCATGGCTCAATCACGTCCTGGTTGAAGTTCGTTCGCTACGCTCACTCACCTTTTGGTTGCAAATTGGCTGTAGTCATAAATTAAAAAAAATAATAGTGCTGCACTCTGTTGGTAATCCTTGTAATTTAATGCTATTGAACATCATAGAACAGAACCAACTTGTTTAATTAAAACAGCTGTTAAGAAATTCCTTTTAAATATGAAAAACCATAAGGTTAACATGGGAAACACCAGAGCCACTGGGGCGGAGCCCGATAGCCCGATGAGAATAAAACTACTTAGTTTTCCTATGAATCGGTGTACCGAATTTCAGCCTCCTAGGTAAATGGGAAGTGGGAGAATTAGTGATGAGTGAGTGAGTGAGTCAGTCAGTCAGTCAGTGAGGGCTTTGCCTTTTATATAATTAGATATCAAACACCAAAAGTCAACATATGCAAACAGCTGATATAAATCTGTTTAAACCCGTTCCACAGTTAGTTACATTTTACACACTTATCATTGATCAAAAGAACAAAAGTAAACTGCCTGCAACCTTTGACTATTATAATTCTCAATTTGAGTTTTGAATTATTATACTAATTGCGTATATTAATTGTCAGTGGTACAACTTAGATATTTGATATTCTTTTTGGTTCAATTTAAGCTGTTGTAATCAAGCACAAACAATTTTAGTATTTTACAATGGTATTAAATTATTTTGGGATTTTCACTATTTAAAGTCAGCGAAAAAATAAAATAAGTAGCAGCAAAGACCAACCAAGAAAAGTAGACTTCTCATCCCATTGTAAAATTTAAAGTCGTTTTCGTGTATAGTTCATGTTGGTGACACTGATCGCTAGTGTCAATGAAATTTTGTTTTAATTATTTTAGGGACAATTTAATGATTTATACTTTACGGTTTCGTTATATAACTAGGGGACAAGTTATTGTTTATGATTAGATCGTTTTAGCGAATTTCCCTATAGGGAAGTAACTATTACCGTAGGTCTCATGGTAAGACCTAAGCCCGGGACCGATTTACTTTTTCATTTTGATCTCCCCAGAGGCCAAAAACACAATTCGTTCAAATTTTTAAATATCTATCTATATATATATATATATATTGGCCAATTTTGATAAAATTTGATTTGAAGGTGTAAGGCGGGATAAACTTGAATGAGTTCGCGAACCAGCATGATCGGACTATGGGAACGGGGGCTTATGGGGGGTTTTATGGGGTAAAAATAGGGTTTTCCCATTTTTTACCCTAAGAACTTGACAATTTAAGAACTTAAGAATTTGACAATTTCTTTTCAAACCATTTTGTAGAGCTTAAAAAAACAAATAATTTAGTATATTGAAGCGTTATTATGCGCCTAATTGTTACGGAGAAAATTCAAAAAAATGTCATTTTAAAATTCCCATGTTATTCTTATGGAGAATAAGTCAACTGTTGTAGTTTGCTTGTTTATGAACATATTTTGATCAAATTTGGAAAATACATTAATTTCTTACTAAATTAATTTCTTTACCACAGCACCTTTTAACATTTTATATAAAAACAGATTTTTTACCCTCCCTGTTGCAGTATACCTAAGTACTCATTAAACTAATTCAGTTTAAATAGGGAATAAATGTGATATTTGTAAGGAGGCATTTTAGTTTAAATCCAATCAGGTACATGGAAATTTGCTAAGTCTGCAGGTTTGCTGCGGCGGGGGTATTATGTGTTAAATGAGGTTTTAAATAACTGAAATAACAACAAACCAAGCGTAAACATAAACCCGATCGTAGCGGCACCTAACGAAATTACAATATAATTGTATTCAGCTGATCCATAAGGATGACAAATATACTAAGGGAGTATGTTTAATTAAGGAAGTAGCTACCACTAGGCAAAACTTTTACATGTTAAAGAGTCGTAGCCTACTTCTTAATCTTGCCCAATTTCTCATTTAAAAATCACACAATCTTTTGATAAAAACCTATCACATAATTGTAAAAATATTATATTTAATCTTTTCAAATTGGCTAGTAGAAATACAGTTTATCTTTTAACTCTCTACCAACATTTTAAAATTTCGCTCACACATAGATCATGTTGCAACATTAATGCCTGTGTGAAGTACCTAAGGACTATAAATGTACAAATATATTATTATAATTGTATAATAGTTGTTTGTTGTAAGTAACATTACTGTAGTGATCCTGCTAACTACGTGGCTTAAAAATAATTCATCTTTCCTCAGAATCATGATTTTCTAATCTGAATAGGTTACAATATTGTTTTTTCGCAAACCTTTAGAATGTAATGATACAGCTATCTCAAATGTTCTATTGTCGAAGAGGTAACTGATACTCACGTCTGAATTCAAAACATCCATTTCCATCTGAAAATAAAGATAAATAAAATTACAAAGTATAACGTCTATCAACTTATCAGGCCAATTGCCACAGATGGTTACACAATGTTTACAGTAGACAGACACCAATTGGCACACCTTTTCTTCCACATCTTGAAAGTTATATATTCATTGGTATAGTAAATTAATTGGTCGCAAGAATTAAATGTTGACAACATTTTTTTATTGTTCTTTTCACCATCAAAACTTAATCTATTTTTTGATAAAAAAAATATAATTGTAGTTGGTCAATTTAAATTTAGTCGAGTTGGATAAACGTATAGGACCAAGCACACTTGAAACGTTGAAATCTAATAAAAATTCAATTTTGCTTCGACTTGATTTTCATCACCGTTAATGGTGTGACCCAACAGTATTAATGTAAAGTACATATTAGCAAACCGATACCCAACAGTTGGAAAATTCCTAGGAAACCAGAATAATTTTCGGTATAGTATATCTTGGTCGGATGATGAACAAGGGTTCAAAATACACTTTTGGTCATATTTTGTTAGTTTCATTGGACACAATATGCTACTCAACGATAACAACTACTGCTTGTCAGTGAAATACGAATAGCCGCCAACAATGCAACAATACACTACGATTGGTTACAGCAATCGCATGAAACGCGCACGTTTGCAATCCAAATTGTATATGATAAGAAAACGTGCAGCGGTGGTTCTATACTGAATATGATCTTTTAACCAGGGGCTAAAAATAACTACTATTTAGACCCGCTCTCTGCCCTAAACACGCGTATTGAAAACCTGGTTATGCTAATATGGCGAAAATAAATGGTGACATTGTTGTTCACAAATCAAGATGCATAGGGAATATGTATATTCGTGGACCAAAAACAATAGCTAAGGCCTTTGATTATTAGCTAGTGCTCACATACATAAAGCATTTCATGAGTCAACTTTTATTATAATACTGTATTACAATTTTGCCTGTCTCGGCGACATAAACAATTGCAAATAACAATATGAAAAGTAAGGAATACATTTACCGAAACTAAAGCAATATTAAATGTAAATAAAATAATAAAAAATTTTGCATGAAATTTGTTTCCGAACAAATACATGTAACAGGCATTTACGTATATGAACATTCGAGCTAAATAATTTGTTTGGATTTTAATGTTGAAAACAACAGAAGAAAATAACCATACAAAATATACTATTATCCTTTAGTGGAATCCACGGAATCCTAAGTAAATACTCATACAATATACAACTAATAAGTGGTATTTAGATTACAGTTAGTACAAAGTAAGTTGAGTAATCAAAGTATGAACCGAAAGGTGTGTGAAAACTGCAGAATATAAATACTTTACTCACCAACCAAGAAGTTTCTCCGCCGGTTTTTCCCTGAAACAGTTTTAT
The DNA here is from genome assembly GCF_028750875.1 of Macrosteles quadrilineatus. Classification (NCBI taxonomy): domain Eukaryota; kingdom Metazoa; phylum Arthropoda; class Insecta; order Hemiptera; family Cicadellidae; genus Macrosteles; species Macrosteles quadrilineatus. Next base: position 25,214,906 of record NW_026542598.1, read on the forward strand.
TGCATCTTATTCTTTATTTCTTGATATTTATATTCTTCATCTTTATCGTATCTCTATTTTAAGCATGAAACCCAATTAGAGTAATTTATAATGTGTCATATGGAAATTTTGTATCATTTAAACTGAAATATTGTATACATTTGGGTTTTAGATTAAGCCATAGATTAAACTCTATGATTCAGCTAAAACTATCTCCGTGCATTTGTGGGCTGTGATACATTTCCTGGGTTAATATTAATAATGTATTTTACCACTAAAGTCACCATGAAGTTGGTGCAATTTTAATTTTAGGAAATGAAACGAGTAAATGCACAAAACAAAATCTCCAATACCCCTAAATCAGGTAAAATCGTGTTTTTATTCTAAAATCGTGAATTTCGCAGCAATCACTGTTTTGGGTTGCATACAAGTTTTACTGTGTATTGTGTAGGGTTGCATTTTTTTAGAAGATTCAGACAGTTATACATTGTGTTGAAGAAAGTTCAGTAGGCTGAGTGAAAAAACTATGCAGAGGTATGTTGAATAAAATAAGAAAGACACGCTTTTACTCACCTTCCAAACCTCTATCCATTCTGGGTCCTGAAAAAGATTGCCAAAGTTATTGGTGGTAAGTTATATATGTATGTATCGTTTATCAAAGGTAGATACCATCAAAATAGAATAGTTATACACGTTCATTTGAATAGTAGATAAGTAATTTAGTAAGTATTAGTAAGTAAGTATTAGTAAGTATTAGTAAGTAGTAAGTATTAGTTATCAGAAGAAGCTTCAACTTTGTCGTTACAAGTCCGCTCAATATGTTGCAAATTTTTCCTGTTGTATTTGTCTCCTTAATTATTAAGCTATGTTTTTATTTCATTGGTACACAAACGTCAGGGCTCATCTGAGTTAGACATTAAGCATTAGGCTAGATAGGGCGAACTATCTCTGGGTTAGTATGCCAGTTTCACTACCTCAAAAGTGACATTGGTTTGTAAGGTTACAATCTCCAAATCCAGACAGTGTTAGGCATAAAACAGTTTTGCCAACAGATGATGAATTATTATGTTTTTATTACTTTGAGTAACAATTTTTGTTTGTTTGTTCAGTTAGCACAAGCACAAATAGGTATAGTATATATATAACTATCTTTATATATTCAAATTCTCATATTTTCTATCCCAAGACCCAATAAAATTAGCTTGCATGAAATCCTCCCGAGAAGTGATTTATTGGCATTCAAAAGGGTCATGGTGGGTAAGCCTCTGGATCGTAAATTGCAATATAAAAATGGTTTTTTACCTTTTTGCGTCAAAAGATCCGTGTGTAGTCAGTGCAACTACAGCTGGTTGTGTCATGACTGCTGGCAACATTCACGCGACACACGACAGCAGTCATGACACAACATCCATCGGCGCCTGTCTCGTGTGTTCGTCACTTGGCCAAGTTCGTAAATTCGTGTTATTTAAATGTTTTTTGTGTATTTCGTGTATGTAGACATATTTATTTCGACAAGTTCATCTATGAATGAATGTTGTTTTATCTAACGTTCTACCAACATCCTGAAGATTACCCTAGTGGTATGAAACAGCTGTAGTTGCACTAACTACACACGGATCTTTTGACACAAAAAGGTAAAATAAACAATTTTTATATTCAAAAGAGTTTAGTTTAGAGTGCTTTATAAACTCATTACACGATTTAAAACTTAGTTTATCAAACTTATGAGTATTAACAACTTACGGTTTGTACTGGAAAGTCGACTTTTACCCACTGTAACTAAGAAAACAAATTGGTGATAAAATCATTTTTAATCATTTTATATCTTGTAAATTACAAAAATTAAAATTAAATGGCGGAAAACGTAAGTTAATTTCAACATAGAATATCATACATGTAAAATATGAAACAAGTGTTTTACAAATTATATTAGTTATTGATCTAAAGCCTTTCCATTGTCAGATCAAACTCATTTATCACTTAGGCTATGTTTTTAAATTTATAATTTTTAAGATAGCGTAACGCATTTCCCAGCATTTAAAATGAAAAAGTTTGGAAAAACTACCTTTTACTACTTAGTATTTAATGTTATATAATTTAACAAATGCCAGGAGTGGTGTTTGTTTTCTTACCCAAATGAACATATTGTAAAACAAAAATTAAAAGACAGGACTAATTGATAGTTTAATAGTCTTGGTTTACGAAATAGTTCAATATATCACAATTAAATGATTTTACCTACGACACTTTTTTTTTTTTTTTTACTAGCCGTTACAGTTTAGTTCCTTGAATTAAAAGGAGTCACTTAACAGCATTGCTTTTTTTGGTTTTACTTAACAACATGGGTAACGGACCATTGATATTCAAGACCTGTGAGAAAATAAGCAAAATTGTAATGCTTAAAACTTCAACCAATCAGCTGTTCAGGCCAACTTAATGGTTGTGTGGTGCAATTAGTCTTTAGTACACACTCTCGCATTTACTATAGACTTCACAGCTACTCGTGTTGTTCATTAAAAATCAATTAATACATAGAAATAGTTGAACAAAACTAAATATTATAAAATCTTCTTACCACCGCAGCCGTCTCCAGTACTAGAAACACCTGGAAAAATAACTGTTTTACATTTCAAAATTAAATTAACTTGATCTGTAAAAACTGTGTTTTCCAAATTTGTTATAATGCAATACTTTTTATACAAAATGAATAATGTTTTTAAGCCTGTTACTTGGATTTCGGATCGGATACACCCTTATGTTTTTGGTATATAAACTAAGTTCTGCATCAAAAATGAGTTTTAGGCCAGTTTTATAGCCAGGAAAAAAACTGTTTTCACCACAATACGCAAGCAAACTTTCGAAAATTTACCAAGGGCCTTTTGGGTTGTCAAGCTGCCATGACGATTTTGCAAGAATATACAACATCTTAACACACCTTTATATGGAGATGAAGTTATGAACAATTCAATCAAAACATTTAAACAACGAGTATATTACACTAACAATTTATAATCAATCAGATATTTTTCCAGCAGTGAAATTAATAAGAAAAAATTATTAATTTAACTCATACTTTTTTTAATAAGCAGTAGATTTAGGGTTTTTATTTTGGCTCTGCCATTATTATTTCATGTAAAATAAGGTATAAACAAAATTGTGTAATATTAAATATACTGCATTTTAATTATATTGGTATTTTACCGATCGTATTTCCCTTGGCCTACATAGACTTCTGTAGTTTGAGACGTTTTAATTTTCTTGGACCATAAACCTATACATTCCAATGAGTTAACTTGCGTTAGCTGAAACTCCATTTCAGGCCTGCAATAGCTATATTTTCTGTTTTATAACAGAACATCTTAAAATTGGCTGATTAATATTGCTTTGAGTATTTTCAGGGTTATTTTTATATACCTTCCTAAAAATATTCAGTGATAATTCAATTTAACATCTACAACAAACATCATGTTCCTTTGTAATACGATGTAAACTACAATAGACAGTAAAGCAATGTACTGTTTAATACATTACACCATACACAAACTAGTGAACAAACAGTGACGTTATAGCATTTTCTGTATTATAAAAACAAATATCACCCATCTTATGACACAACCACCTTTCACTTAAAGCGTTTTAAATGAAAAATATTTATTCAACCGATTTCCAGTTAGTCCAGATTCGTATGATTTTTTAGCTTGAATAACTAGATTAATATCCTTAAGTACGACTTTTATTAGTTCATAAATTAGCTCACGGTAATATAAATCCTGTACGACCTTCAACAATATTTGATCAAATTAAAGCACGAGGATATCCAACTTACCAGAACGGACATCCAAAGAACATGGTGGAAGGGCTCCATGTTGATAACAGTAAACTGTACTGACTTGCATGCTAATTTATACCTGCTAGAATTGACAGGTTTCAATATATCAAATGTGTAAATGACGTAAATGTAATAATTGATGAGTTCATCTGCTGTGGAGCACGTAAACAAGTAGGCAAGTGTGATATGGAAAATTTTTGTTGTTTAAGGAAACTTTTTGTGTTTTTGGGTGATATTTTGGTGGCAATCAAAATAAACCTAAATTATAAAAAAAATAATTTTGTTGGAATAAAAACCAGCAAAATCCACAGCAGCTTTTCAAAAAAAATTTATATTAAGTTGCTAAAATGTGTGATCTGAAAAATAATAAAAGAACTAATACCGATATGATATGGAAACACTTAACTGTTTAAGTGTATTATTTTGTATTGTAATACACAATCAAAGATTTTCCCAATGATTGAAAACATGTATGACAATAATCTCATGAACCTATGATGATCTGTCAAGAATAATATTACAAAATATAGCCAAAAGTGGTGAACAAGGCAGACACCAACCCGTACAATAGATATAAGATAGTTCAATAAGAAAAATTTGTAAGAGCTACTGTGATTAAAGGATTTTCTACTGATTTCGTAATGGAACGTTATATTGCAAAACACGACATGATACAGAAGAAAATCAATTTTAAAATCAGAAAATAACATTGCAAATACTTCTTTTGGACAATTTAGTAACTCCCAATAAATGTGCGTTGTTCAAAATACAATTAAAAAATTAACAGCTGTTTCATTAAAAGTATTATCCACATGGTCAAAATGTAAACAAATCTGTGGAGGGATCTTTAAAGGCTTCTGGGGCAGAGCCCTAAGGGAATTTACTTAGTTTTTCTTTGGATAACTCATCTAAAGACCAAGATATTTCTTTGGACACCTCAACCAAGCTTCTACGCCCAGCCGTTCTCTCAAATTAGTGGAGACAAAGTTTCCAAATAAATATTCAGATTCCCCCATGTTAATCTTAAGGGAGAAAACCCAACTTTGATGGAAGATCCTGCCCAAACTAATAAAGATTTCAAAAAAATTAAAAACATTTTGCAAAACTACAGATCAGAGCCATTTTTTGACACTTTAATCATTAACATACATTTAACGTACATTTATTTGGGTTTGTAGTTAGCTGCATGGTTTTGTCTGCATGGTGTGCTTTGTTAAGATGCAAACCGTTTTTTCTGTACATTTTTCTTTTTCAAAGAATCAGATTCTTGAGCTACCTGACATTCGAGCAAATGTGAGTATAAGCCAATTTTGCGTGCTGTGTTTGCTTGGTTTTTCTTAGGTTAAGTTTTGCATAATGATTGTATATATTGACAAGTGTATTTTTTTGACGATGCCCATTGCATTTTGTACAATGCTTAAAGTAAATCAGTTCTTTTGTAGTTATGGTTTTACATGCATTTTTTTTGCAACTTTGGTATTATTGTTGTGTTAGGCAAAGTGGCACTTTGCTGCACACGAGAGCAATGCGGAATGATCTCGAGTGCAGCAAAGGCCTTTTTCACTCGTGTTACACATTATATTTTTCCTACCGTCACTATAAAGCATATAAATAATTAGTTATTCAAACACTATACAACACGTTTTCAGGTTCAGCTGGCAACACAAATGGTGCCCTAGAGAAAGTAGTACCCGCGGTCCGTATCACTCCGCTATTTTTCCTCGGCAAGAAATGTGCTCCGCGTTTTGAGAATATAGTTCCGTATGTTTTTGTAATTTGAAGTGGTTTTTCGCGCAAAAAAAAAAATGCTTTAAAGGTATTTTCTTGTTTATTAAGATCGTAGGAATGTTTTAAAACGTTTAAAAGAAAAGTCCAGAAAGTTCAGAAATACCGAAACTATAAACACGAAATGACAGGTTAAATCGTAGTTATGATCAGCTGCTCATAGTAGTATTATCTTTAAGTGTTGCCAACCTATTTCCAAGCGTATTCGGATTACGTGCATAATAGAACCACGCTGTTTTGTGTTGTTTCGTTGGAATCCTGATGTGCGACAAAGTATAAACCGTACGGCAAAGTATTATATTATATTATTATATTATTATATTATTATATTATTATATTATTATATTATTATATTATAGTATATTATATTATATTATTTTATATTATATTATATTATATTATATTATATTATATTATATTATATTATATTATATTATATTATATTATATTATATTATATTATATTATATTATATTATATTATATTATATTTAATTTAATTTTATTTTATTTTATTATATTTTATTATATTATAATATATCCTACTAACATTATAAAAGAGAATGTTTAGATGTAAGGATGACAAGTTAACGCGAAAAATACTGGTCGGATTGGGCTGAAATTTGGTACGATGATAGCTCACATTCCCGATTAACATATAGACGCAATCTTATCTCAAAAGTCCTTTCGGGCTCCGCCCCAGTGGCTCTGGAGTTTTCCATGTTAACCTTATGAGTAATCATATTTAAAAGGAATAAAAGAATTTTGTCAGCTGTTTCAACTATCCAAGTTGGTTCTATGATATTGAATAGCATTAAAAAGTTACAAGGTTTACCAACAGGATGCAGTACTATTATTTTTTTACATTTATGACTACATCTATTATATCCTATAAAGGAAATAAATTTAAATTTTAAATTTAAATTAAATTTTGTTTTTAAAAGGCGTATGTGTAACTATTTTATCAACAAATGTAAAGATCAAAATGTTTCTATTTCGTGTTATCTTTCCGTTGCAAAGCACGGGTACAACAGCTAGTTATTTATATATTAATATATTATTTTGTCAAACTACATTATTATTTTGTCCGAGCGTTGCGCTGATCAGCAAAAACATGCGTTCACGTAGAAGCATCCTTATATATAATTCTGTAAATATGAATAATAAATTAATATCGGTAAGCTTGATTGCCGAGCAGAACATGTGGTGTGACTCTTAAATAAATTTCCCGTGTGAATTGCTCTTCGGGTTTTAACAACTTTTGTTTTAGAGGCTGAAAAAATCATGTTTTAAGCCAGTATATTTATGGAGTTTGACAAAATAATAACGATTAAAATTTAAAAAGTAGATAGCAAATCATATCCGCTGTTTCAATAGCTTTAAAATGATTCATTTTTGAACTTTTTTATCTTAATAAACAATATACCGTAATATTCTTCATCCAATGATATTGCCGTTATGGGCAGGGAATCCAAGATGGCCGGCGGTTCAACCGACTCTTACCAGATTCGTTGTACTAACCTACATTGTAACATTGTACATTTGTACATTTGTACATTGTAACATGTTGTACTAACCTACTCATTTATGGCCCTATGATTATCATAAATGTCTTAAACTTACCACCAAATGTTTTAAAACATTTTCTGATTTTATCATATTATAACAATCATAAACAAAACATTTGATTACGATCTAATGTTCAGGCACAATTTCATTGGCAAATCAGCAGACGAATTTTTAAGTTAAAAATATAGCCTTAGTTCTTTCCACGTGATTAATTAATCCATTAAACATTACTTTACTTTAATGAAGTATGTAGTTTTTAAAGTTACTGACTGTAGGCTTCTAGTCGAGTACGATATCAACAGTTACAACAAGCTGGTTAATTGCAAACACTTGCACGTCAATTAAATAGTGCGAGCTGTTGGCGCGAGACGAATCCCTACGAACTGGAATCGAGTAGTCAACTGAAACTGAATATAATCTAGAACAGCTAGTTTACACGAATAAGAACAAATTAGTTTTAACAGTTTTAATAGGGAATTACACACACTGGTTTTGAGTACAGTAGCCATACACCACCTTCCATTGCATACTATACCTTATCTTACCTACGTTGCCACTGAAACATTAAGATGATTCTGTCTCCTATTCTTTTACACCCATTGTCCTAATGTAGATCCCAGTAGTTGAAGATGTCTTCCATTATTTGGTCTTTCCACTTCATTGTAGGTCATCTACCTTGTGGTACTCCTTACAACACACTAAAGTTTATGTATCTTCTCTCCACCACGCATAGCCTTTTACTATTCGAGCCTCTTACTTTCCAACACCGCTAAAAATTGTTTTACATTACATTTGTATACACTTGTAAGACTTGTTATGTTGTTACCAGAGGCTGAAAATGAGTTTTGATGTAAACTCGAAATATACCTCCACATTTTTTAATAAATTGTGTATAATTTTATTTATGTGATGAGTAGCCGACAAACCAATATTAACATTTGTATACACTTTTCTTAGCTCCCTGTTCTTTTGTATCTCAACCTTCCTTATCTTGAATTGGTCCGTATTTTTCTCTGCCCTCTATTCTCAAACCTAGCAATAAGGTTTTTCGAGCAAAGCCTGTCGATTCTCTTGTACTTGCTTGTTCTTTGCTGCAACTGGTGTTCCTCTGTTGTGCAATTGTTTAATGATATAAAATAAGAATTTTTTGAAGCTTTGTTGTAAAGAAACAAAGAACCCAACATGACTAACCTCATGTGGCTGATGACTCATTACAACTGTTGAAAAAAAACATATATTTTTATTATTTGTGAGGATTACCTTGGATCAAGATGAACTAAAACTGTCCAACATTACTTTTTTTACAAGCACATCACGTTCAATGTTCAATATTACACTAGTAATCATGTTGAGATAAATAAATTAATCCAATAAAACACTTTTGCTTGCCAAGATATTTTGCTGACTAGCAGATTCGTTTATATTGACAATGGTGATGGGGAATAAGACGTGGTGCTGGGGAAATAATTTTAGTACAAAAATTGCCCATAGTACATAGCCAAGTCGCTACGCTAGTGGTTAGAAGCCAGTGTTTCAAACCAAAGAAATATGGTCATTAAAGTTTTAAGAAGCGGAAATCAATAACTTTCGATAAGTTGTAGACTTTAACTTTTCTAAAACGTTTGTAATACTTTTACACACACATTTGACGACTCAACGATCAACCTTCAGTTTTATGAAATGGCCAAACGTTAGATTATTTAACACTGAAAACGCTGTTGACATCAAATACTTTGTGGATTTCGAATTTGTATTCTTAATAAATTGAGTTAAGACCAGCCATATACAATTATTCTTTTAACAACTATTCTCCAACAAAATTATGTTTTTGTTTTTATGTTGTAGGAGTATAATCTGTTTAAAAGTATAGTATAAACTTTGTTTTTAACATTTTAAACAATAATTCTCTACAAGCAAAATTTACGTCTCATAGAAACTTAAGCAGTTTGGCAGATAGGATGGATAGCATACAAACTAAACATTAATTTATTCAATTACTAAACCATGATTGTTCAATGCTTGCTCCTTAGACTTTCAAAAACAACACAATAGATTGACGTCTCCAATGTTTTTATTTCACACCTGACTGGTTATGATAGACAGAGATGTGTCTATGGTTGACAACTTGCCAACTTGACGTTCAACACATCTGACTACTATAGAGGGTCTCTCGATGGGATAATATCCATACATTTCCTCTGTGAGATTATCATATTTTTACACAATTGGTACATCTACAATATTTCACTAGTATGCATTGTTATAGTTACTAAACTTATGATTTTTTAAATTTGAAAATCTAGTTTGTGAGAGGTTGAAGATTTCTGTACTACCTTCATTAATTATTACAAACATAATATAAAGTATAGGGAGAGGTGAAAATTTTTTAGGGTTAATGACACGATTTGCTTAGTTTTAGCGAATTTCCCATATTGGGAATAAGCTATTACCGTAGTACTCATGGTAAGACCTGGGCGCGGGACCGATTATTTTTTCGGTTTGAGGTCCCTAGAGGCCAATATATATATATAAACAGAGTGACAAAAAATTCTGGAAACGGCTTAATATCTTTTTAACTAACTCCGTTAGAAAATTCAAACCTTCACATAAACTTACATGTATGAAAACTACTTTTTGTAAGCATTGCCATTTTTTTTTCCTTCACCAGGGGACTGCCCAGTAGGTACATAATATTAATGTAGGCATAGGTTGATATGCACATCATTTTAAAGGTCTGGTCAAGTGGAGTTCATTGCCGAAAACCACGTCAAAAAAGGTTCAACCGTTACAAAATGGCGGCAGTCCAAATTCTTGCGGAATATACCTGCACAGGTTTTGTATTGGTAAAACATTAGCCGGGAAATCTGAAACCCGGTTAAATTTATTTTGAAGATTGAATAAACTTGTCTATGAGCTAGTTGACTTTAAAATGCAATTTCAGCTCTCAAGCTAATGTTTATTACGAGTACTTATTTATTTATTGCGTTTTTGGTAGTAATTTACCAATACTAAGGCCTGTGCTGGTATTTTCCGCAAGAACTTTGGACTCCCGCCATTTTTTAACGGATGAACCTTTTTTGACGCGGTTTTCGGCAATGAACTCCACTTGACCGGACCTTAAAAATCATGTAGGTATCAAACTATGCTTACATTAAAGATTATGTACCTACTCCTCATGGGCCGTCCCCTGGTGAAGGTAAAAAAATAGCATTGCTTGCAAATAGTAGTTTTTATACATGTAAGTTTATGTGAAAGGTTTGAATTTTCTAACGGATTTAGTTTAAAAGATATTAAGCCGTTTCCAGACTTTTTGTCACCCTGTATATTTATATATATATATTTACATATATATTTATATGTGTGTCTGTTAGCACGATAACTCGAGCAAAAATGATCCGATTTTGATGAAATTTGGTATAAGCGTGTAAACCTACATTTATTCAAACGAGTTCGCGAACCAGCATGATCGGACTATGGGAACGGGGTTTTATGTGGTAAAAATAGGTTTTTCCCATTTTTGACCCAAAAAACATAAAATTTTGCAATTTCTTTCCAAATAATTTTGTAGAGCTTAAAAAACAAATAATTTAGTATATTGAAGCGTTATATGCGCCTAATGATTACGGATAAAATAAAAAAATGTAAATTTAAAATTCCCATGTTGAGAACAAGGAAACGGTTGTAGTTTGCTTGTTTATGAACATATTTTGATTAAATTTGGAAAATGTTTCTATTTTGTGCTATTAACATTTTTTACAAAAAAAAATAGTTTTACCCTCCCTGATGCAGCAAACCTAAGTACTTGTTAAACTAATTCTAGTTAAATAGGAAATAAATGTTATATTTTTAAGTAGACATTTTAGTGTAAATCCAATCAGGCAAATGGAATTTCGCTTAGTCTGTAGGTTTGCTGCGGCGGAGGTATTTACTGTTTCTAGTAGGTAATGGGGAGATAGTCTATTCGTCTTTGTCACTTAATATGAATATAGCAACATATTTAATAATGATACATGAAGAAACATAAGTACCATACCCTTTTATATTCCATAAAATCACAATACGATTAAGTTAGTCTATTTATGACATTTTCATGTTTATTTACAAAGGGTTTCTTTTTTCGTATTTCAATGTGTTGCTATATAAATAATTAAATGGCTTAAAACTCGACTTATTTTTAATATAAACCTACACTGCGTCACCAGCTCAAGAACGGACACAAGTATGTCTAACTTTGATTAAATGAAGTCCCTCAATTAGAATGAAAATTGCCAGCAGGCCCCCTGCCAAGGGCGCAGGTTGGGCAAAGGCGCAAAATAGGAAAGTGGGAAACATTTTTACTTCTTTAGCAAATTCCTCATATAGGGAATAAGGTATTACCGTAGGTTTCGTGGTAAGACATGGACCGCTTTACTTTTCATCTAGACCCGGACCATGGGAACGGGTTTTAATGGAGGGATTTATAGGGTAAAAATTGGATTTCTCATTTTTGACCCTTAAAACATAAAATTTAATAATTGTAAGTTGGCAACGCTGGGCGTGTTGCTGTATGACTTGCAAGCCTGTCACTTGTCAGTTGTCACACCACTCCAGTCTCAGCTCTAAAACCGCTAAAATGCCTTTTTTTTCTTTTTTTTTTGCTAATGAAGATATGGATACAAAACTTAAATCAAAAAGTCACTGGACATAAGTCATTTTAAAACATTACGCAGTGATACGATAACTCCTCAGGTAGACAACCCTCTAGGATTAAAGGTAAGCATATGTTGAGGCGCACTTAAAGTTAAAGGTCTTCGTTTTAAATTCAACTATTGTACCTGTTGCTGTTAATTACGGAGTATTACAGGAACAGGCCTTATTTTAAAACAAATAACAGTAATAATTTTCTATGACTTTAAAATAGTCAACTAACAGATTATGGAAATACTCACAATGTACATAACAGATATATATAATCAAAATTTCTTGTAAATATCTTATAATTTTTCAAAGGCTGGTCTTGTTTTTTAGTGTTTTCTACAAATATTTCCCACTCAAAGCCTCATTTGGTTGTCCATATGAACGATTATAAATAAAAAAAAAAAAAAACATTAGCCTATTTCTATTTCTTCTACTTGGTGGTGTTCTATTATGACTTTCCTAAATTTCCATAGTTTTCAAATCGGCTCTTTCAATGATTGCTCAAGAAATAGAAAACAGTGTTAATTCAGTTTTCTTTTTTTATAAAATTTTTCTGGATTTCTTGCTTTTTCATTGTAATATTTAAGCCAACCCAAATTCAAATAAATAGTAAATAGGCCTATTTCATTTCAACCAAGTCAGTAAATATCTGTAGCACACGTTTCCTTAAATTGCAACTAAAATATTAACAGCAATTAAATTATCCAGCTGAGCATAATGTAAACAAATATGTTCTTTATAAAGATAACATGGGAACTTTACAAACCAGTGGGGCAGAGCAAGGCCCCACTAGAAAAAAACAGGCCATGCTGCAGCACAAGCAGCACAACACTACGTCACAGTGGTGGATAGTTGTACCTGTACTAAACTCTTAGTCTTAACATTAAAATTTTACAGTTTATTTACCTAAAACATATGGGAATGGTGATAGCAATGAATTTATCAATGAAATCTATCCACTATAGTGTGATGTCATGGATCCTGCAGCATGGCCTGTTTTTTCTAATGGGGGCCTTGGGCAGAGCCCAAAAATGTAAGGTCAGTTTGCAAATCTAGACAAACATATTGGTATATAATATGTGGGGTTAAATCTTATAACAACAAAGCCTTATTGTTCACAAAGTCTCATATGTAGCATATTAATAATATAGATGGATAAATAGATAGATGCCGCAATGCCAAACTCAAACAAACGACAAAGTAAAATTGGCAGCCGTTGAAAGATTTTTTGAATTTTAAAATTTTGGGGCACCCGGTCGAAGTAAGAAAAAAAATCATAAATGTAAGCATATAGCTTGATATACATGTCATGGCGAAGTTCGAAATACAATACCACAAACCTGAACTCAAACAAACACCTGAGTAAAAATTAATGGGAGCCGTTGAAAGATTAAAAATTTTAAATTCAAGAAATCTTTAAACGACTGTCACTTTTGACTTGGTTGTCTGTTTGAGTTTGGGGTTGCAGCATTGTATTTTAATAACAAAGACCTTCGGTTTTCTGTGCATATCATCATCATCCTAAGCTAACGATAAAGGTGTTCTTCTAACTATGCTGCACCTAAAAATCTAAAAAATGCTTCCAATGATATAGATTAAATTACACAATCAGTATCCATAGCATTGCAATAGACTTGTTTTATTCTCACTGCTGCCTAGCAACATTTATTATTTTTGCTGATTCGTCAAATAATCTATTCACATAACCTTAAGTTGTAGTTGTGACGACTGTTAGTGTCTGTCATTATTGTGGTGAATAGAGGTAATAGGGTATAGTGTGGTGAAAATAGCGTTTGTACCATGGACCGAAATAGTTTTGCAGCTCTTGACCGTTCTAAGTTTTCGAGATATTTCATAAGAACCAACTTTTGAAGCTGTTAACCCTGAAGCGTGTACGCTTGTTTTTTTTTTACACTGGAGCGCACTCCCAAATAAAAATGGCTATAAAAAAGGATTCTTTGATATTTAGCTCTTTAAACTTAAGACATAATATCCTATATATACATTTTCTCATGTTGTTATGTAAATTTCATAATAGTACCATATCCATTAATTGTTTTGAAACTAATAGTTTGAACCCTTAATCTTTTCTTAAAATTTTTTTTTTTTTTGCAAACAAATGTTATTTTTATTTTTACAAAAGAATAATATCTATATATTAATAGGCAAGCATGTTTCTTTAAAACCTTCTATCTCAGCTCGTGTGCATTGCAGTGCAAATCTACGCATACCGTTAGAAAGAAAATTTCCTGTAGATGTGCAGAATCCCTTTTTAAATTAAAATAGACACAAAAATAAGCACAAAAAATGGATTTCAAATTAAAAAAAAACTAACATGAGCCTTAGGGGTTGCCATGCTTGTTACCGAAATAACAGCGAAATATAAACAGAAAATCAAAACAAACGTAAGAAATTACAATCACATGTTTTATTTACAGTGTGGGTGGTAATAGAGAATTGTGTACATTGCATTATTTTTGGCAGAGTTTTCGACCATTGGACGACCTCTAGATTGTATTCAACCATGGAAACAGTAAATATTTCATGAATTAATACATTTCCTAGGTTGTAGAAAATATTGTAAAAGAAAATTGAAAAATTCATAAAAATTCTTTGATAATGTATGTTTTTTCAATCATCCTCTTCCAGTCCAGGTTTAGAAGTACTTTTAAACACACTCCACAAACATTTTTAATTTTTCTCCGAAATATTGGTTTTTTAAGGTTTTACACTTAAATTTGATCTTGGCGTCTTTTTGTTTAAGGCAGACAGTTATCAAGGCAGACGTGCCTGTGCACTGCGAGGCTAGATCAGTGGACTCTATGATTATACATTTCCATTTCCATCCTATTGGTTTACAGATAGTAAGTTTTTTGGCAAACTTTCACTCCTATTGAAATTATAATGATAAATGTATAAAGTTATTAATACTAATTAGGTAATTATGATAATAAATCTGAGACACTACTACACGCTTGGGGGTACACTGGATCCCCCAATGAACATGAATGGGGGTGTGCCAGACCCAGGGGGGTGATAACAGGTCAATGACTTGGTCAAGACTAACAAACCTGCGGCCAGACGATAGCATATGCTATTTTAGGAAGCTACTGTTATGCTCATCGGGTTTGCCACCATACTTGTACAATGCAGAATGAAGGTTACGAGTGCCTGGAATGTGTAATTTTCTAGTGTTTTCTGTTTTGATGCGGAGAAAGAATTGTAATAGGAAAATTGTCCAATACCGCAAAACAAATGGTTTTCGAACGTAGGTTACTTTATATCCAAATGAGTTAGGATATATATATAAATCAAATTATAGCTATTTACATTACAAGTGTAGTAAGAGCGTTTTTACATCACGCAGGTGAAAGTTGTGCAACGAGCGAAGCGAGTTGCATAATTTACCTAAGTGATGTAAACACGCTCTTGCGCAACGTGTAACGTACAAGATTTTACCTGACCTGACAATATACAGGAGGTTACGAACAATATTTTTCATTACCCATTTCACTCATCTTATAACAGTAAGGTTCATTTACAAACAAAAGCTAGGTTAGGAAAATTCTCCAAAACATAACAATAAAATTCAAGCACACAGCTGATTTCTAGCGTTAAACGTCGTTGGCTCCATAGAGTTATATTTTTTAAGTTATCCACTCAATGCTATTTAAATAGGTTTCATTACATCACCGAGTGAGTTTTTTGATACTTTACACCACTCGAGTAGTAAGGAAGTTGTATACATCACGCTTAGGATAGGGAAGTTTAACATGGCGGGTTAGGTAAAAGTTTTTTCTGTGCATTGCTTATCATCATAAATGTTTTGGTTATTCGGTTATTTAAGCAAAGGCTCCAGATCAGGAAACCAACACTCTAACCACTTGTTTTTGTTGGTCTGACTGTTCTTAAACAGTCATGTGTCTAACCTAAAATGTTTCCATATCTGAATAACAGTCATGAGTTGGAAAGAAAGTAGAAACAAGTTCTTAAAAAGTCTGTAGTGTTTAATATCCATATTACAAAATCTTAACAATAAGTTGTTCTTCGTCCTGTTGTTTTCATGTCTCAAACAAGAGAGGTTGGGCAACATACTCCCAGGAAACTGAAATTGAAACCAAAAGATTACATTACAATGCATAAATCATATATTTAAATGAACTAGGTATTAAACAATTTAAATAACAGCGAACAGTAAAACGTGTAAGTTGATAAAAGTAAGTGTAACTGTCAAAATTATAAATAAAGCAACACTGTTTTCAAATAAACCATTCTTTAACGTAATGAATTTTAGATTCTAAGAACATTAGAAAATGTAAATAGAGCCTTCTTATTACTTACAGTTGGCTTGAATCATCTCATAGTAGGAATTTCTAAATATTACTCAAACCTAACAACTTTAAATTATTTTGTAACAAGTTCCCTTAAAGGGAAAAACTATTACTGTAGACCCGTTTTAAAGAGTGATCCTGATACAAAAAGAGATTCAATAAAAAAGCTTAGAATAATAGTTTTAGTCATAAAGGGGGGGGGGGGGGGTTGTAATGCAATATTTTATGTTGAAAAACAACAAACCATAACGTTTCAAATTGCAACTGATCTCGCGCTCTAAGCTTGACATTTGCACTAGAGGTTGTGAGTATTAAGCAAAAATCAATCAAGAAATTGGTTCTTTAAAGCACCACAGAGATGTAAAATACAGAGGATACAAGATTATGGAACAACTGTGCATTTTCAGCTATGGTATGGTGGGGAGAAAATGTACTTGTATTGAGCAAGGAAGAGCCCGAACGGCGATGGCCACATAGCATATTTGTTCACTAGTTGGGCAAAGGGTCTTCCTACAGAGTGAGCGCTGTAGCAAATCATGGTGAGGAGGGAAAGGAGAGCGGAATGGAATGACGAATAAAATTTGCTCAAGACACCACTTAAGTGTACCATTGAATCCTCTGAATCTTAACCATGAAAGCACTCAATCCTGATTTTATTGAATCACCATAAGATTTAATCAGTTGAAATGTTGAGAAAATTAATCTCTTGGATTTTCTTATAATTTCCATTTACTTACTTTCCAGAAATTTTACACTGGTAAGGTAGAAACTGGGAGATGTCATCTTGGAATACGTCCAGAGCGCAATACTGAATATGCAGGCACTCCCCAACATCTTTATCAGCCTGGCAAGTTCCATGGTGAACATTTGTCTGCAAATTAAAATCGCTTAGAGAAAACGTTCCTTTTATCATAGGTCTTCTAGTGTATTGTAAGTCATGTTGTATTTGGATTCTTCCGTTTTGTTCAAATGTACTGAATTTTATCAGTGATCAACATTTGGAATCAATTATATAGCAACAGTTGGAGGCTATTAAATTTTTTTTAGACATCAGTTTTAAACAATTAAATAAAAATTAAGACTTTGAAGAAAGAATTGCTCACAATGCCAAGCCAAGGAAGTAAACTCAGTTCTGCTTAATTGGTGGTATGCAATCCAACAACTTAGTGTTATATTACATGAAATTCAAGATTAACCTGCAGGAGCCGGTCATCTGAGCAGCTTTATTCAAGGGAACAAATGGCATTATTTATCACAAATTACCGTTCTTAATTCAGTATGCACTCTGTAGTACGTTGAGCTGTCAACATTACTTGGCAAATCATGTGTATTATGGCTTGTGTCAGCTTTTGTGAAGGCTTTAAGCTTAGATAAAACATACTTCCTTAGTAGATTTTTCATCTTTATGAAACAGCTGAAGACAATTTAATTGTTAGTTCTGTACGATGTACTGCAGAGGTCGTGTTTTGTTTACAATTTGTTTCGTGTTATTTCAGTCATTTACCTTGTTTAACCAAATAAAACGATCTAATCATAAACAATAACTCGTCTCCTAGTTATATAACCAAACAGTAAAGCACAAATTAGAAAATTACCCTTTTAAATAATAGAATCAAAATTTTGTTGACACTAGCACCCTGTCTCCGTACATGAACTAGACACGAAAAACAGGCTTCAAAATTTACAATGGCATGAGAAGTCTACTTGTGTTGGTTTAGTCTATGCTTTAATTTAAGGTACAATTTACTTATTTCTATAGGCCCTGCCTTTATTCTGTTCATTGGTATTCGGAACTGATGACCTCGATTTTACTTGATACTCAAAATAGTAGTAGGAAGTACGAGACAAAATTAAAAAATAAAGGAACCTTCACATGATTTTGTGACTCGTACAGTCCTTATGAAATACGTGGCTGGATTAGTATCAGTATTTCGTTGCATTAGATGAGTTTAACAACAGTCGATGCATTACCTCGTTTAAGCCGAGTTTGTACTGGTTGCCTTCCAAAGTGATTGTCTTTTCAGTGGCATTCAGTGCTTGCTGGAGCCATCTAATGTCTTCAAGTTTGACTTTCGTAGGAGTAACAGGTACTGGACCCACTGGAAAAATAAACAATATTTTAACCTTAGAATAATCATGTGTAATACCATTGACTCCTGAAGTAAACTCTGAAACTATATGAACCAGCTGACGTACTATGACGTACTTTGTGCTCTTACTACGCAAATAGCTATTTCTATTGTCTGCTCCAAAACAACTTCATAAGAGCATTACAGTAGAAGTCTGATTAGTGATTATGCGAGCTAAACGGGACTGAGACTACATTGGATAATCAAAAACTCGGATAAGCAAAAACTCGGATAACACTCGGCGGTAAAAATTATAAGTTATAATTAGATAAAAAAACTGGAGAATACAGTTTATTATTACAGTAGTAGTGATCTATAATTTTATAACGTGACAGGGTTTTTTTTATTTCACGATTCTGAATCAACCAGACGGATTTTCATGATTTTTGTGTTGAAAGAAAGATAATTTTGAGAACTAGGGAATGTCGAAGCCATAATTTTAGTTTAGGGTTTCAGTTTTTTTAGAAATTAAGTTTTAAATTTTAAAAAGTCTAGCAGCCGACGCTAACATTCTACTCTAGCTTATGGTATAATATAATTCGCTTAACATAACAGCTGTAAACATTCAGCGTTTTCGACACAAATTCAGCATTTGGATGATAATGAAATGACATTTGTAGAATTGACTTATTTATACTATGTGTAATGCTATAGTTATTGATACGTTAATTTATTCGGTAAGAGAATGAGTTTATTTATTTAAATATAAATAGTAA
This sequence comes from Macrosteles quadrilineatus, assembly GCF_028750875.1. Taxonomy (NCBI): domain Eukaryota; kingdom Metazoa; phylum Arthropoda; class Insecta; order Hemiptera; family Cicadellidae; genus Macrosteles; species Macrosteles quadrilineatus. The sequence continues at coordinate 25,233,919 of NW_026542598.1, forward strand.
AGTACTAGATGTTCTAATTTTTTTTACCAGTCTTTAAAATGTTTAGTTTGTTTTAGTGCAATATAATTTGTTATAACTAACAGATGGTTGAATAAAAAATATATTCTATAGAACTATGAGGTTAGTTAATTTACTCTGTGATTTTGTCATTGGTTATATGAAATAAGTAAGATTCTATAACCATTGTTGTATATGAATCGTAACTCACGAATCTTCAAAAGAAAGCTTATGAAACTTATTTTACTGCTCAACTTTTTGAGAAAAGGTTGGGAAAATAACAATTATCACATGTTTTAATCTTGGCAGCTTTTTCTGTACTATAAATTTTGAACTGCTTAAACTATGCTTGAATTAGTAATAAGACACACTATATACAGTTTTAATGGACTACTCGATTTCCGTACGTGGGACGGACCAAACAGCTTGTTTATGATTAAATAAATAGATATTTCTCTTCAACTTACAGGCAATCACTTGCCAAAAAAGTCTTTTATTGATTTCTGCGTCATACGCTTGTGCACGGTTAATCAGTTTGGTGTACACTGAGACAATGGCATGAACACAGTCTACCGTAAAACAAAATATCCGAGCCAGTCTATTAGCGAAGACGACATGGTAATGCCACTATATTTTTCAATCGATTTACGATTATTTATTTATTTACGATTTATTTCTGAGGCTATATACAGTACTGTATTTGCCTCGGTTAACCCGGCGGCTCGGATAATCAGACTTCTACTGTATTTAGATTTTTTTTTTGTCTTTTCTTATGTTGTTTTATATATTTTATTATATATGAATTTCAACAAAAAATGTCCATACTCAAACAAAATAATAGCCAAAGAAAAAGAATAAACTGTGGACTCATCCTTTATAATATGTAAGAAGCAAAACCCATGTTGTGTGCAATCCATATTATTAAAACCACTAATGCCATCAACTTCCATCCAAGTAGGGCACCTTTTTTTCAGGTGGGCCCTCCAAACCAGCTAAGCCACACTTAAGTGAGCTTAATAATATCGATTACATATGTACGGGATTCAAACCTGCGCATGTAGAAAGACCTCAACACTAAGAAGAGTCTCGTCAGTGTAATGCTTGAGCTAACTGGACAACCATGTCACCGTTGGTTTTGAACAGTCAGGACAAGTACCATTGTAATCACTTGACGCTACTAGCGCTTGCTGGTTAGATTTGACACACTACGTAGTGCCAGTGGGTTAGAAATACAGCTATCATGCCACGAATGCAGAGACGTGCTACTCACATGACTCTGCGTCCATAAGTTAAGGGCTTATAATATTTAAAAAAAACTCATAGTTTAGTCTTTTGTATGGAATTTCAGTTTTTAAGTCCTGTTCACCATTTGTTCATTGTTTTTAAAGCTCTTCCAGACTTTACTCCTTAGCAAGATGGAAAAATTATAGTTTATAGTATTTATTACAGTTAGGGGTGTGCGAGTACTCGAACCTTCGAGCTTTTTGGTCGAGCTTTTCATTATTCGGCTCGGCTCGAGGCATTTTGAAAAAGCTCGAAGTTCGAGCCGAGCTTTTAATACTAAGTCAAAACTAAAAAAAAACACTTAATTTGGGTCGTAATTGGAAACAATGTTATCACAATTCTACGTTGTTCAAGCATTCAAGGTTTGATAAGCACGAACCTCGGCTCAGTCAAGACGCAATGATTATCGATCGTAATTTTGGGGAGATAGTAAAGAGACAAACTACCACCTATCGCGATGTCTTTCTAACACAGCTATTCGTATCGTAATATACAACGCAGTGCGAGTGCGTGATTGGCTCGTCGCTATGACGACACACGGTTGCCGTGACAACCTACAGTGCGCACTGAGCACTGCGCCTTGTGTGGGAGGGGAGATTATACCAACAAACAATTTCAGGAATTCTATTTTGGGACGGATGAAAGATAAGGAAGAAACAAAAAGTGGTCACGTGTGCAAATGTAGTGGGCGACACAATAAGGCTGTAAACAAGTATCAATCGAAGTGTCGTGTCGTTGTTCCTTGTTTGTTTACTTTTTCAGATTCCTTATCAAACGCCCCTATCTGCTATCTCTCTTTCTCTCTCTAACAATGTACTGATTGAACAGATTGTGGTTGACGACTTTTCTACTTATAAGTTTCCCTGCGGTTATTTTAGTTCAATCAATCCCATAACCTTTCTAATGTTTATCAAAATAATTAATTATCTGTTTTGTATTTTATTTCCTTTAAACCAACCCCTATTTACCATCTGTATTTTATAGAATAAAATGTTTGTTTATAAAGTTTGACTGGCCACACAATTTTGTACCTATTTTATTTTGTATAAAGTAACAGTTACTTTGATGATTATTTAAATTTTAATAAGTGGTGCGTGCTGTAATGAATGCTTTTTATTATCAAAATAAGTAATGGATTATTAATTTTTGATAATACATGGGTCATTGAATACCATAATGTGATGTAGTTTCCTATTTATAACTTGCAAATAATAATAATTGATAGTTAATCCTGGAAAATGAAAAATAGTGAATGCATTCATAACCCTGTTGTCAAAACAGCAACGCGGGTGTAAGGGTTTATTGTTTCAGAGGCTAGGGTGTTTCAAGGACAAAGTGCTGGGCCTCCCGGCTCAGGGGGGGAGGGGTGGTGGTGAGACTGAGAGAGAAATGGGGGAGGAAACTGGTTTTGGCTATTTATTGATTAGTTCACCGACCCTTCTAGATAACAGAATTTAGTGACAGTGTTAAATCATGTGTTCATTATTTCATTTCTTGTTTACTTTGTGTGTTATTCTATTAATTTTAGTGTTTTGGTCTATTTCCTCTATATGTCAATTATATATTTTTTAATATATAATTTTACTTTTTACTTTGTCTCTTCACCTTTTTGGATCCAAACCAATCATGTTCTTTTTTTGATTAATACGATTCATAAAACAAAAATATTTTGTGCATGGAAAACAACAAGAATAATCACGTGTTTTTATATTTATTTATTTATACAAAATGGAATAAAGTATTCATAGTAGTTACAACATACATATTTAATCGACTTGCTAGTTGTTTTGTTGTCATTCAAGTTAGCGCTGTTCTGTTATGAAAGACAATCTGATTGGCTCAGTCTACACTGCATATCTCATCAGGCCTTCAATCATATCCTTTTATTTCTTGCATCTTAATTTAGTTCAGTTCAGTTCTTATCGTGATTATCTACTATTTGATGTCTTGACAATTCTCAATGTTTTTAGACATATTAAAATAATATTGTGTTTATTTAAAAATTGACTGAACATTATTATTACTATGCACTTTTTGAAGAAAAATGTTTAATAATTTATTTTTTTGATAATGTTCAGAATTCAGAATTATGTTTGAAATTCCAGATAGGGTTAGTTGCAAAACATTTTTTGCTGAAAATAAAATCATGACACTCTCTAATATTTTAATTTTTTACAATTTAGTTTCCGTTAAAGATAATCTGAATAAATTTGTTCCTTGCAACTCAATCCATGGGTATATCACCAGACAATCAAAAGATTTATATATTCCTCAAGCCAGGCTATCAAAATTTATCAAAAGTTATAAATATTTGCAAATAAAACTATTTAATAAACTTCCAATACATTTTAGAAATCAGGAAAGTATTAATTTGTATAGGTCAAAATTATCAGATTGGCTTACAAGTCGTGCTTTTTATTCAGTTGATGAGTTTTTGCAGAATGAAGATTTTTTAACGCTTAAATGTGAGGCCAAGCAGTCTTGATGATTCTTTGTTCTTGTTATGGTCTTTTCCCTGTTAATTTTAAAGTTTTTATTATTACTGATGCTTTATCCTTTTAAGATTCTTTTAACTTTATTTTAACATTTTCTGTAGAATATTTAATATTTTATTTAACATATGTAACAAAACATGTTGACCTTGTCTATTGTAATGTTTATATTACCAAACGACAATAAAGATTTATTATTATTATTATTATTATTATTATAAGGTGACGCTAGGAAAAGCTCGGCTCGAAAAAGCTCGAGCTCGAAAATATTTTAAAAAGCTCGGCTCGGCTCGGCTCGAGGTTGAAAATCACTATTCGCACACCCCTAATTACAGTACAGTAGGTATTTGTGTTTAGAATAATTACTTACATAACGAATCCAGTTCTTCCATAGCAGGTGCCATCCCACCTAGAATAAAGATAGATTAAGAAAATCTCTAATTGGAAAGTAGCAATTGGAAACCTAAGTAGGCCTACCCTAAAAAATAACATGTATCATAATATTCAACTGCAATACATGGCAACTTTTCATAAGGCTACAGAGTGAACCACATTTGGAATGAAATATTGTTGTGTCGTGTGTTTTCCTTAGGGATAAGTAAAGCTTACCCAAAGTCTTTTGACGGGCGAGGTCTTCCGCGATTGCGGAAAAATTCTGATTATTTCACACGGCCGAGTACGCATCATCATCCACACCTGCGGTCACGGACACCTCATCGTCGTCTTGCGCAATTGGTGCAAAATCATGAACATCTGCAGCGGTCACGGAAACGTCATCGTCGTCATGCGCGATCGCATCAAAATCATGTACATCTCCCACGGTCCCCTATTGTTGTCTTCCGCGATAGTGGCAAAATTTCTGATCATCACCCACGGCTGTGTAGACATTATCATCGCCTCCCGCGGTCACGGAAACTTCATCGTCCTCATGCCCGATCGCAGCAATAGCGGTTTCCGTTCCCGCGATCCTCGTAGCCATGTTTTAAGTGCTAAAATGCACTTGTTGCAGTGTTTTTATTGATAACATTCCAGTTATCTGGCAGTATCACAGTCCTATATCTGCCGGATTACTGAGAGTTTACTGTAGAGATCAAGACACCTATCAACAAGAAGCTTATACCAAGTAGTGGTTTTCAGCCTTGACCTGACATTAATGTGTCTCACGATGAGTGAGAACTGTCATCGTAGTCTATAGTAGTGTACGCAACGATCCCGTAAGGATATTCTTAATGACACAAGTAGGAAATTTAAGGTTTGAGCCTTGGCGAGTGCCCTTAAAACTTCTATGAGTGTCGTTAAGGCGAATTACGTGAGTTGCGTAGTACACTACTTACTTACTGAGTGTTTCTTACTAAAAATCATTACTCATAACATCCAAGAGAGCTTATGTTTTCGTTTATAACCTCTCATCATAGCCACTGATTGTGATAAAACGTCATTGTCCCAACCACTCACTCATTTTTTAATCAATTAAATTAGTCTTAACAGCTGATAAGTTGACGTTCGGCGTATTACAATTTTACTTCTTTTCTCTCAATCATTCAACCTCAGTAGTCCGTTACTCGTGTTGTTAAGTAAGTAAACAAAGCTGTTAAGTAAATCATTTCAATTCTAAGAACTGAACTGAAACGGCTAGTTTAAGAACAGTCGTAAGTAAAGAATATAATCTACTAGCTGTAACCCGCGGGCTTTGCCCCGTTTAACTTCTAAATTTTCAAGATAATCTCGTTCGCATGGCTCAATCACGTCCTGGTTGAAGTTTGTTCGCTACGCTCACTCACCTTTAGGTTGGAGCTCGTTCGCTGCGCTCACTTGCCTTCAGGTTAGCTCGTTCGCTACTCTAACTCGCCTCCAGGTTGAAGTTCGTTCGCTACGCTCACTCACCTTTTGGTTGCAAATTAGCTGTTGTCATAAATGTAAAAGAAATAATAGTGCTGCACCCTGTTGGTAATCCTTGTAACTTTAATGCTATTGAACATAATAGAACAGAACCAACTTGTTTAATTGAAACAGCTGTTAAGATTCAATAATTCCATTTCTCATAAGGTTAACATGGGAAACTCCAGAGCCACTGGGGCGGAGCCCGAAAGGATTTTTGAAATAAGAATATGCCTATATGTTAATCGGGAATGTTAGCTATCATCATGCCAAATTTCAGCCCAATCCAACCAGTATTTTTCGCGTTCACTTGTCACAAACATACATCCACACATCCATACATTCATACATCTAAACTTTCTCATTTATAATATTAGTAGGAAGTAGGATACACATTGAACAGCTGATATTTCTCTTAAGGTTGAATCACTGACTTTTAGATTCTTGAGATGTCTTATCTATGGACCAGCTGCAGCTATCTTTCTTCCAAAAGGTTACATAGTTGAATGAACTGCCCACAGAGTGTGTTACAGTCTAAAATTATATTTTCCCTGTTGATTTGTGTAACTATAAGAAGATACCATTAAAACATTCACTTAAATTCCAGTGGCTGATAATTATAACTTCTGACAATTTTTTTCTTAATTTAATTTGACTACTCATCTCACCTGCGAGCCCATTTACTGTAAATCCATTATAAGCTGGTGGAGATGGACGTCCTAAAATATCAACAATTTTCATTTAAACTTCAAACATAAAGATACTTTAGATTGGTTACCTTTAGAGAAACCCATTTACTTTACGTTATTTTACCAGATAGTGGCCTACGATAAAAAATGTTGTTAAATTATTGAGCCACCAACTCTGATGTAAATTACAGATATCTGTCGAACATGCCAACTTTTGACCAAGCTCAAATGCCAGGCCAACTTTATTTGAAGCTATAGCATATTTCATGTCACATAAACTATGACGGCAACAAAATGTCAACAAGAGAGAAAATTGAGTTTTAGGCTGTAACACACTGTAGAGTGGCCACATGGTTCTTTTTCAATAAAAATAGTTACAGTTGGTTTATATTGAAGAGAAGTATACATTAGCATGCAAAAGCTATTAGTACTTACTTAAACCCATCATTCCCCCATGAGGCATTATTGTACTCAGCACTGCGGGCCTCGCCGCTGATGGAAATCCTCCTCCGTATCCTCCTGCTCCGAAGGCTGAAGCTGCCATTGGTACAGCGAAATTCAACGCTCCACCACCAGAAAACCCTGATGACGCAAACATTGCTCCACTCAGTCCCTGAGGGGTTTCCAAGCCTAAAATTGCCAACGATAATCATACATATTATATAGTGATAGTCAATTTGAGGATATTCATATAAATCCAATATCATTGAATGCTTCACCACTAAAATTTAACCACTGTATAAATTAGGGTTTTGAGATGCCGACACAATGGTATTTCAAGGCAAAGATGAAAGAAAGAAAGTGTTAAATTAATGACTAATGAGCAACAGCTTTTTAACTGACAAAGATCAGCTGTCTCTTCAGCCAGGATCAATCAATTTAATAGATGAGCATAAAGGCACAATGACAGGAAACTGGAGGGAAAAACAATCAAGGACAGCTGGGTCTAGTTTTGAAACATTAAAAAGATTTGGACTTTTCTCAGAATCGGACAAGCAGCTACTCAGCTACCCTACCCAGCTATACAGGGTGTTCCATCTGTAAGTAAACAGCCCAACTCCGGGAAATGGTTCTATGGGTCAAAGTAAAGAGAACCATGAAATATTTTCCAAAAACGCTTTGTTAACCAGATATCTGCCATTTTGTGTCTTTCACAAACACATTTTTATCTATGAATTTTTCCAACCAATCTTTATGAAACTTGGTAGGTATTTTATAGTTGAAGACACTTATTCTAGAAAAAAAAATTACAAAGTTGGTTCAATTTCAAAATTTTAAAATGGCGGCCATTTTATTATTTGTAATCTAAGTTACCAAAAAATTAATAATTTTTTTTAAGGTCACAAACACTTTTGTTTGCATTTAAAACTTCCTATTAACCCTTTTGGCTAAGCGATTTTAATTGTTAAAATCTAAAATTTCAGGCACAAAAATCGAGAACCCGTGATAAAAGTCAAGTACTAACACTATGTACAAAAAAACAATCTATAAAGAATGTTTTGACTTTGACTATGTCAAAGCTGTACCCCACCGGTGGACCCTCTGTAGTGAATGTGTTAAACGACACAAAGTTCAAAAGATCAAATAGAAATAACAAATACAGTAGAACCTCTTTAGCCCGAACCCCCGTAATCCGAACGTCCACGAATCTGTACACCTCATTGTTGTACTCTATACACAACACCACGGTAGTTTTTTATTGTATACACTGTATTTATTATTTTATTGATATACCGAAATTGTTTCCACTGTAATGTACTGTAATGTTTATTCACTATGTTTACTACTGTATTAACACGTAGAGTGCGGCCGTTCCCGATCGGGTACGGCGCTTGGCCCCCATACGGTGCGTCCGTACCCCATCGGGAACGCTCGGCAATGCCTTTTGTATATCTTCGTTTTTGCTCTAGCGTCGGCCGAAAGCGGACCTATACCACGCTATTTGATCACGTGTAGTATGTGACTTGCATTTTGTTGTGGTGTAGGTTGGTAGTAAATTTCCCCGTAAAATCCCCGTCTGGCAATCTCAAAAGTCTTCTTTTTGTCCCGTCTTTTTCCCTCCATTTGGCAACACAATTCCAATGGGACCGGCTACGTTCCAAGCAGTGCTGCTATCTGTGGGTGATTAGCGAACTACGTCGACTCTCATTGTAAAGCAGGACATCCCCGCACGTTATTTGCTATTCGTCAGACCAAAATTGGAAAGCCAATCACACGCGGCAATCGGGTTTGCTCGACGCTGAGGGCTGCGCCACACTGGGGATACGCCCGCTATTTGACGTGCCGCAGCGAACGTGTTAAATAAACACTGTATTTTACTTATAAAGCATTTTTAACTTATCCCGTAACAATAACAATCCATTTTAGCCACGTTTTAGCTATTGTTATGTAAAAATAACAATTGTTTCGTAATCCAAACCATTCAACAGTCCGAACTACCCTTGGTCCCAATTAGTTCAGATTGAAGAGGTTCTACTGTAGGCCTAGCCCAAATTTTACAATTTTTAGTTATAAATGAGGGCGCCCTGAACAGCTTAGCCCTGAACTACCTCATTCTTTCAGCTATTTGCTATTCTTATGAATTATGAATTTTATGTCATTTGGGAAAGTCACGGAAGGTAAACCTACACCTACAACCATTCTTGTCAAACTCTCGCTACAACTGTCCTTTGTTTTAAGGTTAAATCTATTGAAAAAGGTTAATACTGGCTTAAATTAAAACATACTTGTTCAGCAATATAAAACAGTGGAACAATACTTAATCTGTTTGAGAAATTGTATGCGATTTGTGTGCATTTTGAAACTACAACTAATTCTCCATGTGATGTTTACATACCTGGGTTGATTTTAGTTGCATCCACTGAAGATTCAGTTTCGTTGGGTTTAACCACGACTAGTGAGGTCAGAGGTGTAACAAATGCGTACTAAAACAAACAATTAGTTAGTTTTTTAATTTTTATTTTTCTTAATTAATCATTAAAAAATAATATTGAGGTCAGGAGTTGTTTTAAGTGTATTAAAAACAATAACTAGTTTTTTTTACCTGCAGAGCCAAGTCCAAAGCTTGTTTCTTGGTTTTATTTTTTTCTTCTCCATCATCGAGAGAATCCATTTTGTCCAGGAGTTGTTGGATTGTCAAATATGACCAAGACTTCTCAAGATGACCTAAAAAGTGAAATTTCTTCAGTACGTATTTGCTATTTTGCGTAAATAACAATATTGTCTTTGTTGCACACCATAGAATTTTTCTTTATCTAATAAAAGTTACAATCATCTATTTACAAAATGATTTCTACTACTAGTATTACAAAGTCAAATAGAGCCTTAACCAAAGTTAGCTCTCTTTTACTTGGATTGTCGTGTTGAGCTTATCTGCCTTGTAATGCTCACACAAGGTTATTGTCAACTATACAACTTATTGTCTGAGATACATACTTTGTATTCACATAACTAATCAGTAAGAGATAGACGGGTCCTAAAATTTCAGGTACTTTTCAGCAAAAATATAACCCCCATCATACTTGATTTGGGATATTCTCAGGACGCGATTTTTTTCCAATCATCAGCAATTTTTCCAGTAAGGATGATGAAGTCTACACAATCAAACTTATTGTCTGAGATACATACTTTGTATTCACATAACTAATCAGTAAGAGATAGATGGGTCCTAAAATTTCTGGTACTTTTCAGCAAAAATATAACCCCCATCATACTTGATTTGGGATATTCTCAGGACGGGATTTTTTTCCAATCATCAGCAATTTTTCCAGTAAGGATGATGAAGTCTACACAATCAAACTTATTGTCTGAGATACATACTTTGTATTCACATAACTAATCAGTAAGAGATAGACGGGTCCTAAAATTTCAGGTACTTTTCAGCAAAAATATAACCCCCATCATACTTGATTTGGGATACTCTCATGATGGGATTTTTTTCCAATGATCAGCAATGTTGCCAGTAACGATGATAAAGTCTACACAATCAAGAGAGATATTGCCGGTATAGCAAGTCACAATGATGATGTTTCTGTGATTGTGACAAATGTTCATGATTGTTCTGCGAATCCAGGAAAAGATGATTATGTGTCGTGACTGCAAGACATTTTGGCAGTTTTTGTTACCTGTGTATTTTTATTCACAGAATAGACTTCCCATATTGTTAAAATTTGAAGCCAAAAAAATATATTATGTTCAGGACCATCTCACCAGAGGGTACTAGTGTATTGAGTTAAATATTAAAAAAAAATTTGGGGTAGGCGATGCATCAAAATTTTTATTTGATTTGATGCATCAAATCGCAATTCGATTCAGTGGTGATCAAAAAACCATTCGATTCATGAGGAAGTCAGTATTCATATACGAAACACGACTGATTGTACTTATAGTTCAGGACAGGATAGGATTTTTATTTCCTGATTTTTGGGCCAGGAGTTTTCTTCTGGTGCAAAAAGGAAAACTTTGATTTGTTTTAAATTTAGTTTTGTAAACATTATTACTAATGTAGATTAATATTTAGAAACAAAATGTACTTCAACACATATTGAACTGTTCTATATCATCATTAAAACTTGATATACTAACCCCTTTAAAGTTCTTTAATCTAAATCTCTACTGTAATTTGTTATTTACATTGAGCTAAAGATAAATATACTGCTCACCCTCCTTTATTTGAATAAACTTATCTTATTAAATGAAAAAAAAAAATAGGAAAAAGATCTTGAGTCTTGTGACTAATTAAGCAATAAGCAGAAATATATAGTTCAAATTTGTCTCAAAATCACCTCAATTAAATCTAACGTCGTGGAAATAAAAACATAGATATTCTTCTCTAGACTGAAATTGCTTGTCAAACCTTTTAACAGTGTCTTTACTGATTCTTTGACTGTTGAGCCAACATGTTATCTAGTCACGCTAGTATACTCTAAGCTATTTTAAGCAGTCGTGACTCTTACCTATAGATCTATTTTTCGGTTTGAACATAGTTAGTGGTATTATGATGTCAAACGACTGAAGACCCGTGGCAGATACACCTCTAAGTTGTCCGATGTTTCTGTCAGCGCTCTCATCACCATTGTTGATCTTGCCAGCCACTACAAGTTCAGACCCACTGAAGAACACAGGGAACTCCACCTTGGTGTTGGAAGAATTATCCACCTGGTGAAGCAAAACAATCGTTAGTGACTAATTTAAGTCTCTAAGAACAAGAACAGTGATATGTTGAGCAGTGTTGATTCCCCTAAGAGCACATGAGGATGTGAACCACAAATTAATAACTCAAAAAACCCAAAAACCAATAGGGGTCTGCGGGTCAGACTTTTTTGGTTCGGGTCGGGTCGGGTCGGGCCAATAATTTTGGTCCTCGGGTTTCGGGCCAAAATCGGGTCGGGCCAAAAATTATTAATTACCGGATTTTTTTTCTTTTTTTAACTCCTATCTGTGTTTATAATATTACTTGAAAATAACATATGGAAAAAGATTGTATTTATGTATATTATTTCATGTTCATAACTTATTTACAGCTTAGGAGTTGCCTCAACTGCAAGAAAGAAGAAAATAATTTTTTTTTATCAAGCCATTCTTTCCCATTTTCATAACTGTTGAAATATCTAAACAGCTATATTACAACAAGTTTGTAATGGAACTTAATATAAATGGATCATAAACAAATCAATTAACCTTATCACAAGTTTAGGGCCTGTGGCTTCAAGACTGCAAGCAAGAAGAAAATAAAAATTCTATGTTTCCACCATGCAATATGAATCATTCATTCCCTGCCTCCTAACCTCCTCTCACACTTACAATAGCATTATTAGTTACATCATCATAAATAAAGAATTATCTATTATTGGCATTAGTATGCCTACAGCTTTACATAGGAATTATTTTTTATAGGGCCTAAAATAGTAATAGACTAAGCAACATGACAAGTGGAGAACTCATTGAAGAAAAGATATTGTGTAAACTAATTTCCTATAAAACTCTAAAACAATAAATAACACACATACATTGTTTATGGTATAGTTATAGTAAAGACTGTACAAATTGCATATCATGTCATACACAGTTATAGATACACAGTTATAGGTATTGCAAGAGATTAAAATCCTAAAACAACTGATTTTAGCTAATAAATGAAAAGAATTAAAAATCCATAAACTCAAGTCAAACATTATCACAATTATTAGGTACCCGAAAAGGAACTCTTAATATATAGAAAATTATATTAAATCAAGAGAAAAGAAAGTTAAATGCTAATTTGGCAACGTAAGCAGACAGCAGAGACATTATAGTGCCCTAATTAGCAACACAACTCAATGTTTTTATACTGTAAGTCAATGTTTTTGAAACTGTAGGGTCTTTTTCTCGGAAGGAAGGGTAGTAGAATGTAAACAAAAAACCATGAATCACTCTCACAGCCGGCCCCGGGGACACTCAAGGTTACAGACCCTCCCCCTCCCCTCCCCTCCCATCTTACACAACCCGAGCCAGGCCCGGGGACACTCAAGGTCATAGACCCTCCCCCTCCCCCGCCCCTATTACACCACCCGGTTGTTCCAAATTGCTGACAAAATACAAGTAACAAAACAAGGAAGGAGAAACAAAAAGATATATTTTCTTTATTCAAAAATATAAAACGGTTACAGATAATTTCCAAAGAAATTAATTCATGGTAGTTTGTGTCTTGTAAATATTGTATTGGATCTTAAAAATATCTTTTTTGAAACTCAATCTAACTTAAGAAAAAAATAATTTTACTGATGAAATCTTTCACAAAATTATAAAATATTTAGGCCTAACCTCTTTGTAGACTTGTTGATACTTGATACTTTAAAAAAAAAATTAAATGGTGACCATAAAATGCCGAACCAGACGATCAGAAGTGTTGTTTTGTTTTGTTACTGAATGACAAAAAGGACAATAGGAAAATAAAAGAACAAGATACAGATCTGTACACTATATCAGATATTTCTGTTGTTTATAATTTATTATGTAAATAAAATACTAAAATATAATTTAAACTAGGTATGGAATACACAATAAATAATTAAACTGGTACCTCTGGATAAATAGTCTTTCTTTTGACTTCGTTTTCTTTGCACTGTTGCGTCACGGCTTTTGTTTTGTCAGTAGACGACTGGCTCTGGCTAGTGACAGTAAGGCAATAATTGCTCTGTTGTGTCTTTGTTCTTAAACGTGAGCAAACTTAATATTTAATTCTAATTTTAACATTTTAATTCCTCTGTAATAATGTATATAAGAGTGTTTCTTTGAAAATTACTTATTATAACTTTAAAAATAGCCTAATAATTATTTTTTTTGGCCCGACCCGAACAAATCTCTGACCCGACCCGGTCTCTCGGGCCTTCCGCTGGCCCGACCCGACCCGAAAAAATCGGGGACCCGCAGACCCCTAAAAACCAATAATAAAACTGATATAGTATGCATGGATTATTGACCGGTAGATTTCAAAAGAAGCGCCAAAATAAGATACTAAGGTGTGACCACAGCACCTGAGATCTGAGTGTGGCAGTAATCACAATACCTCAGAGCTGAGTTACAGGGTACACAGCTCCTGATGTGCTATACAAAAAATATTTTGCCCTGTTAAGGGTGTAGTACCTGTGATCGTGGTAGACAATAATTTTCAAACCAAAGGTGTTGAATTTCCATATTCAAGTTCATAAAGTCCAAGCAACACATTTGTATTACCTGTCCTGGGAGATAGTTGAATGTGACATTGGACAAGATAGGAGACGCAATTGTCTTGTAAAAGTTCTTGAGCTGTAGAGTTGCATCTGCTCCTTCGTAAATGTTTCTCGCAAAACCTGAATTCTGCAGAGACAGTTTGCGCAGGAAGTTGAATTCCGCACCATAACCGAAGGCCAGGCTAAAGATTGGGCACCTGGAAAAATTTACACAACGTTATTGGTGCATATCATAAACTAAGATGAGTTTGCCAAAGTGTTGTCACTAAAAGTGTTGTGAATCAAGATATCTTGACCCAAATACTGTTGCTTTAGCACATTTGCTGCGGCCTGTTACTGGCAGGCGTAGCCCCAGTGCTGCGCAGCTTCGTAAGAACCTGATTGCCGAGGATTGGCTTTCAAATATTTCGGTCTGAAGAATAGCAAAAAGGTGATGTGCTGCGTTATGATGAGAGTCGACATAGTTCGCTTAAACTCCCACAGATAGCAGCACTGCTTGGAACGTAGCCGGTCCCATTGTATTGATAATTGGAGGGAGAAAAACGGGACAAAAAGTTGTTTTCTAAGCTTGCCAGACGGGGATTTTACAGGCAAATTTACTACCAACCTACACTACAATAATTATAGGCTGGTATTAGAGACACAATACTAATACGTACCAACCGTCCTTGGCTAGATCCTGAGCCACACTAATTGGGCAAAGAATGCATTGATCGCTGTGTCCCCGGTGATGCAGCCGACTCGCAACACGGCACACTATGCGTCACTGGGGCCGCAGCCATAGCGAATGTGTTAAAGAAGTTAATGTACTGGTACCTTGGTTGAATACCTTGGTATCTTATTGATAATTAGGCACATCTGTTCCTCTTACTGTTTAGTTGAAATTCATTATAGTCCTTGAACTGTTTAGTTAGACTATTATAGGTACATACATACCACAATTCAACAGTTCACAAGTAGAGGTCACACTCGCGAGATGTTTTGTCTATTCAGGCATTATTACAATATACAAACTGACAATTACTAAATAGGCGAAACATGTCGTGATTTGACCACTACTTGTTGAACTGTTAAGGTAAGGTATGTACCTATTATAGTACTGGTTAGTGTTTGAATGCTTTGGTCTTGTAATTGATTAGCTCCACTTACTGTTTAGTGTTGAGTGCCTTGGTCTTGTTGATGATGGCGTCAGTATCGTACTCTTCGACGTTGGGTTGTCCGTCGGTCAAGAACACCATAACAGGCTGTGGTGGATCACTCTCATTGGCCCATTGGTCATCTGCAATCTTCACCAGCTCCAGACCAGTTCTCAACCCTCCAATAATGTTTGTAGCTGTAAGTTTACCACACGTTAACAGATATGATCTAGATAACTTAGTAACTTATCTTTTAGGATTTTTTGAGAGGATAGCAGGCTTACCTGAATGGGAAAGAGTCCAAACTGGCACAGGAAACACAAAACACAAAACTGGTTTTGTGTTTCCTGCGCCAGTTTGGACTCTTTCCCATTCAGGTAAGCCTGCTATCCTCTCAAAAAATCCTAAAAAATCTAGGCCCTTGTGCTCTATGCTACACCCTTAGTAACTTATCTGTTATTCAAACTGTAAACTCAACCCTCCAATAATGTTTGTAGCTGTAAGTTTACCACACTGCTTTAACAGATATGCTCTAGATAACTTAGTAGCTTATCTGTTATTCAAATTGCAAACTGTAGTGTAGGGTTAAATAGTTTATAGCTTTTATGTTGTGAGACAAAAACTAATTAATTGATCCATGGGAAGTTTTAAGCTTTGTTGTGAAGGATATGGACAATTGATTATCAATGGTTGGATAGTGCTTAATTTATTAAAAGTCAGATATTAGACCTATAACTGACCAATAGCACAAATCTTGTCCTCCCCATTGACTATTTTTCTGATGTCAAGTATGAGAATATTCTGTATATCTGTATTGAAAACAAAACTGTGTACCTATATAACAAAAATTTCCAAGAAAATGAAGGGTAAAAAATTGGGTTTAAAAATCAGAACAATTGACCATCAACATGTTTAATACAGATGGACAGATCCGGAGATTTTAAAAAGTTTGGAGGAAAAATATATTCTCAATCTTTGGGTAAGATTAGATTTCATTCAGGATATTTTCGTGATAAGGATTGTTCCAATTATCAGCGATTTTGCCCCGATTATGAGTGACAATGATGATGTCCCCATGATCGTGGGAGATGTTTATGATTTCACCAGTATGACAGATGACATTGATGATGTTCCCATAGAATAATAATTTACGCAAGATTTTTGAAACAAACTTAAGTTTCCCCTAAGAATAAAAATCTTGTCTGGTTCTGCCCCATACTGAAAGTACAATCCAATCCTAGTTTTTTAACCAGCGTACCGATTGAGTAAAAAGTGCACTTTTAAATTTTAGCGCCTACAATACAAATGGGCAATAGCTAACAGTGAATTCTACACCCTTGGATGAAAACGAACGAGTACCTCTACAATCTAAATGATAAACAAATGAGTTGTAGAGCCTACACCATCAATGAAGGGTGTAATGTAGTCCTACCTATTCAAAAATAGAAAATAACAATGACTTCTTTCACTAAACTTTTTTTACAGCCGGACTTACAGTTAAATCATAAATAAAAATTTACAATTCCTAGTGAGCTTACATCCAAGATCGGTGTAATTCTCCATGAATGAACGAGCCAGCTCAATGTTGGCAGGCGATGCTTCCACGACAAACTGGCTGCTTAAAGTCTTGTTCTTGTTTTCCCTTTCAATCTTAGCAGCATCCATGGGATGTACGTAAGAGGGCACACTTGTAATGTACATACCAGTAGGGGACCACACCTAAAACAAGCCAAAGGTTTGCCCCTTCTTATTCATCTCGGTATAAACTACTACAACTATTCTCTTGAATTTACACCCAATGAATAGTGTGCAGGAATAGTGAATCGGATGGGTCCAGGAGGAAGTTGGGTTGCTCATAATAGTATTAAATTGAACCTGGGTTAAGAAAGGTCAACTTATAAAGCCTGATGTAAAGACTCCGATTTTGGCCTTTTAAATTCATCGATTCAAAAATTATTCAACAAAATAAATTTTGTTACACAAAATGTTTAGTTTATTAAGTATCTCACAGTATCTTGTAGGCCAACTGTTAAGTAAAATCATTGACCATTGGACACTGAAGTAGACATCCCATCTATATGGACCAACTGTCACCAACTTTTTATTGAAAAATAACCTAGGCCTAATTGTGTGAGCCAGACACAGAATGGGGCTGGTGTCTAAAAGTCTATTTCTACCTTATTTTTGTTGCTTATCAAGTTCATAACAGTTGCTATAGCTCACAATAAGTAATTCTATCAGTTTGACTTGGTAAACAAGTTTGTGTACTGCATAAAAGTTAGGAATTTAAATCATCATAATCTGTCGGTGGCTCACATCAACTAAGACGATTTTGATTAAAAATCTGGCAACAAACTTAACATGGGGATGGGATGTATAGTTTAGTTGTATCAATAGTCAAAGGTAAATCTACAAGACACTACATCTGATTATGCCCACATGTATAGTAGGTGTTTAAATGCTGAAAAAGTCGGGTACATAAATTTAATTTACCAACAATCAAACAAAGCACAATACAGTTATGTATTTATCTGACCCTAATGTACTAACCTTATCCTAATGTACTTATCCTTACCAAAATCACCATTCCAGATCGATATTCGGTGAAATACATTTTTAACTCATATTACCTAATTTTGTCCTGATCTTGGGAAAGAGTATTTTAAACCACTTTTAATTAGATCACATGAATTTAGATTCATAAGTCAGTTTGTGTACTCACCTCAACCCAACTTTGGAAAATAACAATACTGAAATAATCTTTGGGACCAAGTTCGGTAAATATTTGCTTCATTGCTTCTTTTAGCTGTTCCAGTTTTCTACCGCTCATTGAACCGCTGTAGTCCAAAACAAATATGACGTGCTTTCTCAGCTTAGGTAGGCTTTCTGGAGCGAAGAAGTGTACAAAGTAACCTTCATCCACCTGAAAACAAAGATTGGTTATTCAGCAACTTTTACTTGATTCTCGGTAGTAAAAATTTTAGCTTACATAAGAAACTTTAAATATTGGTTCCAATGTTTTCCACTTAACTTACACTAACCAGTCTAATGAACATATAAAAACAAATCTAGGCCTATTGTCCTTAAAACATCCTCTAAAAAGACTACATACAAATTTACAATTTATAAAAAAAAAAAAAAAAAAAAAAAAAACTATATGAGACTAACAAATTATGTTTTAAAATATTAAAACAAACATTTAAACATTATACCATAGACTGAACACTCTTTATGTTTGGTCAGGGTGACTTTCTTCAATTGTCTCAACTCAACCTCTCAAAAACTCCTTAATCGGTTGCTGAAAAGACTACTATGGCTCTGAAAATTAGACGTGGTTACCGTGTCAGTTTATTTGTGTATTTTCATATTTGTCGTGAAAATACGTACACGAAAAAACCTGCTGTTGAACCTATACACCATAAATCCTGGCCTAAAGTCATCTTATCAAAAAAATATCATAACCCTGAATCAAATTCTTTAGCTTTCCTTTAAATAGATCAATTTGTAAACTACCATGGTCCTACGATACATAGATTTTGTATTAGTAAAACCAACAAATACAAAACATAGCTGAATGCTTATCTGTGTAGAATAGTCAGACTGGATTTTGCCTCCCAAATGAGCTTTGCACGGACGCTGCTTGGAAGGCGCTAGCTGAAAATGTCCATCCTACTACGGAGCCCGTGTGTTATCCTTCCCCTGAATGTGATATTCGGACCTACAAGAGATAAGTAACCAAAATCTGTCTTTATTGTTGGTCTCACTAATCTCGCTCGATAGTAGCACCTACGTACTACCTAGCGGTCACCGCCGGAACTTGCCAAAATTCAAATAGTCTAGACTGAATTTGTGAATTTTAACATGGGCATTTCACGTTCTATAAGGATTGTATTCATTGGTAAAATGAGGATTGTATTCATTGGTAAAACGTGCATTGTACAATTTACTCAAGCACTACAAAACTCATAGCAAAACAGGCAAATGTTTAATAATATCAGGAAACTACTTACAAGGATTTGTTGAGGGTTTTGTGCAGTATTTAAGTTTAATTTTACTACTTACAAGGGTTTGTTGAGGGTTTTGTGCAGTATTGGAGGTTAATATTAGTACTTACTAGGGTTTGTTGAGGGTTGTGTGCAGTATTAGAGGTCGATGTTACAACTAACAAGGATTTGTTGAGGGTTGTGTGATGTATTGGAGGTTAATATTACTACTTACAAGGGTTTGTTGAGGGTTGTGTCTGTGTGCAGTATTAGAGGTCGATGTTGACAGTAGTAGTTAATATGTTAATAACATATGGTAATTGTTCAGCATATGTTTTGTGTTATTGTTTGATATTTTGATTGAGTTTTTGTTAAAATGGAGATACACAACCTTTTATGATCTCAGTATAATTATTTAATAATTAATTTAATGACATGGTGCCGAAACCCACACGGAATAGAAATAAAAGGTATGCCTTTAAGGAAGATGATGATATCCATTCAAACCATACAGAAGACAAGGATAATAATGTAAAACCACCAAAATGTCTTGTGGTTTCAAGTACTCAGATGGCTCCTTCTTGGAAGAAATGGAAGCAACAGTGGAACTGGTACTACACAGCTTCTGGCCTTGATAGGAGATCAAATGCAGTACAGGTAGCATCATTTATGTCTAGTTTAGGCCCAGATGTTATAGATATATATAACAGTTTTGGTTTCATTGATGATGAAGATATTGAATTGGATGAAGTTGTTCAACGATTTGATAAGTTTTTTGTTGGTAAATCTAATGAAGTATTTGAGCGATTTTTGTTCAACAAAATCACCCAAGAAACCCATCAAAGTTTTGAAGATTTTTTTACAAAATTGGTTAACCAAGCTAATTCTTGTAATTTTGAGCAGCTAAAAAACAGTTTGATAAGAGATAGAATAGTAATAGGCATATCAGATTCTAGCTTAAAGGAAAAGTTACTTTCTACTGATAACCTTACCCTAGATGATGCGATTAGTAAGTGTAGGGCACATGAACAAGCTAAGAAACAACTAGCAGAAATATCCTCTGACAGCCCTAAAAATGTTAATGTCGTAAAAAGGGATGATTCCTTTTCTAGGCCTACGTTACAAAATTCAGTCTTTGACTGTAAACGTTGTGGTTTACAACACTCTAGAGGCCAATGTCCCGCTTTTAATCGAACTTGCAATCAATGCTTGACTAAAGGTCATTTTGCTAAGATGTGTAAAACTCGAAAGAATCTCCCTAGTAAGAGTAAAAATACTGATGTTTTAGAGGTTGTAGAGAATGAAGATTCTGATTATCCGTTGCATGTTGATTGCATCTCTAAACCAGTCAAGAATCAAGATTGGACAGAACCCTTAAAATTGCCAAATAACAAAACTGTGCAGTTTAAATTAGATACTGGGGCTCAGTGCAATGTTATTTCCCAAGATTTGGCTCTAGCTTGTAATCTTAACATTGTACCTTCTGCTACTAAATGCCTTGTTTCTTTTAACAACCAAAAAACGCCAGTTTTGGGTGAAGCCATTTGTCCAGTTGTAACCAAAAAGTCTCATAAAGACACTGTCTTGTTTGTAATAGTTCCAAATGGGCATCAATCAATATTAGGAAGAGTATCATGTGAAACACTAGGGTTCGTCAAACGGATTGCTGGTATAGTTGACCAGTCTATAAGTGGCTTATATGATGGAATAGGATGCTTAAAGTCATTTGAGTATGACATTGATCTTGTGGAAAATCCTAGTTTCAAACAAAATACACCCACCCAGGCGAATACCTCATCCAATACGTGACGCAGTGAAAGCAGAACTTGACCAAATGGTAAAAGACAAGATTATTACTCCAGTAAGTGAGCCTACTCCTTGTGTGTCTCCTATGGTCATAGTGCAACAAAGAGACAAAATACGTCTTTGCATTGACCCAACAAAAACAAAAAACAACAAAAAACAAAAATGTAAAGCGTAGACATTACCCATTGGCTACATTAGAGGACATCTCAGCTAGATTGAATGGTTCTACTTTATTCACCATCCTAGACTGTAAAAAAGGGTTCTGGCAGATAAAAGTTACAAAGAGAACATCCAAACTACTAACCTTTTCAACACCTTGGGGGCGCTACTCTTGTTTACGCATGCCCTTTGGTAGGGGTCTGCGGGTCAGACTTTTTTGGTTCGGGTCGGGTCAGGTCGGGCCAATAATTTTGGTCCTCGGGTTTCGGGCCAAAATCGGGTCGGGCCAAAAATTATTAATTACCGGATTTTTTTTTTTTTTTAACTCCTATCTGTGTTTATAATATTACTTGAAAATAACATATGGAAAAAGATTGTATTTATGTATATTATTTCATGTTCATAACTTATTTACAGCTTAGGAGTTGCCTCAACTGCAAGAAAGAAGAAAATAATTTTTTTTTATCAAGCCATTCTTTCCCATTTTCATAACTGTTGAAATATCTAAACAGCTATATTACAACAAGTTTGTAATGGAACTTAATATAAATGGATCATAAACAAATCAATTAACCTTATCACAAGTTTAGGGCCTGTGGCTTCAAGACTGCAAGCAAGAAGAAAATAAAAATTCTATGTTTCCACCATGCAATATGAATCATTCATTCCCTGCCTCCTAACCTCCTCTCACACTTACAATAGCATTATTAGTTACATCATCATAAATAAAGAATTATCTATTATTGGCATTAGTATGCCTACAGCTTTACATAGGAATTATTTTTTATAGGGCCTAAAATAGTAATAGACTAAGCAACATGACAAGTGGAGAACTCATTGAAGAAAAGATATTGTGTAAACTAATTTCCTATAAAACTCTAAAACAATAAATAACACACATACATTGTTTATGGTATAGTTATAGTAAAGACTGTACAAATTGCATATCATGTCATACACAGTTATAGATACACAGTTATAGGTATTGCAAGAGATTAAAATCCTAAAACAACTGATTTTAGCTAATAAATGAAAAGAATTAAAAATCCATAAACTCAAGTCAAACATTATCACAATTATTAGGTACCCGAAAAGGAACTCTTAATATATAGAAAATTATATTAAATCAAGAGAAAAGAAAGTTAAATGCTAATTTGGCAACGTAAGCAGACAGCAGAGACATTATAGTGCCCTAATTAGCAACACAACTCAATGTTTTTATACTGTAAGTCAATGTTTTTGAAACTGTAGGGTCTTTTTCTCGGAAGGAAGGGTAGTAGAATGTAAACAAAAAACCATGAATCACTCTCACAGCCGGCCCCGGGGACACTCAAGGTTACAGACCCTCCCCCTCCCCTCCCCTCCCATCTTACACAACCCGAGCCAGGCCCGGGGACACTCAAGGTCATAGACCCTCCCCCTCCCCCGCCCCTATTACACCACCCGGTTGTTCCAAATTGCTGACAAAATACAAGTAACAAAACAAGGAAGGAGAAACAAAAAGATATATTTTCTTTATTCAAAAATATAAAACGGTTACAGATAATTTCCAAAGAAATTAATTCATGGTAGTTTGTGTCTTGTAAATATTGTATTGGATCTTAAAAATATCTTTTTTGAAACTCAATCTAACTTAAGAAAAAAATAATTTTACTGATGAAATCTTTCACAAAATTATAAAATATTTAGGCCTAACCTCTTTGTAGACTTGTTGATACTTGATACTTTAAAAAAAAAATTAAATGGTGACCATAAAATGCCGAACCAGACGATCAGAAGTGTTGTTTTGTTTTGTTACTGAATGACAAAAAGGACAATAGGAAAATAAAAGAACAAGATACAGATCTGTACACTATATCAGATATTTCTGTTGTTTATAATTTATTATGTAAATAAAATACTAAAATATAATTTAAACTAGGTATGGAATACACAATAAATAATTAAACTGGTACCTCTGGATAAATAGTCTTTCTTTTGACTTCGTTTTCTTTGCACTGTTGCGTCACGGCTTTTGTTTTGTCAGTAGACGACTGGCTCTGGCTAGTGACAGTAAGGCAATAATTGCTCTGTTGTGTCTTTGTTCTTAAACGTGAGCAAACTTAATATTTAATTCTAATTTTAACATTTTAATTCCTCTGTAATAATGTATATAAGAGTGTTTCTTTGAAAATTACTTATTATAACTTTAAAAATAGCCTAATAATTATTTTTTTTGGCCCGACCCGAACAAATCTCTGACCCGACCCGGTATCTCGGGCCTTCCGCTGGCCCGACCCGACCCGAAAAAATCGGGGACCCGCAGACCCCTACCCTTTGGTTTGGTATCGGCCCCTGAAGTGTTCCAGTATATTATGTCAGACTTGCTCAAAGGAATTAAGAATGTAGAGTGTTCAATGGATGATATACTCATTCACAGTAACAATGAAAGAGACTTGCAAAAGATCACGAATGAAGTAATAACAAAGCTGAGTGAATCAGGACTTACACTTAACAAAGAAAAGTGTATATTTGCCAAACCGTTGGTGAAATTTCTTGGTCACATAGTTTCAGACCAAGGGTTACAAGCTGATCCTGACAAAGTAGCAGCCATTTCAAGAATGAAGGAACCCACATGTTTGTCTGAGCTTCAGAGATTTTTAGGTTGTATAACATACTTGTCAAAGTTTATACCAGATGTTTCGGTTGATACTCAACCTCTAAGAGTTCTCACTGAGAAAAATGTGGCCTGGTTCTGGGATACACCACAACGAGAAGCATTCAACAAGTTAAAGCAAAAACTGCAAAGAACTCCCGTGCTTCGTTACTATGACCCTAACTCTCCTGTGACTCTATCTGTGGATTCAAGCAGTTATGCAGTAGGTGCTGTTATGCTACAATCTGGGCAGCCCGTAGCTTATAATTCCAAAGCATTGACTCAATCGCAACAGAACTACAGTCAACTTGAAAAAGAGACATTCGCAATACTGACTGCTTGCAAAAGGTTTCATGAGTATGTATGGGGATGCAAGGAGTTGATTATTGAATCAGATCATAAGCCTTTAGAGGCTATCTTTAAGAAACCGTTGTCTGACGCTCCTCCCAGAATCCAAAGAATGTGTTTGGAAATATTACCATATCGACCAAGAGTTGTCTACAAGAGGGGTTGTGAGCTTCATCTGGCTGACACCTTGAGTAGAGATTGCTACAATGACAATCAAGATGATGAACCTCACAGCTTTGATATTCAGTTGATAATTCCTATGTCTTCTGATACAGTTTCTCGACTCAGAACTAGTGTTGGAAAATGCACAGAGCTTTCTAAATTGAAGGAAATGATCTTGAATGGATGGCCCGAAGAAAGAAGCACTGTTGACAAGGAATTAGTAAAATATTTCACTTTCCGAGAAGAACTAAGTTGCTATGATGGTCTTTTGTTTAAAGGAAGCCGTTTGATTATACCTGATGAAATGAAACTTGAAGTGTTACAGAATATTCACCGTCCTCACAAATGTGTTCAAAGTTCAATTAATACAGCACGTGACTATGTATATTGGATTAATATGGAAAAAGATATTGAACAATATGTAGCAAGGTGCAATGTATGCAGCAAATATCAACGAGATAAACCTCAAGATGTGATCCTTCAAGAAACAGTACCAGTGAGGCCATGGCAGTTCATCGGAGCTGATGTTTTTGAATGTGGAGGTAAAGACTTCTTAGTAGTTGCTGATAGTTACTCAGGATATTTTGAGTGTGAAAATCTTAGGAACAAAAGTAGCATCACTGTTATTACACACCTAAAAAAGTACTTTGCAACTCATGGTATTCCAGATGAACTAAGAACTGATGGAGGACCATGTTTTGCTTCTATGGAATTTACTAAATTCGTATCCGAATGGAAATTTAATCATAGAATTTCATCTCCTCATTTTCCAAGATCCAACGGCTAGCGGAGAGGTATGTCCAAGAAGGAAAAAACTTAATTGTCAAGTGTCAAGTAGAACAGTCCGATATTTATCTTGCACTTCTTCATCACCGTAACACACCAAGAGGTAACCTAGGTTCCCCAGTTCAGCGGCTGATGAGTAGGAGGACAAAGACTCTACTTCCATCTACGACCAACCACCTTATTCCGATGGTCATAAAGAATGTTTCAAAACAGCTAGAAAAAATTAAAAGACGAGAGAAGCTATACGGTGATATGAGGAAGACAGAGCCTGATCAGTTTCAACTCGATGAACCAGTGCTTTTCAGATTCAAACCAAAGTGTAAGCTGAGAGCAAAGATTGTTCAAGTTGGTCCTGAACCTCGATCGTACAAAATCCAGACTGGTGATGGACGAGAATACCGAAGAAACTCATGGTTCCTAAGAAGAGACAAGTCATTCAGAATCTCCCATTATGTGAATAAAGGTCAATCGTCCAGGTCAGAATTACAAAACAATGACTCAGCTCCTGTTGTAAGACGAGGGGAAAGGATTAGAAGAAAACCAAATAATTTTGACTTGTGAAGGAGGGATGACAGTAGTAGTTAATATGTTAATAACATATGGTAATTGTTCAGCATATGTTTTGTGTTATTGTTTGATATTTTGATTGAGTTTTTGTTAAAATGGAAATACACAACCTTTTATGATCTCAGTATAATTATTTAATAATTAATTTAATGACAGATGTTACAACTAACAAGGATTTGTTGAGGGTTTTGTGTAGTATTAGAGGTTACAAGGATTTGTTGAGGGTTGTGTGATGTATTGGAGGTTAATATTACTACTTACAAGGGTTTGTTGAGGGTTGTGTCTGTGTGCAGTATTAGAGGTCGATGTTACAACTAACAAGGATTTGTTGAGGGTTTTGTGTAGTATTGGAGGTTAATATTACTACTTACTAGGGTTTGTTGAGGGTTGTGTCTGTGTGCAGTATTAGAGGTCGATGTTAAAACTAACAAGGATTTGTTGAGGGTTTTGTGTAGTATTAGAGGTTACAAGGATTTGTTGAGGGTTTTGTGTAGTATTGGAGGTTAATATTACTACTTACAAGGGTTTGTTGAGGGTTGTGTCTGTGTGCAGTATTAGAGGTCGATGTTACAACTAACAAGGATTTGTTGAGGGTTTTGTGTAGTATTAGAGGTTACAAGGATTTGTTGAGGGTTGTGTGAAGTATTGGAGGTTAATATTACTACTTACAAGGGTTTGTTGAGGGTTGTGTCTGTGTGCAGTATTAGAGGTCGATGTTACAACTAACAAGGATTTGTTGAGGGTTTTGTGTAGTATTAGAGGTTAATATTACTACTTACAAGGGTTTGTTGAGGGTTGTGTCTGTGTGCAGTATTAGAGGTCGATATTACAACTAACAAGGATTTGTTGAGGGTTTTGTGTAGTATTAGAGGTTACAAGGATTTGTTGAGGGTTGTGTGAAGTATTGGAGGTTAATATTACTACTTACAAGGGTTTGTTGAGGGTTTTGTCTGTATGCAGTATTAGAGGTCGATGTTACAACTAACAAGGATTTGTTGAGGGTTTTGTGTAGTATTAGAGGTTACAAGGATTTGTTGAGGGTTGTGTGAAGTATTGGAGGTTAATATTACTACTTACAAGGGTTTGTTGAGGGTTGTGTCTGTGTGCAGTATTAGAGGTCGATATTACAACTAACAAGGATTTGTTGAGGGTTTTGTGTAGTATTAAAGGTTACAAGGATTTGTTGAGGGTTGTGTGAAGTATTGGAGGTTAATATTACTACTTACAAGGGTTTGTTGAGGGTTTTGTCTGTATGCAGTATTAGAGGTCGATGTTACAACTAACAAGGATTTGTTGAGGGTTTTGTGTAGTATTAGAGGTTACAAGGATTTGTTGAGGGTTGTGTGAAGTATTGGAGGTTAATATTACTACTTACAAGGGTTTGTTGAGGGTTGTGTCTGTGTGCAGTATTAGAGGTCGATGTTACAACTAACAAGGATTTGTTGAGGGTTTTGTGTAGTATTAGAGGTTACAAGGATTTGTTGAGGGTTGTTTGAAGTATTGGAGGTTAATATTACTACTTACAAGGGTTTGTTGAGGGTTGTGTCTGTGTGCAGTATTAGAGGTCGATGTTACAACTAACAAGGATTTGTTGAGGGTTTTGTGTAGTATTAGAGGTTACAAGGATTTGTTGAGGGTTGTGTGAAGTATTGGAGGTTAATATTACTACTTACAAGGGTTTGTTGAGGTTTTTGTGCAGTATTGGAGGTTAATATTACTACTTACAAGGGTTTGTTGAGGGTTGTGTGCAGTATTGGAGGTTAATATTACTACTTATAAGGATTTTTTGAGGGTTTTGTGCAGTATTGGAGGTCGATGTTACAACTAAGGATTTTTTTGAGGGTTTTGTGTAATATTGGTAGTTAATATTACGACTTACAAGGATTTGTTGAGGGTTTTGTGCAGTATTGGAGGTTAATATTACTACTTACAAGGATTTGTTGAGGGTTTTGTGTTCTGTCAACATCATATTTGACCATGAATTGTCCACTTAAGCCAGAACTGTTTTGGCTTCTCTGTTCCTCTGCTGTCGGAGCCCAAGTTATTTTCTTTTCATTTGGACTTAAATCTTCTATTTTAGCTTGCTTATTTTCTGTAAACAGAGAACAAATATTTTTTTACCAATGATTCCATAGTACATATTATTTCCACCACTATGTTTCTCCAAATGAAACATTTAAAAAATTTCCTCCAATTTTGGGTATATACCACACTCCCTATAATATCCAGTGCAATTTTCTATAGCACGAGGAGTTGACCCCAAGATCATAAGTTCTAATCCCGCCCATCACCAATGTATTTTAAAGCAACGTAAAATGGTTCTGGGTTAGAGTTTAACTTCCTAGGATGTGAAGGAAACAAAACTTCACCAAAAGATTTACCTTAAATACATAACAATCACATACCTTTTTCAGGGATAGCCTCATTGGAAATCTGCAGTTCAGGTACTTCTAGGTTGATGATTGCAGTTGGTTCTTTGATGTTGACTACCACAGACATGTCATCCACAACCTGTCAATGAGAAAATATAAATATATTGACAAAAATAATCATCTTCATTAGTCAAGTTAGTTACAGTAAAAGTAGGAAGCCAATATATCTCTTGAGTCACTACATTTTGAGATGGGTGTCAACTAAGTTGTTTATTTAAACTGGAATATGAATAAACAATAAGATAGGGATGATTGATTACTGAATATATGTTGTTTCTTTGGTTAGAACCATTTATAAAAATCCAAATGCTCTAGAATAATTTGATTTAAAATTCATTAGTGATGGGGATTTTTGGGAAAAAATATTGCAGACATTTTCCATCAAGATTAGTAAAACTTAAAGACAAAGACTTCAGATTTCTTTGTATTTTACTTACCGTGATCGAAAATGTCTATGATAATTTTGATCAAGGATAGTTAATTGGTAATCCCAAAAAAGCTACCACCTTTTCTCAGGTTCAATTAACAATCCTCACTTCTTATGTATGCTGTATTATAAACACAAAGTGTATAACTTTCTTATTAAGCAATTGTGTATTTGTCATTTTGTATAATATACACATAATTTTGGTACTATTCTATTGAAAAATTACAGATTTGCTGAGCAATGAAGAAGATGTTAGACCTACCGTACAGTTTTGATCTTTGTATTAATACTCCCTTTTACTTCAACTCGATTTCTCGTTACAAGTTTGGTTCAGTATAGCCTATAAGAAACGGATGAAGAAAATATGAACACTTAAATTGATCGGTATTTTTAACTTTTAATAAGAGTGACTGAAGAAATTGATTGTATATTGAGTAGCTAAATTCTATATTGCACACTTGTTGCATTCGATAAAGTAACAACATATCACTTAAATATAAATTGGTAATAGTAGGACTTTAACATGAGCAGTAAACTATGTGTTAATGTAAACAATCACAATCATTAACAAGCTCCGCCAACATTGTAAGAAAAAAGAACTGTGTCAACAAAAGATAACTCTCACTAAGTCATGCTGTACAATAATTGACCACAAGAACCAATTGACACGCATAATAGATTTTACGCCACACTACACTATTTTGATGAACTTCCCACGCAAGGATTTAATCCAGAAAACAGCTGTTTGCCGCCAGCTTAATCAAATGGGGTTTCATTGCGTACTACTGTACTGTAATGAGTTTTACCGGACACCAATCAGCTGATTATACTGTATTTGGGTGGCAATGAGTGGTTATAAACAAAAACATAACCTCTCTTTAGTGGTTATTGATTATCTCTTTATAAGGGGATGACAGCCTCTTTAAATTTTGCATTTGTTCATCCACAGAGACCTCAAGTCTACTGTACATGTAATCCATCCAGCTGAGCAAGATGTGAGCACTGAGCATGAATGGTACAATAGTGAACTGTAGTTAAACGTAGTGGCAGACACTAGGACGTAAACCAATAACATGCTGCAATAAATTTCTAGCTTTTCATATTACTGATTCACAACGAACATTAAGACTAACAACACAACACAAAGTATACTATTACAGTAATTGTTGAGCCTAAAATACAATGAAAATCCCTTCTATTTTGGTTACTTAAAAGGCTCTGATTTTGATAGTTTTTGTTTGAAAATAATTTTAATGGGCTTTGATTTCTATTCTGATCATAATAATAATGGATGATGAAAAAGCATTTACTATCTCGATAATCTTTTTTATTGACCATCTATTGACACTATTTCATGTATATTTTAAATTATTACTCAATGAGGCTGTTTGAAATTGAATATTAAATTTTACGATGAGGCATAATTTATACACTGCATTGTTTTTACGTCCATCACTTAGCGTGCTATGAATAGAGTTCTTTTAAGTGCCATGAAACTAAACAGCTGATTCTAATTTATCTCCAGGACAGTTTAGCAGTTTACAAGCCATTACCTGTTGAGGATTTATGTTGATTACGTTGGAGTACACTCCAAGGTTTCTAGCCAGCAATTGTTCGTAGGTCAGGTTGAAGGTCACCTTGCCGTGAGCTTCTATGTTGACGGATACTGTGAATTGGTTGGAATCCCTAGCACTGTCAACAGCAAAAATTACACATAAAACTGGATTTTGTAGAAAACTACGGTTTGCCCAATAAGTAAAGTTCCAAGCCCCAAAAATCTTTTTGGGGATCAAAATAAGGTGAAAAAAAAGAATTTTTTCCAAAAGCAGTTGTTTGCTAGATATCCTCCATTGTGTATTTTTTTTACACATAAATGTGTATCTTTGAACTTATTTAACTGATCTCCATGAAAATTTCAATGTACGCTATGATAAATATGACAATTCAATCCAATGTTAACTTTTGAAATAGTAGTGTTATTTAATAATCATGTACGTTTAATAATCGTATGGTATAATTTTTATTATTTATTTGTGTTTTTAAAATGACTAGATAAAATGCTTTGCCTTGGTTGTTGATTTGAATCAAATATCAATCATCATATCATTACAGAAGTCAAATAATGTATTTAAGGATAGGATGAATAACAAGAATAGTTTGTTATTGTTGAACACCAAAGGGCAATAGGCACAGTCAACATCTTACACAAACAATAATACGGAACTCAAAACAACTTGGAACATTATCAACTACTAACTGTTTAGATAAAACAAGTACATATTCCAGTCATCATCCTACAGCCAATGTTGGGTTACTTTTTAAAGTAATAAATTTCCATATTCTCAAAACTGTACATTTTCTTAAAATGTAAAAGACATTGTTTGGCCTGCTTATCCTAAAAGTGTGTCTGCCATCTAAAGTATTTTCTTATGAAATGACACAGGTGTGGATATTAAAATAAGAAGAGAACTTAGTTTAGTTATAAATTTAGTGATCAGTGAAAAACAATGGCCCAAAAAAATTCATCACACTGGTGTCAATAGCTTTTATTGTTCACAATTTACCCGTTCCACATTGGAAATAATTTTATCTTATATGATTTTTATTTTAAATAACAGCATTCTTCTCTTTCGTGTACTACCACTGTGGCGTGGGTTTAGCAGCAAGTGTTAATTTAATTGGCATGATATGAACTGGTATCATTATAACCAGTTATGGAGATGCATCTGATGAAGGCAAGATAATTGAGGAAAACTCACTCTAGAGCTACGTGGCCAGCAAAGTGTCCAGCGTTAACGGCCTCTTGGTATATGGCCTTGGCCTCTTCCTTTTCCTTTACATATGCTTTGTACACCTTGTCCTTGATTTCCCTAAAAATAGATTACATTAATGATAACAGTACTTGACTTCTAGAAATTGTATTTCTGAATTGTACATTTCTATGTAATATTGAAACAATAAAGATTTTTCTAATAATAATTCTAATAATAATTGAGGTGGAACTAAGATCTACATCCTTCTCATTCCTTTTTTTTCACAGACAATTTACGTGCACACCACAAACAATAGCAGAATAACAATACCGAGCTTCAGTAACTTGCTTGTGAACATTTCATTAAAATTTTTCGCAACTTAAGAAAATAATCTCCTGAGAGTGAAACACTGCAGTGTTCTACAGTGTTTAGTCAAAAATCTAAATTTTAATGACACTATTCTCATAGTTATCCTTGAACATTAAAATATGTTACACAAAAGAATTTGTACAACTGAATTAAATAGTTTGAAAGGTTATGTAATTCAGTCATAGCATTGCCTATTGGATACTGAAGGAGACCAATAGTAAAAGGGTCATAGGTATTAAACGATAAACAATATGATAAACAAGCACCATTTTAGAAAATTTAGATTTAGACTCTAATCTATATTTTACATGAGTCCTTTAAAAAAAAAACACTGTAGAGATAACTAATGACTTGTTTCTTTACTCTCTCCATGATTAAAAATGTTGTATCATTTGCGTAGTTTAAGCACAGTATATAAATTGTATGGGTTGATGCATATTTAAAAAAATTAATTAATTACCTAATTAAAGGGGAAAAAGAATAATGTTAATTCAAATTCAAATTCGAAAGAAACCGCCAACAAGTTCAAATACAAAGAGGGGGGGGGGGGGGTTGAACGACTTTCAAGATTATTCGAGAACATTCTAGAAGGTTTCAGAGCACTCTGGGTAACTCCCGTGTCCGGTTCCAGAAAGATCTAGAACGATGTAGAAGCTTCAAGAGCCTTCGGGTTAGTTTCCGTTTCCGTCGGGCAGCGCTCCTAACGGGGGGAGTAGAACTAAAATCGAGTAGAGAGGGAAGCGGGGGAGGTTATTCGTTCGTCAGCTAGCCACCAGATGGGGGACATCGCCATTATTCGGTGAGGGAAGTTTTTGTTCAACAAGGACCGTCAGATGAATCGTCAAGCACAATGTCTTTAACCTACTTATATTTCGTCCCCGTGAGC
Source organism: Macrosteles quadrilineatus (assembly GCF_028750875.1). Lineage (NCBI taxonomy): Eukaryota > Metazoa > Arthropoda > Insecta > Hemiptera > Cicadellidae > Macrosteles > Macrosteles quadrilineatus. Next base: position 25,266,417 of record NW_026542598.1, read on the forward strand.
ATGCATCAAGAAGTATCCATCTAGTTACGGTGCGATTGAGGCGATATCTACAAGGAAAGGAAGTTGCTGCCCCTCACTTCCCAGGAGGACATCTCGACTCCCCACGCCATGTTTGTGCCTAGTGGTGGATGGATCGCCACTCACACTCACTGCTGAGACTTAAGATGAGTACTATTTAAGTAAATGTAACTTAGTAAATTTAAATCCATGGTTGTATGACTATTGACTATGTAGGTATGGGTATGGTTAAGTATTTTTTTTTACTTTATTTAACTAATTTAATGCCTTTGTACGATAAGTAATTGGATTTAAAAAATTTCAAACCTTCATTATCTCTTGTGACTTGCTAAAACCTTCATTTGATGTCATTTAGCGTACATACCTAAATGACTTTGTAGGGCTTGGTTCAAGAGCATTTAAAACAGTTGTAGGTCCAAGTAAAAAAAGTCCAAGTGTGATAGCACTGGTCCATTCAGGAACCAGATGCTATTTCATTGGGATATATATTAATGAAGATCTAACTAAAGGTTGACGTAAGTTAGAAACAAGACCAGGGTTTGGACTGATACCTTACAACAAATATTTTAAATGCCAAAGGCGTGGATATATACAATAAATAAAAATTAAAGTCTCAGCAACAAAAAGGCTCAACCATGGACGTAAACACCAACCATACAATAAAAATATACAGGGTGTCCCGTAAGTAAACAGCCAAACTACGGGAAATGGTTCTAAAGGTAAAAATAAAAATAAAATAAGGATTTTTTTTTTTCAAAAATCACTTTGCTAACCACATATCCGCCATTTTTGTTTTTTTCACATAAACATTTTCATCATTGAATTTTTCCAGCCGATCATTATGGAAATTTAATAATAATAATAATAATATATCTTTATTGTCGTTTGGTAATATAAACATTACAATAGACAAGGTCAACATGTTTTGTTACATATGTTATATAAAACATTAAATATTCTACAGAAAATGTTAAAATAAAGTTAAAAGAATCTTAAAAGGATGAAGCATCAGTAATAATAAAAACTTTGAAATTAACAGGGAAAAGACCATAACACGAACAAAGAATCATCAAGACTGCTTGGCCTCACATTTAAGCGTTGAAAAATCTACATTCTGCAAAAACTCCTCAACTGAATAAAAAGCACGACTTGTAAGCCAATCTGATAATTTTGACCTATACAAATGAATACTTTCCTGATTTCTAAAATATATTGGAAGTTTATTAAATAGTTTTATTTGCAAATATTTATAACTTTTGATAAATTTTGATAGCCTGGCTTGAGGAATATATAAATCTTTTGATTGTCTGGTGATATACCCATGGATTGAGTTGCAAGGAACAAATTTATTCAGATTCTCTTTAACGGAAACTAAATTGTAAAAAATGAAAATATTAGAGAGTGTCATGATTTTATTTTCAGCAAAAAATGCTTTGCAACTAACCCTATCCGGAATTTCAAACATAATTCTGAGAGCTTTCTTTTGCCATGTAAAAACCCGGTGAGCCCCTGAGCTATTACCCCACAGTATATTGCCATACAGCAAGTGTGAGTGAAATAAACTGTGGTAAACAATTAGAAGTGTTGGTTTAGAAACACAATTTTTAAGTTTTCTTATCAAACAACATACTCTTGACAATTTTGAAATGATATTATTGGTATGTATTTCCCAAGTGAGTTTAGAGTCTATGGATATTCCGAGTAGTTTGACAGAAACTGCATTGTCTGCTTCAAGATTACGCAAAGTAAAACAAATTTTTTCTGTTTTATCATGATTTATTTCCAGAAAATTACTTTCAAACCATAGTTTACCCAATTCAATGGCGTTTTCTATACTTTGGTTTGCAGAGTAAAAGTTGTCAGCTGATGAGATGAAGGTTGTGTCGTCAGCATATAAAATTGTTTTGCAAGGTATGGAGTTTGGCAAATCATTAATATAGAGAATATGTATGTTAATATGTATGTTTAGGTCAAACAAACCCTTGTTAGAAAAAAAACATTATTTTAATCCAATTGAAAATTTCAAAATGGCAGTCATTTTAATTTTTTTAATTGAAATTACTAAAACGGCTAATTTTATGAAAACAATGAAAACATTTCTAGAACACTTTTATTTAACATTTAAAATTCCCTATCAAACAAAACCAAGTTCAAAAAGGTCGAATAAAAAAATAACTGAATTATCACGATTTTTTGTTGAATAATGAAACGATTTTGGAAAAATAATCTATATATATAATACGTGAAGCCGTTTTTTGTTAACGCAACTCCTCCCTTATTTGTGGACCAATTTCATCGTTTGAGTTGTCAAAAGATTTGTCTCAATATGTAGTTTTGCAATAAGGTTTTAGAATTCTAAAATTCCTGCCCTTAAGAGCGTGAGGCCCACTCAAAGGTCGGGTTTTCCCCATAAGAAATACATAGAACAAATTTAAAACAAAAAAACAGCTGTTTATAAGAAGCTGTAGCTTTTTGGGAGTAAATATTGATGTTTGTAATATTTAGTAGGTTAAGACCAAGTTAAACAGTTCAAATCAGTTTTGTTGGAAGAACAGAAAATGCCTCAAGTTCAAAGAAGAAATATTGAACACGGTAGTAGGACACAATTAATAATAAGATATTTTGTGCGTATGAGGAGAGTAGAAAAAGAGAGACCTGGTCTAACAGATACCCATCCAGATACACATTCACTTTGTGAGATGAATAATATTTGCCAGTTCTGCTATGCAACTTACTTTGGAAGTGAAAAAATATACGAAGCTCATAGTGTTGTCACGGTGGGAAAGTAAACTTGCCTACATGTCAGATCAAATGAATGCATGCAAGAAATGTTTACTTCAGACACTGACAGATCGAGATATTTCAAAACATTTTGTTAAAATTACGTTAACCAACTTTCAATGGTGTTGCTGCTTTAGCCTATTCAAAGCAGGTTATGGCTGTCCAGTTGGTAACCCCGAGTTTGTGGGTAAAAAAGGAGCACATGAAATAGTTGACATCACCCCACTTTTCAGGTTACTCTACGGAGAAAATTCGTTTGATCGGGGGATGTCTCGAATCAAATGAATAAAATGGCCCAACTTTAATTACTTAAGAAAGGTTATCAGTACGGCAACAGTGTTCTTCGATAATTCTCAATGCTGGAAAAACTTTGTTGTAACATATTAACTCGAATTGAGGCAGATCGTTTAGCATTCATTAGAAGTTATCAGTTAAAATCGAGAGCAGAAATGATGTAGGTGAACCTTGGTGACGCCATTAGAGATATTTAAAATTAGTTTCTAACAAGTTTTCAAATAACTCTAAGATGTAACTAAAGTTACTAGAATTTAAGCATAAGGTTTTCCTCGGCGTTATGTTTCATACTAGGCGGCTCATTGAGCCGCACGGGTTCCCTAGTTATTCTTTATTTTCTGTTCATTTAGACACATAGAAGCATTTCCCTGAGTTTGGCTGTTAATTTAAGGGACACCCTGTACAGTGAACGTTTAGTGTTTAAAATCTTTAACATATAAAGTAAAATATAATAAACTTACATCAAGAACTCGGAGATGAAGGCAGACTCAGGTAATGTTACTGTGAAGGTAGCTTCCCCCGACTGGTTGAGAGGGTTGATAACCCGAGTAGACACAAGGGTTGTGGCGTAGCGGTTCTTGATATCAGTCGTTATATGGAGGGACCTGATGATGGGTTTCACTTGGCCCTTCTGCCAAAAAAAAATTATAATGAAATATGTAGCCAGCCTTTCATTAGTTCAAATAGTTACTAGGGCGGTCAAATATGTTTCTAAGACCACAGGAATGACAACAATAAATATACGTAACCAGCTAAAAGAACTTATGTTTATCAAAATCAGATACTGGATGAGAATGAGAATGGTTTGTTTTATTGTCATGAAACATAAACACAATAGAGAAGGAAGTCGATACAGAAAAAATACAGACTAAAAATTAGACCCTAAATAAATGAGAAACTTTTAACACATTCCAAACTTAAACACTGAAAGGTAATATCTACTCATTAAATATAATTCCAAGAAAATCATCTACCTTATACATAAGATTTTAAAATTGAACTTAGATTAACAAATGTAAAAAATTACAAGAGATTCTTTTTGACCTTTCAGATGAACTACTTCACAATTTCTTGCTTCTGGTTTATCTTAGGTTCAACAGTTACCAATTTGATGTTTGGTCTAGTGTTCTCAATAACAGACTCTCAGAGAGATATCATTTTACAAAAAATACCCCTGCCAGCAAACCTGCAGACTAAGAAAAAACCAATTTATTTGATTTTATTTTTCCTAAAACATTTACTATAAATAACCGTGTATTTGATGAGTACCATGCAATAGCATAGCAACGCTGGTGGCGCTGCCTACGGATTGACAGGCAAAGCTCTCTCAAAACACTTAATGCTTTTTACCATGCAGTTGGCATTCTGGGTTATAGTAGTACGTTTTCTGTGACTGCGTTCTTGAGCTTAACCGCGTAGTACGCAGCGTGGTTACTGAAGTCAGAGGAAAACGCAACTTTGCTAACACTGATTTATGCACCATAAATAAATTTGAAACTGTCAGTTACGGATTAGAAATGTTATGAAATGTTACCTGCAGTGTAGGGGTAGCTACCCCTGATTCTCCCGGGGGTATGGATGTTACCATGTCTTGGCCCGCTACCACTGTCCATAGCAGCACTGCCATCCATGTACAACTCCACATCCTGCAAATAAAAACACACATATATAATACGTATATATATACGTACACGTATATATATTATATATATATAACTGTTCAGGAGATTGCAGTGTCCAGTGTTAATATTTAATTTAAAATTTGAGGGTTTGTATTTTAATATTAAATGTGTTCAAAATGTGTTTACCTACAACCGTTTTTATTCTAGCCTTTTCAATTTAGTTCTAAGAATTGAATCAATTCATTTTACAGTATTGTTTACACGTTTGGACCAATGAGGTTCTAGAATTGAGAGAAAATAAGTAACTTGAAATTGTAATACTTCTGTAACAAATCGTGGCAATGAGAGGTTATAAACTAAATCATAACCTCTCTTAGACATTATGAGTAGTGATTTTTAGTAATTAAAAAATGGTAGTAGGTAATGTAATGTACACAATTCGCCTAATAAATTTGCCTTTTACTCGTGTTGTAAATACTATCCTTAGGCGATATTCCAAAATTATGGTGCTCGTCTCAAAATAATAAAATTGTAGGTTTAATCACTAGCAGAATTGATTCAATTTGTCATTGGGGTATCACTTACTGGTGTTATCTAGCCTAACAAAAGGTCACCATTAGGCAGTAATAAAACAACCAGAGTTTTAACCAGTCCCCACCTTACAAAATAATCCCAAAACCATAGATGAAGAAAAACTGAAGTAAAATCACTATTAGTTTTGACCTTTTTTGTCAAAATCATTTATGAATGTCCAGCAGTTTAAGTATAAGTTACTCCCCTAGTGGAAGACATCAATAGAAATCAATAGAAAAAATCTATTGATATCACTAGATGCTTAGTGATATCAATAGATGTTCATGGATATCATTACAAGTAAATACAAACAAATAGACATCACTGAAAACTTAGTCAATACATATCACTAGACATCTATAAACATAAAATATATCAATATAGATCATTAGAGCAAACAAATCGTTCATTGATATCAATAGAGAATATTTTTTAAATATGTTAGATGTAAATATAAATCAATAGACATCAATACGGGTAAATAAAATTCAAAATATCTCTCAAATGTATCACAAATGAGCATTATGGATTATACAAAATATCAATGTAAAGTGGTTAAATAAACAGTAATAAAAATGTTATTTTTTGAAAAAAGGAAAAACTTTAGTTTTAGGTCATAGACGTTAGCTGAGGTACCTAAAACTCAATATAATTTTAAAATATATCATTTTAAAATTGTTGTAAAACAGTTACAAGTTGTATTAAATCTTATTTTTTAAACTGCCAAAAACTGATTGCTAAATAATTTTAAAATTGTTATAAAACAGTTTACAACTTGTATTAAAACTAATTTTCTTAAACTTCAAAAAACTGATTGTAAAACAATTTTAAAATTGTTGTAAAACAGTTACAGCTCGTATTGAAACTTATTTTTTTCAACTGCAAAAAACTTATTGTTAAACATTTTTAAAATTGTTTCAATCTTATACCAACATTGTTGTAATATGAAGTTTAAATCAAAATGTTCTCGCAGCTTCTCGCATTCAAAGTGGTTATCATTACTTAGTCAGACATGAAGCGTCCGTGGCGATTTGGCTTAGACATCCGGCTACCATGCTGGAGTCCCAGGTTCAAAACTCGGGAACATCGAGAGCTTTTTGACAAGAAATTTTTTACTTTTTCATTTTTATTTTATTTTTAGTGCATAGTAGATGTGATTCAATGTGTTGAAACAAATTAAAAATTGTTTTTTAACAAGCTACAAATTATTTTCAATTAAGCTAATGACTCGGATCCTATATTTACTTGTATTGATATGTATTGATGTGTATTGATGTGTATTGGCCCAAATACACATACGTATCAATACGTATCAATATACAATTTTTGTATTGATATATATTGATCACTTCCACTAGGGTCAGTCATACAGTAAAGCGCACAAAATTAGATTTGTGTTCCTACAATGTATAGTTGGAACTAAACCTATACAGTACAAAACATTTACAGGTTGTCAAATTGATTAAGAAAATTGTATTTGTTGATAAACCTAGAAATAATATTAATTTCTGGTCTGCTAACCTTTTTAAAACACATTGAGTGCTGATGACGGGAATTCACACCATTACTTAAAATTGAAATAAATGCAACTTTTCTGTTTAAACATGTTGACCGCACTAATAATGTTGAAAACTAAAACAACCCGTGCGACTTTCACAGCCGTATAGGAAGCAAACATGTGGCAAATAAGACCAAGAAATCATAAGAACTAGAGGACCCATGCTGCTCCGCAGCGTTAAAATAAATATAATATCCGAGAAATAATCAAATTTATGATTTTTGATTGAGCAACACAGTATCTGGAGCTTAACTGATTCCAGGGTCAATCCATCTGAAGTGATCCAATGAAGGTTGCTTGACCATTTTGTATTTTCATATTTTTTTTATATGTTATTACCCTTATAATTATGACTTCAAAACAGTTTTTAAAATATTTTTATCTAGTTCCGTTTAGAAGTTGCGGCCATTTTTGTCAGGCCGCGCACGGCGTTTTTGGGCTTTGCAGGCATCAGCGATAAATTAAATATCTTTTTACAGAGTAGAGCTAGAACAATGAGACTTGTACCATTATTTTCAGTGAAGTCCCCTCTATATATAAGGTCCTTTAAACATTTTCTCTAAAACAATCACTAATGCCTTAAAATATTCATCTTATTTTGAAAATACTTTTCAACAAAGTGCTCTTTTTAAAGCCTAATTTTACAAAGAAGGAATAAAGTACCATAGCTAATGATTTTTATCCTGTAAGATATGGTAAAATACTTGCATATGTCAGAATATTAAGTCTGAATTCAGTCTCCTTAACTTTTTATAAGCTACTAAAAATTAAAATTTTCCAATTTTTCAAAAGTTTGACGTGCAATATTTCTGGTGGGGCAAACTGTAAAAATCCAATTTTTACATTTGTGATGTGCCTATATAGTAGGAACATACAGCAAAAATTTCAATGTTGGTATTTGATCCTAAGCCGAGATATACAATTTTGAATTTAAAGGAAATTTCAACTTTTGCGCCAGCTTAATCACCAGATTTAAGTGGTATAGAAAATCTATACACAATATAGTAACAATGCAATAGTAAACTTGTTACATAATTAAAAGCTAGAATATGTACAGAAAAAATTATTAAGAACCAAAGTGGTTATAAATGGAATTAAAATATAAAAACAAAAGCGTTCGGTTCTATCTTAAAGATTTACAGTCAACGGTTCTATGTAACTTAAATGGACGGTATTTTGCGTTTAAGAAGACTCATCCAGAGTGTCAGTGTTATACTTATATTACATTATTAAAACTTTGGCAGATCAAAATTTTGTAAGCTGCGGCCTAAGTGGTGCATTTTGGCTAGACCCTCAGGTACACATTCTGTGCATGTGCTTGTGTACCACCAATATGTAAATTTTATGATTGATGGTGCCACTACAAAGAGTAACTGGAGACTGGAGTTAATAGTATGTGACACTAATTAGTATGACTGACTGTATGGTTATGGGCTTTTTATTACTGTGATCATTTCTCCTCGGTCTGTTGTAACTCACTGCTTAAACTCAATACTATCTGGTTGATCCTTCTAAGAATCCACCAACATTTCAAGTAGAGTTCACAGCCACACCTACCCAGAAGTGTCAAATGCTATTAACTCCAGTTACTGTTTGTAGTTAACATTAAGTTTGGCACCATCATAATTTATTTTACATATTGGTGGTACACACATACACACAGAATGTGTACCTGAGGGTCCAGCCAAAATGCACCACTTAGGCAGCAGCTCACAACATATGGCTGTATGGTGGAAACAGTGTCCAGGAACAGGAACTCTACTTGAAATGTTGGTGGATTCTTAGAAGGATCAACCAGATAGTATTGAGTTTAAGCAGTGAGTTACAACAGACCGAGGAGAAATGATCACAGTAATAAAAAGCCCATAACCATACAGTCAGTCATACTAATTAGTGTCACATACTATTAACTCCAGTCTCCAGTTACTCTTTGTAGTGGCACCATCAATCATAAAATTTACATATTGGTGGTACACAAGCACATGCACAGAATGTGTACCTGAGGGTCTAGCCAAAATGCACCACTTAGGCCGCAGCTTACAAAATTTTGATCTGCCAAAGTTTTAATAATGTAATATAAGTATAACACTGACACTCTGGATGAGTCTTCTTAAACGCAAAATACCGTCCATTTAAGTTACATAGAACCGTTGACTGTAAATCTTTAAGATAGAACCGAACGCTTTTGTTTTTATATTTTAATTCCATTTATAACCACTTTGGTTCTTAATATTTTTTTCTGTACATATTCTAGCTTTTAATTATGTAACAAGTTTACTATTGCATTGTTACTATATTGTGTATAGATTTTCTATACCACTTAAATCTGGTGATTAAGCTGGCGCAAAAGTTGAAATTTCCTTTAAATTCAAAATTGTATATCTCGGCTTAGGATCAAATACCAACATTGAAATTTTTGCTGTATGTTCCTACTATATAGGCACATCACAAATGTAAAAATTGGATTTTTACAGTTTGCCCCACCAGAAATATTGCACGTCAAACTTTTGAAAAATTGGAAAATTTTAATTTTTAGTAGCTTATAAAAAGTTAAGGAGACTGAATTCAGACTTAATATTCTGACATATGCAAGTATTTTACCATATCTTACAGGATAAAAATCATTAGCTATGGTACTTTATTCCTTCTTTGTAAAATTAGGCTTTAAAAAGAGCACTTTGTTGAAAAGTATTTTCAAAATAAGATGAATATTTTAAGGCATTAGTGATTGTTTTAGAGAAAATGTTTAAAGGACCTTATATATAGAGGGGACTTCACTGAAAATAATGGTACAAGTCTCATTGTTCTAGCTCTACTCTGTAAAAAGATATTTAATTTATCGCTGATGCCTGCAAAGCCCAAAAACGCCGTGCGCGGCCTGACAAAAATGGCCGCAACTTCTAAACGGAACTAGATAAAAATATTTTAAAAACTGTTTTGAGGTCATAATTATAAGGGTAATAACATATAAAAAAATTATGAAAATACAAAATGGTCGAGCAACCAAGTATTTTTTTATTGGATCACTTCAGATGGATTGACCCTTCAACCGATCAATAGCTCAATTTAGAGCCAGTAATATACTGATTATTTTGAGTCTAAAACATATGGAAAAACATTAAAAATACTGGAGTTATTGATTTTTATTCAATAGAAAAAACCTTATGAAAAATAATTTTTATGTTGTTTGTTCGCCTTGCCTTTGCTTGAAAATCGTCCGATTTGAATAACTAATAGCTTAAACAAAAGCCGGTATTTCACTGAAGGTTCATAAACTAATATATATAATAGGATTATATAATTATAACTGGTGAAATACATATTAAATTGAAGTAAGAATTATAAAAAAAATCAAATTATGTGTTTTGGTCGAGTAATACAGTAGGTAAATATTTGCCGATACTTGATGTGAAAACTTGGCGTGCATGCCTTTAATTTGAGACCTCAATCTTGAAAATCGGTCGGGTAGAAGAGCCAAATGAACTCGGAAAAGAGAAACCAAATTTAACTCCCATAAGAAATACATGGGGAGAAAATTTTGTTTACGTATATTCTCGTTTTCTGGGTTAGTCTGTTGTTGTAACAAAAACGAAAATGTAGTTCATGCCAAGCAATTAAAGGCAAAAAGTGACTTTTCAGCCCTCGCTCGTTTAAAACTTGAGCTAGTGTTGAAAACTCACTACCGCCTTAGTGATGAAACATACTTTTATCTTCTATTGTCCTTCAGTTAATAAATTTTAATGACTTACACATCAATAAACTACACATTTTAACAGGCCAGTAAAAAACCTCCTCAGCCAAAGGTCTTTCAAGTGTATGATGTAATTTTCACCATTACATTGTTAAACATTTTATGAGTTGTAAAATGTAGGCCTATGCACTCAAAATGACTTGTAAGTTTGAGAAATCTCTATTACTGCTAGTTATATGTTGAGAAAGCGTTGTTACCAGTAGACTAGATTATGGAAACCAAATTATTATTGTTAAAACGCGATACTGATTCTTCTAAAAGGGGTATACTTTTTTTTTTTTTTTTTACAAAAGGAACTTCAATTTTAATCAGACATAACTATTCAAGACCATTTCTAACAATCAATCAAAAGGAAAACACTAATAATTGCAAAATGTAAACAAATAAAACATCTGATGAAATTAATTAACATATAAATAATCATCTAGAGACAGTCATTTTCAAAATACTCCCACCTTTTGAGTCTTAAGTTTCCATTATTTAAAGACTCAAAACACATATTATCATATTAAAAGTTCAGTCTTTTTGGTAACTTAATTTGTTTTCCTCGTTTTCTAAATTTAACTTTATTTACAACTTTTCCATTTGAACTTTCTTTATCTTGCACTTCTTCTACTTCTTTTTTGTTTGAACTTTCTGAGTTCAAAATTGCTATACTTGATGATACAGACTTTTTAAATTCATATCCAAAAGCGTCTTCATCACATTCACAAATCTTATTATTTTCGGATTCCATCTTGACAGTTACAGGATCCTCTATATTAGGAATGTCTACACTACACTTGTCAGAAATAGGTGTTAACAAAGATGTTATAGTCATTACACTTGATCTACATGTCACTCCTTTTACTTTTCCTTTCCCCATTAACACCCAACCAAGTAAGGTTTCCATTGCAACTAAATCATATGTCAAAACATGACGTTTCCCTGTAAACAACTTTCCACCAATATCAGATCCAATCAAAACTTCAATTGGCCCTTCTACAGTGTCAGAAACATTAAAACCAAAAGACTGTAATTCGTTTATCCAAGGGCCCGCTTTGATTTCTGAAATATTATTACATATCACATCTTGATCTAATACCTCAAAGTTGCAATAGTAATTGTTACCCAAATCACTTAACCTTACTTTATGTCGATTGTGTTCAACAGCATTTGTTACTGATCCACCAAACAATGCATGATTAAGGGTTTCCTTTCCAAATGATACATACCCCATTTCTTCTGCAGTTTTCTTCAAAATGTAGGACCTTTGAGAACCAGAGTCAAAAATGACACGTGCTGCTCGTTCTTTATTACTTCCTCTAATATTCACACGTACAGTTTGTAAAAATACTTCAGAGTGTGCATTATTAGCTAAATTACTTTCACAACGTACTAAAGTGTTATCATTAACATAATTTACATTAGATTTATCTTGAGACTTGTTACACATTACTGTTGCATGTCGACCATTGCAAAGAGAACAGTTTAGTCGAACATGACACTTCTTACTAACATGGCCATACTTTGTGCAACGATAACAACATCTGTTACTTGACAATAGGTTTACCGTTTCTAAATGTGTCAGATTACTACAACTCTTACAATTTTCTGTCAAATGTTTTTCACCACAAAAAATACATTTCATAGGGGGTTTACCAACCTTTTGGTTGACAAGTCCGGCTGCAATTGGTATTGATTCCATTTTGTCTCTTAAGAATGGTTTGGATGACTTACCCAATTGTCTCTTCGAGTCCCCAAAACCTGAGGTAGCAAGTGAAATTCTTTCCTCATTTGTCACTTCAATTCGCAGAAACTTCAAAAGCGCATCGAGTCTATTCTTCAAATCAGCTTCTGGATCAAAGTCGGGATGACGTTGCCACGCCCTTAAAAGATCCTCTGGCAAACACGACTCAACTAATGGGTAAAGAATAGCCGCACATTTATCAGTAGTTACTCCTAATGTGTCAAGAGCTCTGATTTGACATTCTAATTTGTCAAATAAAGTCGAAATCACTACCTTTTGTCTCAAGTTATTGAGTAGCAGCTTTAAAAGTTCTCGAACATAGACTTCTATCAAAAGATCATCCCTTCCAAAACGACTTTTTAAACTCTGAATAGCATCTCTATAATTCTCTGATGTAGCAGGATAGCTATCTACAATTTGTCTCGCTTTAGAATTTGGAATAGTGGCCTGAACTAAATAGTGGAACTTATCAACATCATCAATAGAGGGATCTTCATCTATCCTCTTAAAAATTCCCCAAAAAGGAAGCCATTCTTTAAGATTCCCACTAAATTGTACTAGTTCAATCTTGGGAAGTCTAAGCTTAGTCTTTAGATTTGATCTTCCACTCTTAGCTGAATTACTACTGACCAAATCGTAATCTCTAGAATCATTCAACTTACTTTGTACCAAAACATTTACTTGATTGTAGGTTTCCAAATAACTATAAGCTTTAGACACTTCTTCTTCAAGAATTGCTTCACTTTCCTCAAATTGAAATAAATGGTCAGATATCTTTGTGTCTAAATTCTTTAACTCTTCATAAATCATACTTACAGTTTGAAGCCTACCTTTTAATTCATCTAAGTGAACCGTTTCCTGTGTAAGTTCATCCTTTAAATGGTTCACTAGTCTTGAAAAGTTTGCCCTAACAACAGTTCTATGTTTCTTGTTCTTATTAAATTCTCTAACATCAGTTTCACTCATCATACTATCCTGTCACGGTCGCCAAATGTTAAAACGCGATACTGATTCTTCTAAAAGGGGTATACTTTTTTTTTTTTTTTTTTTTTTTTTACAAAAGGAACTTCAATTTTAATCAGACATAACTATTCAAGACCATTTCTAACAATCAATCAAAAGGAAAACACTAATAATTGCAAAATGTAAACAAATAAAACATCTGATGAAATTAATTAACATATAAATAATCATCTAGAGACAGTCATTTTCAAAAATTATATCTTGTAAAAGTGTGTGCCTCCCCTGAAAAACTTTAAAAAATCTTGTAGTACTAACTATACAGGGTGTTCTAAAAGGGAAGGGACATAATCCACATAGTGATTCCTTGGGGTTAAAATAAAGAGAAAATCAAGAATACCTACAAGTTTTCCAAAATCCCTTCGTTAACCAGATATCTGCCATTTTGTATTTTTTACATAATAATTTTTATTTTTGAATTGTTCCAACCGATCTTTATGAAGCATGTATGTTAGGATATAAGCAACCCGTATTATAAACAAATATTATCTTGGCCCAATTCATAAATAAATGTGTTACGACAAAAAATACGTTTAAAAAAGGACCGAGTGCACAAAATGACTCTGCCACTACAGAAATTTCTAGTGCGCCAGAACTAGGGTTGTTTTAAATTTTAAAATCGCCGCCATTTTGGGATTTCAATTTGGACCAAAATATATTTTTTCTCACATCGGTCGCTTCTACCTTAACATACACATCAAGTTTCATAAAGATTGGTTAAAAAAAGGAGAAGATAAAAATGTTTATAACGGATCTGCTTAAGAAAGTGATTTTGGAAAAACTATTATTCTTAATTTTCTCTTTATATTTATGCCATTTTTGCCAGTTTTATTTTGATAATGCTCATTACACACTTAATTGTTGTTATTCTTGATGTTATTTATAAAATTAGTATCGATTTCCTATGTTTGTTCTAATTAACTGTTTTTCTAAGTATTGTTCTAAATATAGGCCTAGTATATTTTTATTCTTTTTTTTATAAAGGCGTTACCATGGAAAAAATTAATAAAATTGAAAAGTCTGTGCAACCGCGGTAGATGTTCACGATTTCACCGTGACCACGTAAGCACTTATGTTCGTGATTGCAGAAAGCGTCAGCAAAGATACGCGATCAGAAATTTCGTCGGCGTCGCGATTGCGGGGACGACAACGATGTCTCTGCGACCACGGAAGATCTTCTCTGATTGACCGTGGCGATATTACCGCGATCGCGGGTAAGGCATAACGTCGCGGTCGCCGCTATCACAGGAGACGATGACAATGACATTAAACCGCTGCAACATTTTAGTGCATGAAAAACTCTATTGTTCACGGAGACACATCTAACTCCGTCAACAGAAAAAGGTTTGAATCATGAAAATTCACCCTAGAACACCCTTATTAAATTACTTCATTTAAAATGCTTTCCTTATTATATATAGAGGCTAAGGAATGTAGTATTGCCTCATTCATGATTGTGCTGTTTTAGGATTAAATAGTTATGTAGCTATAATCAGAAGTTATATATTTCTGTATAAGTATTGTTGAAAATTATGTTTTTTTCACTTAGGCTACGGCCACACGGGCGTTTTTTCACGCGGTAAAATGTAGCTTATTTTCACGCTGCTTGAATTCCCGCTGTTGTATTCCACACGTGCGTTTTTTTTTTACGCAGTAAAATGTAGCTTATCCTCACGCTAGTTGAAGTCCAGGAACGGGAAAATGCACTCGGAACCCGCAGTTGATTGACGAATTCACGTAATTATGTTGTACTAGTGGTCGTCCTGTGGTCGAAACTCGACCAAAAATAATTAATGTACAGACTTCTCTATTTTCTCCCCACACTGTAAATAAAACATGTGATTGGGATTTCTTCCATTTGTTTTGATTTTCTGTTTACCTTTTGTTGTTATTTCGTCACCATCATGGCAACCCAGTTGGTCCATGTTAATTTTTTGAAGTTTTCAAATTCGTTTTTTGTGCTTATTTTTTAGCCTATTTTAATTTATAAAGGGATTCTGCACATCTACAGGCAAATATCTTTCTAACAGTATGCGTAGATTTCCCCTGCGATGCACACGAGCTGAGAAAAAAGGTTTTAAAGAAACATGCTTGCCTATTAATATATAGATAGATAGATATCTTCCTAATGACCGAAATATTAATATAAATATTATATAAATTATATTTATAATTATATAAATACCTTGTTTCTGACTAGTGAACAAGAAATATGAATGGTATATTTATGTTGGTACATTAACATTTTTTTTAAAATTTTGTTAACCTTTCATTTAATTATTTACATTTAGTATAAAAAATAAATATAATATATTAATTTCTATATGAAAACAATACTAAAATTATTTTATTTTAACATTTAGTTTAAAAAAAAAAATTAATAATACAAATATTTTTATGACAAGATGTTTATCAGATCTTTGTATATTCTACTACATAAATGCCACTTAACATCTTTTAGTCCAACCAAACGCCTTTCCTTTTAGTAACAAAAATTATTAAGTGGTCCAGTAAGGTCGACCTATGTTTAAGATCCTACTGTGTAATTGGCTAGACCCAAAAATATTTTACGCTATATCCTAGAAAAAATGAGATACATTTATCTTTATTTTTCTTGCTAGAACGACTTGATCAAAGCTGCGTGTTGCTCTCGCCCGTGTGGCCAGGGACAGAGCGTGAAAACAAGCTTCAAAAATGCACCCCAGTCCATTCTTCTGCGGGCCCGCGGCGGGTGATTTTGCAGACGCGCCTTATCTGCGTGAAAACACACTCCGTGTGGCATACCTCATTACATTTAATGCTGCCCATATTTCTCATTCTCGCGTTTTTTCACGCTGCGTTCTTGCGTGAAAAAACACCCGTGTGACCGTAGCCTTTTAATTTACGTGTTTCAAACACTAGGCCTATCAATAATAGCGCTTGTATTTTTATTCTAAAAAGACAATACAAAAAGTACCGTACCAGTAAAGCTATTCATGAAATATTTGAAGGATTTAAATTGCCTAACATAAAAGATGCAAACTTGCATGTCCGTTCCTGCCAATAATTCATATGGATTCCTTATAACTCATAAGTAATATTAACATCATGTCTATAAAATTTAAAACCATAGATATTATTAGTTTCCAACTGAAAATGTGTAAGTAGCAAAAAGCTAGTTAAAGAATTAACGAAAGTTTATTATTAATGATTAAGTAAACTTACTTGGGAGTACTAGTTTACGCTTTTCTTCAACCTAACCTTACACAGCCTACACGGAACGAAGACAAGCCAAGACTGAAGACTGACTAGAAGTGACTGTCGATTGTTAGTTAAGACGTGAGACTAACCTCACTCACTGTTCCCTAAACCCAACCGGTTGTAAACAAATAAGTAACCGGTTACTGTGACTGAAAGACTGAACCTCACTCAACTGATTGCTGTTGTTGACCGCTGACCGTCCAGCTGTTATTTGTTATTTCTTCTCTTTGCACAACCAATCCCTGCCCATGACGTCACTTGCTTGCTTTGGCAAAGTTCCAAGAATAAACACGCTCGTTACTAGGATAGAGGAAATCTCGCTCGTTTTTAAGATTGTTGCTACCCGGAAATAGTCACAGCTAAATATTTAGAGATAAGCAGTTTGGGTGCATGGGTTTACCCGGTTTCTTCAACATGGGTTTTCCATTGTCCTGGGAACCAGTTTTTTTGCTGGGAAATTAGTTAAATTGTCGATGATTACTAAAGTACCGTAGAACTAGTAGTTGATGCATGATAAAAATCTACGTGATTTCAGTTGCACATGACTTTGCATGGTCTTGTATTATGTTTACTATAATACTATATATATTATATTGAAAGTATATTCTTTACTGTATAACCTTCTTCCTCCCGTCCTTTATTTTCCATTAATATTTTATGTATATGCATTGCTTGTTCCTCATCAGTCATCAAGATCTATAACATTTAAGATCTAAGAGTCTATACAAACAATATTTTTATGACCAATAGAATTAAAACTTATGAACGCTTAGTTAATTTTATGTTAAATAGTACCTATTTGGTCACTTATTATGATTTTTCAAATTTGTTAAAGGAATATTATAGTCATGTAATCAATTGCTAATAAAAGTGTAATTATTCCACTTCAACATCTTCTCTATGAGACTACTCTAATTCTGCATATGTACTTTTGAATGATTTTTTTTATTATTAAGCCCCTTAGAGCCAACCATTTAATTTTTTTTAGTTAATATATAATTTCCATCAAATCTATTTTCCTCAATGTTTAAAAAGTGACTAAAAATCTCTACCTTCACATAAAGTGTGACATACAGAGAACATAGCCTACATAAAAAGTGATGTCTTGTATTTCAAACCACACAGACCAATCTGAGTCCCAATATTTTCAAAATTCATTACATTTGCCCTAAATAACAATCACACGAGTGTTGTTCTATTAACAGCATTCCTTGTGACAAGTGTTTGGAATAGAACATGAGTCTACTACTATTTTAGTTGCAAATACTCCTGTCTCAGCAAACCTGCATACTAAGTGAATTTACATTCGCCTGATTTAATTTTCAATTAGGTTAAATCCATTTCAATAACAATATGTTTAACAAGTACGTGGTTTGCTGCTACTAGGAGGATAATAAAGTGTGTTTTTAGAAAATATTAATAGCTTAGTATAAAATAAATTTGCCAAGTTTCATTAATATATATCCATAAACTACACCAGTTTACTTATAATCCATAAGAGCAACATGGCAATTTTGAAATTTAGTATTTTTAAATTTTCTCAGTAACCAATAACCGTTCAAGAACACTTCAATTTACTAAATTATTTGTTTTTTAAGCTCTCCAAAATATTTTAGAGAGAAATTGGAAAATGTTATGTTTTGACAAATTTTATGTTTTGAAGGTCAAAATTAAAAAAAAAATTAAACCAATTTTTACCCCATAAACCCCGTTCCCATGATCCCAGCACGCTGGTTTGTGAACTCGTTCGAATAATGTAGGTTTACACGTTTGTACCAAACACTATCGAAATCGGATAATTCTTGCTTGAGTTATCTTGCTAATATATATTATTTTGTTCACATTTATACCAATAAGGGAAACGTTAATAAGTAAATTAACAAGAAATATGAAATGTGTTTGTAAATAATCTATATACTTATTTAATACGCAAGCAGGTTTTTTGTGACAATTACTCCTTTGAAACTACTGAACCGATTGACATGTTTTTGGTGTCATTGGAAAGAGCGTTACGTGAAGTTGTGCAGGAAGTTTTCTTTTTAGGGAAATAATTAGAGAGTGAGGCCCTAGGGTCCTTTAAAATTTCGTATTCCTCCATAAGATTAAAATGGGAAACAAAAATTGTTATGAAACTCCAGCTGCTGTCAGAAATTAAAAGTGAGAAGAAGAACATATGTTAATTCCAAACAGCCAATAAGTTTGATAATTTAACAGTTTGCTACAAACATTTACTGACTTGGTTGAAATGAAATATTTACTAATTTAATTTGGGTTGGGGTAAATATTACAATGGAAAAAGTGAGAGAGCCTGGATAATTTGATATACTAAAAAGAACACTGATTATATCGATCTGTTATGTACATCTTGTGTATTTCCATAATCTTTGAGTAGAGTCTCTTAAAGTCATCAGAAATTATGACTGTTATTCGTTTAAAAATAACGCCTTTAATACTTAGCAATTGCTCGAATTCGAGCAACATGTACACTAGTATAATTAAATAGGTTTAGTACTTTTGACTGCTTGATCATTGCAAGAATGGCCAAAACACATATGTTAGTGATAAAAAATCAAATGTTTTCAGGTTACTTGGGTATTTTAATTTAGCCCACTTATTAATATATACTAGAGGTCTTCCAGTGGTTGAAAAATCTAAAAAAAGTAATGTACAGGCTTCTCTATTTTTACCCCATGCTGTAAATAAAACATGTAATTGGACAACCGAATTCCATTTGTTTTCATTTTCTTTTAATATTTCGTTGTTATTTCATCACCAGCATGGCAACTCATATGGCCCATGTAATTTTTTTTTAATTTCAAATTTTTATTTAGTGCTTATTTTTGAGCCTATTTTAATTTTTAAAGGGATCTTCACATTTCTTTCTAACATTATGCGTAGATTTACCCTGCGATCCATACAAGCTGAGAAAACCCTAGTCCTAGTGAAAAAACAATAGAAAATCATTAGACATTTAAATGATATCACTACATATTGTATTGATATCATTAGAAACATAGTGATATCAATAGATGTCTAATCATATCAAGTGGTATCATTAGAGAATCTAGTGACATTAATCACTAGACATCAGTGAACTTGAAGTGATGTCCGATGATCTCTGTTCCTCTAGTGACTTTAGTATTGATATCATTAGGTGATTCAATGATATCACCTACGTTTAAACGTAACGTTTAAAAACGTTTAACGTAAAAACATTTAAAAGTTTTTCAATAAATATGCTTGCCTATTATTAGGATATATATATATATATATGAATTTGAATGGAATTTGAATTACAGTGTTTTTGGCCAATGGAGACATCAAAACGAAAAAGTAAATCGGTCCCGGATCCAGGTTTTACTATGAGAGCTACGGTAGGCCTAATAGCTTATTCCATATGGGAAATTCGCTAATACAAGTTTTGGATTCAAAGGAGCTACAGTACAGAATATTCTATAGCCTCTGGCGTTAATTATCTGAAAATTGTTATTGTCTGCTTGATATCTTAGTTCAAGTGGCTGATAGCCTTTTACTCTTAAACTGAGTTTTTTTTTGTATATTTTTTTGTAATATCACTGTAATCTATATATAGCCTATTATAATTTTTAAAGTGTTTTTTTTTTTTGTCTGTAGACTGAAACTTTTTTCTTCACCAATTTAAATGATGTGTCATTTGAAAGCTTAATGTTTATTTACGTTGTTCGATCAGCTGAAACATGCGAATTAAATTAATCAAAACAAACAAATAATTATTTCTCAGATCTGAGTGTTCTGTTTTTAGTTCATCAGTGGTAATGAATACAAACCCTTTGAGAAAAATGAAAAATGCTTATGGAGAATAGTCAGACTGGAATTTTGCTGCCGAAATGAGCTTTGCGCGGCCGCCGCACTACTCTATCTCTCTCGACTCCTCTCTCTCACTTGGCCTTGCACTCGCGATAGCCTACTTAGCGGCTGCCGCGGGAGCTAAGTATAGAAAATTCATATATTTCCAGACTGATTTTTTTACAACGACATTGCACTTCTTTAAGGGTTTGTACTCATTGTCAATGGTGACCAACATACTTAGTCTGTGCTTTCTACGATAAATAACTCCGTAGATGAAGTTCTCACTTGAAGGCATCTCACTTCATTCTACGCTCAACCTTCACTTACATTTAAAATACTTGGGAAAAAATTATAAAAAATAAAATAAATAAAAAATGAATTTGTGAAACGAATGTTCTGAGGCCTTGTCATCTCATGCTTTGACGACGATCAATGGCCCACTCGATCACCTGTTCTTGCGATGATCAACCTATCTCCTATCCTCTATCACTCCATCTCCTATTCTTTCAGAATGTGACTTTTTTCAAAAATCAACAGATGTTCAAATCATTTGTTT
Source organism: Macrosteles quadrilineatus (assembly GCF_028750875.1). Classification (NCBI taxonomy): domain Eukaryota; kingdom Metazoa; phylum Arthropoda; class Insecta; order Hemiptera; family Cicadellidae; genus Macrosteles; species Macrosteles quadrilineatus. Next base: position 25,287,387 of record NW_026542598.1, read on the forward strand.
TAATCAATTAATTAACTTTTTTTTATAAAACAAAAACTAGACTATAAAAAGATTGGTGGTATTTATTTTTAAATTTATTGAAACCAATATTTCCAGTTCTTTATGAATACAGGGTGGGGCAGGGAAGTATCCCTAATTTCAAAGGTAAATTAAAAGACAACCAAAAATGTTAGAGCCAAACTTTTTATTGAGATTAAAAGGTTACATCTGGGAGTTTATTTTAATATAACTTTACTTGGTTTTAAACAGCATATCCTACAAGTTGTGTCCCTAATCTTAAATGCATTACTGTATTCTGGTTCTGGAGTTCATTATAACTTTGTGAAGCATTTGTTGTGGAAAGAGGCAACATTCAAAGTGAATTGCATCCTTCAAGGCATCTAGGGTCTTCCCTTGAACTACCCTAGGCTTAGCATCACTCCAATAGAGCACATTCTGCTTATTTACCCGCTCCAGGAATATGGAAGTGTGCCTCGTCACTAAACAAAACCCGAGCAGCATGAGGTAGTCCCGCAATTAAGATTTCACATGCCTGCATTCGTTGTTGCCAGTCCCTTTGTGTGAGTTCATGAGCAACTACCCTCTTGTATAGATGGAGGTGTAAGTCCTCATGGAGAATACGAGACACAGTACGATTAGACAACGCCAGCGCGGATGCATGCTTACAAGGAGAACTTTGAGGAGACTGCAAAATCGATCTTGTACCGATTTTGTTGCAAAAGGCAACAAATCAATACAAGTTAACGCGAAGAACAGTCAGCTGTTCTGAACAATAGATCAGTATAGACCAGAATGCACCACGCACTAAAGGAGTAGAGGGGATAAGGTCTAGTCGGATGGTCATTTGCTTCCAGCAGTTCAGTTCCTCTCCAAATCTCAACGTAACTAGTTCGGTAAAACTTTCGTTTGTGCAAATTTAATTCATCTCGCGGCGTTTGGTCGGGCAATCTCAAATTTCCTTAAAGTCGTTCAGCCTATATCCCTAAGGGATATAATTGCCTCGCGATCGGAAATTAGAATTTGTGTTGTTGTCAAAAAGTGCAAAAGTTCGTTACCGGCCAAACGCGGTCCGCCATTTGAAAATTTCTCAAACGTTCACACGAGTTTCAATTGATCGCGTCTTGTAGAATACCGACTTGTTACATTTCCTCATCCTGATCCCTTTGTTTGTGTTATATTTGTGGACGTCCAAACTGTAAGTAATTTGTGTTATTTATTTGTTATATATTTAAATTTCAGTGAGTCGCATACTTTGTAAATTTTCCTGTCTTGTTTTGTTAATTCATGTAGAATAAGCACATGTTCCCCGGTTCGATCCCAATTCGCTGATTTTCATATCCATTCATATTTTAACAATCCTCTTTATTTATTAGACTGTGGTAATTCAATAGCATTAAGAATAAATAGATGAAAATGTTTTTATAGGGTAATTCAGAGTTGCTTTGTAATATTTTTATATAGTATTTGAATTTTGCACAGAGTCATTATTAAAGGTACAATTCGTCAAAGAGTGTCACAATCAGTATTTAAATTTGGGGGAATCAATTAATATCAAAGGAGGGATTAGGTAGCTGGTTCGGCTGAATCCGGAAGTGTTATCGGAGGCTGTGCCAGTTTGCATATAGATGAACCGCCAAAGTGCCAAATTAGCCATAAAACAATAAGAGACGTTCCAGTAAATATTATTACGATTAAACGCAATACTGTTTAATCAGTTGACCTTCGAGAATCGACCTTCATATTTACATCGTTGGCCAACGAACAGGACTTGCTTGGCACTGGTCATCTCAAATTAAATTAAAAAACCACTCCTCCGTTGACACCTTCGAGATCGGTGTGAAACCGCGCCAAATATTCCCCTTTGATAAATCCATTCAACGTTCTCAAACAAAACAATTCAGTCTGATTGTATCACTCACGGTCATATTTTATATTACATCACACAATCAGAAATTGTCAAACCGAAATCATTGTAAATCTTAAATACTGCTTAATAAATCAAATTGTTACTCACTCTTTAGTTCTCAATAACCTTGGTAATTCAGTATATGCAATAGTATCTAATTGGTAAACAAAAGGTAATTCAGTAAATCATAAGCCACTACAAAAGATTCACCTTTTAAGTGCAACACTAAACACTAGTGTAGTAGTGAGCAAGTAAATTAAGTGTAGAATTAAGACTGGTAAATTGTTCTCATTAAAGGTATTACATTTTGGAAGAACCATAACAGTACCAAGGGCGTCCCCCAAGGACCTTTGGGGAATATTTATATTTTGCAGGGCCCACACATATTTTTTATAACATCAAGCTTCCACTGCCAAAAGCTCTGTCTGATATTTTTATTTTCTAGAGTTCTTCCAACCTAGGGGCAACCAACATTTGTAAAGAATTCATTAGAGAGCATTGCAAGGAGTAAATATATTTAAATACAATATTTAAATATAAAAGTAGTAGAAAGGGGAAACCCTTTTCCTTTTTTTTTATTTTTCTTTACAATCTTCTGACAAGGTCAATGTTTTCAAGACTCCGGACCGTTCTTTGAGCTCCAAATATCCTTTGCAATACACCACCACATACACGAAAGTAATTCACCCACACCAAATAAATTGTAACAGCTTTGCGATAGGCCACCCGATAACCCGACAGCCAATGGTAGCTGCACAGCAACAATAGACAGATTTTTGAAAAAATACATCTCGAGTGCAAAAGCACATTGGTCACTCGAACAAGCCATATCTACTACTGATAGTGATATTTTTAGAAATTCCCAAAACAAAAGCTTCATTTGAGCCTAACCCCATTCCTCCAGCACACCCCCACTACTCACAGTACCATCTTAAAAGTAGGTATATTTCCCTGCCCCACCCTACAAATTTAGACTCTAGACTCTACAACCTGCTGCTTGACCGATCGGTGATAATTATTGGCCATTTTTACATGTTTTGGGTTTTGAAAAAAGAGACTCAGTTTTTTTTTAAATGGATGTTTTAGCAAGAACAAAATGAAGATGACGCCGTCCGCCTGAAGATGATCCCGTGAGGATCGAAACCAGTCGCATTTCATGGTCACTAGAATCACTCGAAAGCAGGTAATTTCAGTACCCGTATTGGTCAGTGATTCGGAGGCTTATCTCAAACAAAATGAGAATACAATTTGTTTAGCCTAATATTAAAATAGATGTTATATGTAAGATTTGACTGAAACAATATCAATCGCTTTCGAATTCAATATCAATAAGAAAAGTGCTGCACGTTAAGAAAGTTTACTAGGTTTAACATAAAAGTAAACAAATAAAAATATACAGGAAAACAATAAAACAAAAAAAAAATGTTTAAACTCAGTTGGAATAGACCACAAATCAAATTGTTTTAAATAATACTTTAAGTTCAGTTTATATAAAATACCATTTAGGCTATATGTTAGGTTAGATAGTATTTTAGGGTTCTCCATTGTAAATTGTATTTTGCTTTACAGCTCGGTGTCAATTCAAAATTTTCAAAATTATTTTCAATGGTAACAATTAATTACAACTCAAGATATTTTATTTACAAAACCACCTTAACAATAAATGTGTTCTAAGACACTTTGCATTGAAAGGTGATTGCGGGCAAAAGCGTGTGGGAAAAATGTTTTAGTTTAAAAACAAATCATTACCTATTTATTTATGAAGGTGATTTACGTGAAGTAAATCAAGAGTTTTAACGTTGACAAAATTTTGAAGTTGTCAATTACATAGAAGGCCTAGGGTCCGACGCCTTGATAGTGCAAGTCAGTCACAAAACATTCTAACGTCTATGATATGTTTTTAAACACATAATTTTATTGTTGTCACATAATAACTGTAGACAAAATGTTATGTGCAATTCTTATTCAAAGTGGCATGTTTGATAGACTCGATAACATTGTGCCTGGCGCATCATTTTCCTCTAATTTAAATAAGTCGGCCTACCTACAGTATTTGCCACAACTTTGCTCACAAGCTGCAGGTACTATTCAACAGGTTGACTTTATAAAATACATATAATTACATAAGTAGGCCTATTTTTATAAATGATTAGCGTTTAATTGATTGGTTACAGAGTTTTTATAGACATTTTACATGTATTCAGTTGTTGTGATGTCTTTTTTTAATTACTTACTACATACAGCATTCTCTTCACATCAACAATAAAATATTTTCAAGGTTAGGCTGTGTCAAAAAAATCAATAAAGTGTTTACTTACCATCCCAGCTAATTAGTGGTTGGTTCGATATGACCACTTTGTCCAGCTCCAATCAGCAGCCACAGTTACAATTGGGTTCATCTGATGAAAGATAGTTGTCCATTGTCCCTGGCAAATTGTACTTAACTTCGGTCACTGCAGCTTTAATTTCCTCCAGTAAAGTTTCTTCTCAACTGTCTGCAACTTTATCATGAGTTTTTGCTGTACTTGTTTAACGACATGATGGTAGCTCCAACTCTTCCATTTGGGAGTGGCTAATTCCCACAGCCATAGAACCAGCGATGCTGCCTGTGTTCACACCCTTTGTTTCTGGATTCGTATCTTAGAATGTAGGTAGGCCCTAGAGCTTTTCGCTGCACAAGTTACACTTCAATGTTATTGTGAATTGAAGTCCACTGATCTATCACTTTTAATGTAGCAGTACTTATTGTATATTCAGTTGAGGTATTTGAAAAATCAACCAGTGAGGGTGGTTCATTCTCACTGCTGTAGTAGGAGTAGTGGTTCAAGTGATCGGCGTAGGCCTATCTCATCCTCTTCCAAATCCATGTCTAATCTTCTACGAGAGGTTTTATTCTGAGCTGTGTTGGCTGGCTGTGGAGTGCTGCTGCATACACTGGAAAATAAGATCAAGTTTGCGATAGAACCAACAATGTTTTGGACACTGGACACTGGTTGTTTAAAAATAAGTCCAGATAAAAAATTGTAGTAAACAAATGTTTCTTTCTCGCAATATGTAAAAAACCTTGGGTGCTTATAACACCCGGTTCACAGAACGACCTAGCTGACTAGGTCTGACTAAAGCCGGGTTTACACTATGTAGCAAAAACTGCTAGGGATAACTTTTGCTATATAACATTGTTATATAACTTTTGCTATATAACATTGCTATATAACTTTTACTATACAAAAAAGTTACAGACAATTTTGTGATTCCGGTGCCCGTGCTATATGTTATATGTAGCACAACCTCATTTACATTCTGTATCGAAAATGTCGAGCCGAAGAGACATTGTTCGAGGCAGCTATCACCAGGGCCGGATTTCCCAATAGGCCCGGTAGGCCCGGGCCTATGGGCGCAAGGTCCCAGAGGGCGCACGGCCGAGAGTATTTTTTTTTATACCTAGGCTATCTAAAAATAAAAACAATAAATAGTCACAGTTGATAAAAAAACTCCAAAGCATTGTGATTCTGAAGTTCATAAGAAGAAATAATTGTTACGAAATCTAAACTATTTTTCAGAATTACGCATCAATTTCGTTTCAAAATTGGTAACGAACATTGGTTATACGGGAGTAGGCTGTAGGGATGTTGACGTTTACGAACGCCCAAGGAGTACGCATCGTATTGCCACTGCACTGCCACTATGCTGGTTTGGGCTCGGCACTACTGATCAGAGTGATTAGGGGCGCATGCGTGCTAGACATTGTTACTACCCTCACCTCACAAAACAAAAGTTATTAACTAATCTTTTGATTAGTTTACAACAATCTGCCGGATCAAGTTAATAAGTTGTGTTGAATATTAATACAACGATGAATTTACCATTAAAACTAACCAAAAAATATTAATCTCAGTTTGCATTAGAAAAATTCAATACCCTCCAAAGCACCAATAATGCTGTCATTTTCTCCTCAGACCTAAGGATCGACGGTTGGCCGGAATATTTCTCTCTTTTGCTTTGGAAATATATAACCTACATGCAGTACGACCATAGATTAAATATAACTCAAGTCGACTTCTTATGACATTGTTAATTCAAAATTTTTTCATGTCTAGTTCATGTTGGTGACACTGGACGTTAGTTTTGACGTAATTTTGTTTCCATTATTTTAGGGTTAGTTCTATGATGTGTGTTTCAATTTCTTGTAATATAACCAGGAGACGACCTATTGTTGATGATTAGATCGTTTTAGCGAATTTCCCTATAGGGAAGTAGCTATTACCGTAGGTGGCACGGTAAGACCTAGACCCGGGACCGATTTACTTTTTCATTTTGATGTCCCCAGAGGCCAAAAACACTATTCGTTCAAATTTTTATATATGTTTATATATATATATAGACTTATATATATATATATATATATATATATATACGTCCGTGAACGCGATAACTTGGGTAATTTTTGTCCGATTTTGATGAAATTTGGTTTAAAGGTGTAAAGCGGGATAAACTTGAATGAGTTCGCGAACCAGCACGATCGGACCATGGGAACGGGGCTTTACGGGGGGTTTTATGGGGTAAAAATTGGTTTTTCTCACTTTTGCCCCTCAAAACACAAAATTTCCCAATTTCTCTTTAGACCTTTTTAAAGAGCTTAAAAAAACAAATAATTTAGTATATAAAAGTATTTTTTTTCAATTATTAGTAACGGGGAAAATTAAAAAAATTGTAAATTTAAAATTCCCACGTTATTCTTATGGAGAATATTGTCAAATGTTGTAGTTTGCTTGTTTATGAATATATTTTGATCAAACTTGTCAAATTTATTTATTTTGTACTAAGCTATCAATATTTTACTCAAAAACACACTTTATTTGTTTCCTTGTAGCAGCAAACCTAGGTACTCGTTAAACCTAATGTTATTAAAATATAATTTAACTGAAAATCAATTCAGACAAATGGAAATTCGCTTAGTCAGCAGGTTTGCTGCGGCGGGGGTATTATTTTAGATAAACTAGGTTTAAACGTGGTTTAAACATAGATCAAACATACTAGGTACTATTAAATAACAAGAATTGTTTTCAGCTAATCCAAAATGATGACAAATCTACTAAAGGAGTATGTTTAATCTATGGTATCACGTACTGTTTGGAGATCATGTTTTTTTGGCCTGGAATTGGAATCAATGGCCATGTTTTTTTTTTCAGGAATGCTCGGTGGGTTGTTTTAGTCCCACGGCCACAAACGTGAGCATTTATTAAAAGCATAAAATTGCTAAAAGTGTTTAAGGCGGCATTTTGTTAAGGCTATAATAAACAAGTCAATTCTTAAAAAAAAACTTGCAATGATTCCAACGAGGAGTGGTATTTAAGCAATAAACTTAGGTCAATGGGCATGATATAGTTTTTAATAAAGGTTTGAAGGAAAGTAACTGTGACCAGACTAGGGGGCGGAAAATTATTTGGGCCTAGGGGCGCAAAAATGCTAAATCCGGCCCTGGCTATCACGGTGATCGGAAGTCAGAAGCGGAAGCGATCCATAATTAAAACGCGAAATAAGGCGGTGGTAGATTGAAAAACGTTTTACGTATAACCACAACGCCGGTTGTCCACGGAACAGTTCAATTAAAGTTTATAATAGCATCCCGATTCCACGCACTGTTGCTTTACAGTCCTTCCATTGTAAACAAGGATCCCCGAGCAAAAACGTCCGGGAGCGTTTCATAAACTCCAAATTTCACAAACTCCAACGCTTAAAATATTAAATAAACAGAGTGGTTCATAACCTCCAAATTTCATAAGCTCCAAATCTATAACATTCAAATAATCACTGTTTCACAATGTCCAAGTTTCACAAACTCCAACGTTTAAATATTAAATAAACAGAGCGGTTCATAATGTCCAAATTTCATAACCTCCAACGGTACAGTCTGGGCCAGAAGTCTCTCTAGTGGTTGCCACAGTCAGATAGCAGGCACCGTTCGCCAGCGCTCAACTACTGATTATACGTACATTTTAATGATTGAAGAACACTCAGATGTGTGACTCAAATATGTGTTAGCACACAATGTGCAAATCAAATTTACATTTTAGCGAATTTCCCCTATAGGGAATAAGCTATTACCGTAGTACTCATGGTAAGACCTGGTCCCGGGACCGATTTACTTGTTCGTTTTGAGGTCCCTAGAGACCAAAAACACCATCAGTTATATATATATATATATTTATATGTGTGTCCGTTAGCGCGATAACTCGAGCAAAAATCATCCGATTTTGATGAAATTTGGTATAAACGTGTAAACCTACGTTTATTCGAACGAGCTCGCGAACCAGCATGATCGGACTATGGGAACTCTTAAGAATATATACTTATACTCTTAAGAAAGCAATTACAGAGCAACAATGATACTTCGTGTTACACCGCTACAACAGTAGAACCTACATACCGAACCACGGCAACCTCTGCAGCGACTTCTGACAGAGACCACTGAGCTATAATTCTAACTGGAGGTAGCACTGAATGTCAAAGATGCGTGTCGCCAGCCGCCATGTTTGCGTGAGGTGGGTGTCCATAAGAAGCCATGTTATTGCTATGACAAAAAAACTCACTGCTATACAACCTAGTTATAAGAAGCCATGTTATTGCTATGGTAAGAAAACTTACTGCTATACCAACCTAACAAAATCAGCGACTCGCTTTTGACAGACTTCTGCCATGACAGTGCTACCTCCAGTTATAATTTTAGCTCAGTGACAGAGACTGTACCGTTGGAGCTTATGAAACTTGGAGGTTATGAACCGCTCTGTTTATTTGATATTTAAACGTTGGAGTTTGTGAAATTTGGACATTGTGAATCGGTGATTATTTGAAAGTTATAGTTTTGGAGTTTATGAAATTTGGAGGTTATGAAACGCACTGTTTATTTAATATTTTAGACGTTGGAGTTTGTAAAATTTGGACATTATGAACCTCACCCAAACGTCCGTACACAGGAGGCTACAACTGTGAACTTTTGTGAACTGTTGACACTAAATGCTACATATAGCAGATGCTAGACGAAAAATATGTGTATAACATTGCTACATATAGCAATGTTAGATATAGCACGCATTTCTTTTGATCTTTACCGACTCCCGATGGATAGCACAATTTTTGCTATATATAGCAGAATCTGCTACATATAGCAGTGTTATATAGCACTTTTGAAAAGTGACTTTTTCTACTTCTAGCAAATGTTATATAACATTGCTAGATGTTACACAAATCTGCTATATAGCAGGTTTTGCTACATAGTGTAAACCCGGCTTAAGCTATGACTAGGTCGGTGGGACTTGGTAGCGGACCACAGGATCAAATGGAGCTGTTCACACGAGTGTATGGCCACGGCGATAGAGGGTGTCGCAAATGATCGCCAGGGTCCACTTCTTAGCGAAGTGTCGCGACTAATCGTGGCTAGCTAGTCGAGCTCTACCGGCGTAGCAGTACATGTAGCCATATGAGAGCGTTCACATGAGCGATCGGTCGTCGCGCTGCAGCTTGCATACTTTCCTTTGTTTTTATTGTGCACAAGTGATGGATCTGAGTGGCTTATATATCTTTTGTTATTAGAACATTAACTTAGTACGCCTAGTATCTAAATAATAAATACGCCAACACAAAATTTGTCTTTTGAACTCCTCCACCATTTCTTAATTGATTTTGACCGTTGACGTGTCATTGGAAAGAGTGTGTTGCATAGATTTGCAAACTGACCTTACATTTTTTTTAAATCCCTTAGGCTCTGCCCCAGTGGCTTTTAAATTTCCCATGTTATCCTTATGAAGAAAATATTTGTTTACATTATGATCAGCTGGATAATTTAATTGCTGTTAATATTTAAGTTGAAATTCAAGGAAATGTGTCCTACAAAAATTAAATCTTACTGACCGGGTTGAAATTAAATACTTGCTCTTAAAATTTGGATTTGCGAACAAATTACAATGGAAAAAGTGAGAAATCCTGGACAATTTGATATATAATCCAAATAATAACATTAAATTGATATCTATCTATCTATATTATTAATACGCTGAATGAAACTTTGTGAACAATAAGGCTTTTTTGTTTTAAGATTTAACCCCACATATTATATAGGCCTACCAAAATGTTCGTCTAGGTGTGTAGATTTGCAGACTGACCTAAGATTTTTGAAAAAGTCCCTTGGGTTCTGCCCCCGTGGCTTTTAAAGTTTTCATGTTATCCTTATAAAGAACATATCTGTTACATTATGATCAGCTGGATAATTTAATTGATGTTAATATTTTAGTTGCAATTTAAGGAAATGTGTGCTGCAAACATTTATTGACATGGTTTAAATGAAATATTTACTATTTGAATTTGGGTTGGCATAAATATTACAATGGAAAAAAGTGAGAAAGCCTGGGTAGTTCTATGTAAAAGAAAACTGAATTTAACACTGTGCTGCATTTCTTTGAGCAATCATTGAAAGGGCCGATTTGTAAACTACGGAAAGTTAGGAAAGTCATAAGTAGAAGAAAAATAAATAGCCTAATTTTTTTTTCGTACCTAATTTATAATCGTTATCATAGACAACCTAATGCGGCTATGAGTGGGAAACATTTGTAGAAAACACTTAAAAACAAGATCAGCTTTTGAAAAATGATAAGGTATTTACAAGAAATGTTGATTATATCAAACTGTTATGTACATCGTATTTCCACAATCTTTGAGTCAACTCTTTTAAAGTCATCTGAAATTATGACTGTTATTCGTTTTAAAATGACGCCTGTAATACTTCGCAATTGCTCGAAATCGAGCAACAGGATACTTAGTTTAAATATGCTATAGTTGGGCATGATACTGTATCATAAATAATTAATTTGAGACTTCTAGGCCCATGAAGAATCATTTAAAAAAAAGTATGAGATACGGTAGGCTATTATAAAATTCAGCTCGTTAAAAATCCTAAATTTTTATATCTTGTTTTGAAGTTAAATAGGCCTATCCTTTGATATTTATTTTATTTTACCATCCTAAAATGTTTGCATAGCCTACAATTCCTGAATTGCCTAGCAAATATCCTAGGTAGGCCTAGTAAAGATAGTGAAGATGCCAGCTGCATCGATCAAAATTACTAGATTTTAGCGAAACTGTAGGCCCTACATGGCTTGTAAGATATTTAAACTGGTACAACTAGGCCTACAGAAGTAATACAAATTATCATCATGGTTCAAATTATAAAAAATTATCTTTTGGATTCAATTTAATATTTCCTGAGGTTCCCATTAACTTAGACGTTATTAATTTAAAATAGTGTTATTGATTAAGAGGAAAAAATCATCATGTTCTAAATTAGATAAAACTTTTTGGTAAATTGTGGCCAGCCTACTTAAAGTCCAACAATAACAAAAAACAAAATATCTGATAAACGACAGAGAGCTTTCAAAAAATAATTTATATTTGCTCTAGGATCCTCTTAAGCTATGGTTCCACAGACTGCGGAACATCGGCCATGCGGTGAGTAATTTTCCGCAGCGTAAATCTGGAGGGGCGGTTCCACTGACTGCGGAAATTCAGTTCTGTCCAAACTAGTATCGATAGGAAGAGGAATTATGACTATGGTATATTCTATAGCATAGGCCTACTGTAGATTTAAAGAACCGAATGTTATCAAACTGTGCCCTCTCTCCCATTGCAAACGTAAAGCTTGAGTAGAACTGCAATAAGCATTTTATAGTTAATTTTTTTATGCCAACCCCGTACGAAGGACGGGTGATCTGCCAGTATTAATACATACCACAAATACAATACCATAAACTCGCCTTTGGCTCGCTGGGGGCTCCGCCCCCAGGCCCCCTAGCTGTTAGTCGTCATTAGTAGATTAGGAAGGGGTAAGAGGCCATCACCAAGAAGCCGGGGAAATTTCAAGCCCGTAGCACACCTAGAAGTGGTCTAGAAAGCACTCTCCGCATCTCCAAATTCTTTGTGGGGTTGTAATAGAAAAAATCGATATTGAAGTAATAACCAATATTAGGTAATATTCAGACTTAGGTAATTATTTTTTTTGTGGTTGCTTTTATTGCAAACTGATTTAAGACCTAGTTCTTAAAATCACCTTATAATTTTTTTATGAGGATGGTGATAGTAAACAATAAAATAAACAACAATTTGAACTTAAATTGTAGTTAAATAAAGACGTAAAAAAATACAAGCCCCAAAAAGAATGAGATTATATTGAAATAATATTAGGAGACTATATTGATCGGTCACAATAATTATGATGGCTTTTCTCCGCTGGCGGAATCCGCACTGCCACTGCTCTCAGACCAGTAAGTTATGATTTGTCCGCCATGCGGAACCGAAAATTTGGGACGCGGAAACTCACGTCAGTGGAACCGCACACAGGGGAACTCCATTAAACCAGTGTCGTTGTAATTCCGCAGCGGAAAAAATCGCACTGCCCGGCGCAGATTCCGCAGTCTGTGGAACCATAGCTTTAAGAATAAGGTTTAATGTAACTAAACTTTTAAGAGTTATTAGTTTTTAAATTGATGGCTTATTAGGCTACTTGTGACCTGTATTTAATTACTTATTCTAAGTTAATCACAATTTTGTAAACTTACAAAAAAAAACATTGACTTAAGTTGTCTAAAAAATCAATATAACAAAAACATCGGTCACTTAGTTACCCTTGATGCAAAAAAAGTGAAATATCGATAAGTTATCAAAACATCATTTATCGATAGGCCTACTCATTTGTTTACGTCACGCCTGCGATCTTATCACCCATGTGAAATGGTGTATCGCCGGGCTGCGGCAAATGCTAGACATCGTCTGTCAGCTAGATGTTTCGCTCGAGTGAACCGCTGCTTAATGGTTAACTTACTAAGAAGCTTTATAAACTTACGTGTACATTTCAGCCTCATTGAAGGGGACGTGAAGAGTAGATCTAGGTTCACTTTCTACATCTGGAAGTTTATTGTAAGGATGGTCAAGATATAGATGTGGAAGATTTTATATTGTGTCATAGGCCTGAAAACCACAATAAGTTAGCCTAGCGAACTTATTGATAAAGGCCTTCTTTAATTCTGAAAATAATGGTAAACTTAGATAGTTCTGAAGCCATTCTCTTGAAGACAACAGCCAAACACAGTTTTCTTTTCATTATTACCAATTTGATAAGTTAGGTGTATGGCTCTAAAGTAGGCTAAACAAACAATTATCGTACCTAACTGAACATTGAATGCCAACAAAAAAACATTCAATCAAACAATAACTAAGTTAGGCCTAAGCTATGCCTATGTTAGTTAGTCCAATACAATAAACTCAAAACATAAGTTAAACCCTACTTACTATCAACCAGCCTGTCTTTGTTTTTCTCACTGAGCTGAGCTTGAAAAAAATAAATAACTTACATAGGCCTAGAGGTACCGTAGCACCGAATGAGAGAATTAATTAATTGAGAGAGGTTGGTCGCCAAAAACATACTAAGATAGGGGTTTTAACACCTTTATCAAGCCTTGACTCCCATAACGTTAGTAGAGCCACCTGGTCTACGAGACCGGCATGTACAAATCTTCACTTTTCCCGCTAAAAAACAAGGGAAATAATTGGAAAGCATATTTTTATATCTTATATATTTTAACAATAAAAAAGAAAGTGTTTTTTTTCAATATATATGATGACAAAAAGTATTTATTACAGAAAAATACAACTTATAACATAAAAAGTGTAATATAAAAAGTGTATAATATAATGAAAAAATGTTTTGGAAATAAAATGAAAAAGTATGTTTCAATGAGCAATCTATATCTCAAAAAATGTTCACTTGGAGGTCAATGTTTCCAAATCATGGCTCAAACTATGTCTTTGGCACAGTCTACACACACCTTTCGGGTGCACTCCAAACATACTGGGATGTCACATTGAATGCACTTGTACTGTGTTTTGCGTTCTTTTGCTGATGGACATTTACCACAAGTTTTGCGCTTCTCCATTTTATCAGAAGGAATTGCATCACCTCGCATTTCTTGTTGAGTTTCACCTAAAATTAAAGTACAAATAAAATAATACCTTAATTTATAAGTTTTACGTTACATGCAAAAATATAACACTGGTGCGAATACATGGAAATAAATAACAATGTAATAGGGTACAGGCAAATAAATGAAGGACAAAATAATATATGGCAATAAATATTCCATATTTACCTACTATTCTCTGTATCTCTTGTTTGACGTCCCTTTGTAGTTGTGGTATCGTAAGTCTTCTCCTCATGTAGGGCTCCACTAATGTTTGGGCCAATTCCTTAGTGAACTGAAACTGTGTCATCATTTCAGAGCCCACGAAACACATGTATAGAATAAAAGAATTCACACTGGCGATGCTAAGAATCCTGAAGAATATCGACAAGGGCCATCTTCGTGTGCGTCGACATGAACTATAGATCGCACACTTCATGTCCAATAAATCAACACCGGCTTTGGATTTGTTGTACATACACACAATTTCTGGTTTGTTGTTTTCAGGATTTATTTCCTTGCCGTGATGCATTGTTGAAAGCAGAACTACTGCTTTGTTTTTTTTTTTTCGGTACCATGGACACGATAGTATATCGGTCATTGAAGCCAAAACGGCACGACATCACACGTCGCTCTGGGCCAGGAAGGAATTCTTCAGGGATGATTTTTTTGTCCTTCAGAGTTCCCACGTAGGTGAGCCCCCGTTTTACTAGCGCCTCAGCAGTGTCGATGCTCGAAAACCAATTATCAGCTGTTACGTTTCTATTACTTCTCTGAATACCTTTGGTGAGGCGAATCACGGACTGTGTTGGCTTACTAAGTTGTTGTTCCTCTCTTGTGAGTCATATTCCATCGCTACCCTGGCCTGTGTAAATATAGGCATTGTACAAGTAGGATGTTTTAGAGTCGGCCATACACATAACTTTTATCCCATACTTGTGTGGCTTGTTCGGCATGAACATTCGGAAGCTGCATCTCCCACGAAAGGGTACCAACATTTCATCAATGGTTACACATTCAGACAAACTATAAGCCCGTTTTGAGTTTTGAATAACAGTATTGAAAACTTCTGACACAGCTGCCGTCTTGTCCGTCTTCTTTCTTTCATCACGTTTAGCTGAGTCGTCAAACCTCAAACATTTGACAAGTAGGCTTACCTCAAACCTCTTGTACGTCATGGTGGCATAAAAGTACGGCATTCCAGTGGAATCTTTAGTGAATAAAGATAGCATGGTCTCATGATTGGATTTTGTTATGGATGACTCGAGCAAAAGACCAATTAGGGCATTTATTTCAACATTGTCTGTATCTCATAAATGCTCCTAGATTCGTTGTAGCAGAAAGGCCACACCTTACTTTTGCTAGTTTTACATTTGTAGGCCTATTAGTAACAATATTATCAATAACAGATGTGTCTACAATAAAGTCCCAAACAGCTTTTTTCTCAGGGCTGCTTCCAAGCGTTCTCACTTATGAAATCATTATCAATAGCTATGTCTTCTCTCACCTCATCTAATAAACCCTCGTCGTCAGGATCAGAATCACTTACAGTAGGATCACTGCCACTGTCGTCATTGGGGAGTACATAGTCCGGATCAGCGTCCGAATCATCCACTTTCCTCATAAGAACTCAATTCAACATCTCTAAACAATCTATTTATCATATCTGGGAAATTTCGATTGTCTGGCCGAACTCCAGAACTTGTGCTAGGGCGATCCATTTTATCTCTCACTAAGTAGGCTAGGATCTGGATATGTAATATAAAATCTGAATTAACTACACAAATAAAGCTAAATTACTTTTACAATTAATAGTCAGCTATTAATTTCACATGCTTCACCACCAACTCACAAACCACTAACAGAGCTAACCGGTATCTGACTATCTGAGACGAAGCACTAGATCACACAATCAGAGCTGTCCGGTACGCGAAACCGGTAGACTTTCAAAAATCGATCCTTCACTGACAAACGACTTCACTCAAACTGAAATATGAGCATTACGCAGGATTGGGGGGAGATTGGAGGAATCTAATGGCGCGCGCGTTCACCAAGGTCAAGCAGGGTTGCCACACTAGGAAAATAAAATTTACCTCAGGTCTCTCAGACCGGTGGCTCGGTAAAGGTGTTTTTAACCCAGCCCTGGGGGTAACCAGTAATTACGGTACCTAGGCCTAACTTACTTAAGTTGGTTAGGACCCAGACATCAGCTTAAACATACTAAAAGCACTTTTAAACTATTCTAGGACATCAATACTAACTTACTAACTTAACTTACCGGTATTTTCTTAAAGAATTTTTTGGTGCCAAGGCCTCTTTTTATTACTAGACCTATTTAAATTTAAAATCAATAACCCCAACTCACTAGGGGCTGGTGGGAATTTAGGTTTTTGGGTGAAGGAGATAAAACGTGGTTAATCATGGGAGAATAGGGTAATTAGACGGGTAAAAGGGTAATTTATGGGTAACTACCCATAAATTTGTTGGTAGGCCTAGAATAGAAATGGGTAGCCTACTTTCCTTTGCCGATGACTACGAGGAGCAGAGCAGAGCCGCAGACACCCAGCAGAGACAGGAAGACAATCAGAATTGTATTGTAACATAGGCCTATGATATAACTTAGGCTAGGCCTAGGCTATCCTAAATAAATAGGCTATAAAGTTTTTTGCTCCTTTTATCCTAAATGTTTACGTCAAAAAAATGGCTTAAAAAAAGATTTAAGTTAAGTTAAATAGGTCAAAGTGGTGTACTTGAATACTTACAGTACTTACTGTTGATTACTTATTACTGTAACATCTGACAATGTTGAGAATCATCTTTGTGAATAGCCAAGTTAACTTACATCCTAATAACTTACCTCTAAAGACATGAAGTTAAGTTGTCAGTCTGCTTTTAGTTGAATATTTGATAGTTTTATTTGTTTAACATCAATAAAAACACAAACCGATCATAACTAAATTAGATTTTTACATTTAAAACATCAATCAAACGACAGGGACAGATCATAACCTAATTCCATGTTTGTTTATTTACTACAACTACACTACAACACAACTACATTGGAAATAAAAAAATATTTTAGAAACGATAAGTTATATCGAACTGAATTTTTATCGATATTTATTTGATACGATAATACCATTATACTATCTGCGGACATTTGTTAACATTGTTGAAAGAGAGGGTAAACTTTGTCTTGCCAACTTGTTTTGTCAATCAATTCATAGCGGATGGTACTCGACTCGTCATAAAACTAACCACACACTACCCATACTACTATAAACCCCCTCATTTAGTGTCTCGTAACTCCAGGTAAAAAAAAAAAAAATACTTCCCCTGTAGAAACTCATTTTAGTTTTAAAAAGAAAGGGGATAGGAAAAGTCAGGTCTTTTACAATAAATATTTTTTAGGGTAAGGTCAAAAACAGCTCCTACCGTGGACGGCTCCAAGCTCCAAGGCGTGCCGTGGTTTAACAAATCATGGGGATGAAAAGCGCCGAATTACCCACCCGGCAGTGACGCGGGGATTTCTGAAGCGTCCGTCCGGGTGAACCACCATTTGAGGGTGTCCGCGTCAAACACGTCCGGGCTAAACACGGAGCCTAACAAATCATAAAAGAGATGAAAAATAAACGGTCGGCTGTAACAGATTAACTATTATGTTGTATTAATAGTCAAAGTTGTTACCCAAACTGTTAAGAGAAGTTGCATACCTCGCATCTAACCATATAGCTCATTTAATCAATATGTTTCCTTTGAATTGAATGTGGCCAGTTCCCAGATGCCCTTAAGACTTCCATCCAAGCCACTCCATAAAAAAGGAGATAACCATCTCTCCCTAACAGCACCATATATCCAAGAATATCCTTGGAATGTCCTGGGGATATCCCAGTGGGATATGGGGATATCCTTTGTGTATATCCCGCAATGTCCTCAGGATATCCTGAGAACTCCCTGGGATATCCCTATGTCCGCCCAAATCATGATCCCTGGGATATCCCACCAGGATATTATACATAAAAACACAATTAATAATATTTTTGTAGTCTGGAAAGCACTTTTACCATTTAAGTATTTTAATTAAATAGCTCATAAAAACAAATTTTCGAAAAAATAGAAAAAACATATATTTACCCAGACAAGTTTTGAACCGGGTACCTTTGACTTATGAAACTCTTACCTTACCTCCTGAGCTATTTGCGATTGTTGATATTACTAGTTTTCAAGCGGTTAAAGAGGAGCCGAGAGCTGAATTGGTCGCAATACTTAAATATTTTTAGTACTATGATTCTGTTTAGGCATCAACGCAGTCAGCACCTATACGTAAATTATACATATAATTTATGTTCAACTTAGATCTACGATACGTATATCAGAGAGATAGGTAATGTAAAATGTACGTATAATATACGATCAAATGTCCCACTTGTTGACGTACAATATACGTCAATTTAAGATCTGCATGGACATAAAATATCCGTAGATTATACGTATAAATATAAATTGTTCCATTATCATACACTGTGTGTACGTAAAATATACCTATAATTTATATAGCAAATGTATAATGTATATATAATCTACGTATAAGTTGTCTTATAGATATACGTACATTATCCCATACGTTTTACATTTGTTACCCATCTATAATATTAAAACGTGACAGGGTTTTTTTTTATTTAACGATTCTGACTCAACCACTTGACGGATTTTCATGATTTTTCCCAGATAGCACAGAATGTCTGACAGATATCTATTTTAATTTATTTATGTCCAAAGATAGAGTTCTTTAAATATTTATAAGACATATTAATCTAAACATTTATAAGATATTTGAAATTATATGTCTGATCAACATCTAAAAAGGTATATATTTGTCTAAAGATAATTTGGAGATGTATTTACATCCCATGGATATCTAATTTAAAATGTTTATAGAATATTGACTAAGAATATCTTTAAGATGTCTATTAATAATATACACCCCAATCCC
Organism: Macrosteles quadrilineatus; assembly: GCF_028750875.1. Lineage (NCBI taxonomy): Eukaryota > Metazoa > Arthropoda > Insecta > Hemiptera > Cicadellidae > Macrosteles > Macrosteles quadrilineatus. The sequence goes on from NW_026542598.1 coordinate 25,306,288, forward strand.
ATAATGCATCGCGCTTTGAACCGGTGAGTTCTGGGACTGCTGGGTGTAGAGGACTGGAGTGGAGAAGGAGAGAAGATGCCGCCATTCGCCATTTTCTTTCTGATTGATCTGACTGAAGCCGGTGTTTAGTTTTAGTATTGTTTACGTAAGAAGTTCTAGAAGTTATCATTTTATAATATATATAGTATATAATATCTATATATATAATACGCTAAGCCGATTTTTGTAAACAGAACTCCTCCCTCATTTTTTGACCGATTTTTGTGATTAAAATGTCAAAACAATGGCCCTGATCTGTAGTTTTGCAAAGTGTTTTTCGTTTTTTGATATCTTTATTAGTTCGGGGAGGATCTTCCATCAAAGTTGGGTTTTCTCCCATAAGATTAACATGGGGGAATCTAAATATTTAATTGGAAACTTTGTCTCCACTAATTTGAGAGAACGGCTGGGCGTAAAAACTTGATAGAGGTGTCCAAAGAAAGGTATTGGTCTGTAGATGAGTTATCAAAAGAAAAACGAAGTAAATTCGCTTAGGGCTCTGCCCCAGAAGCCTTTAAAGATCCCTCCACTGATTTGTTTACATCTTGGCCATGTGGATAATACTTTTTAATGAAACAGCTGTTAATTTTAAAATTGTGTTTTAAACAACACACATTTATTAGGAGCAACTGAATTGTCCAAAAGAGGTATTTGCAATGTTATTTCCTGATTTTAAAATTATTGATTTTCTTCTGTATTACGTTATGTTTGACAATATAACATTCTATTACGAAATCAGTGGAAAATCCTTTTATCACAGTTGTCACAGCGGCCCTCTTCTAGTCTTCGTAGCGGTTGGGAGCAGGAAGAACGAATATTAAAACAAGCGAATAGGGATCAGCTAACACTTTATTACTTAGAAATTAATTAACCTTTAACAATTTCATCGACTAAACATAACACATTACAATTTACAAAGCAACCCGCGACTAACCGAATAACATACGAATTACAATAATGAATTTAAAAACGTACACGGATTTATAGAAGAAAGGAGTAAGATGAAAGGGGAGACAGCCCGCGCGGACCCTACCGTCGTTCGTTACATTCCGGCGCGGTCTAATTGCTTCAGCATCGTCCGAGCGAGAGCCTCAGCGTGGTCACATGACCATCGTCAGCCAATCAGCGCACGCTGAGCGCTCAGCCCATAATTCAACGCGTGGACACTTGCTTGACAGGTGCTGCAGCCAAACGATTACAATGGTCGTTAATGAAACTAATTGTAGCGTGAATGAAGCTAGAATTGTAACGTTGTTTACCACAATCCGCGTGCACTCGCGGAGTCAGCACATTCCATGATACATCCGGCCAAGCCACGACGTCTGGTTAGGATTATTGTAGGGTTACAAAGTAATGAAATGAATTGGAGTATGAGTTTTAAGGTTCACTTGGAGACTTATGTGAAGTTAAATAAAATTCAATATTGCTAAATACGGTTGACACATCAACCTAGCAAATATTCGGTGATAGCCAACGGCCAGGTTTAGGGAGTAAGGCCAATCAGCTTAAGCTCAAAGTTAACAAATTACAACAAAATGAGGCAAATATGCCAGGCCGTCACACTCCCCCCACCTCAAGTTCATGCCGTCCTCGGCATGCAGTCTGCCCTTCCAACTGGGCCCTCTGCCGCAGCTTCAATCTACTGAAGTACATTGTACAAATTCTGTCGACGTAGCTTTCTCTGTCTCCAAGTTATGTCAAGATTTGGAAGGGTTTTTGGAAGGTATCTGTCATGTGGCTTGGGCGGATTTAAACTTTATCTATTCCCAAAAATTTTAAACCCCCCTCGAATTTTGATAATACGTCTCTTACTCTTTTCTTCGAATACAATAACAAAAGTTACTAAACAATTTTTCCAACACATTACGATTAATAGTCCCTCCGAATTTACAAAGATTACTTAAGTAAATTACTACAAAGAAAAAAAACTTAACTACATGGTCCACTTGACCATCAATCAGGACAACGGTAACCCAAAAAAAAAACACTTATTGCACTAAATACAAAACAAGTCACCTGGATCAATTACCGTATTGAACAAAAAGAACTCACAGTTAACATTTACAAGATACCACAACATAAAAGGTAATATAGCTTAGTAAAACTTAACCCCTCATACTAAACTTTAACAAAGAAAACATTTCACGAAAAATTCATCAAGCCTCGTTAAATTTACGACCCGACATTAATCAACCTAACGCCTATTATTCCCAACGGTGATACCACATGTATCCCTAACACTTAACATACACCTTACATGTACCTATCCTTATCAAACATTTAACCTTAGCACACAGCATCAATGACTCAAATTGGATTAATGCCCCAATTCACAAAACAAAAATATAACTAATTTAAAAAAAAACTTACGGTTGCACTTTCCGCAAACCACTTTCATAGCGATTTAATTACACACCGCGGACCAGCAGACTGTCAACAAATTTTAAACTCATAATTTTAATTTTACTATATCATTCATAGGTAAGGCGTACGGAACGCTATCATTCATATCCACTTAATCACAAACATAATGTGTGCGCTCAACACCTTGGTTTAAATTTCGAACGCTACTCACTCGCTCTGGAGAAGCCGCACGAGCTTTCACTTGGGGTCGATCCATTACTCAGCCACCCCTGTGCATGACCAGTCTACTTGTCCCATTTTTACATTAACCTTTATACAACTCACTAACATAAGAGTAAACACAACTACACAAACAACCCACGACACAACATTTCAACCCAACTACCGCTGTAGTTACTTAGACCAGAAAACTTAATGTTTCTAGGAGTGCTCACCAGCCAGGGTTAGAGAGCCGGCTATTCTCTAAACAAGGCCTTTCCAGGCTTATGCCAGTTAAATTCTTTAACATATTACTGATTATTTGCCATTTTAACTTTCAAAACTAACTGGTATGGACGAGTCTACGATCCAGCCTATTTATTCGGGTGGGTTAGGAAAAGGGTATAGGGAAGTTAGTGGGAAACAGCGCTGTTTGAACCTTCTCGTAGCTCCTCCATTCCAGCTCTACAGGTGGAAATATCCATTAATTTCAGGCATTTAATTAAATACCAGACGCACGGGTCAAGAGCTAAAAGATTTTTTTTGTTTTTAAACTAAAAGTTGAGCACTCTTTACAACAACCAATATAGGAGCCTAGTATTCCGCGATAACATTACAATCGCCCAGGTCCTTCGTCATTGAAACACCCAATGACCTAACAAAAAAAATAACCACCACACATAACCGATAACATAATAACATAAGAACAAATTGACATGTCACTTAATTCCTGTTTACACTACACAAAGTCTTAGCCCCGCTTTGTTCACTAAACTTATAATTTTAAAAACCAAATAAAATATTCCCACTTCGCGGTTGTACATCCCCGCGTCTATCAGAGGGTCTTGGACCCCTACCGGGTCCGAAGGAGCACCTGCTTGATCACGTATCACATTATCCCTGGGTTAGGTGCATTGGCCTACCGCGGCCCCAACACGCTACCCAGTAGGCTGTCTTAAAAATTTTCCTACCTCGCCACTTGTCTACGCTAACGTTAGTGGCTCAAAACACGTTTCGAATACTAAAATTCCAAAGTAATTTCCTGCCGCGTCCCATAAAACTCATTTTCCGGTAAAATGTAAGAAAACCAAAATTCACATTTAACTAGCCAAAGGTCAGATTTACCTGTTTCCATTATTTTCGAAAGCATTACCCATAGTTCACAGCAATTACGACAACAAAATTAATATTTAAAAAAAATAGGTAATTAAAGAAAATAACTTCCTCCTCCATCCCAGTCTTCGCCCTACCTCCCGCCAGGTAAGACCCAGTAAACCAGATATCGAACACTCCAAGGGAGAAAACTGCACACACCGTGCAAACGATGAACCGACGAGCCTACAACACCTCATGCAAGAGAGGAAGAGTGCGAACCACTATCGCACTGCGACGCTCTCTACACCACCTAAGTCTCATTATAGCGGAAGTGGTAGAGAAAAGTCGGGGGGGGGGGGGGGGGGCAGGATACTGGTAAAAAAAACACAAAACAAAAATACCGTTAAGTCATAACAGACTTAAATTATCCTGAATCTAAATTAAAATAAACAAAAAAACTAAATAAACAGTATTCCTTCATTAGGGACCCACATTTTAAAGACTTTTCGAACTAAAAAGAACCGCAAACAGTCAGTCTTTCCACCTAGTTTTATAAAAATCCCCGTTCCAGGGAAAAATTTGTTTTTATCCCGCGAAAAGAATACAAACACCTGTGGAGGGATAAAAACTCGTTTCATCCCTGCCGCAGTTCGAAAAATCCCGATGCAGGGACAAAATCCCGCCAATCACAACACTTTTCCAGATACAACTTTTTACTCAGTAATTTAAAAAAACAAATACGAAACGCATGACCCCATTGCCTACTCAGTCAAGGACTAAATAATGGAAACCAGGCAATCTTTCATCGACGCATCACATAATATTAATTCTCGCTTTAACCTTCTCAGTTTCTCAAAGTAGTTAAACAAAAATCTCCAAAGAATATCATTAATCCATCTTTCCCTAATCAATAGATAGTGCAGGCCTACATCAAATAATTTATTTCCCCAAATTATTTTACGATTACACAATATCACTGGTAAGATTCCAGGAAATTTCCTAAGTCCAATTATAACAAAATCCAATCTAATTCTTATAATACTTAAGGCTATCAGAACTGTCAAGTGAGTTGGGCCCTTTGTCCAGATCAATGGAGTAAGCAGGTAATGCTGTCACTATATCCAGTAAAACAAACTTTCAGTAAACCACTGTTACCAATAAATTAAAAATTTCCAAACATTTTAACTCCATTGGGTCCAATGACTTGTTGCACTTCATTTAAAATCCATTTTAGTTATTGGCTCCTCCATTAACGCCCAGGCTTTACCATCCAACTCACTTTCAAGTTCAATCCACTTAAGTTAACCACAGACTAGGCCTAGGTTAGTAAATTACTACTAGCCAAATATGCATGTTAGTAAGCCAATCTCAAAAGTTTCACAACGATTTGTTTTCTCTCAATTTCTCCTGTTAATTATTCAGCAACAGTAGGCCTAACACCAAAATATTCAATACGTGATTCAAAATACTCACATCAACAACGTAATTCCGTTTTCCAATCACTTTAACGACAAGCGGTATTTCCCCACAACCAATTAAAATAATCCCGCCTTTATCCCACTTCTGACACCAGTTGTCACAGCGGCCCTCTTCTAGTCTTCGTAGCGGTTGGGAGCAGGAAGAACGAATATTAAAACAAGCGAATAGGGATCAGCTAACACTTTATTACTTAGAAATTAATTAACCTTTAACAATTTCATCGACTAAACATAACACATTACAATTTACAAAGCAACCCGCGACTAACCGAATAACATACGAATTACAATAATGAATTTAAAAACGTACACGGATTTATAGAAGAAAGGAGTAAGATGAAAGGGGAGACCGCCCGCGCGGACCCTACCGTCGTTCGTTACATTCCGGCGCGGTCTAATTGCTTCAGCATCGTCCGAGCGAGAGCCTCAGCGTGGTCACATGACCATCGTCAGCCAATCAGCGCACGCTGAGCGCTCAGCCCATAATTCAACGCGTGGACACTTGCTTGACAGGTGCTGCAGCCAAACGATTACAATGGTCGTTAATGAAACTAATTGTAGCGAGAATGAAGCTAGAATTGTAACGTTGTTTACCACAATCCGCGTGCACTCGCGGAGTCAGCACATTCCATGATACATCCGGCCAAGCCACGACGTCTGGTTAGGATTATTGTAGGGTTACAAAGTAATGAAATGAATTGGAGTATGAGTTTTAAGGTTCACTTGGAGACTTATGTGAAGTTAAATAAAATTCAATATTGCTAAATACGGTTGACACATCAACCTAGCAAATATTCGGTGATAGCCAACGGCCAGGTTTAGGGAGTAAGGCCAATCAGCTTAAGCTCAAAGTTAACAAATTACAACAAAATGAGGCAAATATGCCAGGCCGTCACACAGTTACTCTTACAATTTTTGCTTTTTTTCAAATAAAATCATACATTAATCTGCATTACACTGGTGAAATCACGGAAGTCTTTAACTACAAAAGATCCACCAATACGATTTTAATATTATTTAAAGGTTCTTAAAAAGGAAGAGATACCAGATAACATACTAATAATAGCTCCGATGACGTACGGTATGGGAAATATTTTATTCATTGAATTATCAACCATATTTGGAAACTGTCGCAATTAATATCATTATTGTTTTTACACTTATTTCTCTTTAAACAATACTAAATTCTCAAAATATGTATAATTTCAATCAATTTATCGCAGTTAGTAGAATTAGCGTAAGCCTTGAAAGTAACCGTCGATTTCGACGGGTTTCACCTAGTAATATAATAATATCCTTATATATAATATGTGAAGGCGATTGCTACGAAACGCTACTCACAGGTTTTTACAAACGATGTGTCAAAATTAAGTATTTTTGTGTAGACGCCCCCTTTCACCAATTAGTAAAACCAATAGTAAATATGCCCCCTAGGCTTTGCCCCACATTCTCTGAAAATCCCAATGTATTTCTTATGAAGAAGATTTACTAACCCAGCTGTATAATAAAGCTTACTTCAGTAGTGGAATTTGTCAATTGTAAAGATATTTTGCGTCAGGGAAGACATGATTGTTGAATGTTTTAAGTTGTATTGAACCTTTCCCAACTGGTTTTTAACATTTCCAATGGAATGTTATGGGATGAACGGTTTGAAGCAAGAGAACTTAGTAACAAATTGGATAGTAACGTTAGCTGAAACGTCAAACTGTTTATTTAGTGTTAATAAATTTTATGTTAAGTGATAAATGGCCAGTAGAACAGAACTCTGGTAATCGTGAGTTTATAGGCCTAGTAGGTTATGCAAGATATTCCGCCAACCAGAGAGGAGTATTTCATAAGCCCCTCCTCTAAGTGTTACACCTACCTGACACGTGTATCAGCTGACGTGATGGTTCCAGCTGTTGCTGTACTAGCAATTAAATTGTCAACTGTTCATAACAGCTAATATAATTTCTAAATTTAATTAATTTATTCATAAAAAGTGAAAATTTCTTGGACTTCTTCTGTTTCTATATATTCATATTCAAGCTGTAAAGAAGTGTTTTTGACTCCCAAGAGAATTTTTAGGTTAAAGATACAAAGGTACTCGGAAACCAAAGATTTTTGAGCTATTTAAGAAACGAAACTTTAAATAATGGCCTTATTTTTCATAAGGTTTTTCTATGATTAAAAATCAATAGCTCCAGTATTGTTTATGTTTTTACATATGTTTTAGACTCAGAATAATCAGTAAATTATAGCTCAAGATACTGTATTACTCAATAAAAAATCATAAATTTGATCATTTCTCGGATATTATATTTATCGTAACCCTGTGCAGCAGCATGGGTCCTCTAGTTTATATTAATATCGGCAGCATGGGTCTTCTAGTTGGATTTGAAAAATAATGCTATTTTTACATAATAATATTAATGTTTCCTTTATTGTTTTCTATCATATAAAACCGGTATCTTTTTCATTTAAATTTCTGTGAGCGAATCCACGACTGGATGAGTTAGAGGTGACACGATAACATTTTGCCAACATGTTTACGATTTGCTCAGGAGATGACGGCTAGAATCTGCCATTAATCGTTTGAATTTTGCTCGTTGAATCATTAACTTGTCGATCGTGTACTTAAAGTCATTAATTACATTTGATAAATCGAACACTGTCAATTCTAACACGTATAAATTTGCGTATAATACAGTTCTTTTCCACTGTGTTTAACATGAAGATCTTCAATCATATTCTTGGGATAGTCGTGCTGGTAAGTTTAACCATCCTAATGCTTATTTTGTTTGTTTTATGTAGAAGTACGTATAGGGTACGTATTGCCATCAATTATTTTGTGAAAATAGAAAAATAAAATACCTAGAAAAAATGCAAGCTAAGTCAGCTGATTCAAATGTCACTGATGATATGTTTTGTAAAATATAATAATTTTCACCACACAACATAAACAAATATTTATACTGGGTGTTCATTATTTGAAATTGCAAATTTAAGGTCCAATTAATGTCAAAAATTGCATCTAAAAAAGTTTTTTCACCACACTATGATGTTTTTGGGTGTTTTACATACGTTAAGTGGTGGCTGAAAGTTACGCTGGCCATGCCAGCTGTCATTTTCATCTTGGGGACTGATTAGGTTTTACATCCCTAGGGCCGCAAAATCAACTGTTCGCTTAATTACTTAAACAATAATGTATGTTAAATACACAAGCTGTATCCATAGCATTGCAATAGAATTGTTTTTGTCACCGCTGCCTAGCAATTGTTTATTATTATTTTTGCTCAAATTATTTCTTCACATAACCTTAAAGTTGTAGTTGTGTTGACTGTTAGTGTACATTATTATTGTGGTGAATAGTGGTAATAGGGTAAAATGTGGTGAAAATAGCGTTCGTACCACGGACCGAAATGGCTTTGCAGCTCTCGATCGTTTTAAGTTCTCGACTTCGTCTCGAACTTAAAAACTATCTTGAGCTAGCAAATCCTTATTTTCGGCCCTAGGTACTATATATACTATACTAGGTCTTCTTTTATCAAGGCTAAACTGCTACTCCTAAATCTAGTGGTTATTTTACACGTTATTTTCATTGCCTTTTTCTGCCACGTGGAAATCTTCTTGGTATTATCATATATCATAGATGCCTACTCCTTTAATCTATGGTATAATTTAAATATCCAATCCTGTTAAATACTTAAAATATTGTCTTTATCTCTAAACCTATGTATAGAGGAAACCTTAAGATGTAGTTTTAATACAATACGGTACACAAAAAATATTACCAAAATCAGAGGGATTAATAAGTTATTCTAAAGGGTGGACCAAAAAAACAGGGACAATTTTAAAATGTTATTACTCAGCTGTTATAAAGGCTGGAGAGTTCATTGATGCGACAAAAGAAAGTTTATTTGATGCCATTTATTGCATAGTTACTATGGATCATCAATGGTTACCGCAACATCGTGCCTTTGTCATAGAGACTTTTTTGAAGAATAATTTGACTTTCATTTCTACTCAACGTCAATTTCGTTTTCACTTCAACATTGGCCGTAATGGTGCAACCCCAAAGCGAAAAACTATTTAAAGTTGGGTAAGTAATTTCCAGAACACGTCTTCTGCACTCAAAGTCAAACCTAGTGGGATACCTCGGACTGTTCGAACGCCGGAAAACTTTGAAATGGTTCGCGCGAGTGTCCTGCGTCGAGCGTCCAAAGCCAACCGTTTGCAAAACATTGCATTGAAATTTAAATTTGCATAGGTTTCATTTTGAGTACAAAAGCCGTGTTTAGGACATTGTTTACTCATCTTTGAGTAGTTTATTCGGTTTGGGGCTGCACCATTACGGCCAAAGTTGAAGTGAACACGAAATTGACGTTGAGTAGAAATGAAAGTCAAATTATTATTCAAAAAAGTCTCTATGACAAAGGCACGATGTTGCGGTAATCATTGATGATCCATAGTAACTATAAACTAAATGGCATCAAATAAACTTTCTTTTGCCGCATCAATGAACTCTCCAGCCTTTATAACAGCTGAGTAATAACATTATAAAATTGTCCCTGTTTTTTTGGTCCACCCTTTAAATCAAAATGTAGAGTCTTTATTCTCTAATTCAATTATAAATATTATTAATCTTGATTTATAACTTTTAATTTTTACATGTTTAAAACTGCCTTTGTTAAAACATTTATCTTTAAAGTTTCTTTTTTTTGGTCTTAAGAAAAAAATCAAACCATTAAAGGAAACTTTTCAAAACATTTTAAAAACCATACACGTAAAAAAAATCATTTGATAAATACGCAAAACCTATTATTTGATCTCACTGTAAGTGGAGAAAACTAACCTAGTTAAAAAATTAATTATTTACAAACTTAGGTTGACTATACGACTAATAACATAATCCCATCAATAATACATAACCGAACGATCATTTTGAAGACCTACAAAAGTGTTATGCTGTCTTTGGGCTTTAAACTAAAATTATGATATCTAAAAAAAAGTTTGAAGGTGGATAGTAAAAGCCTGGACCTAAGTCTAAAACCAATATGTTTTATATATTTTAATATATTTTATATACAGTATAGGTAAAAACATATTTTAGACATACGTCAAATATAAATAGTAGTTTACGCAACGATCGCGATTTGCGTACACTACTTGGACTACGAATTTGTTCAATTACCAACAATCACTACTTAACTTCTAAGAGTGGTTATGTTTTCGTTTATAACCACTCATTGCCACTGATAGTGATCATCGATCTCTATAGAGATCGATGATAGTGATGCAACAACTCATTGTGATTGTGTCAACTACTCATTGCACTGCTCATTTCAATTCTAACTGAATTGAAAGAGCTTGTTTAAAAAACGGTCGTAGGTAAACTATATTTTCATACTAAACTAATAATTTTTTCTTTGATATCTAAAACGAATGTTTTTTTCCAGACATTTCTAGTATGGGAGACAGTTGCAGAGGTAAGACGTTGTAACAGGAGAGGCTTATAATTTTCATTTTTTAGGATGTTTTGAATGGAGTGTTTGTTTCTTGACATATCAGATTTGAGGATGGTGTTTAGTACAATTTGTATTCAGCTCGGACATATTTCTGGCTCATATTTAACATCCTTGAGTAATTTTGCTTTTTGTGTTGGTTTACTAGTTTAAACATTGAGTTTTTATATTAATTACATTTGGAATTCTTTTCATGACGTTGAGTTCATCGTTATTGATATCCTGATTAGGTTATATCATAGTCAATAGTTATAGCATTGACTATTGTATACTGAAGTACCCATCCCATCTAACCACAAGCTGTCGATAAATTTTATTAAAACATAAAACAGTTGTGTTAGCCAGTCACAGAATGCGCCAGTGTCTAAACTTCTAATTCCTACCTTAATTTTTGTTGTTGACCAAATTCATGGGTCATAACAGTTGCTATAGCTCACAATAAGACATTCCATTAGTTTTATTCGGTAAAAAAGTTCGTCCATTCGTCAGAAATTAGTCATTTAAATCAACACAATCTGTTGGTGGCCCACATCAACTATAGATTTTTCTTAAAACTGGCAACAACTTTAACATGGGGATGGAATATCTAGTTGTATCTATACAGTAGTTGTAATAGTAAAAGTCTATAGGAATACTCATCTGAGAACAAATCTATTATATGCAACTAGTTTTTTATACTTTTTTTGATATTAGGATAAAAGAATATGAATAAATGGTTTGGCCCTTGTCTGGAAAATAAAGATTTTTATTTAAACAACTTGTATATAAACACTCTGACATATATAAACAAAAATTTTATGTATATATTTAAACACATAAGTGAGAAATGAGTAGTCTGACAATCGAAAGGCCTTTGACTAACTTCCATAAAGTTTGTAGATCATTTTTAATCATAGAGCCATGATGTTCTATGTTGGTATTCACACAATTGTTTGGACCCATTTACGATGTTATACTTTGTTTGGATATAAAAGTAAGAATTATCTTATGACAATTTGTTTTCTTAGTTGCAGGAGGTAACTGTTGACTTAATGGAAGGCATAGTAAGTAGTTAAAACCCAATTAATAATCACGTGTGATTAATTTATTTAATTAATTTTGACATGTTGCACTCTACATTGAAATTGTTTAAAGTAAGCTGAGCTTTACTGAACTTATCTGAGGGGATTTTATGCCACTAGCGGCAATTTTTTATTTTCCTGCGATGGATAATGTAGCTGCGGACAAATATACGAAGTAAAAAAGTGAAACCAAACCATAAAACTCGTTAAATCGTGTGTAAGGGGGTTCTTTTTTAAGTATACAACTTGAAAATTACATACAACATACAATTATGCTTATTACCATTGTAATGAATTTCATTGGTTTGGTACTCTAATGCTATTTAATGTTTGAATATAATTTTGGGCACATAAGTGGCCACTGTTGGTTCAACCAATCAATCAAGAAGTTTATTTACACAATAATTACCAATACATAGGTTACATAAGTGCAAAAACCACAAATGGTTTGCTTGCACTAAAAATAGCCAGTTTTGTAAGTTTTTTCGAATCAGTAGCATGCAAATTAATGAGTCCCTCACTGTCTCTTGAGCTAATTACAACAAATAAAAATACAACAATGACACAAATATCTGTAAAAATGCAATGGCAACAATAATAAATATACTATTTGAATAAATAACAATAATAAATTACTAACAGTGTAAACTAATTAAAAGTATATTATTATAATAAATTCAATTTGTAACTAACCATTCCAAACGAGTTATTTTAAATAACTTTCAAACATACTAACACTATTTACAAAAACAGTATGACAAGTCTTCGAAGCATTGCCCCATGCTCTCACACCATATCTCATTATGGGTTCACACCATAACTGGTAAATCACCAATAGCACATTAAAAGGCAGGCATTTAAAAAATCATCCTTTATCTATGCATGTGTATACTTTACGAACAAACAATTGATTTTACTTAAAGTCAAACAAAACCATGGCTTCAACTGAATTCATTGGTATGGAGCTGGCAAAACTGAATGAGGGGCGCCACTGTCTTGGCTAGGACACTACCCCCTTACAAACCACTTCATATAGTGCTATTAGTGATGATTAGTGCATATAGTGCTAAATTTAAATATATAAAATACCATCTAGGTGTTAAACATTTAAACATTTAGTAACTGAAATGAGTCTTAGGGGATTTCGGAATACATTTTATGTTATTTTACACCAATGTCAATAAATTATAATTCAATTAAAATATCCTATCATTACTTCAAGATATTAAAAAAATAATTACTTTGAATAAAATTTTTATAATGTTGGCTTGATATTATTTTTGTATACGAGTGGAAAAATTATAATATTACGTATAACAGAGGGCAATAAATTGTAAAAGTTGTAATATATTAAAAGGTTTTGTAACGCAAAAGTTAAAGTTTCTACTATATTAAGAAAACTGATTTAAGTAACAATTAATCAATTTTATATTTGAAGTTGCTCTATCATTGTTAGACATAATACAAACAAATTATAAATATGTTTGAACATACTTTTCAGGAACCATACAGAGAAGAGACGGTGAAGGTGAGTCTAATACTTACACCCTTTAGTCTTAACCTAAACACCTCTCTAAATACAGAGACTATTAAAAGATGAGTCTAATTCTTACACCCTTTAGTCTGCACACCTCTTCATACACATAGACTCTGTGAAGATGAGTCTAATTCTTTCATAATTTAGTCTACACACCTGTTCATACAGAAAGACTCTGTGAAGATGAGTCTAATTCTTTCATAATTTAGTCTACACACCTCTTCATACACATAGACTCTGTGAAGATGAGTCTAAGTCCTTACATCATTTAGTCTGCACACCTCTTCATACACAGAGATTCTGTGAAGATGAGTCTAAATCATTTAGTCTACACTTTTGTAATAAAGATGCAATGTGGAGGTGAGTTTAATCCTTACATCATTTAACAATATACACACTTCTGAATACGTTTTTAACTCGGCATATTTCTACTAGGCTTAATTTATACACTACGTTTCTTAACTACCTGTCAATAAAGTTATCTTAATGAAATATAAGATAAAGCTTGTATGCTACCCCAGTCAGTTTTTTTTTTTACCTAAATTAACTTAAATTTGTTTAGGTATATTTTTGTAAAATTAAATAGAATAAAATAACTTAAAAAAGAAAAATACACAATTTAATCTGTCTTACAGGTATAGATTTCCATTAATCTATTTATTCATAACACTTCCTTATATTGTAGGCCTACATACATTTGCGACATCTTCATGATTACATGACTGGTAAATAAAAGTATAAGTTAGACTCAGGAAATGTATCTAGTGAATGTTAGATTAAGCCTTCTTAAAAAAGCACAGTTTATTTAGTTAAATAAGTATAAATATTATAATTTGAGGTACTTTATTATGTCAACGTGTTTTTGTAAATATTTAATGACATATATAATTATGGAAACAACTTACTCCCCTATGTTAACCTTAAGGGGGGAAATCCAACTTTGAGGGAAGCTTCTGCATAAACTAATAAAAATTTCAAAAAAACGAAAACCACTTTACAAAACAACAGATCAGGGCAAATTTTGATTCACTTCAATCAATAAAATCAGTGTAAAAATGAGGGAGGAGATGTGTTTACAAAATATTGGCAAAGCGTATCAAATATAAAAATTATATTTCGAGTTACTTAATTACGATCAAAGTATTTTGTAAGTATTTTATTAAATTATAATCATGTAAATATCTTTTTTCAGAGGTATCTCAGAGGGAAAGAAACTTGGGCTGTGAGTCAAATAATTATATTCTGTAATATATTAATTCACCTATTCATTTTCATGCTTTATTCACTCGACATAATTTTCACTAGGGTTTATTTCTACACAACAATCACTTTAAAAAAAATCGGCATACAGAATATACGATAAAACCTTCATGCAATCCAAAAGTGCAATCCAAACCAAGAATTGCAATCCAAAATTCAAAATCTGAAATTATTTTGATGATCCAAACACACCTCATATGTTTTGGTTGAGTGTTATTTAAATGTTGATAAATTTTGGCAATTTATTCTATTGCATCCCATACTATTAACGTTTGGTAAAAACACTTTTTATCTTTCCCGTAGCAGCAAACCTAAACACTCGTTAAATCAACTGTTATTTAAATGGGGAATGTCTTGTTTGTGGAAATATATGAGTAGTATGGAAATCCAATCTGACATATTGAAATTCGCTTAGTCTGCAGGTTTGGTGGAGGTGTTGATTGCTGTAATCGATTTAAGTACAGTACCTGGGGACCGAGATTTGCTCGAGGAAAATCATTAGTTTACTCTGAAAGTCTTAGTATTGCAGATACATTAATCCATTCCCGAACTCCACACTGCTCACCTTTACTACTCCCTTCATCACTTCCTACGTTGCTGACCTGTTTAAACCTCCCTTCTTATAGCATCTTAGGATTGTAGATACCTTAATCCAATCGTCATAAACAGTTACCACTCTCCGGACTGCTCGCCTTTACTACTTCCTTCACCACTTCCTACGTTGCTGACCTGTTTCCCCTTTTTAGCATTTTTTTAGGATTGCAAATACCTTAATCTAATCGTCATAAACAGTTCTCACACTCCGGACTGCTCACCTTTACTACTTCCTTCATCACTTCCTACCTCACGGTCCTGTTTCCCTCCCTTCCCATAGCAATTTATGATTGCAAATATCATAATCTAATCGTCATAAACAAATCCCACACTCCGCACTGCTAGCCTTTACTACAATCATTGACTACTACAATGTATCGATTAATCGTGAGTATAATCTTTGTTTAATAGTAATTGGAGTTTTTCCTTTTGTACTGTATTTTGTAATATGCTTGTATACTGTGGTTAGATGGCTTATTACGAACACATGTTACAGCTTACAAGTCTTTTGTTTACTTTTTCCTTGTTATTTAATTCAACCAACATGGTTACTTAGCAACCCATAAGACTAATGTAAAAAAATTCGCCAGGGATAAATCCAAAATGCGCATATTAATATCTTCACAGTAGTGATAAAAGAGTAAACAAAAAATGATGATGTTTTAAATCAAGTAATACAATTTAGTAAAACCCTATTGCCAAAATCAGTTAATGATGGGGATCTAAAACATAATTTCAGGTTTACAGGTTTTCTTCTTGATCAAACCTTCATTCATCCTGTACAGTCTGTTAAATTTTTAGGCATCCACTTAGACGAATGTTTAAACTTCAAATCTCATGTTGATTACGTGATAAAACGTGTAAGTATAGGCATTTTTGTACTACGAACATTGGCCACAACAGTCTCGTCAGAAGTTCTTCTTTCTGTTTATTACGGCTTAATATTTCCATATCTAGTTTATGCTCTGCCTATTTGGGGATATGAAAATAATCATACCTCCTTTCTTTTTAAAATGCAAAAAAAGGCTATTCGTGTTATATTTTCTCTTTTCAGAAGACGATCTTGTAAGGAATCATTCAGGTCAGCTGCAATTTTGACTCTTCCCTCACTATACATCCTTGAAACCCTTTCATTTGTAAAAAAACATCAGTCATTATTTACCACCAACATTAGCTCCAGTACATATAACTTACGCACAACATACAACTTAAACATTCCCGTCCATTCAACTTCATTTTTCAAACATCATCTCCTTTACAATGGAATTAAACTTTTTAACCAACTTCCTCAACATCTAAAGCTGGAGACTGATTTGCTCAGGTTTAGGAGAAAACTTAAACAAATTTTGGTTGAAAATGCTTGCTACAGAGTCCGCGATTTTTCCACTGTCATGTAGTCAGTGATTTCTGTCTTGTTAGATTACTAGAAGGTCACATTGTTTTAGTTAGTAGAGTTTTTTTATATTTTATCTTTTGTACATTTCATTATAAACTTGACTATTCCAATGCAATGTAATTTTGTAATTCTGGAATAAAGAACTTATGACTTATGACTTATGACATAAAATTTGATTGTATCACTTTAAACTATCATAAAAATCACCCTGTGGGGCAGAGATCTCAATAAGTTTGTTAATATCAATAATTTTCGGAAAATCTACACACTTTGAGCTTAATTTTTATGTGCTATATACCTATATTTTTATTTGGTTAGTGGCCCTAACCATTTACATAAATATTGATTGTATCACTTTAATAATATAATAGAAATCTGCCTGTCGGCCAGAGCCCTAAAGGAATTCGTTAATACCTATAATCTTTGGCAAATCTACACACTCTGAGCTTTATTTTGATGTGCGCAGAATGTCTGAATTTTTATTTGGTTAATGTCCTTAACCATTTACATAAAGATGTGATTGCATAACTTAAATAATGAAATGAAATACGTTTATTTATCCCAATTTGATTACAGAAAGATAATAAAACAGAAAGCAATATTAACTAGTACAACTATTGTCAGATTAATAAGCCATACTTAAGGGATAGGCCTACATGGGCAGGTGCCTGTGCGTAGGCCTGGCTGTTATCAGTCTACGTAATTTTAAGGGCAAAAAACTGAATATGGGAAAATATGTTTACTTGAATATTAGGAAGAAAACTTAATGCGTTTGTGAGAATGTCATTAAGTTTTCTTTCTAATATAACGGAAATCAGCCCGGTGCCCCATGTCCTTAAGGAATTCGTTCATACTTTTCGGCAAACACACTTTGAGCTTTATTTGATGTGCCGTAACAAAAATCTGTCCTTCCTTTGCTGCCGTGCCTATATTTTTATTTGGTTAACGGCCTTAACCATTTACATAAACTTTGATTGTATTACTTTAATAATAAAACAGATAATAGTTCCTTTTAAATTTAAAAAACAATACAATTATTGAGTTATGAAAATAACATTAATAAAATAGTCATCATTTCAACCAATATAAGTTAATATACAAATAAACTAACAATTTTCAAGGATTTGAAAAAGAATGTGTGCAAATCGACATCAACTGTTCATATTGTATTACCACTTGTGGCGATGGACCTGATAAGTCCATAGATGTATTCTTTTGTTTCTTTATTTATTTTTTTTATTTTCAGATTGAAGTGGATGAAGTTAAAACGCAAGTGAGTATTAGATAACCATTAACTACTAGGTCCGCGGTCTCAGGTCCACCTATTGGACAGAGCGCTAAATACAATTTTTATTTGACAAAATAATAAATTAATTATACGATAACTTGATAAAACGGATTATGATTAATACAATACTTCATTATACGAGTATCTGGGGTCAATTTACTGTTCTTGTTTATGCCTGTAACTCTCCCTAATGCAAATGGCGTATTTATCAAATACACGATAGTCTCTCTCTCGACAACGCTCGCTAGATAAGGTAAGCCGTGGGCGAATTATGAGGTCCACCACAGTCTCATCTAAAGTGCATCCTTGGCTAAGATGTACCGGAATCGCATACGCAAGATTTAGTGCGAATCGCCTCGTGGACAGTTTACTCCATCCAATTTAAAGAAAACAGTTAGGCCTACTTATAAAAAAACAGATAACAGCCTGTTGATTATTATGGGCCCAATGCATTTTAAATTGCACTGAGATGCAAATCAGGATATCTTCAAGTAATTTTTACTGTAGGCAAATTCGCATATGGACACTGCTGCGGTATTTTAAACAAGGATATTCCTTCTGCCGGCAAATCACCCCTACCTGGCTTTGGCTTGGCGCAACTAAGCAACATTTTTTGGACCCTTTGAGGGCTTGGCGCAACTAACGCACGATCATGAGGATCAAGGTGATCTCAGATTATCATAAAAGGCAATGAACTAAATCATTTCTTCAGGTAAAGCTGTGAACAAACATTTAACATCACATATGTAGCCTACAACATCGAGTCAAACCTGACACGAGTAAAAATATCACCTAAAAAGCATTAGTTACGCGTAGTTGTATTGTTAGTAGAAATAGATGCTCACAAACACTAAATGGGCCCATAAATATTGCCTTCGGTAGAATAAGGTAAAACTAAACATAAGCAATGTAAGATCTTATAGCTCATTGTCTAGCTTTATGAAGATACATTGTTAGAGAATAACAGACGCTGAGATATACCTACTAAAGGGTTGTAGGCCTTTAATCCATGCTAATAAATTAACAAGGAATCAAAATGTTTTGTGAGATGATAGAACTGACAATCTATGATTGCTTCAGAGCTTAAATTGTAATAGAGAAATAATTTCACAATAATTGTGTTTCAGTCGGATTTTGAATCAAGGCATGAAAAATACAAGAACAAAGTACTTGCAATTTACGCTGGCAACCAATTTACAGATCAGGAAAATGTTGACTCACATTGTGTAAGTAAACAGCCTGTAATCTTACAAGTTTTGCAGAATATAACAAGTTTTTATTTATATTGAGTTTTTGATGTGCCTTCTACATACATTGCGTCTTGGAATATTTGTTTTAATCTTTCATCTGGGCAACTATTACGAGTTTATTTAAGTATAATTTTATATCAACAAACCGTAATTGTATAAAACAGCATTGCCACTTGTTACACATAATTTAACAAATAACGATTATGAACGATGAGTGACGTAAATCTTGGATAATATGGGGTGTTTTGTAGTTATATTTCGATGTCCTAAATTCGTGTGTGTCAATTCTTAAAAAGAATCTCACTATTGTATTTACCTCCAGACCTAATATCTTGTGCCAATGATTCACCACCTTTATTCGTTTCATTTAGCTGAACCCCCTGAGGCCCTTAAAGACTGTTATGATTTGTATTAGTCACGGTGGTTTCATAATAGCACTAATTGAGTGTTTCAATGTCGTTGACTTCAATGACGTCCAGAAAAATGCGTAGAAGTGTCGGTTCTAATGACATCCTTACATCCTTGGGTCGTGCTTCCTTCAATGTTTCAGTATGTAGCGAAAGTAACTCGGCCTTCTCTCGTTCTTATTTTATAAAAAAAATCATTGGGTTTCAGGTGATAGCTGCAAGGGAACTCGCAAGATATGATATTAAAAACGGTGTCTTCTTATATCTACCCTCAAAAGTAATATCTGCAGATTACGAACACAGAAATAAGATACATTCTAACTATCTTTGGTTTGAATTGAAAGATAAGGTAAGAATGAGTTCTGTTATATTGCAACTAGTATGTTTTTAATAAATGAATTTGAGTTATTAAAACTTTAAAATAAAGAATCGAGATGCATGAGATACGTATTAATTAAAACTCTCCAGCACATCAATCGCCCAAATTTTTACTTAGGCTAGATTAAAACCTTGAACTTTATGTTTTAAAGCTGCTTAAAATAAGCTCCTCCCTTGCCAATTACGGCAATTTATATTCAAGCAAAGTTTTTACTGACACGCATCTACCATTACTGAAGAACACGTGGCCTATGCAACCCAAAGTGTATGCTCAGGTATGAAGTTAGAAAGCCTTTGTTCGAAATACGCACAATATATTAGGTAGGCCTACGTTTCGGTTTCGTAGAAAATGTAAACAAAAATACTGGCTGCGTTCCAGTTCATAGTCAATTTAAAGGACTTTGCAGGCTTGTTGAGAACTTAAATGTTTGGTACTTCCCAGTCTCATAAATTCTAAATGTGTTCCAGTCTCGCATTCAATTGGTACAGTACCAATAATTTTAGGTAAGTCCCAACCTTGTCGACAGTTAAAACAAAACATTGGGGTCCGTGATACGTTTTGAAAGTATTTTAGTTATACCTATTGTTACAACTTCAGTATCCAAAAGACAATGGTTACACTAAATAATTTTTTTCTTTCTGATTCCTATTCTTACCTGAAAATCAGACAAACATTCGAGATCTGCATGCATGTATCTGTGTGTCATTTGGGAAGAACAGAAGTATTTTTTAAGGCTTCAGACTATGTCAGTGTGAATTAGGTTTGATTTTTTTCATAATATAATTAAATTTCTTAATCCGTTCGGAATGTCAATCATGTTAAACTTCTGATTAAAACAAATCTAGAGAAATATGCATTCAATATGGTTTCCAAAAACCAATTTATTTAACTCTACATTAGAAAATCCTTACAAACTTTGGAAAGGTGGTTGTTTCCGTAGTTTAAAATCCTCTTTTTTGAGTACCATAAACTACTAGTAGCGAAAATTGTTTAGTTTTTACACAGATTACTAAAAACATTCTGTATATATTGAATAACTTCTTGATAATCATCGTACGTGTTTACCTGAAAGAAACAAATAGTCAAATAACACTTATAATAATATATTTACACGTATACTGCTTACTCACAAGACGGTAAATACATATAAAAGATGGTAAGTGGTCATCGATTTCGATTGGACACTCCAATTATCATCAGACCCAAGGCGAATGAGGTCTCACAATGACACTGAGTTGAGTCTCTATACAGGGTGGCTGAAAAGTAACTTGCACCCACCTTAACTTTTCAACCATTTAAGATATTTGAAATCGGTTTGCGGCAACCTTCTTAGATATGAAAGGCTACAATAATTATGGTCAATTTTGAAAATTTTGCCCTTAGGGGTAGCGGGGGTAGGGGGTGGCTCAAAATTTTCAAATCACAAGTATAGTTGAGTTTGGTATCATTTTACAGGTCTTGACGAAACATAAAAATTGACATAAAGAAACCCAAAATCGGCTCACTAACAACAAAATGGCGCCGTAAAACGTTTCAAATCCAAATAACCATGAGGGTGACAAAAAAAAACTTGCACCCTCTTTAACTTTTTAACTATTTGAGATATTTGAAATCGGTTTGCGGCAACTTGTTTGGAAATAAATAGCTACAATAAAACATAACAAATAACATAAAGTAAATAGAAATCGGACCATTAACAACAAAATGGCAGCTAAAAATGATTGAGACAGTGGTTATTTAAAGTAATTTTGAACTGCCATTTTGTTATTAATGGTCCGATTTATATTTCCTTTATGTTAATTGTTATGTTTCATCAAGACCTACAAAATTATACCAAACTCGACTATACTTGCTATTTGAAAATTTTGAGCTACCCCCACCACCACTACCCCTAAGGGCAAAATTTTCAAATCTTACCATAATTATTGTAGACCTTCATATCCAAACAAGTTGCCGCAAACCGATTTCAAATATCTCAAATAGTTAAAAAGTTAAAGAGGGTGCAAGTTATTTTTTTTGCCACCCTCATGGTTATTTGGATTTGAAACGTTTTAGGGCGCCATTTTGTTATTAGAGAGCCGATTTTGGGTTTCTTTATGTCAATTTTTATGTTTCGTCAAGACCTGTAAAATGATACCAAACTCGACTATACTTGTCATTTGAAATTTTTGATCTACCCCCTACCCCCGCTACCCCTAAGGGCAAAATTTTCAAAATTGGCCATAATTATTGTAGCCCTTTATATTTAAGAAGGTTTCCGCAAACCGATTTCAAATATCTCAAATGGTTGAAAAGCTAAGGGGGGGTGCAAGTTACTTTTCAGCCACCCTGTATATAGTCGTGAGCTGAGTTTATCTAAGTAAACTCAACCACTCAATCAATCGATCAGCACTTACCATCTTTCAGGTCAGGTTAAGTAAAGGAAAGAGCCATGTGGCCCTAACTTTGCCTGAAAAATAAACGATTTTCATTTTTTCATTTTCATCTTTTATATGTATTTACAGTCTTGTGAGTAAACAGTATAAGTGTAAATTTATTATAAGTGTTATTTGGCGTATATTTTGTCCTTTCAGGAAGGCCTATATATTGAATAATCTAAATTACCTTAAAAACTACTACTGTGCATTAGAAACTATTGAAAACAACTGATTTTGTTTTAGTTTAGTACTAAGCTATCTGTTTAACGTACATTACTCTAATAATGATTGAACATTATTTTACAGTACCAAAAAGTCACCATTACTAAAAAAGTAAGTATCTAATGATTTCCTGAACTAGTAACTATGATAACGAAGCCAAGTGTTCTGCTTGACAATGGTTTAGAGTCTAGGCTGCAAGAGGGGAATGTTAAAAACGATTTTATCATATCCCTCACCAAAATCTTTTAAATTTTCTCCATACATATGCAATAGCAAACGCAAATGTTATAACAATCCTTTAAAACACATCATCTTCAGTCTAATAATTTTATAACCCTCTTCACTAGATATGATCCATCCACCAAAGCTAAAACCATAAAATTCAATCGCAAATACATGGTGGATCAGGAAGAGACAACAACGGTCTAGAGTAAAATGTATTAATAACTTAAATACATGTAAATAAGGATACATCTAATCCAAAGAATGTAGAGACAATAATATAACGTATAGTAAACTACATAAATATGGCACAATCAAACTGTTACTTACCTATTTTGGGATTCTAGGATGAATATGAAAAAATGATATCTGAAACCTATAAAGGCCCGACAGTTGTTTACACTTTTATCCATGACTTCGACCCGGACTGTTTGCAGAAAAACTCTAAAGGTGTCGATGAGAACTGTTTAGAAATGGAATCAAGAACGCAAATGGTAAGTTACAAATCATAAATACTAACTTTAAAAGGATACTGTGTGAATATTTTGGGTTCATACTTTGGAGCGTTCGGAGTTCGTAATTAGCTCACCCTGATAACAAACCCATTGATGTAATAACCTTGCTTACAACCACAACACTACATAATTGTAAATTTATTATACCTCCACCACAGCAAACTTGCAGACCAAGCCAATTTCCATTTACTTGGCTATACTTTAACGAAAGTTTTTCCTTGAACTTGTTATATCTATTTCCTATTTAGATTAAATTATTTTTAATAAGTATTTAATATCAGGTTAGCTGCTACAGGGAAAGTGTGGGTTTTGTATTAAAATGTTGATAGCTTAGTATGAAAAAAATACCAAATGTTATTAAAAGGTATATCCATAGGCAAGCAACAGTTTTTTTCATAATCTCCATGAAAATAACATGAGATTTTTAAAATTACACAATAACTTAGTACAGCTTTATTAAAGCTTTGTTAAAGATCTTTTGTAATTCGCATTGTTTGATGGACAATTTAAAAAAGGATCGGAAAAAATGTGCTTGGCATTTTTGTATAAGGTCAGCAAATTTTGTATTAAGGTAATAAAAACTAAAATGGCCACCATAATATTTTCCAAATATTATTCTTTCACTTATAGTTTACTGCCACACCAAATTTAGTGCCAAATTTAATATAATTCATAACACATAAAAACACAATGGTACTTTGGTAACGACAAATGGAACGAAAGTTTCTTAATCTTCGTGTTAGACCATTAAATATATCCTTGAACAGTTTATACTTACTCGTACTTAACCTCCACTCTGCGTACTTACATTATAAATCACTGTATGTTCAGGATAAAATATTTTGCTACAAATCTCCAGACCTAATATTATTTACTTTAGTGTTGATAATAGTTATTTATGTTTACCAGAATCGGTTGAAAATGAAATTTGATCCTAAATACACTTGGGTCGTCTTGCTCGTAGTTCACGTGGATATCCTTGGTGAGGAATATGCAAAAGAACTCTGTAGGGGGCGACGAGAGCCACATGCATATCCTATGGTGTACCGTCACAACGAATCTGGAAAGGTAAGTTTAAAAACTTCAATTTTTTACGTCGTTTTGATAGTTGTTTATTGAGCTGTCAATAAAATTTTTTCTTCTACTACAAACTAGAAATACTTTTATTCTATTTTTGTATATGAATTAAAGTAGAAACTGTCCAAAAACGTGTCTAAAAGAACCCTATGTGTTGATTCGTGTTCAGTCATGATTTTTCAATACAGATGATTTTTGTCAGAGGTATTTAGCTTTCTTTACTTGATTATGATGCCCATTATAAATTTAAATAAACGGTATCAGCAATATAAGCGGTAAGCGATGACAGTAACTAACTATGATATTTAAGAGGTAAAATCACATAAGTTGCATTAACTTTTGAACCGTAACTTTTACGGGAATGCACTATTTTCTTCAGAATTATAAGGGCCATCACGTACTAACTTCAATCAAACCTGGTATTTTAGCGAATTTCCCTATAGGGAATAAGCTATTACCGTAGGTCTCATGGTAAGACTTAGTCCCGGGACCGATTTACTTTTTCATTTTGATGTTCCTAGAAGCCAAAAACACCATCCGTTCAAATTCATATATATATATATATATGTCCGTCAGCACGATAACTCGAGCAAAAATGATCCGATTTCGATGAAATTTGGTACAAACGTTTATTCGAACGAGTTTGCGAGCCAGCATGATCGGACCATGGGAACGGGGTTTTATGGGGGGATTTATGGGGTAAAAATTGGTTTTTCTCATTTTTGACTCTCAAAACATAAAATTTCCCAAATTTCTTCTAGACCATTTTGAAGAGCTTAAAAAATAAATAATTCAGTATATTGAAGTGTTTTTGTATGGTTATTGGTTACGGAGAAAATTATAAGTTAAAAATTCCCATGTCATTCTTATGGAGAATAAGTAAACTTTTGTAGTTTGCTTGTTTATGCATATATTTGGATCAAACTTGGCCAATCGATTTATTTTATACTAAGCTGTTAATATTTTACTGAAAAACACACTTTATTACCCTGTAGGCAGCAAACCTAGGTACTCGTTAAACCTAATGTTATTTGAATAGATTTAATTGAAAATCAAATCAGGCAAATGGAAATTCGCTTAGTCTGCAGGTTTGCTGCGGCGGGGGTATTTTTTAATAAGATTTCTCTAATTTCATGGGGTTTTTGTGGGAAAATAACATAACTTACAAAACTTTTTAACCGTAATTTGTTTAGGAATGGGAGTTCCACAAGTTTGTTCGGAGTGTAAAGGGATAAACTAAATAAACTAAATTTTTATGAAAATCGATTGGGCAATTTTTTAGAAAAAACTATTTCATAACATCATAGGTTCTTTTTAACTTCAAATAGAAGATGAATGTAAGAACACTCCTTGTTTATTGTTCTAAATGAAGTAAAAACATGAAAATAGTGTGGACGTTCCCACAGTTAATGCAAGAGTTGGTCATGTCCCCACAGGTAATGCAAAAGCCAGTAAACGTGTCCACAGAGTTAATGCAAATGCTCACACGATCGAGTGTTTTTATTAAAACGTTTTTATTAGCTCGCTTTCTTGTCCGGTACAAATTTTGCAATCAATTTTATGCCAAGTTCCCGATGAGCTAGAGACTTGAATCTTGAAACATAGCTCACAAATGGATGACAACGCAATATTATATCATTTGATTTTCATATTTCCTTTGGGCTACGCCCCACGGGCTTGTTTTTATTAACTCGTTTTCTTGCAAATTGTGATACTTCCCGATGAGCTAGAGACTTGAAACTTGAAACATAGCTCACAAATTGATGACAATGCAATATTATATAATTTAATTTTCATATTTCCCTTGGGCTACGCCCCATGGACTTGTTTTTATTAGCTCGCTAGTCGCTTTCCTACAAATTTTGATATCAATATTAAACGAAGTTCCCGATTAGCTAGAGACTTGAAATTTGAAACATAGCTCACAAATGGATGACAATGCAATATTATATCACTTAATGCTCATATTTCCCTTGGGCTACGCCCCATGGACTTCCAAATTTTCCATGTTTACATTTTGAAAGAATATGAATATATCAATTAATTTAAGTCAGCTGTGAATACTTAAATTTGACAGTTAAAAGAGCAGAGGTTAAGAGGTAGAGGTTATGCTCCCAAGAGATCTTCATACAAACAAACATTTCAAAATAAAGATTTTTTATTTTATTTTGTTTTTTATTTGTTTACTTTACAATCTGTTCTATAATATATTGAACAATAAGTAAATGCTATGTAATGCAATACAAAAAATTGACTTTGGAACATTAAAAATAGCTGTTAAGCACTCTCAACAACAAATTTTTCAATAAAAACACTTTAAAAAAATCAGAAGGGCAGGTCCAGAATTGATGGCCTCTTAAGTCTGTAAATTGTATCCATGTTGTTTAATAAGTTAAGAGCTAAATGATTTTGATGAGATTCCAATTTCGTAATATATCGTTCACTTATGGTCATGATTTCGTCCTTAACTGTAGGCTTCTTAAGGTCTTGAAGTAGTGTTCTATTGCTGACATACCATGGTGCATTTGTTGTCTTCCTCAGCATTGTCGATTGGTATCTTTGGAGAATTTCTATATTAGAAGTACTCGCCGAGCCCCATAGTTGCACTCCATATGTCCTGATTGGTTTTAATATAGTTTTATATAGCAATAATTTATTTTCTAGACTAAGTTTTGATTTTCTTCCGATGAGCCAATTTAACTGATAAGATTTTAAATTTAGTTGTTGCCGTTTTCTCCAAATGTGTGTTTTCCATAAAAATAGTGTGAACACATAAAAAAAAGGTTATGCTCCCAAGAGATTCTTTATACAAACAAACATTTCAAAATAAAGATAAACAATCTGATTGCTGATATAACGGTGTTTGTTAATAATGTCATTTGTTATTTATTTAGTATTCTATAAAGTAAATAATAAATTAAATAGATTGATATATTTATAGTTAGTAGGTAGGTTATGCATTCAATCTAATACATAATTATATGAAAAGAAACTCAAGTAAACCTTAGATTTCCCACATGCCTCTGTCTTAACCTGATATAGATGCCTGAAATAGATTTCACATCCACACACATTAAAAACTAAAAAGTATAAAATCTATATCTATAAAATCCAATGTATGTTTGTATGTATGTTTGTTTGTATTTATGTATGTTTGTTTGTCCTTTATGGACTCCGAAACCGCCCGACAGATTGTAATGAAACTTTCAGGCATTATTAAGGATTATTCAAGGATGGTTTGTGTGCAGTTTGGTGAAGATCCGTCAAAAGGGCTCCGCCCCAGTGGCTCTGGAGTTTCCCATGTTAACCTTATGAGTACTCATATTTAAATGGAATTAAAGAATCTTAACAGCTGGTTCAACTAAGCAATTTGATTCTGTGATGTTCAATAGCATTAAAAAAATTAATAAGTTTACCAACAGGGTGCAGCACGATTTTTTTTATATTTATGACAACAGCTAATTTGCAACCAAAGAGTGAGCGTAGCGAACGAACTTCAACCTGGAGGCGAGTTAGCGTAGCGAACGAGCTAACCTGAATGCAAGTGAGCGCAGCGAACGAGCTCCAACCTAAAGGTGAGTGAGCGTAGCGAACGAACTTCAACAAGGATCTTGAAAATTAACAAGCATTTGACATAAAACCACTTTAGGACAAGACGACGTCTGTCGGGCCAGCTAGTAATTTATAAATAAAAAACTTTTTTTTTAAACAAAACGTTTTCAAACGCACTAAAAAGTAGAAAATAATTTATAAATATGTGGAGAATATAAATACTTGTACGATTTAAAACGAAAAACGTTGGGTGCATGAAATTGATAATAATACATTAGTTCAATAGATGAAGGTAATTGTAAATTGTCTATTGCATGCACCCAACGTTTTTAGTTTTAAATCCTACAAGTATTTATACTCTCCACATATTTATAAATTATTTTCTACTTTTTAAAGCGTTTAAAAACGTTTTGTTTTAAAAAAGTTTTTAATTTATAATTTTTTTTTAATTGAAGGTGCTAAGGTCCACACAGTTTGGAGATTTCACTTGTTGGATTTCGATAGTATATTAGTTAGGTTATGTCTCCTTTTTTGTTTGTAAATAAATCGTTATATATTTGTCAAATCTAAATTGCTATGCAGCATATTAAATGACACAAATTATGTATTAATTCATTGTAAAAATTATATTTACCGTATGAGTAGTATATAATAAAAAAAAAAATCTTCTACTAAGATAATAATATTGGCCCAAAACACCAATGACAAATATATAAACAAATGAATGAATGAACTATATCTTTATTCCAACAGAGTATTTACAGAAATTGAACACAAATATTTAAAGGAGACATAAGTGAATTCAAAAAAGAAATCAAATTAACCTTTGCATTACAACCGTGTTTTAAAAAGCGTACATATTTTTGGGGAATAGCATAACATTATTTGATCAAAAACAAAGAATAAATAAATAACAAAATAATATATGAGGTGAAAATATGATCTAAATGGAGTTAACAAATGGCGAGATAAATAACCATGTGAAAAAATATTAGAGGCATAATTAAGTTTAAATAAAAATAATAGAACTGTATTAGCGAAAGGAATTCTAAAGTCTTTGGGTAACACCTGCACTTCCCAAAACCAATTTTTAATATAAACTTTATGTTTAATGGCTCTAAAATACTTTTAGAACAACTAATTTTACGATTCCGAAGGATAAAAGTGATTGAACAAAAGCATAGTATATTCATTTCATTTCATTTTCATTTAGGGCGTAGTTATATATTCTAATTTTACTGTTTAAATATTGAATATGACTAGACCACTTAGGACGGTAATCAAAGACCACTCCTAAATATTTGAATGACTATATTTTTTCAATAGGTTCGCACGTACAATTGGTGTCGAGGTAATCACCACAGGTGTGAATGACGAGATTTTCTAGATTATAATCAGATTTTAAACTTAAAGAAATTGGCATAAACTTCGTTTTTGATGAATTTAAAGAGAGTATATTCTGGTTTAACCGTAACTTGTTTTCCATTAGGTCGTGCAAAGCTTTGTTGTGGGCCTCAAGCCAAGTTTTCCGCTGTTCAAAATTTAAGTGTCATCAGCAAATAATAGCAAATAGCTTACCAAAAATATTAAGTTTTGAAATATTATTTATATATATAAAAATAAGACAGGCCCAAGTGCACTCTCTTGAACCACGCCATAGTTAACATATTCAATATTTCTGTTGGTGTTAAGAACGGAGACCAGTTGAGATCTTTGAGACAGATAGCTTTTAAACCACTGAAGCGTTACCCCTCCGCCAACTGCTTCTAATTTGGAAAAAGCTTAGGTCGATCAACGGAATCAAATGCCTTTTTAAGATAAACAAATATTAATACTGGGTTTTCATTATTTGAAATTGCAAATTTAAGGTCTAATTAATGTCAAAAATTGCATCTAAAAAGGTTTTTTCACCACACTATGATGTTTTTGGCTGTATTACATACGTTAATTGGTGGCTGAAAGTTACTTTTTGCTGGCCATGCCAGCTGTCATCGTAATTTGGGGACCGAGCAGGTTTTTACAGCCCGGGGCCGCAAAATCAGCTGTCCGCTTACTTTCTTAAAACATGAATGCATTATAAATACACAATCAAAATCCATAGCAATGCAATAGAATTGTGTTATTGTCACCGTTGCCTAGCAACTATTTATTTTTATTTTTGCTGATTCCTCAAATTATTTTTTCACATAACCTGAAAGTTGTAGTTGTGTTGACAATCAGTGTGCATTATTATTGTGGTGAATAGTGGTAATAGGGTATATCACGATTACTAGAAAAATACAATTTTTTTTTGTATTCGTGGGGTATAGTGTGGTGAAAAATAGCGTTCGTACCACGGACCGAAATGGTTTTGCCGACTCGAGATAGTTTTTAAGTTCGAGACGAAGTCGAACTTAAAAACTATCTCGAGCCGGCAAAACCTCATTTTCGGCCCTAGGTACGAAATATACTATTGTCACAGCGAACCCCATACTGACAATCACTCAAAATTTTGTTTTCTTGCAGAAATGAAACTAATTGATCTTTTACTATTCTCTCAATTGACTTAGCAAATATACACAAAAGAGATATTGGTCTGTAATTATTCATATATTGACAAATTTATTGGATCTATAAAGAGAAAACAACTTTGGCAACCTTCAAACATTCATAAAATGTAGCGGATGAAATGCTCAACTTTATTATATGTAAGAGTGGTTTGTTAAACAAATCTGAGAGATAATCAGCGCTGCGGAGAGGTCGTTTATTACCTGACGCAGTTTTTGAAATATTACAGCTTTTCCGGTTGTACCTGTTTAGAATGAGCAAAGCCGTGTCACCTGATTGCACCTACTACTTTTATCTATGCTACTACTCAGGGACGTGGACCACTCTGTTTTCCGCTGTCCGCGTTGGGAATGGCATCACCTGGAGGCTGAACGTCGTATGCTGTCGGTGGACACAGCAGAGTAATAAATTGTTCCCGCATATACATAGACTTGCATATTTTATTTCTATTTTACTGAATCAAGAATTGCCAAGATTAAGTCTTTGAGGAAACAGCTAGACTTTAATCCTTTTTGAGCGGAATATAATTCAGTGCACATGAGTTTTAAAAGTGAATGTATAACAAGACACTTAACAAGGTATCTGTGGTTTTACAGTAAAAAACTTGTATGATACTTTTCAGGTGATAGAAGTTATTGGAGGATATGCGGATTGGAAAGATGGAGGAGCGTTCATATGGTCATGCAGCCAAATTAGTTCTGAAGAAGAAAGTAGCACAAACACTTAGCAAGAAAGCCCGCTGAAACATACAATCAATCAAGTACATAATTGCATTTCACTGTGCGTTGCCTTTTCTTGTCTACTATCCTAAAACATTTCCCAATTTTGAAATGAAGCGATTTGGGTTATAAAAACATGGTGTTTGTGGCCCAAATAATATTCCCCTTTAATTATACATAACACATTTTAATAACCCATATTAAACTTCTAATATTCCAACCCCAATACACATTTACATATACATTTAAACACACATTTGTACACAAACATTGAGGATGAAAGAGAAAATAATAAGTAATGTTTTCACCCTATAAGAAGAATTAGGCAATGCAAAATGAAGCAATGAAGTAAGACTAGTTTAGGTTTATTCTCAGTTCAAATCAAACTTTCGAACATTTACATACCTAGAAAAACTTGAATTATTGAAAGATATCAAAAACATGATAGTCTTTCAAGCCGAATTTACTGTCCTCAGCATTATGGAGTAAGTCAATTGTTATCAATTCCTTTTGCGGTTTTCCATCAAGAAATCAACAGATTCACATTGTAACTGTTTTCCCATTAAGGAATCAACAAGTCACATTATCAAAGCCTTACCGTTGGGATTTTTTAATTAATAAATTACCTGTATTTAAAATCGAATATTCATTCTTCGTTCCTCTATTTTTTGTTAGCTACCTACCCTTGTATGATTAGACGCAGACCTCATGTCTTTGTATTAGGTTTCCTATTTTGCCTTTAGACATTGGTCCCGTTGTTAGGCTAAAGCGCGAACCTAAATCGATCAAATCGAATCAAAAACTTTTATTTCATATAAAATAGACAATGTTTACAAAATATAATAATATGCAATAGAAGTAAGTTGTAAGCCAACTTTATAAACTAAATATCAACTAAATTAATTCCACATGAGAACCCGTGCGTGGGAAAAAGTCGTATTATATTGTAATAAGAAAGAATAAGAAATTTTTTAATAACGTAAAAATAAGGAACATCCTATTACTGGCAATACTCCACAGCACCATCGGAATAATGACAAATGGGATTAGGCTATGTAGATATCTATTATAATAATCTCCCCCTAACCACTAACGTGTTTATGTTTATTTTTAGAGAAATTAACGCATTTTTATATCAAGTTTTAGTTATGCCTTTTAATTGAGATTTGAAAAACGCCACTTTTATGTGTGTACATTCTGCTTGGTACTGTAAAAACATCGGCAATACCGTAGATCTGCTGTTTTAGGTCTTTGAAGGGTTAAGAGGACCACAATAAAACATCGTGGAAGGTTTTTATATTGCTTAAGCTACTTTCAAATACATAGGCTAATACTTCACGATAAAGTTGCAGGAAAACTGACTGTACTATTGGAAAGTTAGGTTAAAACCCAAGTGAAAAAAGATACAGTGGATATAGTATTCTGTTGAAAAACATGATGTAGGTAGTCTCAGAGTGAGTAGTCCGGAGCTCTTGGTGAAAAGACAGTTGATGTTAAAAATGAAGTGGTTCTTTCTTAGTTTAAATTTAGTAGTCACATAATTATGGCTAATAAAATTAGGATTATATATGAATGGATTCAATAGAAATACGTTTTATTTTCATACTAAATCTCCAATCGTAAAAATAAATATATCACAACACTTTTAACTTTTAAATTTTAATTTTCATGAGCAAAGCCATGACGGGTTGTGCTAGTGTTTTAAAAACGAACTAGTTGTTGTATCCGTGCTTCGCAACGGGAAAAATCTGTTTCATAATGATTGAAATAGATTTAGAATAAATAATCTATCATAAAGTTTAAGATTAAATAAACCTACCACATATTTGTGTAAAATATTATATTTTATTGTTTTGGATCAGCTGTCTGAAATTGTGTAGTAGGCATTTGACAGTTCTGGTTGTTTACATTTAAATGTCAAAGCAAAGGTAAACATTGTGAATTTTTTCATGCTTCCATGGAGACCAATTAGTAATATTTAATTTCTTACAACAGCTGGAGTTTCATAACAAAGTCTGTTTCCCATGTTAATCTTATGGAGAAATATGAAACTTTAAAGGGCCCCAGGGCTTCACTCTATAATTATTTTGATAAAAAGAAAGTTTCCTGCACAACTTCACGTTACGCTCTTTCCAATGACACCAAAAACATGTCAATCAGTTAAGTAGTTCTGGAGGAGTAATTGTCACAAAAAAACTTGCTTGCGTATTAAATAAGCATAGATTGTTTTATTTAAAAAAAATTGAAAGTATTAAATTGTAAACTAAGTGATGCCCTATGCTAGGGGAACTAACCTTTAAACTATCTGTATGCATAAGGAAATTAGACAAACTACAGAATAAAATAGTCTCAGAAACTTCAAGTCACAGCATTCGTGATTGGCGATGTTTGAACCAATGACTCGGAGACTGAAATACCACATTTTGACCACAATACAATACCTAGCCCATCTACTACTATTATAACTATTGTGCCTAAGTTCTACAGTTGAAATATGCGAAATTCAAAATTGAAGTTAATCTATAAACCTAGTTTACCATCAAGTATTACAGGTTACAAGTTCTTATCTTGTATGTAGTTGTATTGTAAGATATGTAACATTGTACTACATGTGTACATTTTTTCATGTGACATTCGCCTATTGGGTCTGATGAAGATTGGAGTGTCCAATCTAAATCGATCACCACTTACCATCTTTTTTGTATATTTACCGTCTTGTGAATAACAGTATAAGCGTAAATATATGTTTTAAGTGTTATAAGACGTTTCTTTTATTTACTTTCCGTAATACAGAATTCGATGTGAAAAGTCTAAGAGACCCAGTTTTTTCAAACTATGTCAGACAGAAAATGTTATTTTGCATGATCTTACTTAACAACATATGTTTAAACAAATGGCTCCCCATTGGTGCGATAACTTTTCGGCCGTTAAAAAAATATGGTCAAAAACTTTGGAATTTTCATTTTTCTATGGTGTAAAGATATTGTCTGTCCAATTTATACTTTTTTAGATAAAAAGTCATGAAGTTGGGACCGTTATTTTTTAATAGCTCTGTAGTCTATTAGCTGAGATGATATGGACACATATCTTAGAATTAATAATCATTTAGGACTGTAGCGGTAATATAAAATGAAATTGTTGAATACACGAATTGTAAACTACTCCTAAAACTGTTAAGTATTCCAGGACCTGCCGAGGAGGGTCGAGCAATTTTTCACCCAACTAGATGGCAAGGCAGCGTGAAATGTGATCTCGATTTGTAGACTAACAGACAAACGCCACCACTTCCAATCTCCCGTTGAGCATGTTTCTGATTTTTCTTGAAAATTTTCTTAACATTAAATTCAAATATTTTTATAATATAAATTAATCGATGTAAATAATTTCACATAATTACCGTACATTTATTTGAAACAAAACCATTCATCATGTTCCATACCATAGTTGGAATCATTATCATAATATGTTACCCATACATTTATTTGAAACAATATTTTTCCCACACGAGTACAAATTGTTTAGCGTACTATTTAACAAGGGATGCAAAAAATACTGAAGCTCAAATCTTTTTATTTGATGAATACTATGGAAATTATCATCCCTTGCAATATCTAATATACCGTTATAAATGCACGTGGGCCTAATAGGGGTGGTTTAGTTTTCACAATTATTGAAAAAATAAAACTATACCTAAAAACAACATTATATTTAGCTTTCATGTTTTTTGTAAATGCAAGTGGCAAGAAATTGTTGACAACGAATTGATATAGACTTAAGTAAATGTGTTGTTTAGTTACTAAAAATGGATAAGTGATACATTTGTTTCAGTTTCATTTACATAAATAACGCATGACTTGTACGTCAATTAGCAATAAGCAGTATAAACAAAACATAGCTTTTATCTTAGGAATCATTGGCATTTATTCGTTATTATTTAGAATATTCTTATAGAGACATAAGTTGAACTTGCATATATATATAAGTTTTAAACATTGTTATCATTTCGCAACCAAATCAGTACCAAACAATTGCGTGGAAAATCATATGAAGTTTGATGTAAAAATTAATGACATTGTATCTTGATCAACGTACCTGCCAAATATTTCAAATATCTGCCAAATATCAGATATAGACTACAAAATATTAAATGTGTCTGTTATTCAAATTAATATGCATGCTAGGTC
The DNA here is from genome assembly GCF_028750875.1 of Macrosteles quadrilineatus. Lineage (NCBI taxonomy): Eukaryota > Metazoa > Arthropoda > Insecta > Hemiptera > Cicadellidae > Macrosteles > Macrosteles quadrilineatus. The sequence goes on from NW_026542598.1 coordinate 25,341,593, forward strand.
CTTTAATTGATCGAAGTGAACTTTTATCCAAACATATCATGCCTAAGAACGCATTTTACACATCAATTATAGTTTTAAGCTAGTTTATGGGCTTATCAAACTATTTAAAGTAAAAATTATGAAAGATTCTTTAAAGCTTATTCTAATAAATTTTCCATACATAGTATTTGTCTACTTTTAACAATATTTTATTTGTGGACTCTAAGATATCAAATGTATTGTTAGAATACTGTATACCATACGTAAAAAAACACGACCCTAATGAAGCCGTTGAGGAATGAATGGATTGAAAATGCTGGAAGAGTAACACCATTTGCATGGATTAGTTTAGAGCCTAAACCAGAACTCGACTTGATGCAATTATTGGCAGAACTTCGATCCCATGTCAGAGGCCTTTACCACCTGCCAGTTGGCTTCAATTACACACATTCAATCCATTTCATTCAGTTAAGGTAATGTTTCCATGATCTGGCAAATATCTTAAAGTATGCTTTATCTCAACGGACGAAGACAATTAGCCGATACCCGATATATCTTAGCCAACGACAAGAGCTAAGTCCACAAAAGCACAAACTGTGTTTCTGCCAGTATATTTCAATGTATTTTTACAATATTCATTTTAATTCAGTTCTGAAGCTAAATTCTATCTTTTTAATCTCTACAATCTTATCTGTTATATACAAATCTAATGGTGTCTGTCTGTATGTGTATTACTAATAGGCGCAAAAACTACTGAAACGACTGGGCTTAAATTTTACAAAAATATAGATACCACAATAAGTATGGTAATAGGACTATTCACATTTCGATACTGCCCGCGGGCTTTCTCCCTTTGGCTTCAAAAGTTCTAAGGTGAGGATTTTAAAAGTAAATATTGATTGGTCTCCATGGCTGCCATGAGAACACGTACAATGTTATATTTGCTTTGACATTTCAATGTAAGCAAGAAGAACTGACAAAATGCATGTTTCACAATTTCAGACAGCTGATCCAAAGAAATTAAATCTAATATTTTACACAAATATCAATGTGGTGATAGGTTTATTTAATAAAATACTTTTTCAAAACTTATGACAGCTAGCCTGACCATACTACTACACCAAATACACGCGGTTGGTAACAGATTAAAGATATATTCCTGTATATTTGCAAAATCCCTTTATAAATTTAAAAAAGTCTCAAAAATAAGCACAAAAATGAATTTGAAATTTTAAAAATTAACATGAGCTATATGAGTTGCCATATTTTTGGTCGAGTTTTTTTTACCACGGGGCGACCTCTAGGAACCAATATAAAAATAAACTTTTCTTATGGAAATTTAATATGGGGCCAAAATTTAAAGCTTATGACTGCTAGATTACCATACTACTGGACTGGACCGGATTACACGCGAGTTGTACCAAAAGAAATGTTATCAGTCCTATTATATATATAGTTTTATTTGTATTTTGAAAATATTTATGTTGATTGGGTTAAAAATGGAAGTTAAACTTTTCTTATGGGGATTTAACATGGGGCTAATTATAAGCTTACGACAGCTATTCCTTACCATACTACTGGACCGATTTACACGCGGGTTGTACCAAAAGAAAGGCTATCGGTCCTGTATGTGCAGGTTTTTTTGTATTTTATGAATATTTATGTTAATTAGTTCAAAAATGGAAATTCTAATTTTCTTATGAAGATTTAACATGGGGCTAAAAGACAAGCATGTTTATTGAAAACCTTTTTCCTCAGCTTCTATACATCGCAGGGAAAATCTACGCATACTGTTAGAAAGATATTTGCTTGTAGATGTGCAGAATCCCTTTACCAGCATTAGTTAATATAGGCTCAAAAATGAGCACAAACAATTAATTTGAAATAAAAAGAAATTAACATGGGCCTTATAGTTTGCCCTGTTGGTGACTAAATAACAACAAAATATGCACAAAATGAACACAAATGGAAGAAATTCCAATCACACGTTTTATTTACAGCCTGGGGTAGCTCAATAGATTAGTTTGCACGGTGAGCAAATTTTTTTACAAAAACGTCGTTTAGGCCAACTATCGGTTCAATATCGAAATACTAAGTATTTATATCATTTCGGACCAAATGGGTTCAGTTCAATCGATTAATGGTTGAATTAATATAATGAAAACCACATTACCGCAACGATACGTGGTGCTGCCATCAGTGTTCGGGGTGAAGCAGTGGATAGAGTACTCGACTGAACTCTAAGAGGTAACTAGATCGAACCCCACTGGTGACACACTATTTTTTGTTGTCAAAGATTTTGCTTAGAATGCGATTACTTTTTAACTGGACATCTTTTGTTAGAATTGGAGGCATTTATAATTTTATTTTATGAACAGAATTATTTTTCAATTAGTAAACCTTCATTCGATTTTTTCATTATCAGCAAGTTTGAGTTAGGTTAGGTTATGGCAGTTTAATTTTATAATAGAATGCTCTAATTTCGTTCGTATCACAATAAGCCTCTGACAGATCTGTGACAAACGACAATTACAATCGCATCGATACTATAGATAATGTTGTGATTCGATTGAGTAACGAACGATAGTCGCGAAATCACGTGGCGTTTTTAGGCGAAAAAGTGCTCACCAATTTGCACAATACATACTTTTGGTCAAGTCTTCGACCACGGGGGGAGCTAGACTATCTTAATTTAGTAATAATACCCTCTGTTCACAATTCTATATTGTTAAGCTGCTTTAATTTAATGCAACGCCGAAACAGAATTATAAATTCACATGTTGTGTGTGAAATGCTAATGAGGCAACGAATTAGCAATCAGACATTGCATTAGAGGTTTTATGATTTTAATTAGAGCAAACAACACTCTGTGTGTTTGACCATTGTTCGTGTTGTACATAATACGTAAGTATGTAATATAGTAATTGTATAAAATAAACCTTGTTTTGTGTAAAGTGAAGGGGTTATTATTTTGTATGGAGGTAAACGCATATTTTCTACTAGTTTAGTAGTGAATTCCCATGATCCCTTATGAAAAAGTTCCAGATCTGGCCAGATCTGGGTTAAGTTACTTATAAATAAAACTATGAAAAAACAAAAAAGAATTTAAGATGTTTTAACATGGAAATCTAATGAGCAATGCATTAACAATGTAATAAAAATTAAAAAGTGAAAAAATTCGAAACAAAACTTATTTTGCCCGATCAGGACTTGAACCCGAGACTAGTGTTTAAGTCCGATCACTTAGCCACTACACCACAGCCGCTTCTTCCCACAGAGCGTAACGAAAGCCATTACGAATACGAGAAGCTGTATTAAGGTCTCGTAATTGTAAATTTTTGTAAGAATTCATTTCCCAAAAGTTGTCTTGCTCAGTCGAACTTTTACCAAAGGAAATTCGACTGACTGCAACAGTTCCAACAAATTTAATCATTTATTGATCTCATAGGCCTATCTAATGAAGTGAAAATTTTAATATTTTAAAGAAAATGTCAAGAGGGGTTCACCAGTTAATTAAAAATGTTTGTATGTTGAATTTGCTTGTTTAATGATATATTTTGATCAAACTTGACAATTTATTTTATACTTAGCTGTTAATATTTTACTAATATAAAAACTTTATCAGCCTTTCTGTAGCAGCAAACCTAGGTGCTCATTAAACCTAATTTTATTCAAAACAGATATTGAATTGAAAATCTGGCAAATGGAAATTAGCTTAGTCTGCAGATTTGCTGCGGTGGGGGTGTTTTATTAATTTTTGTAATTTGTTTTACTAAAATAGATACAATAGTAGCCATTTATCTAGACAATTGTATAATATTTAACTATTAAATTGTGAACATTTTCCAAAATGTTTCTTGTTCAAAAAGGGCTGCCAATGTTTTTAGTCATAGGAATTAAATTGCATATATTAAGTCTTTTTTTCCATTGCACTGTTTTTAAATTCCAATATTTAAATGTTTTCCATAGCATTGGTTGTTACTTTAATTTAATTCTCATTCGGTCATTCAATCTACTAAAAAAAAATTTATTAAAAAAATAAAAGTCAGAACTGTTACAGTTTCTGGGGTGTGCTACTAATATTATTTTCAAGGTATGTCTCAGATCAGGCATATCTGGTTGCCATGCCATACTCATTTCAGATCTGGATCCCAGATATGACCAGATCTGCGATGCAAGATCTGGACTAATTCCATATCTGGTCAGATCTGGATGCCAGATCTGGCCAGATCTGGGATGTGTCCAGATATTTTATCCCCCCACATCTGGTCAGATTAACTCATATAAAACCAGATCTGGTCAGTAATGGAATCCAGATCTGGAACCAGTCCACTTTTCCATAAGGGATTGTTCATAGTTTTGCAGGTTTTTTATATTTTTTATTCCACCCTATCTTGTGGTTTAAAATCCACCACAGCAAACTTTAGACCAAGCGAATTTCTATTTACTTTATTCGATTTTGAATTAAATCTATTTAATAACATTACGTTCATTGTGTACCTAGGTTTGCTACTACAGGGAGGGCGAAAAAGTGCGAATTTGTGGAAACATATTAATAGCTTAGTAGACAATAATAATATATTTGCCAAGTTTAATCAAAATATATACATAAACAAGCAAACTACATCAGTTTTCTTATTATCCATAAGAATCACATGGCAATTTTTAATTTACCGTTTTTCAAATTTTCCTCGTAACCAATAACCCTTGGTAGCAGCAAGAATTATTTTTACGTACCAACACATCACTGTTATTTATAAATTAGTTATCGTTGGTGTTGCACCTTATTTATTACAGCAGTATTCAATTTAATTGATGTCTTAACTGTATAAGTTTTGCTTTTTCTGTCTGGATTCCAAAAAGTTAGTTTATGCTAAGAAAATGATAACGCATTTTAGTAAAACATTTGTTCAGCAAACCATCATGAATTCTTTACACTTTACGTTGTTTATGTATCAATAGTTCGTGGCCTATTTTGGTAATTTTTATTATAAATTACCAATCTAAATCGTCTATGGTACTTCATTTAATATAGTAAGCCGTAATTTCGACAGCATTTCGGGTCATCATTCATGTAGAAATCAAGCCGGTTAAATGGAAATCCGCTTATTCTACAGATTTGCTGGACGGGGATGTTTAATTTTCATTCGTTGCCAGAAAAATCTTTATCTGAAAAATTCTTAAGGGTAACGAAAAAAAACGATTATAGTGCTTTAAAAACCATTCGCAGCAATTAACTAAGCTGGTGCTAGGGAGAACTAAATCTACACTTCAATTCTATGCATATTCAATCGATCCCTGCAGAGGCTTGAAACTGGGTTCAAAGTGGTTTAATGGCCTTCCTATACAAATACACACAGTAGTTCCCTAGGAGGATTAACATTAGTAGTTCCGTGTGCATTGATTTGTATTGAATTTATAATTTAATCATTTAATATTAAGACAAGTAACAGAGAAATTTCTTAGCACTAATAAGGTTTATGTCTACGATCCACGGTAGTTTTAAGAAACTACAGATGTTTCATGCCTCTATTATTGGCACATCATCAAGTTTGTTGAACGATTTTGATGATGTGCCAATAATATATGTATTAAACATCTGTAGTTTCCAAAAAATACCGTGGATCGTAGACAGAAGCCAGGTAACGTAAACCTTATTAGTGCAAATTTTAACGATCCACTGGCCAACCATCATGAACTTTCTTGGATAGTTCTAGAGTTCTTCAATTTCTAGATATTGTGGTACTGCTATCAACATTATTTGATTAGAACACTGACAGTGTTAATCGTGCGGTGAAATGATGTGCATGATGTTCTTTAAATATTTTAAACTAAAATGTAGATAGAAGAAACTCACTGCTAGGAGAACCAAGAATTTATAAAAAACACTGTAAAAAATATAGGCAATGAAAATTAATGTGTGGTTAATAACATAATGGTATATAAAGTACTGTAGAGAAATCTATATACAGTACTGGTAAAAGGAGAAATCCTAACTGCTTTTTCACAACACTACACTGTTTTAACGAGCTTCCCACGCAGTCCAGAAAACAGCTGTTTGCCGCCAGCTTAATCAAATGGGGTTTCATTACATACTATTGTACTGTAAAGAGTTTTTACCGGACACCAGCTGATTATTTTTGAAAATAAGTGGTTATAAACAAAAACATAACCTCACTTAAAATTGTTAGTCCTTTATTCGGTGGGAATATATTAGGATTTGTACAGATTTTTGACGACAACATCTACGAAACGATTAAAACTTAATGACCTACTGTATTACTAAAATTGAGTCTGAATCCTGACCTTCAGCGCGTTGCGCGTCTTGCCCGTGCTTTTTAGTGCATTTAGCAGGTCTATTATTCGTTTCGTAGATGTCGTCGTCCCGTTCGTGTATGTGTGCCTGTGTGTTTATGTATATTAGTAAACAATGACAAGGATTTCTCCACCCAACTGCAATGTTTTGACAATGGCGGATACAAGCCGAAACAATCTTCTGTAAAATCCTTATATAAAATACGTGAAGGCGATTTCTACGAAACACTACTCATCCGTTAATACTGGACGGATTTTTACAAACGATGTGTCAAAATTAAGTATTTTTTGTGTAGACTCCCTCTTTCACCAATTCCTATAATTAAAGTCCTCGGGCCTTGCCCCACAGGCCATCACAATCCCAGTGTATTTCTTATGACGAAAAGATTTTGTTTACTTAAACAGACGAATAATTTGTATTAATAACAGCTGTTGAGCTGTTCATAATAAATACATGATACCAAAGATTACATATGCTACGCAAATCATATGCAATGTATATGAGAATACATAATCCACCAAATCAGTTTAAGACAGCGAGATTGTATTTTCTATTGTAACTTGTCCACCGCAGCAAATTATGAAATTGAGGTTGTATAGTCCTCTTGTTTAAATTTCAACCTAAACATTGGCAGATAACATTGGCAAAGCTCTGTTTTGAACATGTTCATTGCATAAATACTATACAGCTAAGTTGTATTGTGAAATATCAACCAATACATTGTCAGACAAGGGGGTTATATTGTGCTATTGTCAACATTTCGGACAATAGTCTACATCACCAACCTCGTTATTGATAACAATCGTATCCGAACACTAACATTGCGTCGAGTTTTATGTACTGTTGAAACACATTGCAAACCAGCAACAATATTCCTGATGTTGTATTATTTAAAAACCATTGTGTAGTTTGAATCATTGGAAGATTGTTTCTTTACATTGATTATTAGGTCTCCTAAGATTCATTTATGATTGTAATGAGACTCTCCTCAGAAGTATAAATTAGGTAAAATTTGATAACATATTTAAAAATGTTTTTTCCTAAATACAGTTTGATATATTTAATATAGGAAATATTTATTTTGTTTGGATATCTTGGTGCCGTTTTTTACTCAACTACGATTATATTTTTTTCAATAATTTGAAACCCACTTTAGGTGTGTTTGACAAGGTCTAAATAAGGACAAATATCAAATTTAACAGCTGTTTTATAAAATTCCATGTGCTAACCACTAGACCGTTTACAAATCTATATTCCGCTTTACTAAATTTGCCTGTAAACAATTAGAAAGTATGCAATACGTCCTCAGCTTACCTGAGTTTCATAAGCAGCACACGGTGCTGAGTGAATCACTCTTTTGACAAACGTAACCAATCAACTTTCCGCCACAAGCTAATGCCACAGACAAAACTATGCTAAGCCACAGACACCACTATGTTAAACCACAGAAATTACTATGCTAAACCACAGACAACACTATGCTGAGCCACAGACACCACTATGTTAAACCACAGACAACACTATGCTTAACCAAAGACAACACTATGCTACACCACAGACAACACTATGCTAAACCAAAGACAACACTATGCTACACCACAGACAACACTATGTTAAACCAAAGACAACACTATGTTAAACCAAAGACAACACTATGCTAAACCAAAAACAACACTATGCTACACCACAGACAACACTATGCTAAACCAAAGACAACACTATGCTACACCACAGACAACACTATGCTAAAACAAAGACAACACTATGCTACACCACAGACAACACTATGCTAAACCAAAGACAACACTATGCTACACCACAGACAACACTATGCTAAACCAAAGACAACACTATGCTACACCACAGGCAACACTATGCTTAACCAAAGACAACACTATGCTACACCACAGACAACACTATGCTACACCACAGGCAACACTATGCTTATCCAAAGACAATACTATGCTAAACCAAAGACAACACTATGCTACACCACAGACAACACTATGCTAAACCAAAGACAACACTATGCTACACCACAGACAACACTATGCTAAACCAAAGACAACACTATGCTAAACCAAAGACAACACTATGCTGAACCACAGGCAACACTACTGTCACCTTTTTTGCTTAGAGACCGCCCTCGTACTGAAAATTAAGAAACGATAATTATATTTTCTGAAGCTAAACGAGGCTTACGTGTATGTTAAACGAACCGTGTTTAAAATATAGTAAAATGACACAAACTACATAATGAAATACTTTTAATTAACTAACATTGATATTGAATGCAAAACAACAAAATGCTTCTAGTTGAATAATTTGCCAGACTAAATTCGTCCTCAAAGAGAAGAGGTAATAGCTCTCTTGTCCGCCTTCCCTTGGCTCGAAATATAACAATCTGCCTCTTTTTATCCAGCCAATGTGCTGTTTATTATTCTTCTCTTTGATGTACACTATTGTAATATTCTACTTGGTGTGAAATGAAGTCACGATGTGACTACTATTTTTCTAAATTTTTTTAATTACCCAAGTTTAATGTGTTACAAAATATACGGTTAAGATATTTCGCTCGAAGATATCAAAGCGAATCCTAAATACCAAATTGATGTGCTGTGCGGAAAACAACTACGTTAAACACCACGAATTTTGGAAAGCTAATCTATACTAAGAATAGAGTCATGAGACATTGCTGTAATTACTGTAATTTGTTACACATTTTTATACACTTCATACAATTCTCCTATTTAACTAATTAGGAGCCAAGAATAATCAGACCCAACAAAAGTCCAACCAATGCTTTACCGTCGAATTTACATGTCACCCAAGTGTATACACTACCAGTAGTTAACATTTTATAATTACAGTACGGTCCACGAGAGTCTGCAGTTGGAGGAGCCTATTTTCCACGTCACTTCGGAGGAGCCAATGAGGACCACGCGTTGTTGCCAAATATAATACCAGCTGATTTGAAAATATTGCTTAGTATATTTTAATTAGTGTTGTCAACGGGTGATATGGCAACATCGCACTAGCCATGTCTTGTGATTGGCTGACGCCAACTGCAGACTCTCGTGGTCCCGACTTGTAATCCGTCCGTTCTGCTAATTGTTTCAAGCCGTATTTCTCACCTTATTTTAACAGTTGTTTGACTAATGATTTTCAAAGTGGTCTCTGACCTGTCGCCATGAACATTACACTTATGTTGGATAGTTTTTCCAAATAAATCTTTGTAAAAATCGATTCCTACTTATTTCCTAATTACTTGCAATATACTTTGCAATTACACCTATAATTTCTTTAAAGATCAAGGAGGAACGTAGCATACCAACCTTTTCAAACATGGGGTCTAAATTGATTAAATTACTTTAACCTACAATTGTTTTTTTAAAGTAGTCGTTTCAGTTTAGTTCTTAGAATTGCAAAGTTTCACATAACAGCATTGTTTACTTTCATATCAGCATAGTTTTACTTAACAACACGGGTAACGGACCAATGAGGTTCAAGGATTGAGAGAGAAGTAAAATTGTAATGATTGTAACTTCAACTAATCAGCTGTTCAGGCCAATTTAATCGTTGAGCAGTGCAATTAGTGTTTGGTATAATGTTTCGTTGCATCACTGTCAGTAGCAATGAGAGGTTATAAACGAAAACATAACCTCTCTTTAGAAGTTATGAGTAGTGATTTTTAGGAATTAAAACACTGTCGTAGGTAAAGTAGTGTACGCAACTCACGTAATAGTAGTTTACGCAACGATTGCGTGATAAAGATAGTGTTAACGCCACGAGTAGAAAATTTAAGGTACGAGCCTTGGCAAGTGCCTTAAAGACTTCTACGAGTGTCGTTAACACTATTTACGCGAGTTGCGTACACTATTTTACCTACGATAGTGTTTTAGTTACTAAAAATCACTACTCATAACTTATAAGTAGAACTATAATTCGACTGTATCAAGAACCTACAATATATTAATAACGTTCTACATATTCTATGACATTTCAAAGTGCAGTAGATCATGAAAGTAGAACTATAATTCTACCGGATCAAGAACATACGCTATACTAAGGGGAGTGGCTATTGAAACTAGTGAGTTTTAACAAAATCCTTTTAAAAATTATCATATATACTTTTTTAAAGTTCATTTAGTCTTAAAAGATTTACTGCTGTTAAAGTAAGAAAAACAAAATATTTTCATACTTTTAGGAGTTTTTAAAGTTTTTTTGGCGGGAACAAATGGGGTTTTTTAAATCTCCTATAACTATTTAACTACTGAACCAATTTTATTGTTTGATATATAATTTTAAAGAGCAAAGAAAGCACAAGCTTTCTGTGCATACTCATGTTATTTTCTCAATTAGTTTATAAGTTATGGCTTCAAAAATTAGTTTTAGAAAAATGTATAGGTAATAAATTTTTATAAATTTTTTTCATGTACTTTTATTTACCCAATTACAATATTCATGCACAGAAAGTTGATTTATAGTATAAACAATGTGTGGTAAAAATTTCATTCATATAGCTGTAATAGTTAAAAATTTATAAGAACTTATATATAAAAAAAATTTAAAGATCGCGGAAAACAGCGGTTGAAGTTTATACTAGGCCTAGTTGATGCCCCAAAAGAGGTGTGCACGCTTCACTTTAATTATTTTTTTTTCACAGTGATAAAAATATATATTATACCAAATGTCATGTTTTTCTGAAACCTTACAATCCATAGAACAAGATAAAAAAATAATGTTTTTTACAAAATTGGTAATTTTTAGTAGCGACTCCCCTTAATAAAGTTCTACATATTCTATGACATTTCAAAGTGCAGTAGATCATGAAAGTAGAACTATAATTCTACTGTATCAAGTACATACGCTATATTAATAAAGTTCTACATATTCTATGACATTACAAAGTGGTGTAGTGCTATGTCGTCCTTATCCTTGCAAGGTCTTCACAAATTGCTGTAGATCATTAGAGTAGAACTAAAATTCTTCTGTTTCAAGAACATATCCCGTATTGATCAAGGGCTACATGTTATATAACCTTCGACTATGGTGTAAGTTAGGGTAGGTCACTTTTATACCTGGAAAGCGGCTTCATTGATCACAGGCCAACCTGTTGCATGACCCAATTCTCTCCATGACACGTGTTAAAGTTCTACAATTGTTACGCCGAACTTTATAACAAGACATTTTAGTAAATGATGGATATTATCCTTTTTGAATTGGTCAGTTGATAATGGACCAGTTATCAATTTATTTAAATATTCTATTAGAAGTAGGAAATATGAATGTGTATTTAAAAAATATTGTTATAGATGAATGGTTGTGTGTATCCTAAAATCTACCACATATAAATAGCTATATCCTTTTGATCTGTAATACAAAATCAAAATTTCCTTGGTTTGTGCCTTCAAATAAATTATTGATTAATAGCTCCATATAATCTCGTTAGTGTGGCTAGTTGAAACGTCATAAACATACAATCATAACGTGATTTGGTTTTTTGTTGTAAAATGTATATGTTTTAGGTTAACATGATAATTTTATTTGATAAAATATGGGCAGGCCTACTTTACATTAAAACAAAAACGTACATAAATTTAATAACCCCAACTTACACAAAAATAAACAACATCTACCTATATACAGGGTGTTTAACCTAATGTAAATCAATGGCTAAATTATTTATTATTAGATATAGAGTTAACTTCAGCCCCCATATAGAGTTATGGGACAATCTCCTTAATATTTAGAACGTAGATGCAATTTAAAGACATATTTATTCCTTGCATTTTATCTATAAATTTTCTCGTTTACGAGCTACAGGATGCAGAATGTACACAACTTGCATTTTTTTCTTAGGTGGAACGGAACACGCTGTAACTCCGATACGAATAGCTTTAGAGAACAAATGTCAAGAACAAAAACGTTTTTAATCGCATTTACATTCTAAAACAATCATAAAATACAGGGTGTTACATAAGAATTAAAAAAGTTGTCAGCCATATTGGTAAATGATGGACGTACTTTTAACATTTGAAATCATCCCAAAACACATCTTAAAATATAAAGGGGAGTGCCCCATGAAAGGTTAACTCTATATCTCATAATAAAAAGAAGCTATTGGTTCACTTTAGGTGAGACACTATATATTTATTTTTTATCTATTCTACATTTCTATCTTTATGTTATATTATTATTTTTTCAAATAGGTAATCAAGAATTTTTTCATCAGAAATCCTAAACCAATTTTGTAAGTTTATGGTTCATTTGAAATATCTCATGAAATAGATGTCATTAAAAGGTGTGACGTGTTGAAAAAGTCCCTTGTGGCTCTAACCCAGTGGCCTTTAAGTTTCCATATTTTTCTCATGAAGAACAGATTTGTTTATTGAACAGATACAGCCTTAAGAACTAAAATGATAGTTCTTGATTAGCTTGAAAATTTAATTATTGTTAACATTTTTGGTGAAATTGAAAGAAACACGAGCTAAATATATTTTCTGGCCTAGTTAATAAAATAAAGTATATTGATCAGGAAAAAGATCGTCACCGTCTTAATTTTTGACGCTTCTGATATATTTCCCACCGTCCTTGGCCTTTACGCTTTCAAATGAATCCTCAACAGGAATGTTACCTTTTCCTTTAGCTAGAGATTCCTACTCCTTAACTAGTGAATACTACGACTATCTAGAGTACTATCCTGATAATTAGACCAATTCGTTAATACCAAGGCAAAAATGTGGATTTCACAATAAACCGTAGGTCCTTAGTTTCCATTAGCTGTATGGGCTATAAATTAACAGCTGTGTCTAAGGAAAATGTCGGCCTTAGTCACTAACAAGACTACAAGATCGCGCCACTCATCCTATACACATCTCCATTTACACTTCACTTAAAATACCTACTTTGTATGGTCACCATTTAATAAGAAAGTATGAAAGTATTGAAAAGTAATAAAGTATTAAAAAGATATTTCGTAGGGACCGATTCACTTACGGAATTAAATATAACATATTTGAATATACTAGTTGTTTCCAGTTAATAATATTTACTATTTTTAAATATCGTTAAAACATATTATCTATATATACTTATTTAATACGCAAGCAGGATTTTTGTGACAATTACTCCTCCGAAACTACTGAACCGATTGACATGTTTTTGGTGTCACTGGAAAGAGCGTAACGTGAATTTGTGCAGGAAACTTCATTTTTAGGAAAATAATTAGAGAGTAAGGCCCTGGGTCCCTTTAAAGTTTCGTATTTCTACATAAGATTAAAATGGAAAACAAAAATTGTTATGAAGCTCCAGCCGTTGTCAGAAATTAAAAGTGAGAAGAAGAACATATGTAAACAATCAATAAGTTTGCTAATTTAGCCGTTTACTACAAACATTTACTGACATGGTTGAAATGAAATGTTTACTATTTGAATTTGGGTTGGTGTAATTATTACAATGGAAAAAAGCGAGAGAGCCTGGATAAATTGATATCTTAAAAAGAAAACTGAATTAGCACTGTGCTGCATTTCTTAGTAATCATTGAAAGAGCCGGTTTGCAAACTATGGAAACATAAACAAAGGAAAGTCATAGAACACCACCAAGGAGAAGAAATAGAAATATGTTTTTTTAAGAATTTATAATCGTTATTATGGGCAACCTAATGCGACTATAAGTAAGGCTAATTGTAGAAAACACTAAAAAACTAGATCAGCTTTTGAAAAATGATAAGATATTTTCAAGAAATTTTGATTATATCGATCTGTTATGTACCTACATCATGAGTATTTCCAAAATCGTTGAGTTGAATCTTTTAAAGTCATCAGAAATTATGACTGTTATTCGTTTTAAAATAACGCCTGTGGTAATACTTAGCAATTGCTTGAATTCGAGCAACAGGTACACTAGTATTATTTATTTTGTCACAAAGTTCATTCTTTGGTGAAAGTATTGCATGATTTTTTGTCCTTTTTAAAGCATCTTCAGAAAATCCTTAACTGAAGATTTTGTCAATAATATTTTAATTCACAATACATTGGGGAGGAAGACGTATCACCAAAGATACCACCAAGCACCGGAGACTCACCAAGACACCAAGATCATTATGGTAGCTCTCTTGGCCATTATCTATTCATAAAAGATATTTAGCAAATATTGATTCGTTTGGATTGGCTCTCATGTTTTTTGCAAGTAAAATCTGTAACATTGGCCATAAAGGTGATCTAATTATTGAATTTTCTACTATTGCACAGCAACTCGTGACAGGTACTATGGGAGCACATTGCCGAAAATCACCTCCCAAAACAATCACCTTTCCACCAAAAGGCTTTTCTTGGTCTTCTCTTCTGGCAATATCTCGCAGTAATCTTTCTACAGACGATAAAGCTTACTTAATAGACTTATGAGCTTCATCCCATAATATTTCTTTACAATTCCTGATATAGATCTCCCTAACACTCTGAATGCAACTGCACAAATAAACTATCCCATTTCATTAGTCATCCTTGTATTGGAAAGTTAACTGATAAATAAACAGAGAAAGTAAATATTTAAATGACATAAGGGAAAGAGGTTATTTTTATGAAGACGGATATTTTTTTTTAGAAATGAATCATATGTTTGATAAGCTTACTAAATTTTCACCTATATTTAAAAATACATGGCAACTTTAAAGTCCAATGGGGCGAAGCATATTGAACTGAGCGTGACAAAAATTATTCCATGACTTCAGCAGATAATTCCCTTTAATTTGACACATCAATCATCAAAATCGGTTAATAAATAAAAGAGTTTTGCTGTGCACAAGAAATTCCTTACGGAATTAGTATAATAGAAGATTATATTTAACTTAAGTTCAAGTTACATTAGTGTTTGGTACAATGTTTCGTTGCATCACTGTCAGTAGCAATGAATGGTTATAAACGAAAACCTAACCTCTCTTATGAGTAGTGATTTTTAGGAATTAAAACACTGTCGTAGGTAAAGTAGTAAACGCAACTCACGTAATAGTAGTTTACGCAACGATTGCGTAAAGATAGTGTTAACGACACGAGTAGAAAATTTAAGGTACGAGCCTTAAGGTCTTCAAGGTCTTCACAAAGTGTTGCAGATAATCAAAGTAGAACTAATATTCTTCTGTTTCAAGAACATATCCCGTATTGATCAAGGGCTACATGTAAAATAACCTTGGACTGGTGTAAGTTAGGGTAGGTCACTTTTATACCTACCCGTAAAAAGATATATATCTTTTAAAAAGATATTTTGTAGGGACTGATTCACTTACGGAATTAAATATAACATATTTGAATATATTATATTTAACTTATGTTCAAGTTACATATTGTTTAGTAGTTAAACGTTTTATTTTCGTATATTAAACGTGAACGTTTTTTACATCATGTCGAAATATAATACCGGAAGAAACGTTTAGTTGGTTTAGTTGAAACAGACGGCTTTAATTTCGCTAATGATCCAGGAGAGCGCTCCATTGAAATATTCAAGATCGTTACTACTCTCAACTTTTACTTCCTTCAACGTTTCTTTTAAAAATAACCATTTTGCTCCACAAGCAATTGAACTTAAAATGAGTTTATATCAGCATACATTCTGGATTTCAATAATCACCGTTTTTACTACTCTTGGGGTTTCAGGGAGCTTTCCGAGATAAATATGTTATTGTATAAATTTATAGTACGGTATGGTAATACGCAATATTAGCATTTGGTACTTATTTGCAAGTCAATTCTGCAATTTACTGTGTTTTCGTGATGTGTTAGAATGTTGAAATCAATTTTACTTTGCAATTCGCAAGTTTGTGTATTTTTTTGTAAATTAACCAAGACTAACCAACACAAGTTGACTTCCCATTGTAAATTTTGAAGATCGTTTTTCGTGTCTAGTTTATGTCCGGTGACACTGATCGCTAGTGTCGAAGAGATTTTGTTTATATTATTTTAGGGTTAATTTAATGATGTTTTATGCTTTACTGTTTGATTATAGAAAAGTTTATACAACTGTCCCGAAAATTTAATCCGCGTAGCAGAAGATGGTCTTGAAAACATAAAATGTGAATCTGTAAATGATGAAGTGGTTGGTTTGCCGATGAATTCCGATGGATGATTGCGAATGAATTCCAAGAAAGTTTATCGTGGAATTCATTTGGTTGCGGCAGAAAAGTATGGTAACAAAGCTATTATAGATTGAATGCCATATACAACTGGTATGGTGCTTTAAATAGATTAGATACTTGAACTGCCGTCAATAACGATTTTAAGAAAACCATTTATGATTGGAAAACAATATAGCATAGCTGCTTGAAAAAGAAATACCCGCCACTGCAAACCTGCAGACTAAGCAGCTATCCATTTGCCTGATTGGGTTCTTACTAAAATAGTTCCTTAAACATATTTATTTCCTATCTGAATAACTTTAGTTTAACGAGTACTTATGTTTATACTGCTACTGGGAATGTAATAAAATGTTTTATTTCGTTAAATGCCAATAAGATAGTATGAAATAAATAAATTTTCCAAATTTGTTACAAGTTAATAAACGACCAAACTACAACAGTTAACTTATTCTCCAAAAAAAATAATGGGAATTATATATTGTTTTGGAATTTTCTCCTTAACCATTAAGTGAATGACAACGTTTCCATATACTAAACTATATGTTTTTACGTGCAATAAATATATTTTAAAGGTATACGCTTTTGGACAATATCACAGACAATATATAGTCTGTATAATATCAAATGGTTCAAAAAATTATATTGGTATCAACTTCAGTAGTTTTGCATAACGCAGATGAGTAAACACCAAAAGTTCAATAAATATTGTATATGCCTACAATTTGACTGTATGACCATTGTAACTGTGCCGATTGTGATCTTCTCATCTGTATCATAGTTCGTCACATTGGGGCTTGCAGCAGGAGTCAATGAGCCAGGCTTCTGTCATGAAGATCAGCATTCAAAACCTACCTTTCAACAATGACTTTAAGCTCTGGAAACCCTGATTAGGACAACAAATTAAGCTGATTGTCCTACTTATAAAATAAATCAATACGAAACTAAAGCGAAGAGTGTGTGATGACAACTACCTCCAAATCCCAAATTCCACACCAGTTAAACTCCCACAATAGGGGGGTATAGTTTAACTAGGCTACATGTAATATTGGCATAGCCAAAGTACCAATATAATTTTAATCTAGCATAGTAATCTACGATTGATAAAACTTCAAAGCCAGTTTTGCTGTAGTTTAATGAGTGGTAGTATGTAATTATTGCGATAGTGTTATAATAGCCGTTGTTATATAATTATTGAATCCACACAGGATTAGTGCTTTTCGTGTGATTCATTTATCCGCAATACAGTATGTTTAATTATTTTGTTTAGAGCCTATGGGATCCACGATAATGTAACGAATATTTTATACTTTTATATGAGCAATGTTTGCTTGCATGTATGCTTGTATGCATACAAGCAAACTGCACAAAGATCTCGAAAACGGCTTCGACAATTTCCTTAAAATGATGTAAATTATTTATTTCTGGCATTGTGTTTAATGCAGTTAAAACTTTAATGGGTTTGGACCGATTTCCCTTAAAAGTGTTTGACATCATTAAAAATATGCTACTGGCGTAGACACGAGGAAAAACTGCCAATAAAATCTAATTAAAAAAATGGAATGAAAGTTCAAAAATTTATGACATTGGCTTTATGGGTTGTTAAGTAACTATATTGGATGAACAAAATAGCAAGGAAAGTAAACAAAAGACTCTTAAGATTATTGTATATAACAAGCCATCCACAGTAAACTAGCAAATTACAACATATAGTACAAAGTTGTACTATAAAGTTTGTTGTTCTTAATTTACATAAATAAAATATCTAAAGTGCACACTGGAAGCAAACTATTCCTCTTTGCTGACGGCACAGCAGTGGTTACTACCGGCAGTACGTGGGACGTTGTCTATGACTAACCATCGACTGATTTGGTTGAAATCAAAAATTGGTTGGATCACAACTCCTTGTCACAAAATGCTACAAAAACAAAATGTCTTCCCATATTTTTAAAAAGTGATAACGATCCTTCCCCCAGACTCCTACACCTACACTCTTGTAGTGCCTAAAGTACCTAAGTGCCTAAAGTAACGTCTCTTCTTCTACTCCATCTACTAAATTCCAAAAGTTTCAAAATATGTGGATTCGAAAATCTTTAAATCATCTTGTATGGTATTTATTGGTGATTGAGATTATTCAAGCCCAGGTCGCCAGGATAAAAGGACATAATGGGTCAGTGCTACAAAGAATGCACCATTAGAACCCTTGACCAATTCAATGAACAGTTTAAATTAATTGTTAACTTCTTTGTATGAAAAGACACACTTTCTCTCATGTTGTAATAACATCAATTCAGAAAATTTGCATGGGCCTAATCACATTTATTCGTTAGAGCTTAAGATTATCCCTCTACCAGCCTCATCTTAGGCCTCTTACACTAAAATTTCTCATCATTATGAAGAAATATTCCAATAATGTCGATCTAAAGTTTGAGTTTGTAACCAAATCTATCGAAATCTATCTATACTATTATAAAGAAGAGGTGGTGTCTGTGTGTGTGTGTGTGTGTTTGTATGAGCTAATCTCAAAAACTACTGAACCAATTGGGCTCAAATTGCACACACATGAAGCTACAGTTCCGAGGATACATGTAGAACTATTCCCGCTTCAATATTGACCTAGGGCTCTGCCCCGTGGGCTTTCAAAAATCGGAGGTGAGAGATTTCAAAGTAAATTTTGATTGATGGTATCCATGACAACAAAGAACAAACCTACAAAGTTTAAAAATGTAAACAAGCAGTACTAACTGTCAAATTAATTTTGATTTCACAATTCCATACAGCTGGTTCAAACATTCATTTAAACTAGTTGCCCTGCCCGTGCTTCGCTACGGGGTGAAAACACAGAAAAGAATAATTCGGTTTTACTTTAAGATACTATAATATACTATGAGAAACAGTTACAACACACTTACCAGGAAACATATAGGCAAAGGTTCAATTCTGCTTAGTGATTATTTAAATTAAGATCTCTTAATGTACTGTATTACAGTACTATCATTTTATATAGTGTATATCATTTAAAATACAGTATATGCAAAACTATAATTCATTGATCACATGGCACCGAGAAACAACTTTCCTTGTAAACAAATTAAATTAAATGGCAGAACAGCATTTCTGACAACAGCTGGAGTTTCATAACAATATTTGTTTCCCATGTTAATCTTATAAAGAAATACGAAACTTTAAATGGCGGCCCCCAGGCCTCACTCAATTATTTCCTAAAAAAGAAAGTTTCCTGCACAACTTCACGTTACGCTCTTTCCAATGACACCAAAAACATGTCAATCGGTTCAGTAGTTTCGGAGGAGTAATTGTCACAAAAATCTTGCTAATACTGCATGAATATTAGAACAGAGAGGGTAAGGATCATATTTAAAATAATGATGTCACTATCCTGAATGTAAACATTATTTAACATTACTTAAATGGAGCTGTCAAACCATACGCTAATGTCATTTCATTATAATAGGATTCTTTCAGTTACATAATTTGTTTATTTTTATAATCTATTATCATTGACAGCTATTATACTGAGTCTGTTCTAATATTTGTGATATGCTGTAATAATATTTTACAGTGAATATTTCATTGAAAAAGAAATAGGCCTAATTCATGGATAAAGGAAATAATTAAGATTCTACAATCATTGCTTTATCAACCTAGGCCCTTATCCTGAGTTGTATAATTATGTTTTAGATTTATTTTTGTGTAAACAGTAATTTAATATCCCTGCTGCAGCCAACCTATAGACTAGCGAATTTCCATTTACCTGATTGTCATTTCCCTAAAATATGTTAGAAAACTACACTATTGATAGGTTTGGAACTATTGTGAGCTATTCGTTTACAGTCCAAACCATTAAACAGGTTCTTTTATTATACCTTGAAATATATCATTGGTTTTGTATCCTAGGTAGCCTAAATAAGTATTCACAGTATGAGTTAACAAACAAGTACTAGACCTATTACTATTATCAAGTTAAGTTGGCCAATACAGTTCAATTTTGTTTCTAAGTGAAACCATTTGGCATTTTCAAAGAACCAGCATTAACTCTTTTGCATACTGACCCCATTGCAAGGCACAGGTATAGCTGCTAGCGAATACGAATAGCAGCGCTGGTTGCAGTAGCGCCAGTCAAATTTTTAAGTGACCGACGCTACTAATTGGGACCAACGGGATTAATTTTTTTAGTATCTTAACTTAGATCATGTAGATCATGTACTACCACAAAGTCTTCTTTCTACATCAATTGCAATTCCATAATACCCCCGCCGCAGCACACCTGCAGCCTATTTTCAACTAAATCTAATTCAATAAAATTAGGTTTAACGAGTATCTAGCTACAGGGAGGGATACGAAGGGTGATTTTAGGAAAATACTATTAGCTTAGTATAGAATAAATAAATTTGCCAAATTTGATAAAAATATATCCAAAAGGGATTAAAGAATTTTGCCAGCTGTTTCAACTGCACAAGTTAGCTCTATGATATTAAATAGCTTTAACAGGATTTAAGGTTACCTACAGGGTGCAGCACTATTATTTTTTTGCATTTATGACAACAGCTAATTTGAACCAACTAGCCACAAAAAGCTGTGGTACACAATGAGACCTTTACTTTTTTCTATGGTTCAGGGGCAGTGGTAGAACAAAAGAACCAACTTTCTTAAACCATGTCCTCACCCATAACTGCAATAAGCATTTTATACTTATATGCCAACCCCGTACGAAGGACGGGTACTCTGCTAGTATAACAATAAAAATTAAAATATTAGGCCTTGTACGGTCTTGCTGAAACTAAAAAGTAAATCACAAATCGTAAAACGTATACAAAAATTCAAGTGAAATATTTTTTTTGAAATTAGTGTACTTTGTCAGATTCAAGGAATGAGAAATCTTAGAGTACTATTTAAAGCTGATGCTTTTTATATTCATACCATAAACATCTTATCAATCTTTTTTTTTTAGTTCGGCCTAGAGATAGGCTTAAATACATCCGATTTTTGTTTAGTTACAAACGTACGTTTGTTAATATTTTATGGAATTGATACTTGAATATGTACGTACATATTCTGGTGAAAACAAGTCGTAATTAGAGCCAACTGCTCAGTTCGGAGTACATTAAATTGGTAGATAAATTATTTGTGGAGCAATTATATCCTAGTGAAATTATTTTTTTGCATGTTTTTCAAATTCTCAAGTGTACATGAGACAGAACGGATGATGCACGACTCCTCATAAACATCATAGTTAAGTGTGAAAAATATAATTTTTATTGTATTGGAATTAATATATTTCAAACATGCAATTTAAAGTCCAAATTGTGTAGCATTTTTCTTTAGCTATAATGTTTTACAAAACTATCTGTAGACAAAGTGAGAATTTTCTGTAGGAAATAATGTTAAGAGTAAGAATAGTCCGAATTACGAATGCATTTCCCCCCAAAAATGGACGCTAATTTAAAAATGTAAACGAATAATATACAAAAATAACAGTTCTTTTTTGAGAAAGGAGTGAAAATGCTTTTACGCACACAGATAGGCATGTAGTGAGAGACTCCTGAATTTATCAGACTACCCACTAAAAACCTTCTCTACTCAGTTGGACACAGACCTGGATTTGTTTGCCACATGATCTCGGGTTAGCTCAATGCGAGCGAGAGACCGTGGTCTGCCATCCATGCATTTATGGCACCGTACGCATAACTCGGTTCAGCTTTAGCTGAGCCAGCTCAACGCTACGTGCAGCTATCAAAGCTACAACGTAGTCGGCGTACCCAACCAAAACAGTTTCCTCAGGCATTTCAGACCTCAGAAGGCTGTGATTAGCGACATTCCAGAGGTCTGGGCCGAGTATGGAACCTTGGGTAGCACCAGAAGTGACATTCGTCGTCCGCGGGCCTTCCGTAGTGTCATAAATGAGCAGGCAGGACCGGAGATAATCCTCTATGATGCGCATAAGGTATGCCGAAACGTGTAAGGTGTTCTCCAGAGCACCTAGCATATCACACCACCTCGCGGAATTAAATGCGTTTTGAACATCGAGTGTTACAAACAGCACAACCTTACGAGAGTAGTGGTTAAAATCCACAGCTCTCATCATGGCTTGCTTCACCTCCTCAATAGCGTCGACCGTTGACCATCCCATCCTGAATCCATACTGACGAGGAGACAGGTCCCCCGCAGCAACCACGGCTGATTTCAGCCAGGAACGGATCAACTTCTCGAGGACTTGATAGCCAACACATACAGGTCTGTAAGAGGATGAGGTCTAGGTCTCCATTCCTCTTCCCAACAAGCACAAGCCTAGCTTTCTTCCAGCATGAAGGGAAACCCCCTTAGATCAGGCAAGGGTTGTACATGCTCAAACGGATCAAACGAGTTAGTATTCAAAACAAGGACATTGCCAGCTACTTCATCGGGCCAAGGAGCCTTATTGTTCTTTAGGGATATGACGCCCACCCTCATTACTTCAAATCTGAAAAGGGAAGTCGTCTGCCCTTCCGAAACCTCGCAGTGGGTGCGATGTGTGAGTCAGGAAAAGGGATTCTTCTATCCTCTCCATAGTGGCCCCGTCCATGATAGAAGGTGGAGAGAGGGTTCCAAGTTTCTTGGTTACAAGTTTGTAACCAAGGCTACACGGGTAGAAAACGACAGCTCCCCTTAATGTCTCCCAGCAACTGCATTTACTCCGGTCGATGGCTCGATAAAGAGACCTCCTAGCCACCCTGTAAGCATCCGACTTACGCCGTCTGTCTACGGATTCTCTAGCCCTGGTAGCAAGTCTTCTGGATCTCAATGCTGCTTGACGTATTTCTGCAATCTCGGCAGTCCACCAGTGGCCACCAGTGCACAGATCACTTATTGCGCTGGGATCTCCTGTGAGGCATACTCACCGCAGGCGGAGATAATTAGCCCCATCATTAACGCCTCTGCTTGAGCCAGCCAGTTGCGGTAGGAACCACCGGCGTTCCTCGTAAGATGGTTCAATTGAATTTTGCCCCGTCCAGTTTTTTAATGTTGCATCGAACGGGTACTTGACGAAACGTGGCTACTTGGCTCTTGTTACATCAACATGTATGTACTGGTGGTCACTGTTCGAATAATCCTCCAGAACTCCCCGGGCTCTGATCCTTGGCAAAAGGGACTCAGATGCAAGGGTAATGTCTGGGATCGTTCCCCGCATCCTAGGGCACCGGAAAGTTGGCATGTTGCCGTCGTTGACGACAACGAGTCCGGCTCTGACAGCAAATTCCAGAATGTACTTTCCCGAGAATTGATGAGGGTCATTTCACACTCGACAGCCCTAGCAATAATATCCCACCCACTACGACGTGTCCTGTGGTTTTGCTTACGTTCTCTTCCACGATAGTCACGGATGGCCTAGTTGGGAGTGAGTTAGACGCTGAAGTAAATGACATCCTTGCACCGAACCCAAACGAAACCTTGGCCCTTTGCTCGACCCCACACTTGTACTTTAGCTGTATTACGCACCCAGATCACGTAGACATCGTGTTCGAGGGCAAGCGGACAGAGAAGCGCGTCAGCCGTCCTGGGTCACTCTGAACCTTGGAAACACGAACAAAATGGTTCCGCTCCACTTCAAACGTATTTTGTCGATCATTTGAGCTCCTAGTCAATAATGATGTGTTTGTGTGGGTTTTGTTACAAGCATTTTTTTCAGCGCATCTTGCAGCAAGGAGTGTCCGGGAATCGGTTAGGAACGGGTATCCCATTTGGGACAAAACCTCCTTCCCTGGGGCCCGACCTCCATTTGCCCAGCACCAGATACCTGACGTGCCGGGGGTGGCCCATCGCAATGCAGAGCCCATCCTTTACATCCATGCCGCACTCCCTGACCAAGGACCGAAGAGGCTGGTTCCCTACGACCCACTGAGAATATCCATCGGCAGTGCAAAGCACACGGTAGTTTCCCAGTTGCACCGATGGTCAGGGGTGTCCTTAATCTCGAATGCCCAGTTGCACCGATGGTCATAGTGTGATTCCCAGTTGCACCGGATGTCAAAGACCCCTGACGCCCTCCCCTCCCATTGAAATGTTGTTAAACGTAGTTAGTACGGTAAACTGTTAGGTTTGGCTAAGTTAAGGTTAGGTTAGGTTAGATTAGGTTTACAAAAAATACAGTTCAAAAGATATATTTCAAGCAAAGAGATAATAATTTTATGTGAAAATTATATTATAGAGTGTGTTGATATCAGTCTATGGGTTTGTAATGTTTGTTTGTTACTCTTTACCTCGTAGCAAAGAAAGGGTTAGCTGCTTGTTCCCTATTTATGGTAAATATTTGGCGCAGACTATATACGATGGAACGCAAAAGAGGGGATAAAAAGCATTCGAGGAGGGGAAGGATAATCCAAGCGTGACAGATTGTTGACCGCCGATTCAACTGGGCACTCTTGGGAGGGAGGACTTTGTCGACCCTTCAAATACCTTTGACCTTCGTTGCAACTGGCCCAAGCACACAACAACCCCTGCAACACAACAGGGGCAATCCTAGGGACTCAAAATGGCAGCGTCGGTCACCCTTTTAGTTGCCTCTTACGACAAGCCCGGGAAGACTCTGGTCCTATTCTAACCCAATACCGTTCGGGGAACAAAAATAACAGTAGATAGATTTAACTATTTATTATACATTACATTTCAGTTTATGAGTTTTTCTCATACTAATTCAACCATTGCAAATATAGTTGCTTTTTGTAGGGTTAGAAAGCTCATGATTTGAAAGTTAAAACATCTAAGATATATACTAATGTCTAAAAGATTATTATCATAACCTGAAAACGCGTCTTTGCATTTCCTATTACCTATATTTAATCAAGCTCTTAGATCAGATCTTGTAAGTAAAAACTAGTGTACCTGTTGCTCGAATTCGAGCAATTGCTAAGCATTACAGGTGTTATTTTAAGACGAATAACAGCCATAATTTCTGATGACTTTAAAAGATTCAACTCAAAGATTATGGAAATACTCAAGATGTACATAACAGATCGATATAATCAACATTTCTTGTAAATAGTGTTTTCTACAAATAGCTATACTCATAGCCGCATTAGGTTGTCCTTAATAACGATTATAATAAAAAAAAAAACATTATTTCGATTTCTTCTCCTTGGTGGTGTTCTATGACTCTCCTATGTTTCCAGAGTTTGCAAATCAGCTCTTTCAATGATTACTAAAAATGCAGCACAGTGTTAATTCAGTTTTCTTTTTAGTATATCAAATTATCCAGGCTCTCTCGCTTTTTTCCATTGTAATATTTACGCCAACCCAAATTCAAATAGTAAATATTTCATTTCAACCAAGTCAGTAAATGTTTGTAGCAAACTCCTCGTTCCCACCACCCACTTAAGTCTGTGACTTATTTGCCAGGCCAATTCCCCGTGAAATGTCTTCTTTCTTTTTAGGCTTCAGCCACTTTCAATCCTCGTCCAGACACATGATGTGTCCAAAAGCCTAACAGCACGACTCCCTTCCCCATTTCGCCCTGAGCGAATGGGATCATTGAGATTAGCTCTAACCTTTCCTCTCCCCTTCATGGGCAAGTTTTCATTCCTTTTCTTTCTTAGTTTTTCTTTGTTAATTTAAAAACCTTGTATGTATTCCTGGGTTTTCCTTAGCTACTTTTCTAAACGTCTCAATTGTTTCACTTGTCACTCATCATGTTTTATTTTCTCATCTCTAGACCTCTCTTATCCAAGACTTCTTCCACTTTTCTCCTATTTGTCTCCTGAAGTGAACTATTTATAAATACATGACTCGTGGTTTTTGTTTCTCCACATCTACATACTTCCTCTTCCAACAGGTGAAATCTCCACAAATTCGCCTTGAAACTTTCCATGTCCTGTGACAAACTGCGTTTCAAAATGGCCCATCTCCCAATCTTGTTCCAGTCTCTTTCTGATGTTAGGTATATATCCGAACGTTTACCTTTAAAACGTTAACATAGTATTCGGCTATCAACGGCAATCGTATTATTTGTATTTCTTTCGTGTCTCCCAGTTAAAGTTCGTCGGCCTCCTCCTATTGACCGTCCTGGTCGCTGAATTTTTATTTCAGGATTAGTGTTGCCTACAGTGAAACATAAAATCTTTTCAACTAATCAAATAAATCCTTATAGCACATGTCTACAATTTTAGTATAACCAGCTGTTTCAAATATTAGTGTCAATTTCAAAAATATTCATCTGTTCAAATGTAAACAAACATTTTCTCCCTAAGAATAGCATGGGAACTTTGAAGGCCACTGGGACAGAGCCCTGATGGAATTCCAAAGTTTTTTTTTGTTTGATGGCAAAACTACATGCTTAGACCTTTCTAACGACACCTTGGACATGGTGATCAGTAGCACCACCGCTCCAAAACAATTATGACAAAAATATGCCTAGCGTATTAAATATATAGATACACTAATACACATTGAAGATTAATTTGAGACGTATTGAGTACTAGCTGTAACCCGCGGGCTTTGCCCCGTTTAATTTTTCTAAATTTTCAAGATTATCTCGTTCGCATGGCTCAATCACGTCCTGGTTGAAGTTTGTTCGCTACGCTCACTCACCTTTAGGTCGGAGCTCGTTTGCTGCGCTCACTTGCCTTCAGGTTAGCTCGTTCGCTACGCTACCTCGCCTCCAGGTTGAAGTTTGTTCGCTACGCTCACTCACCTTTTGGTTGCAAATTAGCTGTTGTCATAAATGTAAAAGAAATAATAGTGCTGCACCCTGTTGGTAATCCTTGTAACTTTAATGCTATTGAACATCATAGAACAGAACCATCTTGTTTAATTGAAACAGCTGTAAAGATTCAATAATTCCATTTCTCATAAGGTTAACATGGGAAACTCCAGAGCCACTGGGGCGGAGCCCGAAAGGATTTTTGAAATAAGAATATGCCTATATGTTAATCGGGAATGTGAGCTATCATCATGCCAAATTTCAGCCCAATTCGACCAGTATTTTTTGCGTTCACTTGTCACAAACATACATCCATACATCCATACATCCATACATCCAAACTTTCTCATTTATAATATTAGTAGGATGAACTTGAAAAGTTAGGGCTAGAATCATTATTAGCTAAGGTGGAAAACAAGTATTGAAATTCCTAGTTCAAAAATCGTAAGAAAATTTTATGACCAACGTAAAACTAACTGTCATAAATTCATATTTGAAGGTATTTAACGTTTGGTTGTAAATTTCTAATCACTCAATTGCATTACACAAGTGAAAACCCTAAATTTTTGTTTAAGTTTTTCGTGAAAATTTGAATACTCATAGTTGAGTTAAGGTGATTATTAAATTATACGTTATAATGTAATAGAACTGTGCATAGACTATTTACAACTAACTTCAGTAGTTTCCAATATTAACAACTTAGGGTAGGTTCACGAATGGTTTATATTCAAAATACAAAATGTAGTTTTCTAAATGTCTAAAAGTTAAACTTGTTATGGGTGTAGTTTTGTAGTTTAGCTCACTGGAATGTCGAAATTTTTAAAATACGTTAGCGAATCACTTGACACATGACTAATATCAGATAATTAATTGAAGATGATTAGGGCAACCATTAAATTGAGGCCTTGAGCGTATAGTTTCAACTGGTATAAATTTGCGCTCAGTTCAGCTCAGTTCCACTAACTTCAACATGAAGACCTTTCATCATGTGTTCGTGATGTGCGTGGTGGTAAGTATGACTACCCTTTTGCTGAACCTAATTATTCTATACTTCTGAAATTCTTATAATATATCTGAAAACCTATGAAAAAAATATTAAGAAAAACAATAGTGCCACTAGAATTCTTTGATTATGGACATAAAAAGTAACAGGATTATTCCATTTGACTGGTATGGGGCAAAATTGTGCTATTTTTTTAATTCAGAGCTTCCAGACCAGCTGTTTGGGTTGACCTGTCAGTTCTAGGTTGGTGTGGAAGCTTCCGCATCATACCGTGCATTGCCGAACTGTTCGCGGCAAATTGTTAGCTCTATCACCGTCGCTGTAAAAACGTATAGTTTGTAAGTTAAATTTAACTTTAATTGTCATAACCTAACCAAACTAACCAAACTTGCTGATAATGAAAAATCAAATAGTTGTATATAGTCACTACAGAACTATAATTTTAAATTAAGCCATTATTAAAATTTTTAATATTTGGTTAAAAAGGTCAAGTAAATTTTACGTTGGCCACTAAAGTATGCGTCTGTTTCAGGCATTTATAGCATGGGAGGCTACTGCAGCAGAGGTAATGAATTAGACTATAGGTTTAAGCATTGATTTTTAAACCAATTTGATATAATTTTTTAATATATCATTTTAATATAAGCCTTGGCAACGGGCTATGGATATAATATTTCGCACTAACCAATTTGTTCTTCTGTATTTAAAGTATATATTTATTGTTTTGTAAGCAAAGCCCTGTGTTAATATAGGTGAGTTCCTCACACATGTAGTCCCCGGTGTTGTGAGTGTGTTTGTACTGTACTGGGTTGTTATCGTTGCTCCGTTTAGGTACCAATTTAGGAGCCTCGTATCTATTTTATAGGCTTTTATATGGACATGTTATAGATTTGTTTTGAAGTATTTTGTAAACAAAAAAATAAAAAAAAATCCGTCCACTCTTGTCAATTTGGTTTGGAGAAATAACGATAGCTGTTAGGCGAGAAAAGCTGAAATCCAGACATTAATTCAATTATTAGCCATTGAGTACTTATGATTTATAAAAAAACTAATTTTCTTATATAAAAAAATATTGTTTATAATGTGTAAGAATATAATGAAAATAATTACGACGTACATTCTAAAATGTTACTACTGTATTATATTAATCTTGAGATTAATGAAAAGTAGGCCTAAGTGGTTATCACTTGTAACGGGAGGTCAAAAACGTTGTGCTGTTTTGAATACAAGACACGTTTGTAGTAGTCCAATTTAATAAGAGTAAAAAATAATAATAACAAATACCAACTAACATAAACACTTGTGAGAAAATAGATTTGAATGGCAATAGATATGCTTTTTGTCAATTGACATTTGTAGAACTCTCCACTACATTTATACATTCTTTTTTCTAGTTGGGAATTCACTAGTTTATTCTGCCAACTAATAATATTATAGACTGGTTCAATACATAAAATTGATGAACAATTTTATTATCAATATGTTTTTTTTTTTACAGATAAAGCAGGAAATGGTTCAATTTGAGGAAGAAGTAAGTTGTTAAAACCAATAAGACGAATTAAAATGTGCTATAATTTTATTAAATTAATTTTAAAGTGTTGTTACAAAAATTAAACCGTAACACATATGGCCTAAGTTATCCTAAGGTTTTCGGAATAGATTATGTCTTACTGCATTGGCCGATTGTTATTTTGGCATATTTAAAATGTTTTAAGATCAAATAACAACGCATTACATTACATTCTCTTAAAATTAAAAATAAATTTACCACAAAGTGTTTATTAAATACACTCTTTAATGTGAAAGAAAATATTGGTTTATTCTTGTGAGGCAAAGATTTTTAGTTAGGCATCAAAAAATAAAATATCATCAAATTCAAATACAGAACTAAACAGTTGTAATTTAATAAACATTCTTGTTATGACAGATATAGTATAAACTTCTTTAATTAATGTATTTCAAAAGTATAATGCAATTAAAATCCAAATTTGTATATTAAAAATGTTATGATATTATTTTTTAAGTTATTCTTTAAACAAGTATTGCACAAATAAAATAAAATAATTTAAAATATGTTATGAAATATCTTTTCAGGTTTTGACGTACTGGGACCGAGAAAAAGGTGTGAGTGAATGGAAGGTGAGTCTAATACTTAGATTCTTTACTACATTACTACCTCGTCTTTATTCACTCGTCCTACATGATATTGTTTATATATTATAATTGGATGAACATTAACAAACACTGATTCGACTGGAGAAAAACTGATTCGAAGTGGAGAATCAGGTAAAAAATAGCATGCTAATCTTTGTTAATAAAATCTATCTATCTATATATTAATAGGCAAGCATGTTTCTTTAAAACCTTTTTTCTCAGCTCGTGTGTATCGCAGCGAAAATCTACGCATACCGTTAGAAAGATATTTTTCTGTAGGTGTGCAGAAACCCTTTAAAAATTAAAATAGGCTCAGAAATAAGCACAAAAAATGAATTTGAAACTTGAATACAATTAACATGGGCTTTATGGGTTGTCATGCTGGTGACGAAATAACAACGAAATATAAACAGAAAATCAAAACAAATAGAAGAAATGCCAATCACATGTTTTATTTACAGTGTGGGGTGAAAATAGAGAAGTATGTACATTATATATTTTTGGTCGAGTTTCGACCACTGGACGACCTCTAGTACTTATTTAATACGCAAGCAAGATTTTTGAGACAATTACTCCACCGAAACTACTGAACCGATTGACATGTTTTTGGTGTCATTGGAAAGAGCGTAACGTGAAGTTGTGCAGGAAACTTTCTCTTTAGGTAAATAATTAGAGAGCGAGGCCCTGGCGCCCTTTAAAGTTTCGTAAGATTAAACAAACAAACTAACTAACTTTTTAAGATGGGAAACAAACATTGTTTTGAAACTCCTGTTGTTTTCAGAAATTAAATATTAATAATTGGTCTCCTTGGAAGCATGAGAAAATTCACAATGTTTACATTTGCTTTGACATTTAAAAGTAAACAACCAGAACTGTCAAATGCCTATTTCACAATTCCAGACAGCTGATCCAAAAAAATAAAACAACTATGTGGTAGGTTTATTTAATCTTAAACTTTATGATAGATTATTTATTATCCTACATCTATTTCAATGATCATGAAACAGGTTTTTCCCGTTGCGAAGCAAAAATTAAAAGTGAGAGGATGAACATAGGTATGTTAATTATAAACAGTCAATGTGTAAATAATTATCTATGTTGCATTACAAATGTGTATAGTTTTGGATGTTAGTTTGTGTTTAATGATATACCGTAAGTTATTAATTATTGAATTTTTATTTTAAGGATTTGGCATATGAGTATGCCTATGATAAATAACACCATTTCAGAGTTCTGCCAGTTTTTGCCTAACTCTGTTCTGTAGAGTTTAAAGTAGCCTACACCTTATTGTCTACAAATTGGCTAAATAACTTAGGTACGGTACATTATAAAAGCTGACAGCTTTTTTACGTTGACTTAAATTGTAAGCTCACCTTTCCCCGTCCATGGGCATTTTGATAGTAAAAAATTAACCCTTTAAACTGGAATAGGACTGTTATGTAAATTGTGAGTATTTCCATTAGTTAATAAACTTTTAGTCGACTCTTTTAAAATCATCGAAAATTATGATTGTTATTAGTTTTAAAACGTTTATAAATAACTCCTGTACTTCTTTGCAATTGCTCGATTTCGAGCAACATGTACACTAGTGTTTTTTTTACTACAACACTAGCTGTTGTACCCATACTTCACAATATGATGAAAAATCAGTCTCATAATCATTAAAATAAATTTAGAATAAGAATCTATCATAAAGTTTTGGATTAAATTATCCTACCACACAGTTCGATATAATTAACACTCCTTGTAAATTTTAGAATTCTTTCAGAAGCCTTGCTTTGTAGTGTTTTCTACTAATATTTCCCGACTAATCCATAGTCGCATAAAGTTGTCTGATCTAATTAACTAATCAACAGAAAGCATCCTCAAGAACAGAAACAATCCAAAGATAAATACTAAGTGAATTTCCATTTGACTGAATTGATTTTCAATTAAATCTAATTAAATAACATTAGGTTTAACGAGTACCTAGGTTTGCTGCTACAACGAAACTAATATAAAGTGTGGGTTGAAAAAATATTAATAGCTTAGTCTAAAATAAATTAATTTTCCAAATTGGATCAAAGTATATTAAACAGAACATCAAAATATCCAGAAACAAGCAAACTATAACATTTTACAATATTCTCCATAAGAATTCCATGAGAACTTTTAATTTACAATTTTTTTCGTTTACTCGTACAAAAAAACTTTAGATATATTTAATTATTTGTTTTTAAAGCTCTTTAAAAAAGTTTAGAGATAAATTGTGAAATTTTGTGTTTTAAGGGTCAAAAATTAGAAAAAGACTTTTTTCGCAAACTCATTCAAGTTTATCCCGCCTTAACACCTTTAAACCAAATTTCATCAAACCCGGATAGAAATTATTTAAGTTATTGCGTTCGGATATATATATAATATATTTAATTTTAATATATATCAATAATAATATATAAAATAACATGAGTACCCTTTTGATTTGATAAAATTACACAACATGTTTTGTCTATAAAGACGTCTTCAAGTGTTCACTTCCAAACAAAAATATTATGTTATAAATAAATATAGCTGTTAATTTTGTTAGCATGTGATTGAATGTTCAGTTTATATTTCGATAGAGATATAGATAGATATAGATACATATATAGATGGATATAGATATAGATATTATATATATGTATATATATATATATAAGTATATATATAATATTTATATTATATTATATATAAATATATATATATATATATATAAATATTTAAGTAAATAAGTACAACTGAGCACCCTGAATATTATATTTTATAAAAAGAAGTGACATGTTTCGGACATTAGTCCATTTTCAAACTTCAAAATACATTAAACACTTAACTGTTGTTTATATTGTTTGTTTGTAAATAAATAAAATTTATATATACAGATGATTTATAGAACTAGACAGGATTTGGAAAAACATTTTTGTTACTGATTATTTAATTTTAAAATTTGGTCAAAGATTGGGTTTCTTGAAGGAATTTGGCTATTTAAAATATGATTTGGATTTTTTAGATTTTCTTCGTATATGAAATATTCTTCAGTTGAATCCATTCGATTTCCTTTGTTTAAAACTTTTAGAATTTTCATGTTGTTTTTTAAATTTGTGTAATTGTGGTTGGTCGATAAAAGGTGTTCAGCAAAGTTTGATTTCATGGATGTTCTGTTGTTACTCTTAAGAGCTTGAATGTGCTCTTTGAATCTAGATTTAAAAGAGCGTCCTGTCTGACCAATGTAGAAGTGTTCACAATCAGTGCAGTTAATTTTGTAAATGCCAGATTTTTCATAGATGTCTTGATGTTATTTATTTGTATTAATGTTATTTTTTATCATATTGAAAGCGTTATTTTTTGTTTTAAAGCCAATTTTGTATTCAGAATTTTAAAATGTTTTTTTTTGTTGTCCTGTTAAGAGTTGTATTGAATGGGATACTAATGAATTTCTCTTTTTTCTTTCTTTCTTTGTTGTGTTCTTGATTTTGATTTTTCTTTCTTTTGATGTTTCTAATCATATTGTAGATAATGTTTTGCTTATATCCATTCCTTGATGCTAAGTATTTAATTTTGTTTAATTCTATCTCGTAATTTTTCTTTGTCATTGGAATGTTCAAAAGACGATTTAGCATAGATCTAAGAGCAGATAGTTTGTATTTCCAAGGATGGTTAGAATTTGATGGTGTCATTAGGTCTGATTGAGTTGATTTTCTGTAAATTTTGAAATCGTGTTTGTTTATGTTTTTTGAAATAGTTAGGTCGAGATAGTTTATTTCATTATAGGTAATTTCTTGGGTAAATTTTATTTTCTTGGACAATGTGTTCAAATATTTAAAAAAATCTTTATTTTCCTCTTCATTTCCTTCAAAAAGGCAAATGACATCATCCACATATCTGTACCAATATTTGATTTTTGAGTGGTATAGATTTAAATCATTGTTAATTTTGTTTTCTTCCAAATTATGTATGTAAATATCAGCTATCAAACCAGATAAAGGGGACCCCATTGCCAAGCCTTCTCTTTTGGAAGAATTTTTGATCAAACGTAAAATAATTTTGGTTTAGACATGTCTCTGTCAGTTTTGTGATTTCTTTAATTTCTTGTTCAGGAAGGATGTTGCTCTTTTCTAAATCATGTTTTAATATCTTCAAAGTTTCTTTTGGGGGAATGTTAACTTTGAAGATATTAAACAGCTGTTAAGATTCTTTAATTCCATTTAAATATGAGTACTCATAAGGTTAACATGGTAAACTCCAGAGCCACTGGGGCGGAGCCCTTTTGACGGATCTGCACCAAACTTCACACAAACCATCCTTGAATAATGCTTAATAATGCCTAAAAGTTTCATTACAATCTGTAGAGCGGTTTCGGAGTCCATAACATTCAAATATATATATACAAACTTCCTCTTTTATAAATGTAGATAACAATTTAAGCGAATGGTGTTTTAGGCTCTGGGAAAACCAAAGCTTTATTCTACATTAATTTTATTTCTGAAACCAATGGCGGTTGTGTAACTATTATAATACAACAGATATAAACATCAAAATTTTCTCTTTAGTATCCTCTCGGTCGCGAAGCACGGGTAAAGCAGCTATAGTTCGGCCGCTTAGAAAGCGGTGGTTTAGCATTAGCGCGCAGGTCGTTTTCTTAACGGCGGAACTATAGTATCATTATAAAATTTTATTATCTTACTAATATTATAAACTAGTGGCCTGTAGGGGCCATAGCCCCTAATTTAGACTACAGTAAAAAAAACCATATATACATATATAAAAAGACAAATATTCGATATATGTTTTTAAAATTATCAATTTTATGTTACTTAAATTTAACAGTGTTTCTTGTTTTATATCTTGGTTTTCCTTCCGTTGGAGTCGTATATTAGTTGCTTCTGATGTGTCAATGAAATACAATTGTAAAATAATGATTAAATCAATAACACAACATACTGTATTAACAAATGGAAACGTGCACACTGGCCTGAGCCCGGAGAACGACGAATCAGAGCTGAAATCATACAGCCAAACATTGCACATCTTTTTTAGTTTGAAATTGAAGATTTGTTTTGTAATCTTACGAATTATGTTATAGTTTCCATTTTGAGAACCAAATGTAAAGGTTAAAATTATTATTAATTATTATGATGGCAACTCCCCATTTCGCGGTAGTAAGTCAGAAATATATCTATGAATTTGTCCCTGAATTTTAAGACAGTAAGGCCCATTTCCCGGAATCTCTTTTTGTGTAGCGCAAAGCGACGCAAAAGCCTGCGACTGCTGTATTGCCTTATGTTTTTTATTATTTTCGAATAATCTAAAACGTAGAGGATACGCGTCCGGTAACCGGACGTGGATAAGGCGTACGGCAATGACGTCATGGGGTTGCGGGAGCCTGGAACGCCTTTACTACAACAATACCATGACCAGCCATCGGTGATTGTGGTGTAGTGGATAAGGTGCTCGGCTGATATGCACGAGGTCCAGGGTTCGAGTCCCATTGGTGACTTTAACTTTTTGTCGAAGATTTTGCATTTGAATACCATTTATTCTTAACTGTACATATTTTATTAGAATTTTTGGCATTTATAATTTTTTAATAGCGAAAGAATTTAACCTTAATTCGATTTTTTCATCATCAGCAAGTTTGGTTGGTTAGGTTAGGTTATGACAGTAATTGCCGGACGTCTAATCCACGTCTGGTTACCGGACGTGTATCCTCTGCCAATGTAAAAACAGTTATTTTAGTTCGTCATT
Organism: Macrosteles quadrilineatus; assembly: GCF_028750875.1. NCBI lineage: Eukaryota > Metazoa > Arthropoda > Insecta > Hemiptera > Cicadellidae > Macrosteles > Macrosteles quadrilineatus. The sequence goes on from NW_026542598.1 coordinate 25,377,619, forward strand.
TACTTATGGTTGTGGCATGTCCATTGTGGCAACATGCGTTGAAATGTCCATTGTGGCCTCCTCTGCGAAGTTAAATGCGCCACAATGCATGCAAGTGCTTTAAGAGGACATAGATTGTGAGAAACAACACTCAACTCATTTCCAGCGTTCTTCTAAAGACAGGTTGTAAAACAGCTTCTGGATTTCTTTCACAGTTAGGCCCTACATGACGTTCTCTTTGGCATTTCTTAAGTCTGTTGAATTCCTGGACACTCTTCCACGTCTTGCAAGTCTTCCCCTACCCTGTCTAGTTACTTCACTCATTAGTCATTATAAAACGGAAAACAAAAAAATTAAACACAATTTATTTTGAAACATTATTTACCAACATTGACTTTCGGAATAAATGTAAACATTGCAAATAAATAAGTAACAGCTGATAGAATGCAGACGTTTTTCAGTCACCATGCATTTCTTATGGTGGATATTTTACGTTATATCTCGTTTTCTGGTAACTTTATGGGAATTCTGCTATTTTTCCCGAGTCCCTGGGGGGGCCTTTAATTTAAGACCCCTCCCACTTTTCTGCGACTTACCAGATGTCCATAATTTTCTGGTAAAAATTTGGTCTTACAGAATTATATATATAGATGTGAAAGTTTGTGTGTTTGTTTGTGTGTTTTAAGTTCAATCACGCATGAAAGGGCTGAAATTTGGCATGATGATAGCTTACATTCCCGATTAACATATAGGCATATTCTTATCTCAAAAATCCTTTGGGGCTCCGCCCCAGTGGCTCTGTAATTCCCCATGTTAACCTTATGAGTATTTAAAGGGAATTAAAAAATTTAGTAAGCTGTTTCGACTAAAAAAGTTGGTTCTATGATATGGAAAAGCATTAAAAAGTTATAAGACTTACCAACAGGATGCAGCACTATATTTTTTTTGCATTTATGAAAACTTGAACTAAGCAGCAACAAAAAACTGTAATTCGCAATGAGAACTGTCAAAGTAGGATTGTTTACAGTTATGTTTATGTTTTTCATTTCATGAATAATTTTTGATATTTTGCGAATCGTTGATAATTTATTTTTCTCTATTGTTTTGGTGAAGTGGTAGAACATTATGGCTATGGTAGATGTGTAATAATATAGAATATTGTAAATTAAAAAAAAATTTATCAAACTGTGTCCTCTCTTATTGCAAACGCAAAGCTTGAGTATAACTGCAATAAGCATTTTATACTAATATTCTAACCCCGTACGAAGGACGGGTACTCTGCTAGTATATTATATATTTAATATAGAAAGATTGTGCATCACATGCAAATTATAAGGACCCATTCCAGATTTTTTGCATATACAGTATAGCCTATTTGGAACAGACGGAGGGCTAAGCCTGTTAGTATATTATTATATGTAGTTAGATAATTTGTAGTAATAATTCAACCCACTTAAATAGTTAAATCATAATTTAAATAAATATACAATTTTTTAGGATAACGACGAATACGTTTACAAGTTGACATAAACTGTTAGTATTGTACTACCTCTTGTGGTGATGTGACTGATAAGATTGATAAATATTAAATGTCCATTATATTAATTTTTTAACTCATATATTTCAGATTGAAGTGGCTACAGTGGAATCAGAAGTGAGTATTTAAATTTCTAGTTTTTATTATGTAGGTAAATATTTACTGGTCAACCTAGCATAGCAGGACTTTTTTGTCAGATTCTTCCTTCCAAAATTGTCCAATCTGATGTAATAAGTGAGTATTACAGTTATCCTAATTATAATAATATTCTATAGAACACTCCCTTATAACATTGTGGTTTGTTTTAAGGAATACGACACAACTTTATAGATTTTTTTGTTATTAAATCACATAGGAAACGAAACTGTCGAATGAATGATTGAGTTGTAATTGTGTGGGTTTAGCTATCAAGCATGAACAATTACAACAAATGTGTTTTAACGATTGTTGATTATTTAATTGATGCTTTGGAGGGAAAAGCTTTGTTCACATCACAGGTGGTATGAGTAGTAAGTAAGGCATTTACGGTTTTGTCAATAATTCAATCCTTTGTTGAAATTAAACCACATCAGTATCAGTGGGTTTAAACTAGATTCATTACTTCACACATGTAATGAAAAGTTATCCGATTGTTGATGTAGATGGTAAAAGATCAACAACTAACTGTTTCTTATATAAAATTTGGTGTGCCACAAGGTTCAGTTATAGGGCCAATCTTATTTCTTGTTACGGTGATCTACCAATATGTACAAATTCTTCAAAGACCATCATGCTTGCTGATGGCACTTCTTTTATTACTGGTATTGGCGATAGTTACACATTGAAAACATTCACCAATTATACTTTAGACCATGCAGTCATGTGGTTTGGGGCTGATTGATTTGTAATAAATGAGGCAAATACAAAAATAGCTATTTATTCCTTAAATAGTAACGTTGACTGTAAAGCTGGATTTACTGTGGTTCCTTAAGGATTTACAGTAAACAATAGTAGGCTGTCATCTCCAGTTGGATTTGTGAATTCCATAAAAACTGCTTAGGTTGAAATATAAAAGCTCTAACTACTGAACCATGCCCTCGTGCCTGCACCCAGACTAACGAAATGGAAGCGTGATCCATGCGCAGGCCCGAGGAGCGGCTCACAAAACTTTACTTAACAAAATGAGAACCATGGATGGAGGTTCAAGAACAACACGCCATTTGAGAGAAACGAGCTGTAATTAACTAAATAAATAAACACAACAACAATAATCAACAACAATACATGAATTAAATACTCTCAATTAAACTTTAAATAAATTTGGATACCCATTTAATCTGCTGACTTACAGTCTTTTCTTTTATTATTCAAAATATCAGAAGGATTATTAAAAATTTAACATTTAATATAAAGAAATTACCAACAATAGATAAATAACAATAGATAAATATTACTTCTTAAATGCATATTTGGACTTGGTAACTATAGTAAATTTAGGGGTCCCAAAAATCAGAAGGAATTTAAGACAAAATTTAATAAGATTATAAAATTTAAAAAAATCAACAAGTAGGCTAAAGAATTTAAAAATTTAAATGGAATAACAATAAACAGAGATCTGTGCACAAATTAACAAAATAACAATTAAAATCTCTCAGTCCATGGCGGTAACAATAAATTAGGCCTAAGTAACTTGCGGTAGGGCGTATTCAGTTCAATGGTTCTGGGCAAGCAGCACCGGAGGGGGAAACGAGCATGACGGAAGAGGGGGGCCATGATCCAGGGGTGGCCAAGAGTAGTAGAATCCACTCCGTCAATGCCGATGCGGGCTGCTACATGTTCCTCCTCACGGGTTGACAGTTCACATGGGCCCTGAAAGGCGCGCAAGGCGTACTAAAATTTAATCCATAGTCGACGTTAATAACACCCTGAATAAAATAAAGGCAAACTGCAATTTAAACATGCCACAAAATAAAGATGTAAGAGGATGAATTATCAACTCGTTGTCGACAGGAGCAATGTCTCGGAGCCTCTGACACTAGGCGGTCCGAGTAAGAAGAACAAGACTCACAGCCTTGTTCGGGGTCGTGGAAGTAACAAACGAAACACTGAACTAGCCTACTATAAAAAAAACACTTGAACCATTGAATATGAGTCGTGACATTCGCCCGGTGGAATTAGTCACGGCTCAACCTCCCTCCCCAAAAGAGGACACTCCTCTCCAAAAGGGACAAACAAACAAGCCTCTCCCCCACTTCCTGAAAAGAGATTGACCTGAAAGACAACTCAAGTGTCTGTGGTGGGGAACGCCAAGGGACTTCCAAACTGAGGGGAAAACTCACCCCCAGGGTTTGCTCTGGCCAGAGCTGGAAAATTTTGTGAGGGAAATTCCTTCACAGAACACAGGGGACAGGAGAAGTGATCACGTTCTCTGGCCCAGTGCACTTCCCACCCAGACACAAGAGGAAAGAAAAATGCCTACGGAAGAGTTCCGCGGAAGGGCTTGAGATGAGAAATGTGCGCCCTCCAGAACACTTTTCCAGTCCGCGGATCTCCAAGCTCCGCCGTGACAGGCGTCAAAAACCTCAGGATGCGGTGGGGACCTGACCACCGATGACACAACTTGGCAGCTCTCTTGTCCACAGCCGAACTGGCCGGATGAGCTTTACAAAACACCAAATCCCCCACCTGGAAAGGGTTGTCTATTCTACCACGATTGTGCTTCCTCCGGACCAATTCCCCAGGTGGTCTGCTTGTCAGCATGGAAAGCTATGAGAAGGGAGCGAAGATTGCGATTGAACCTTTCAGCATGAGAAGGCTGTGGATAGTAAGGGGAAGTAGTCACATGGCGGATTCCGTGCCCAAAGCACATTCTTTTGAACAGATGGGAAACAAACTGTGTTCCGTTGTCGGAAACAATGGTGGCGGGTATTCCAAAATGTTGGAAGAGGTGAGTTCGAAGTACCTGCACGGTGAGCTGTGCAGTGGCATTCCTTAAGGGAAAAAGCCAACAAAACTTGGAGAAGGCATCCACACAAACAAGAAGGAACTTATTTCCTGACTTGCTACGCGGGAGAGGCCCTACATAGTCAATGAAAACCTTCTCCAAAGGTCTTTCCGCCACCTCAGATGACAACAAACCAAACTTAGTGTTTTGAGCGGGCTTGCTCAGTGAGCACGTTTGACAAGAACGCACCCTAGCAGCAAGGTCCCGATCCATACCCTTCCAGATGAACATTTCCCTAACCTTCGCAATGGTCTTGTGGATACCTAAATGCCCACCCACAGGAGAAGAATGAAAATACTCAAAGACCATAGGGATTAGAAGACTAGGCAGCACAACTTTAGGTTTCCCTCGCTGTCGAGCGCGACAGCAAAGGGCACCCTGGGACAGAAAATATGGGGGGTGGGCTCCCCCATTTTGAAGCTCACCAATGATCTTTGCCAGCTCAGGATCCTTCAGCTGATGGGGAATGAAATCAGAAAAGGCGAGTGGAAACTCCAAGAGCACGGCACAACCCGGTTGCTCTTCGTCAGAAGGATGATCGTCGGGTGAATGGTACATCCTAGATAGTGTGTCCGCAATCACATTCTGAGTGCCTCGAACGTGTTGCACTTGGAACTTAAGGGACGATATTTGGACAACCCAACGACCAATTTTCCCAAGCTGGCGTGGATGTGCAAGAAGCCACGAGAGTGCCTGGTTGTCGGTTTCCAATAAAAACTCTTTGTGCTCCAAAAAGCGTCTGAATTTATTGACTCCAAACACGACAGCCAAACCCTCGAGTTCATACACAGAAGAGCTTTTCTTTTCGCAGGGACTCAAAGTGCGTGAGGCGTACGCAATTGGCTGCCTAACACCATCCACCTCTTGTGACAACACAGCCGCAATTGCGACGGAGGAAGCATCTGTTTGCAGGACAAAGTTTTGATTGAAATCCGGCAACCCCAAAACAGGGGGCTGCATGATAGCCTCCTTGAGAAGGTCAAAAGACGTCTGCTGCGCTTCACCCCAGACAAACTTGGCGCCCTTCTTCCGAAGCTCATTGAGAGGGGCCGCCAATTCAGCAACATTGGGGATGAAGCGTCGGTAAAAACCTACCATGCCGATGAACCTAGCAATACCCTTGACATCTCTGGGAGGAGGAAACTCCCTGATAGCCTGGGTTCTAGCGGGGTCGATGCAGACGCCTCTATGAGAAATAAGATGACCAAGGAACGAAATTTCCGGCTTTGCAAAACTAACCTTGTCAGGATTCACGGTAAGGCCAGCCCTATTCAATCTACTCATGACTTCTTCAAGATGAATCAGGTGATCTTCGAAACTCTCACTGTACACCAAGAGATCGTCGAGGTAATTGAACACAAATTTGAACTTGACATCATGAAAGATGGAATCAAGGAGTCTGGTGAGAGTCTGGGCCCCCACAGCAAGACCCATCGGAACTCTTGTGAACTGATACAAATTCCACGGGACGCAGAAAGCAGTGAGAGGTCGAGACTCAGGTTTCAAAGGAATCTGATGATAGGCCTGATTCAGATCAAAAACAGAAAAATACTTGGCCTTACCGAACCAATCAAACGCAGAATGCAAATCGGAGAGAGGCACAGAGTCGATTTCAATTTGCGCATTCAATTTGCGATAGTCCAAAACCATTCGGGACTTGCCATTGGGTTTTGGGACGAGAAAAGCTGGACTAGCGTAGCTCGAACGGGAAGGTTCAATGACACCATTTTCCAGAAGTTCGTCAATGATTTTTCTGAGGGTTTCCATTTTGGGTGGAGCTAATTTGTATGGGTGAGAACGAACGGGACGGGTATCTGTGAGACGAATCTCGTACTCTAACAGGTTAGTGACTCCGAGCTTTGGCGTCAACACATCTGGGAAACGAGAACACAAGGTTCTGATGGCTTCAGCCTCGCAAGTAGTCAGATGCCCTAACGGATCAATTGTTGGCTTGCTGGGTATCTCAGGCTCAACTACCGCAGCACCACCACCAATTTCATCAGCAAAAATATCAATACCCGTCTCGCAAATCGGAAAAAACACTGACCTCTGCCTAAATCCAAAATTAGGCCAGTGTGCTTGATAAAGTCCGCTCCCAAAATGACAGGGAAACAAAGGTCCTTAGCCACCCAAAAACTCCAAACCCAAGAAATATGTTCAATTTTGAACTTGAAACGGGCTTCATAGATGATGGGAAGGGGTGAATTTGACGCAGTCCAGCAGATAGGGGTTTTTCGCTCAACTTGCTTGATAAGCCCAGACGATTCAAGTTTTTCAAAAAGGGACAGGGAAATGAGGCAACGGGCTGACCCAGAATCCACTAGGGCCTTCTGCACCGTGGAACCTATGAAGATGTTGAGACGTGGGCAAGTTGAGCGCGCCGCTTTCACGCCCATGGAAGCAAGGCCCGCAATTCCCCGCAGCAGAGGCTCAGTCACAGGCACAACACTCCCAGAAGGGGAGGCAACAGAAACATTAATAGGCTTTGACTTTGACTTACTTGAGAAAATTTTCAAATTATTGCCCTTTACTTTATTACTAACAACCTCACAGGAAGGATTGGGCAGATTTTCCTCCTGTGAGCAAACTAGTTTTTTGGACCACGTCCAAAATTTCCACCTTGACGGCAATGCCGCCGAATGTGACCTGGTTGCCCACAACCAAAACAAACAACGGGCTGCCTCTGCCACTGCGGCGGTTCGGGACCCAACCCTACGGGTGCTACGACAGCATGATGACCAGCTAGGGGAAGATGTCCCGCTGCCTGGTCTCTCTGGTAATCAGCGTCCTGTACAGATCTCGAAAGGATGGAGAGTCTGTCCAGATCCACAAAAGATGAAGGTCGTGGTGCAAAAACCAAACGGGAGCGTTCCTCAGGCTTCAACCCCTGAAGCACAATGTCAATGAGCTCAAGCTCACTGATCCCCAAACGCAAGACCCTTTCCACCGTGCGAATGTCCCCCACGTACTGGCTGAGAGACTCGGCTGGCTGCTGAGGACGAAAAACTCTCTCAACTTTCAGCTTTTCCATGACCCGACGGGGCATGAAAAGCTCCAAAACCTCTTTATGAAAAACATCAAAGCTGACGCCTCTGCGCAAACAATCAAGCAATCTGTCCCCCAACGGTTTCAGACAGTATGGAGCAATGAGTTCCATCAAAGTGGCGTCTGACATGCCAGGGTATTCACGCATGCGCAAAACACTCTCCAGAAAAAAACAAAGACCATTCACATCCAACCCGTCCACCGGCTGGAAACCACTCAGGACAGAAGCAAGGGGATGGGGGAGTTTGCCAAAGGAGTTAGAAATGGAAGGGGAACTATGGACTTGAGAAGGAAATGGAGATGGGGACTGGACATTCAGCGTAGCCGCAGCCAAGGTGGACGTGTGAGAGGGGGATGGTGTGACATTTGCATTTGACATTTGAACACTTGCAGGCAACTGGAGCAGTGTACTCGGCGTAGGCGGAGCCTGGGGGGTACCCACTGGAGCCACAACATCAACAGACTTTGCCTGTACTTCGTTTGAAATTTCCGAAGAACGGTTGTCTTCGAAAATTTCAACTTTCTCTTTGACAGACTTTCCTGCCTTAATACTCTCCAAAATACCTTCCAGCTCAAGGATTCTGGCCTCCACCCAACTCTTGTCTTCATCCTGGATTTCAGGTTGCCCTGAAACCAAGAGTAGACGCTTACGCCAGTGCGTCAGCTGTGTGATGGCCGAACCCCTAGCTGAGCCCATAGGCAAACTACTCCAACTATTAATTTCCCCACTTAGCTCTTCCATCCTCTCTTTACATGCCTCCAGTTCCTCATCCAAACTGAGCGACTCAACCCAAGCTTGAGGCATGCTAGCAATTTGTCTGAACTGAGTACGCAAAGTGCGTACATCAGTTCCAGGAGTCTCCCCCCGGGACCGCACCTCGTACACCAGCTCCGGCTTCCTCAAATATTCCGGCACAATTGACGCCATACCGAGTCTCAACCAGTACTTGACTCAAAACAACAGCCAACAAAATTTTTTCACAAAACAAACACAGAAATTTAATTCCTAAGGCTTCTGGACGTTGATGCCTACGCACCTGATGGGGCCCAAAAGAAGAACCTGCCCATTCATACCGCAAGTACCGCAAGAAAAAACAACAAATGACCCACGAACGTACACACACACAAACATACACCGATACATACACTAGACAACACCTACACTTGTGTGATGGGGTGTACACACAAACCTTTTTTTTTTTTTTTTTTTTTTTTTTTTGACATGACCATGCTTTAGACAACCTTGCTCCCTAAGGATGCAAGTCATTACTACCAATTCCACCCGGTGCCTCAGCCAAAGGGCGAGCTCCTAATAAAATGTGTTTACGCCCCACCACAACAACAACAAGACCTTTTTCCAAAACTGCCAGGCCAGAACATTTCCAAGAAACCAATGCATCCACGGCTCTTCAAAAAAAAATCAGAACGTGGACAGTGATCGGGTCTCTAAGTATCCAAGTCGTGAAACCAAATTTCACGACAAGGCACCCAGGACGCAACCAGCATAACCACGCTCTGCTACCAGATGAACCATGCCCTCGTGCCTGCACCCAGACTAACGAAATGGAAGCGTGATCCATGCGCAGGCCCGAGGAGCGGCTCACAAAACTTTACTTAACAAAATGAGAACCATGGATGGAGGTTCAAGAACAACACGCCATTTAAGAGAAACGAGCTGTAATTAACTAAATAAGTAAACACAACAACAATAATCAACAACAATACATGAATTAAATACTCTCAATTAAACTTTAAATAAATTTGGATACCCATTTAATCTGCTGACTTACAGTCTTTTCTTTTATTATTCAAAATATCAGAAGGATTATTAAAAATTTAACATTTAATATAAAGAAATTACCAACAATAGATAAATAACAATAGATAAATATTACTTCTTAAATGCATATTTGGACTTGGTAACTATAGTAAATTTAGGGGTCCCAAAAATCAGAAGGAATTTAAGACAAAATTTAATAAGATTATAAAATTTAAAAAAATCAACAAGTAGGCTAAAGAATTTAAAAATTTAAATGGAATAACAATAAATAGAGATCTGTGCACAAATTAACAAAATAACAATTAAAATCTCTCAGTCCATGGCGGTAACAATAAATTAGGCCTAAGTAACTTGCGGTAGGGCGTATTCAGTTCAATGGTTCTGGGCAAGCAGCACCGGAGGGGGAAACGAGCATGACGGAAGAGGGGGGCCATGATCCAGGGGTGGCCAAGAGTAGTAGAATCCACTCCGTCAATGCCGATGCGGGCTGCTACATGTTCCTCCTCACGGGTTGACAGTTCACATGTGCCCTGAAAGGCGCGCAAGGCGTACTAAAATTTAATCCATAGTCGACGTTAATAACACCCTGAATAAAATAAAGGCAAACTGCAATTTAAACATGCCACAAAATAAAGATGTAAGAGGATGAATTATCAACTCGTTGTCGACAGGAGCAATGTCTCGGAGCCTCTGACACTAGGCGGTCCGAGTAAGAAGAACAAGACTCACAGCCTTGTTCGGGGTCGTGGAAGTAACAAACGAAACACTGAACTAGCCTACTATAAAAAAAACACTTGAACCATTGAATATGAGTCGTGACATTCGCCCGGTGGAATTAGTCACGTCTCACTACCCTCTACAAGACACTCCTGCGCCCAATTTTGGAATATGCGTCGGTGGTTTGGAGAAACCTACGTTTCTCGGTCACAGCGAATCCAGAGAAGATTTGCAAGAATGATGGGAGGTAGATGTGGCTACAACTATAGAGACGTCTCAGTTGAAGAACTTGAGTCCGTGCTGAACCTCCATACTCTGGCCAAGAGAAGAGATGTTGCGGATCTGGCTTTCTTGTTAAAACTGATCAATGGTAAAATTGACTCTCCTCAACTGTTGGTAAAGCTGTTATTTCGAGTTCCAGGCAGTACCAGGTCTTCAGATGTTTTCTTCAGGACGCAGTACAGGACTAACTACCTGGGTAATAGTCCGATGATCTGACTCCAACGGCTAGGAAACGAATTCTCAACCCATGTTGACCTCTACAGTGATAGAGTCTAGCCTCCCTTAAACACAAAATCCTACACGTTTAATAATTCACACTCAATTGCACTTACATCCAAATAAAGTTATACACCTTAGACTTACACGTGCATTATAATACAGTTAAAACTCAGAATTCTACACAAACGATTCAGATATACATATTATTATCATTGTTATTGTTATTAATATTCTTTATGCATTGTTATTGTTATTTATAATCATTCTGCATTGTTATTGTTATGTCATAGTTTAATAGCTGTTATTGTTGATTGATTATTGATGCAATTGTTGATGAAATGTTGTTTTGTTGTATAGTTTAAGTCAGTCTTGGAGTTTATTTGACGGATCTTCACCAAACTTCACACAAACCATCCTTGAATAATGCTTAATAATGCCTGAAAGTTTCATTACAATCTGTCGAGCGGTTTCGGGGTCCATAAAGGACAAACAAACAAACATACATACAAACATACATTGGATTTAGTACCTGGGGACCGTGCTTTGCTCGGGTAAAATCATCAGTACGCTCTGAGATTATTCTGTGGTCAATGTTATTTTCATCCAAATAATTAATTTCAGTCTATTTAAAATCTGTTAAAATAGTAATATCGTAGTTGAATTTGTTTGTGTAACCAATATTTATGTTACTTATGTACTGTATACATTTGGTTGTTATTTTTGGAACCAATACGCCATAATCGACATATAAAATACATACATAAAATAGGCTACATATTGGTAATATGCCACGATAAATTGATAAGTACGATAATATTTACGGGTGATTCGAACCTTTTGGATCTTATTATTAAAGCAAAGATAAAGATTTTTCTAGTCGTAGAGGTTTAGTTTTAAAAGTAGAACTTTGAAGGTCACTTAAAAAAATGGGGGGGGGAGATTTTAGGTTCTTTAGCGGCGCAAGGAAGGAAAAATTTCCGCCACAAAGTAGGTGGATTGGAGGGAAATTCTCCCTGGGGCCTATAGCGCATCACATGCAAACCGTGGGCTTTATGTAGGTCGTAACTAACATAATGGTAAGCATGCCACAACTCAGTACCGTGAATTTTCACTCTCGTCCTGTCAGTTTCGAGAGCTTCGAGATTTCGGTCCGTGTATATCCTGGATTCCAAGCAACCAATTATACTAAAATTATACAATTATACAATTAAACTGATTATCACGACCGAAAAACGGTAGCAGCAATCTGACACATACTTTCTCCCATTAGCTTGTGAACAGCCTCTATCATGGGTAAACGGTGGGAGTAACTATGATATTTTAGAAAAAAATATCAAAACTTGCAAAAACTTTCATTAATGGGGGGGGGGCTTCACTATACTTTTTTATTATAAGCACCGTAACACATTTATTTGGGGGGAAAATAACATAAGTTACGACAACTTTTGAACCACAATATTTTCGGAAATGGGATTTGTACCATTTTGTTCAGAATTCAAAGGGCGGTATTATACAGAACTACATTTTTATCAAAATCAATCGGGCCGTTTTGGGAAAATCCGATTTTCCCCTTATTTTATGGGGTTTTTATAGGAAATCACCACGATTACCATTAAAAATCAAAATTTTAAAAAAAGTTCAAAACCTGGTGATAACATGGATTAGTACCTACAGACTTATTTCATCAAAATCGGACTACAGGTTTGGTCCGTAGCTCTGTACACGTCCACAAATACAGACACATACATAGACATCACTTCGAAAACCACTTTTTTGGCTCCAGGGGGATCAAAAACGGATGAATCCATAGCTGTAACTCTTTTGTCCTTTTGAGTTCAAATTTGCGGCATTGCATTTTACTAGTAAAGACCTTTAATTTTATGTGCATATCAACGTATGCTTATATTAAAGACTTTCTTCCTACTCCTTGTGGGCCGTTCCCCTGGATGAGAGGAAAATTTATAATTGCTTAAAAATTTAGGTTTTATGATCGTATCTATGTTGGTTAAAAACATAATTAAGCCGTCCCGGGACTTTTTTAACACACTGCATATCATGTGTGTGTTTTTAAAACTAATATTTAAATTACGTGCTACGATAGTGTCATGGTAACATTATAGCGTAAAAGTTATTGCATAATTACTTAGTATTAGGTCATTTTTACAAGGTCTTATGCACTTAACTGTAATGTGTTTTCAGGCTAGTACATTTTTAATTCTTGATTTGGATATTAAACATATTTGTGTGCTCGATGCATTAACTTTACAAGTAAAATTTAAACCTGTTTACATATTTGGTTCAATTTTACCTGAGTCTTCCAAACAGAAAATTGTACCTTCAACTATCTTTCCTGTCATCCAATTTATCTCCCAACTTTTGAATCTTGTTTGACTCGGGAAAATGAGATTGTTCTTACCCGATTGCAGAACCGATCTATGAGGTTTGTTTACTGCTTGAAAAAACTTGATCACCTTAGCGAGTTCAGATTAAATGCTAGAGTCACATTTATAATGAACCTTTCTGATCGCCAGACTGTAAAGCTTGTCCACAAAAGTCTGCAGACTAGGAAGCCCGAGTATTTCAGAAGCAATCTTGTGTTTAGGCAGGATATCGGACATCAATGTACTGTGCGTTGTACTTGACAGGAATGCCAATTGCACCTGCCTAAACCTAAATTGGAATTTTGGAAAAAAACCTTTAGTTACTTTGGACCACAAACTTATAATTCATTGCCTCTCAAATTAAGCAACTATGTTAAGCTAGGTTTAAGAAAGATGTAAATGCACTTATTGTGATACAGTCAAACACACCTAAGAAGGCGCTTAGCCGAGGGGGTGAAAACACTGTACTATCCTCGAAGTAAACTTTGGGCCTTCCTTATACTCGACCACTCACCCTGCACTAACGTAATCGACTTGGGGCCGTGCAAGGAAAGCTATTCAATAACAACTATTTGTTTTGCAAATATTATCACATCGTGTTTAGTACTGTTTTTCTCGGTTTTTTTAATTTTTTTTTTAAATATACCTATAAGTTATTTACATCAAATAGGCCTACAAACATTGTTAAAGATAGAGTCGTTTTTGAGCAACAGCTACTGTCAGGGGTGTGATAAGGGCAGGTAGCTGGCAATTCGGTGGCATGTTTTTGGTACGGCATTATTTCCCCCCAACTGACCCCTTCCTCTATCACCCGCACAGGGCACAAGTGTCTTCTTAGATGTGTTTGACTTGTCCTCCAATTTGAACATGCATTCTGTTCTTTGTTGAAAATGACTACTAATTTGACTACTAAAATGACTACTTAATTGGTAGTATTAAATTCAATAATGAACATTTTTACGATTGTGTTTTAGTCTGAATATGTATCCAGGCATACGCTATACGGAGACAAAAAACTTGCTATTTTCTACTTCAACCATAATATCGACCCAGTAGAACACGATGATCAAACAAACAAGGTAAGTAGGCCTAATCTGCTTATAGTCTCAAAAGGTTTTTAATATTATTTAAGGGATTTATTTTATTTATATTGATTGCAACATGCTCTTTCTACATACCCCACGACTTATATTACGTTTCAAACCGGCTGGAATCAACTACTACAAGTTTATCTACGTATGATTGTAAAAAAAGGAAATAATAAAGAAATCTTATAAGAAATATAGGTAAAGCTATACATATTCGTCCTGGCACGTCACGTCGCGTCCATTTTAGACGGGTATGCTCCCTGTGTAATTAAATGTAATCGGCTATACATCTCCGTCACGTCACGTCTGGAAAACTTTTGTATGCTCTGGGAACATACCGTGTCGTGACGTGACACATCGGGATAGCCCCCGGTAACGTCCGATTCGCTCTGGGAACAACTAGAAGAGGCATCAACAGAATGTCTGGGTGAAAATGTCTAATTTGCTTCACACTTGCATACTAAGTGTGTAAATGATCTTATTAGCGCTATTATTGGTTGTCATATAATATATTTTTTGCCTTAGTATTTGTAAAAAAATGTATTTCGATTTATCACTGTTGTGTTTCTTATAAGTTATACATAGGCTATATGCGGCGTATTCAAAATGCATTCAAACTGAGCCAGTTGCGGGAATGGCATATAGCGTGCGCTTTTTTGCGTCGGGACGTGACGTGACGTGACGTGACGGATACACACACACACACACACACACACACACACATACACACACACACACACACACATATATATATATATATATATATATATATATACCACCCTACCTAAACTGCCACTACTGGACGTGCCGTGACGTGACGTGACGGATATGTATAGCTGAACCTTTAACACGTTGCACCCAATTCAATAAATAAAATTCATAAAATAAATAAAATTCAAGAAATAAAATTCTTGGACACTTTGGAGCATTTTGCAGATACATTTAAATGTTATGCATTGTTTGCCTGCCAATCCTAAATGACGCCCATCCCCTCCTGGGCCTTTTCTTGAGGCTCTCAAAGTTTGCCACAGTTTCACTCTGTTTGCCACAGTGGTGATGGTCTAAGAAGGGGTAGCGGGATTTTATCCCCCTGAGCAAAACTGACATCACAGCCTAGGGGGCAAAATCCCGGTCGCAAACCTTTGAGTTGCACATTCTGAGTTTAATAAATTAAAGGTGGAATTAAACGCATCTTTTCACGGTTGTTAAGAACAAATTAATGTTACATTATAAAACCTAGAGTGTACGGGCCGGAATTTTACCTCGGGCTTTTACTTCCTTCATGAGTTTAGCTCAAAAGTCTACCCCTTGTCCAGATACAGAATTTGGCGAGAATAATTAATTTTATACAAGGTATTTTTATGGAAAGACGTTTAATCAGTTAACTATTATTTAACTCTGTTTATATTAAATGTTGTAAGCAAATTAAATTTGTAAACAAAACATCAAAATCATCAAAACTTGTACAAACCTAAGTTTTCCCACCGTTTCCGTTACATATAACCCTCATTAAAACCAAAGATTTCCTCCTAAGTTGATACAGCAAAGGTGGTGGAATCTTACTCCGCACTCCATAATCAATTACACAATCTAGAACAAATACAGTAAATCAAAACTAGCACATAGTTGTGCTGTGCTAACTGTGAAATTAGATTTTGTTTGGCTCATCTGTCTGAAGTTGTGAAATAGGCATTTGATAATAGTTATGCTCGTTTACATTGAAATATCTTATATATAAAAAAAACTTGGCTTTTCTTTTCCGAGTTCGTTTGGCTCTTCTACCAGAACGATTTTCATTATTGAGGTCTCGAATTGAAGGTATACACGCACAGATTTGCCATCAAGCATCGGCATATATTTATCTATAATTCCACTCGGCTTATACGTAAAAAAAAAATTCTCCCCATGCATTTCTTATGGGAGTTAAATTTGGTTTCTCTTTTCCGAGTGCGTTTGGCTCTTATACCGACCGATTTTCATGATTGAGGTCTTAAATTGAAGGCATACACGCAAAGATTTCACATCAAGCATCGACCATCGAAGTAAATGCATCGGCATGTATGTACCTACACTGTATTATTTAACCGAAAAACATCATTTGATTCATTTTCGATTTCTTACTTTAAGATGTATTTAACTAGTTATAATTACACAATCCTATATATTTTGGGCTAAGGACTTTCAGTGAAATACCTGCATTCATTTAAGCTACTGTACTAGTTATTCAAATCGGACGAGTTTCAAGAAAACGCAAGGAGAACAATAAACATTATTTTTCATAAGGTTTTTCTATGACTAAAAATCAATAGCTCCAGTATTGTTCATGTATGTTTTATACTCAAAATAATCTGCAATTATAGGCTTTAAATTGAGCTATTGATCGTTTGAATCAGTATCAATATACTGTATTACTCATCAAAAATCATAAATTTGATTAGTTCTTGGATATTATATATTTAGTTTAACGCTGTGGAGCAGCATGGGTGCTCTAGTCTTATTTTAATTTTATTACATTTTAACAATATTATTATTTACATGATTAATTATTCTCGCCAATCCGTTCTAGGCCAATTTATGTAGCCAAGGGGCAAAGTTCCAGGAGGAAAACCCCGGGCCGTACAGTTTTAGTTGCCTAAACCCTAGTTATATGGACAGGGGTAAAATTCCGGCTTTTATCTATATACTAGCTGGCCCGAGACGTTGACGTTGTCCTGTCCTAATGTGGTTTTATGTCAAATGCTCGTTCATTTTCAAGATGAGCTCGTTCGCATGGTTCAATCACGTCCTGGTTGAAGTTCGTTCGCTACGCTCCCTCACCTTTAGGTTGGAGCTCGTTCGCTACGCTAACTCACCTCCACGTTGAAGTTTGTTTGCTACGCTCACTCACCTTTTGGTTGCAAATTAGCTGTTGTCATATTTTTTAAAAATAATACAGTAGTGCTGCACCCTGTTGGTAAACCTATTAACTTTTTAATACTATTGAACATCACAGAATCAAATTGATGTGTTGAACCAGCTGTTAAGATTCTTAAATTACATTAAAATATGAGTACTCATAAGGTTAACATGGGAAACTCCAGAGCCACTGGGGTGGAGCCCTTTTAACGGATCTGCACCAAACTTCACACAAACCATCCTTAAATAATACTTAATAATGCCTAAAAGTTTCATTACAATCTGTCGAGCGGTTTTGGAGTCCATAAAGGACAAACATACAAACAAACATACATTGGATTTTATATATATAGATTTAATACGCTAGGCATATTTTTGTCATAATTGTTTAGGGGCGGTGGTGCTACCGATCACCATGTCCAAGGTGTCGTTAGAAAGGTCTTAGCATGTAGTTTTGCCATCAAACCAAAAAACTTTGGAATTCCATCAGGGCTCTGCGTCAGTGGCCTTCAAAGTTTCCATGTTATTCTTAGGGAGAAAATGTTTGTTTACATTTAAACAGATGAATACTTTGAAATTGGCACTAATATTTGAAACAGCTGGTTATACTAAAATTGGAGACATTTATAAGATTAGTTGAAAAGATTGATGTTTCGTTTCACTGTTTTAAACCCGTTTTTTATTTGCACAAAATCAAAACATAACCAAAAATACGTTCGACATAATGGAGACTATAAGACGTTTACCAGAACGTCCAAGGGAAGGAGGCCGACGAACTTTAACTGGTAGACGCGCACGAAATACAAATACAGTAGTACTATTGTTGTTGATAGCCGAATACAGCGAGCACCCTTCCGTGTTGGGTTTATGTGTGCTCTCCAACAGCCAACTGAAGATTTCACATTCAATTTAGGACTGTTAGATAATTGCTGCATATGCTGTTGATTTTGAAGCAGAAGAGAGGAGATATTAGATAAGTTGCAAATGCGTTGGGAGCAGAGTGTTTTATGTTAACGTTTTAAAGGTAAACGTGCGGATATATACCTAACATCAGAAAGATACTGGAACAAGATTGGGAGTTGGGCCGTTATGAAACACAGTTTGTCACAGGACATTGAAAATTTCAAGGCGAATTTTTGGATTTTTCACCTGGTGGAAGAAGAAGTATGTAGATGTGGAGAAATAAAAACCACGAGTCACGTATTTATAAACCACGCTGTTCACCTCACTGTTCACTTCAGGAGACAAATAGGAGAGAACAGAAATAAGTCTTGCATAAGAGAAGTCTAGAGATGAGCGAATCTCAATGACATCTATCGCTCAGGGCGGTATGGGGAAGCGAGTCGTGCTGTTAGGCTTTTGGACACATAATGTGTCTGGACGAGGATTGAAAGTGGCTGAAGCCTAAAAAGAAAGAAGATTTTCACGGGAATTGGCCTGGCAAATAAGTGCCACACTTAAGAAACTTGGTGAACTTGGTGGTAAGAGTGTGTTGGTTGAAATTAAATATTTATTTACCTGAGTATTTCCATAATCTTTGAGTCGAATCTTTGAAAGTCATCAGAAATTATAACTGTTATTTGTTTTAAAATAACGCCTGTTATACTTAGAAATTGCTCGAATTCGAGCAACAGGTACACTAGTTGCTAATTTAATCTATCACGCACTATTTTCATTAGACTCACAAATCCGCGGGGTAAAATTCCACCCTCTAACAAACTTGAGAGCACTCAGATGACTACATTATAGTGATGTCAGCTCTACTCAGGGGGTAAGACTCTAGGGGGATAAAAAAATATATTGCACTTATCCAACTACAAACATGTTTTGGTTTTTTTTAGGTTTACGCTGCGAAGGACTTCGCAAGATTTGGTGTTGAAAACGGATTGTACCTAATTGTTCCCAAAAATATGCTCACTGATGATTTCAGACAAAGAAACAAGATACGATCTACGAATTATCTCTGGTTTGACTTGGAAGAAAAGGTGAGTTTTGGTTTTTGTCCACTCTAAATAGTGATATGTTAGAGCTTTCTAGTAAACTAATTGGATCAACATTTAGTTTCATAATTTTAAATGCATATTTAAGCTAAACAAAGATGCTATGGCAAGGAAGATATACCACAACTGCATTTATTAAACAAGAACATGTCTTATGTATAAAATCCCTAGGCTCAGCTATGAGGCCAGAAAGTGAAGGCCTCTGCCTCAAACACGCTCAACAATACTACGTACATTCCAGTCTTGTGGACAACCTAAACCACAAATACGAGTTACGTTCTAATCTAATCGAGCGGAGTGAGCACTCTTATGCATTTCGTCATAAGCAAACTCCTCGTTTTCAAATGTCGCATGGGGATAAAGACAATTATGGTGAGTGCCAAAATCTATATTGTGTAAGAAAATCTCCCAGGAACCCACCCAACGGGGTCTTAAAGTTGAATGTAATCGTAATGGAAGCAGTACTTGACTCAGAAACACATATGATCAGCTGTTGACTTAAATACTAGTACATCAGGAAACAGCAAATATAATTATTATAACTACAATCACGGATATTATAACAGAAACGGTATGTACCATGACGTCATTATTAGACAAATACGTCACTAACTACGCGCAACCGCGCAACGCGCACCGGGTAACTGTTAGTCTTGTAATATTGTAATTTAGTGCGTGGTTAGTTCTTTCTTACATTTTAAAAACAATTTATTATTTATTATTGTTGTTCACCCACAGAACAAGTTAATTATTACGTGTTTGTAGCAGTGACCCATTAGTTTTATCTTTCAAACTAAACATTTTTAATGCTGTAGCAGAAAGTTTGCCATTTGTAATTACGATTTATATTATAAGCTCATTTGAATTTTTATTGGAGCATACATTAGCGATGAATTAATTGAAATGCAAATTATGTGTTAATATTAATCACGTAAGATTTCAATAGAACAGAACTACGTATTTTAATGTAAACAATAAGTATTTCCTTAAACAATAGTTAATAAGGAGTGTTTGAAACTCTAACTCTAAGATTATTTAATAAAAGCGATTTGATTGTTTTATAGTAGCATATATATTAGCGATCAATCGGTTTGAATGAAAACTACATGTTCGTATAAATCACGTGAGATTTCAATCGGACAGGACAGGACCTTTTTATTGTAAACAGAGTTGTTGGTTTACATAGCATACCTAAATAATAGTATCTTAGTAAAAAACGTGTTATTTTTAAACCGATACGCGTATTCGAGAAAATATTAATTGTACTTCTAATAATAGAACATCGTTCATCACTATGGCTTACCCTACCCCTAGTTTGTATCATTAATTATTTTTCGCTAAAGTCTACATGCTTGCTAACAACTTCCTAACAGTAGCTTCATCAGTATTGTCTAAGTGTAGTGAATCTTACATTAAGTAAAGTACAGTTATAATTTACACCTCCGGTGACGTAGTTTACTACTTTTAGTAATAAATTAAATTTCATAGCAATTTAAACAACAGATTTATTAAACAAGCAAATACCTTATTCATCCAATCCCTGGGCTCAGCTAGAGGTTGGAAAGCCTCTGTCCGAAATACGTACAAACCCTACGTACATTCCAGTCTTGTGAGCACACTAAACCATAAATACTGGACGTTCTAATCTTATATACAATTTCAACCACAAAAGGTAGATAGGTTCCAATCTAGTTGAAAATTTAAACCACAATAATTACTGGAAACGTTTGAATCTCACAGACAACTTAAGCCACAAATACTGGGTACTTTAAATCTCCCAGATAATTCAAACCACAATTATTTGTTTTTCATGATACCTACTGCCCAACCTTACCCGAAAGTCAGTCAAGCATTAGAGTATTTCTGTTGTCAGAGATAACGCTATATAACAATGGAAGAATTGCTATATATATACAATATGGGCATACATATACAGGGTGTTACATAATGTTTAACCGAATGTCCAGGATGCCATTGTACGGATGAAAATAAGTTGAAAATGTCTAGTTACACCAGTTTAATTTTAGTTTGATACACGTGAAACCTAAAATTTTACATCTGAGTTTGTAGGGATGATAAGTACGATTTATGTCTGATAAAAAATAAAAATCGATAGGCATTGTTATCTCGTCAATATTGATTTTATAACAACTATTTATTTAACTCGGACAACTGATTTGGCCTATAGAAGGGTGGTTTCTTTCATATTAGCCTAGTATTGTGAACTGTGAGAATGACATATTCAAATTAAAATGTAGACATTTTATTCATGATATTACAGTAGCTTGGCCTTGCCAAGTTTATTAAACTTGTAGGTTGGGTCCAATCAATACTCAAAAATACAAACTTACACTATTTAAATTTACACGTCCTGATATAGTTTAAGGAAGGCACTTATCTTGTAACATAGTATTCTGCAGCTAAACTTAATTTTACATGTTCTAAAAAAAATTGAAGAAATTTCCTTATAAGCAAATTGATTCTAACTTAATTTCTATGTGCATTTTGCTTTTCTGTCTGTGTTTCCTGTTTCGTCTGCCGTGAATTCTTATTGTTTATGATAGATTCAATATCGACCAACAAAATAATAAATATTGTTGGTTGAACATAACCTCTTACTGAAAAAGCTCTGCACATAAATATTTACAAATAATAAAAAATTAGAACAATAATAGAACTGTTGGAAGAAAATAACTTTTTCCCTTTCTTCCATAAGAAATTGTATTTTTTACTGTACCATTAAACTAGTTGGTTTTAAGTGTTTCTGTAGGTGTTGTAATTGTTTTTCCTAACCAAGTTTTAGTCAAATGTTGTGCTGATTCTTGTCCCAATGCTATGGCAAGTATAGAACATTTTCATTGTTGGATGATACATACCTCCACCTGACCTGTACCTTGTTGACCTGTCTATATATGATTTAACTTTTACGGAGATCAACCAATATTCCTCAGCCAGTGAATAACATAAATAGAAAATTTGCTTTTATAGTGTAACGACCCAAAACCCGTCAAGGGTTAAAAACCCGATTTTTATTTTAAATATATAATAATTTTTTATGTTCGGGGTAAGCCGCGCCCGCGTTGTCAGCGGCATCGTAGGGGCAAGGGTCCTACGTCATCGTAGAGGGGATGACGCTAGTTACCTACCCCGCCGCCAGGGGCGACGGTGAAGAAGGACCAGAAGAGCAGACCTCATGGTCACTGGTCAGTTGTCCACCCGCTACCGAACCGCCGAGACACGCTTGCTGGTTGGAGATAAATCCAACAGTCCTGACGTACTAAATTCTGGTCTGTTAAAGATTTCCCCCGTTCCTGGTATAGTCCTAAGGCATCAGGTGGTTAGTGTGCTACCGAGTTTATTTTGTTTACTCTCATTTTTGCAGAAGCTTTATTATTTTTATTTTATTGTGCCGCAGTCTCGCGCAACCCGCACGCTTTTTCACGTACGAGCACACTGCCTTTTGTCTTTAACCAGCTTCGGAAATCATTTAAGTTGCCAGAACGATATCCGTAGAGCTTATTCCTACCCCGGAACGTCCTACGTAAGTTCGATTTAAGAAACCCCGTATCGACTCTGATGATCGACCGAGTCTAACTTTTCCCGACACGTCTACTTTGGTGGTTACCAAGTAAAACGACCGAATCACATTTTAGTTATGTTTCCAATTAATTAGGCTTATTCGCATTCACGATAGGTTATTCAAAATTCTAAATTTAACTTCACATATTTTTCGAGTGGCTATGATGAGCACTTGTTAAATGTAGGCTTAACATTGTTAGCATTATTGTAATTAATATTCTGAGCCAATAAACTCGAAACGATAATTAATTAACGAACACGTTAGAGTCCTGGACTATCTCATAGTAGGCTAAGCTATCTGGACAAATTTAAGGTGTGACAGAATTTCAGGTGAGACGACGATTACGTATCTTAAATTCTTATTTTGTCTCTCAACCCGAAATTTCGTCATAATAGAAATTATTTCTTTCAACTGCAATTCTTTTAAAGTTACTACTTAACTATTACTGTCACGCATTTGGCTTAAATAATGATTGAAACTTATTTTACAGTACATATACGACGATGTTACTGACAAAGTAAGTATATGATAATTTTCTCAACTAATAAACTATGCTTATTAACCTGTCAGAATATTTCTTGTCAAGTGTTTAATTTAGATTCTTTTTGACTGTAGTTCAATTCTTCTGAGATTTAAACACTCATTCTTCTTCAGCTTTTAAACTTGTCTATTCATAAAAAAATATAATCGTATGATTAAATCATTAATATTGTATCCTATTATTGTATCCTATTGAGTATTGTATTGTTCAGCTTGTTTTTTTATCTATGTATCTTGTATTCTTTTGAGTATTGAATTATTGACTATTGTTCAGTTTGTTTTTTCTTTTATGTGTTGGCTTAGCCGTTGGCATGTATAAATAAAATAAAATAAAAATAAATACATGCACTAGATTAAAAATAAAATTTACACGTTAGGGTCTTAAACTTCACATTAAAATACTCCGACATAATACTACAGGGATCGTAGTAACTAATAAATTACGCAGAATGAAATGCATACATAAATCTATCTTATCCAAAGTTTGATTCGAATCTGATTATCACCCGTTTGGGGTTTCTAGCTTACATACGAAAAAAGATATGATAATGAAGTCTACCAAGATAGACGTATTTACACATTGTTTCACAAATACCAGCCGGGCTGCAAGACAAAAAAAGGAGAGGATTGCCTGGAGGCAAAAAGAAACTACTATGAGGTGAGTAGTACATTTTTAAACCCTTAGAAAAGTTGAATGTATCCTATGCATGACTAGCATGTTAGAGATTTTGATGTATAATGAGGAGTCATCGATGTACATACGTTACACTCAAACGCCGAATTTTGACAATTTCAGAAATGTTTACGCACTTCGTGGTGTGGACAGTGTATAAAATACTCATGTGGCGGGGTGGGCATTTTATTCGGACATTGTCCGAAGCGAAATGCTAAGAACGCGTTGTGGATAAACTGATTTACTCAAATGCCAAAGTCAAGACCATCTTCGGGGATTGAGTAAATTCGAAATAACCTCATCACGATGCGAGCTTAAAGTTACTGTGCACGTTGCGTTGTGAGTATTTCTAGTTTTCACAAATGCCAAAATATCGTTCTCACAAAACATACATGACACTTCCTTGTTTATTTATTTATTCTTTCAATGGTAACATACCAATTTACATAATAAATGTACAAGTTGCTGACAAAAAGAGTTGAAAATAGCAACAATCAACAATCAAGCATAACAAAATAATAGACTCTATAATGATATATCAAGTTAAGATAACATCTTAAATAACATAAAAAAACTTTGTTCGAGACCTAATCAGCTGGTCAATGACAAAAAAAAAATAAAAAAAATCTCATAACAATAATAACATAATTAATATCTGAATAAGCTATAATCAATATACAACAAGCTATAATAAGCTGAATACATATACGATGCTGTTACTAACAACGATAACACACTAGGAATAACTACAAACGATAATTGGCTCCCGTAACATTCAAAATATTATAGCTTAAAAGATTGTATTATAAACTGCGAGTTTCTTCTATATGCTGACGATCTCAAAATATTCACTATTGTTAACAACCAACAAGATTGTGTTATGCTACAAGATGATCTCAATCGATTGTTTCTTTGGAGTCGTGACAATCTAAAATTTCATGTGGATAAATGTTCTGTTGTAACATATTCAAAGAAAACCCCTAGTAACCTCATCATGCATAATTATAATATTGGTGGTAGTCTTCTTTCGAGGAAAACTTCAATTAAAGACTTGGGTGTGACATTTGATTCCAGATTTACATATAATGATCATGTGATTTCCATTTGTAAGACTGCCTTCTCAATTGTTGGTCTTATCCGCAGGTTGGGCAACATTTTTACTAATCATTTAAAAACTAAACGATTAGTAAAAATTAAACTGTTATATTGTTCACTGGTCAGGTCAAGATTAGAATATGCTTCTGTGGTATGGTATCCTAGTGTGAACGATTTATCTGATCTCATAGAGTACCATCTCATAGAGTACATAGAGTTAACCACATAGGCCTTTCAGGCCAAAAGGCCAAATAACGGAAGTTTGACTGCTGATCTGTTGACCGACATGTTTTGAGAATTGCTGGGTTGTCGGATTCGTTTGTACCAAATATCATCAAAATCGGATCATTTTTGCTCGAGTTATCGTGCTAACGGACACACACACACACACACACACACATATATATATATATATATATATAAATAATATAAATAAATACATAAATAAATATACATATATATATATATATATATAAATTTGAACGGATGGTGTTTTTGGCCTCTAGGGACCTCAAAATGAAAAATTAGATCGGTCTCGGGTCCAGGTCTTACCATGAGTACTACGGTAATAGCTTATTCCCTATATGGGAAATTCGCTAAAAACTATTTCAAACTACGTCCATATGTTTAGTTGTAAACAAAGGGAATTGAGTTTGATGGTTTGATGTAATGTCAACAGATAGCGCCACCGTTCCCAAACTTTAGCCCCTAACTGTATTTAAGTGATGCCCTTTCTTAATATTCTGAGACGTATTTGCACATCTACGTGAAAATAGCTTTAATTTGACACCTCAAACGTTAAAATCCGTCAAACCGTTATCAAGTCATGACTGTGAAAAGAAAACTGCTTGCGTATTAATATATGGATACTAATAAAAAATGAATGTTAATATGTGAAAAATATGAACTTTCATTTGCCTGATTTGATTTTTACTGAAATATTTCCTAGAAACTGACGATTCTAACCCCCCAAAAAACCTATAAAATTAAACTTAACGAGTACTTAGGTTTACTGCTATAGGGAGGATGAAAAAGTGTGTATTTATTTTTAAAAGCTAAAATTAGTTATTTGTGCAACTAGTGAGAAAAGTGAGCAATTGACTCACTCGAGAGAAATCCTTACTCACGAGCCGTAGGCGAGTGAGGAATGGTTTCTCGAGTGAGGCAATTGTACTTTGAACTCGAGTTGCACATTATACTTTTCCTACAGTTACCATAAAACAAATTAATTGGTCTTATGTTTCTTCAAACATAACCTATTTTTACACAGAAGTGAACTTTTAATATAACATTTAATGTGAAGTGACAAATACAACAGTACAACAGCTGACCAGCTGATTTACAACCAATGCTGCCAACGTACTTCGCGCGCATACGACGTTGCCTGCATGTTACGCGCTCACTATTTCGTGCCTTCACGTTGCAAATCTGGAGTGAGACAAAGTAATTAGAGTGAGACAATGTTAACATTGTCTCACTGATCAGCGAATTGGCCACTTTGCTTTCTCAAATCAGTTAGAGAACATGTACATTGTTAGGTGACTGTGGAAAAAAAATAATAATAAATTTGCCAAGTTTGATGAAAAAGTATCCATAAATTTTGCAAAATTCAACGATTTCCTTATTCCTCCATAACAATAACATGGGAATTTTAAATTTAATACTAACTTTGATTTATTTCAATAACAATAATAGATTATCAATATTTATTAAATAATAGATTATTTATTTAATTCAATTATAGAGAAAACTTCAATAATAGAGAAAATAATAGTAGGGCAAAGCTTATAATTTAAAAAGGTGTATTTTTAAGTGTTTATTATTTTTTGTATTTACCAGAGTAAAAAATATTTATTACCAATGGTTAGTGAATTATTTAAAAAAATGAAAATTAGCCGCTATTTCCGAGATGGCGGCTGAAGCACAGTCGGGATTAGGGGGACTTTTGGCATTTTCATCAACTTGGCTTACTTAACAACTGTGCAAAATGTCCACTTAGTCCGAACTTGTTAGGTCCATATTCCTAATAATCTTCCAATATCGAGGAAGATGACATTTTAAGGAACACGGAATGAAAATTAACCCCAGTATCAGTTGGTGATAATGAGTTGGTGAATATGTGTTGATGTCGACCGGACACAGCTAACTCTTGAAAATTGATTTGCAGCTGTAGTAAATAAGAACAATAGAATAGTAAATAAGAACTAGACTATTGGTACTACAAATAGCCTATGGAGTTCTTGATAAACAGTTTTCAAGAAACCAAGCAATTCCAAATGACACCAAATAAGTTTATTTGTACCGAGGATGAGAAACTCAACGTGTGAAAAGAAGCAATGATATCATCCGCATCCAAGCAAGGTTTCATTAGATTTGGATGTAAAAACCCCTTTTTAGGAAATCTTGGAACGCTTATTCTGTGTTTACGCATTTTAAAAATACACAAAGTCCAACGTGGGCATTCACTTTTGCCCGCACCGCGTTGAGGGCATTTTTTTGCTCTATGATAGAAGAACTTTAGCACTTTGGCATTTGAGTAAATCAGTTTACCCACAACGCGTTCTGTGCATTTTGCTTCGATGATTTTGCGAATAAATACCCAGTCTTGACTGTCTAAATCGTGACGTGAATTTTGGACATTGTCCAAATTCAGAGTTTGAGCGTAACAAAAACAATTTAAAGTTTGCTTTGCGCAAGATAATTTAGTCTAACGATCAGCTGGGTTTCTTTCTGCAAACTGTCACTGAAATATTTACGTTTAATTTTTTTACAAAATATTGATGTTGATTGTACAATCTTTTACGATCGAGCCAAATCAAGTAAGCTCCTACCACGAATACTAGTGTTTCTACCGTAAAGGATTTGCATTTTTAGTAAATGTCTAATTTTGAAGTTCTCAAAATGATTTATTAAACTTTGTTGTGATTTAAAATGATTTAAATGATTTAAAAGTTTTGTTGTAAATTCAATATATGTGAATATAAGTTTAAGCTATAAAGATTTAAATTCGTGGTAGGGAAATGTTTTTTTTTTGCTTTATTTTTGCAAATCGTCCTTAGTTTGTACACGTTATAATTCGTTTACACGTCGATATATAGTTTTTCCTTATATTTCAAGTATATCCGTCGATGTACCAAAATGTTCGTTGAAAATGCAAATTTAAAACCAGTAAAGTTTTAAATATTGGTCCTCAGAAAAAAATTAGCTCCAAATGGTCCTAAAGAAAAACTAAAATCAAATGATACAATAACATAATTAATATCCCAGGACTACCGTATGGTTCAAGGACCTAGATGGGCACTGACCAGTGACTCCAAAAAAGCTTATTCTTTTCAAGAGTAGAGTGATGAAAATACCCCCGCCACAGCAAACCTGCAGACTAAGCGAATTTCCATTTGCCTGATTGGATTTATACTAAAATATATCATTAAAAATATCACATTTATTGCCTATTTAAATATCATTAGTTTAACGAGTACTTAGGTTTGCTGTGACAGGGACGGTGTTTTTAGTAAAATGTAAAATAGTTTAGTATGAAATAAATGCATTTTCCAAATTTGATCAAAATATGTCCATAAACAAGCAAACTACAACAAGTTTACATATTCTCCATAAAAATAACAAAAGAATTTTAAATTTAAATTTTTTTGGAATTTTCTCCGTAACTATTAGGCGCTTAACAACCCTTAAATGTGTTTTTAACTAAATTGTTTTTATTTTAGTTCTACAAATGGTTTCGAAATCAATTGCAAAATTTTATGTTTTTAGGTCTAAAACGGGGAAAGCTAAATTTTTACCCCATAAAACCCCCCAACATAAACCCCAATTTCCATGGTCAGATCATGCTGGTTCGCGAACTCTTTCGAATAAATGTAGGTTTACACGTTTGTACCAAATTTCATTGAAATTGGATCATTTTTGCTCGAGTTATCGTTCTGACGGACACACACACACATATTAATTTGAACGGATGGTGTTTTTGGCCTCTAGGGACCTCAAAACGAAAAATTAAATCGATCCCGGGTCCAGGTCTTACCATGAGTACTACGGTAATAGCTTATTCCCTATATGAGAAATTCGCTAAAAATATACGAAACAGTTCAAGATAACGAAGGCTTAGCTATAAGAAAGAATATAGAGCTATGAAAAACTAATGTGGGCAGGCCAAGTGTAAAAGAGAGAGGATAATTGAATTGTTAAAACCTTATTCCAATGAGTGCCACAAGGTAGACGACCCCTTATAAGACCTAGAGTGAGGTGGAAAGACCAATTTGGAACAACGGATGACCGCCTAAAAGGAAAGACATATACAGACTGGTGTCTGCATTAGTAAAAGGCTGGCGATATACTAGAATATATGCACATTTTTGTCTAGGCCAAGCCACGGAGGTAAGGTAAGGTAAGTACAATAGTATCTAATGGAAGGTGGAGTGTAGCTACTTATAACCATTGATTCGATTCAAAGCGAGAACGTTAGCAAACACAGACGCCATTTTGTCATTAGTCAAAAAATAATACTTTCTCCATATACTATGGTATAGGGGAGAAAGTAAAAATAATGAAGATATCTTAGAAAAGGTCAATGTTTCATGAAAACAAGACCGGGGTCGGAGAATAAGTAAAACATTTTATTTAGATTGTTTATGGATGTATTTTGATCAAGTTTGTAGTTAATGATTTTTTATCTAATTTTATGTTATTGTATTTGACTGAAAACACGTGTTAATACCTTCTCTGTACTCGTTCAACTTAATTTTATTATTTCATGTTATTGTGTTTAGCAAAAGTTTTAGAAACTCATCAATGTGAAGATGTGCTGTGGAGGGGTTAATCAGTTTTTTTTTTATATTTCAGTACTTGAAAAAATACATTTTTGTATGTTTATGAACAAATGTTTTGCTATAAAAATTTATTTACTATAGTATTATGAATGAGTATTATTATATGTTACTAGGATCACTTCAAATTCAAGTACAACTCGTCGTATGATAAGGTCGTTCTGCTCACAGTGCATGTGGATGTTGTTCAAGAGGATTTCCTAAAGGACCTCTGTCCAAAACTTGGAGCGCCGCTAGAGTATCCTGCATTGTACCACGAAAGCCTTTTGGGAGTATGTTAGAAAAATTTTAAATATTATTTTGACTAAATTAATGATAAAACGAAAGATTCTGAAAAATATTTTGAAAGATCACTATATCTGTATATTGTATGTATTTGCAAAACAGCTTAGTTAAATATAAATGGGAGTAGATAATTTGTAAAAGAATCTCACAGTTTATTTATTTCTTGTTACTCTCTCTTATTCTTTGTTATTTATATGAAGGAATTGATTCCCGAATACTTTGGTATTTATGTAATAACGATTTTAATTTGGTCCCAACCTAATGTTTCAGCTATTGAGTTTTAAGTGATCTTGTCACGTAAAAGATGTCAGAATGCTAAATTATGAAGAAACATTTGGAAAAAAGTTAATTACATATATTTGATTTTACAATCCAACGTCCAAATAAAACATATGGATCTGTGTCCTCCATGATGCAATGCCAATAGTCTCATGATACTAGCAAGCCGGTCAATATGGCTGGGTTATTGATCATGTATATCCGTAGACCTTTTATTTTTTATGCTTACAGAACCAATATTTGCGTAATTTGGGTTTGTAAGCGAACAAGTGGATTGTGTTTATATATAATCACAATATATAATATAATATAATACAATATATTATTGGGGATAGTACAATTCCTATCCACGGGGGACTGAAATAACATATATCAACCATTACTTTTTGTAAGTTGACCATAACAATTTATTTCCTACTTTTCAGTTGTACGAAGTAACCGGAAAATTCAGTGGAACATTCAGTCACGTGACGACAGATTATTCTGCTTCACAATCGTGCTACTTCAAGAAGATGGATTCCTAGACCAAATGGGACCAGACGAAGAAAATGCTTGGTAAAAAAACTGCCTAAACGTGCCAGTAATGAAATAAAGAATTTAACTTTTAAAATACAATCATTTTACCCTAATGTTTCTAATAGTTTACAAAGTACACTAACGGGTGTACTTATTTTTATGTAGTGAGATTGTACTATTTCCACTTACAGACTAACACCGTTCAGAGCTTTACGATAGAACGATTTGAGTTATACTTGTACATGGCATTGTGGCTCATAATTCTTTTATACCTTTGTCATTAATGGCACTAATTACAAAAAACACAAGTCTTTGATTTAATAGAGGTTTCACTCATTTAAATTTACATTCAGGTGACTCACGGAAGATGTTGTTAAATATGTTTGTTATTTAAGATGTTACTCAAACTGTATTGCGAAAAGGTTACTTAACGTACACTTAAATAAGAAATTCAACTTCATGGTGGATTTGAAACTGTCAAGTGGTGCCGGATATGAATCACATTTCAATAAGCTCCTATTGGATATCAACTAGGATGATAAGTCTGCTTGAGGTATAAAACACCTTGATTAAATTTGATCACATTTAAAGTCAATGTTTGTATTTTACATGTCAAAAATTTTTCCCCCATACCTTATATTCTGAGGGGTGGTAAGTGAAAAAATGTTACCGAGCAACACAAGAATAAATCAACATAACTAGAGGACCCATACTGATCCGCTGCGTTAAAATAAATATAATATCCGAGAAATAATCAAACTTATGATATCTTGAGCATAACTGATTCAAACGGTCAATAGCTAAAATTAAAGCATATAATATACGGATTATTTTGAGTCTAAAACATATAAAAAACATAAACAATACTTGAGAGATTGATTTTTAATCATAGAAAAACCTTATGAAAAATATTTTTTATGTTGGTTTTTCACCTTCCGTTTCTTGAAAATCGTCCGATTTGAATAACTGATAGATATTTTAGTAATGTAACATTTTAATGTAGTAACTCAAGTTTATTTTATCACAAATCTATATTGTAACTGAATCATCATATAAACAATAACAACTGAACAGAACATATGTAAATTAACAAATATAGTATAAGCCAGTACATTTGGAATGGACACATCAATCCTCCCCCTTAAATTTAGAAGGTAACATGTGGTTGATATGCCGCCTCCATATAGATCCATCATCCATTTCAAGAACGTAAATTAACTGTCCATCCTTGCTCTTTACTTTACCAAACATCCACTTGTTTTTCTTGTCTCTGAAATCATAAGCTTGAACTCTTTCCCCCTTTTTAAAGTCTCTTATTCCCTTTGCACATTTAAAGTCACTGTTTGAAGGTGTGTTATTTGTTATCATCAAATCTAGTCTCGTTCTCACATTTCTCTGAAACATTAGGAAGTAAGAATTTGATCCAGTGGAGTTTCTTGATTGTCTCATTTGCATCAAGAATCTCTGTAACTTAATTTCCATATTCCCTCCTTCATCTTTCATGGCTTGTAGACCTTTCTTTATAGTTTGGACAAATCTCTCCGCTTGACCGTTGGAAGAAGGGTGGAATGGAGCACTTGTCTTGTGTAACACACCGTAGTTTTTCAAAAATGTTTCAAAAGTATGTCCACAAAATTGTCTGCCATTATCTGACACTAAAGTAAGTGGAATTCCAAATGTAGAAAACAATCGTCTTAATTGTGTGACACACCAATCAGAAGAAGTATTTTTTGTTTGAAATACCTCGACCCATTTTGTGTAAGCGTCAACGACAATAAAAAAATAATTGTTTCCAAAACAAGGCCCAGCAAAATCTATATGTATTCTTTGCTAGGGACCATCAGGGGTTTGCCATGGATGAGGAGTCGTTTGAGGTGGTTTGTTTTGTTTTAAACAACATTGTTTACAAGTCTTAGCCAGATGTTCAATATCATGATCGATGCCTTGCCAATAGCAGTAGCTTCTCGCTAAAGCCTTCATTTTAACTATTCCCAAGTGACCAAAATGAATTTCTGTAAGTACTTTTGATTTCAAATTTTTTGGAACGACAACTCTATTACCTTTAAATAAACATCCGTCTTGTAATGTAAATTCATAATCATTGTATCCAAGATTCTCAAGGCTCTTTCCTTCTTCTAAATGTTGAATGATGGTTTTAAGGTGTTCTTCCTTCAGTGATTCATCTGCAATCTGTTGTTTTGTAACTGGGAGTGTTTCTAATTGGTTGATTTGAAAGACAGAATAATCATCAATTGAGTTTGGTAGCGATTTTTCATGTGGAAATCTCGACAAAAAGTCTGCATTGCCGTGTTTTTCTGTTCCTCTAAATTCAACTGTATAGTCAAACCCTGAAAGAAAATGAGCGTAATTGAAGATTCTAGTTGCTGCCATAGTAGGTAATGTCTTTTGAGGATCGAATATGGACACAAGGGGTTTATGATCGGTTATCAAGACAAACTTTCGTCCATATATGTATGGAAAGAATTTCTTTAGTCCAAAATAAATAGCTGCAGCTTCTTTATCAATCTGGCTGTATTTTACTTCACTTTTTGTCAGAGTGCGTGATGCAAATGCAATAGGTTTTTCTGTACCATTTCCTAGTCTGTGAGAAAGAACTGCTCCGAGTCCTACAGGTGATGCATCTGTTGCAAGAGTAACCGTCAGATTGGGGTCAAAATGAGTTAAAATTTGTTCACTTGTTATTTCTTCTTTGACTTTTTGAAAGCTATTTTCACAATCAGAGCTCCAGATGAACTTAGCATTTTTTGTAAGTAACCTTGTCAAAGGATATACTTTAGTTGAGTAGTTTTGTATAAATTTGCTGTAGTACGTGGCCAAGCCTAAAAATGTCTTCAATTCACTTACATTTGTAGGTCTTCTAGCATTTTGAATCGCTACAGTTTTCTCAGGACTTTTGTGTAGACCTTTTTCATCAATAATGTGCCCGAGGTATTTGATACTTTTTTTAAAAAACTTACATTTGTCTCCATTCAAATGTAAGTTGTGCTTCTGTAGAACTTCTAATACCTTCTCTAATCTCAGAAGAGTTTCTTCGTAAGTTGACCCCTGGACTAAAATGTCGTCGAAAAAACATTGTACGCCATCCATACCTTGTAGTAAGGAATCCATGAATTTTTGCCACAGGGAAGGAGCAACCTTAACCCCAAACATCAGTCTATTTACTTTGAACAACCCTTTATGAGTACTTAGTGTTTGCATTTTGCTACTCTCTTTATCCATTTTCATATGTAAATAAGCATTGCTTATATCAAGAGAACAGAAGTATTTGCCTCCACTCATTGTAGAAAAAATGTCTTCAATCCTCGGAATTGGGTATTTCTCGTCTTTCACGACTTTGTTCAAAGTAACTTTAAAATCAGCACAGATACGAATGTCACCATTGGGTTTTATGACAGGTACAATAGGCGTTCCCCATTCCGAGTTGTCTACCTTGGTGATAATCTTTTGGGTTTCCAGACGGCTGAGTTCATTTTCAACTTTTGTCCTTATGGCATATGGAACCTGTCTGGCCCTTATGTATATAGGTCTTGAGTTGTCCTTCAAGTTAAGTTTTGCTTCAAAGTTTGGAATACACCCTATGTTTTTGTCAAATAAACCTTCATATTTTGCAAGTAATGAATCCAGCTCCGGCTTCCTTGTTTCATTCATGTGTATAGATTTTATTTCTCCCCAGTCTAGTTTTATTTCTCTCATCCATTCACGCCCAAAAATCCTATCGACATGTTGATTAATGACAAAGATTTTTCCCATGAAACACTGTCCCTTATAGTCACATTTTACGTATGTTACCCCCTTAGGTTTTATGATCTCCCCTGTGTAGGTGCGTAGCTCTACACCAGTCTTGTAAAGTCTTTTGGAAGGAATTAGTCTTTTGTAGTCTTCATAAGAAATCGATGTAAGTGATGCTCCAGTATCCAACTCAAAAGTAACGTTTTTACCTTCCAATTTTATATCAATGTGAAATTTGTCATCTCTCTTTTTGTCAGACAGTAAATTAATTTCATGTATATTGTCTTCAGAAATGTCATTATTTTTAGTGTAATGAACTTGCCCTTTACTGTTTTTATGTTTACTAAGGCATACTCTTGAAATGTGTCCGATCTTTCCACAGGTGTTACAGGTTTCATCAATCATTGGACAAACATTCGCTCTATGGTATATATTCCCACATCTGTAGCATTTTCCTTTTAGTGACTCAAAATCTGTTACACGAAATTTATTACCTGTACTTGTATAAGATCCTGTGTTGTATGATTTTGTTCTAGGTCTGTGAATTTGTTCATTGGATGTAATATTATTTCTAGCTTTAAACTTTACTTGATTTATGTCTAAGTCTACGTTTCCACTCTTTTGACATATCAAAGTACTTTCAAATTTTGAAAGTTCCATCGTAGTAGCTGTGTTAAGAATTTCTACAAATTGTTTGTGGTCACATTTCTGTAAAAGCTGAGTTTTAATGTCTTTGTCATTAAGTCCACGTATGAGTTGTAGTCGTAAAAGCATGTCTAATACAGATTTTCCACAAGCTTCGCAATTGAATTTACAATTAGTTGACAACCTTTTTAGTTCTGTAGCAAAGTTTGAAATAGATTCTCCTTCTTCCTGTATTCGACTAATAAATGTGTGTTGTAAAGCCAAAATACTTTTTTTAGGATCTAGAAAGTTGTCAAGCAAGGTCACAAGCTCCCCATACTCTTTATTTATAGGATTGTCTGGTGTACATAGGTCGTATAGTTTCTGATGTAGAAGAGGTGTCAAGGCATGTAAAAGTGTAAAAGTTTTTAACTTAGGATCATTTATACCTTTTAAAGTCATAAAAACCTCCAGTCTTCTGGCAAAATTAGAAAAGTTTTCCCTTTCATCGTAAGGATTAAAGCTCAAATTTGAAGTAGGAAGAACTGGAATCTGTGTATTAGCTTGTAGATTTTCAGTGGTGCAACTATTTTGATTGGGAATAGAGCTATGTAAAATACTTGGCATATGAAGTAATTGGGCATCCATTAATCTTGCTTTTGTATCAACCAGCATGTTTTCAATACTTTCCCTGTAAGTTAGCTCGTTTTCTAAATCTTCTTCTTCTGTATAGAAGTCGATCTTGTCTTGAATTAGGTCATACTTTGATTTAATCTCAGCTAACAATTCAAGTCTAGTTTGGATTTCATTGATAGAAAATGATCCTTTGTCCACATACTTCTTTACATTTCCAAGCTGAAACTTGACTGTTCTTCGCAATGATTTCAATTTCTTAACTTTATTTACATCTTCTGCTATTTTTTCTAAATCTTCCATTATTCTCGTCGCCATTGATAGATATTTTAGTAATGTAACATTTTAATGTAGTAACTCAAGTTTATTTTATCACAAATCTATATTGTAACTGAATCATCATATAAACAATAACAACTGAACAGAACATATGTAAATTAACAAATATAGTATAAGCCAGTACATTTGGAATGGACACATCAATAACTAATAGCTTAAATGAAAGCCGGGATTTCACCTAAGGTTCTTAGACCAAAATATATAGGATTGTATAATTATAACTGGGGAAATACACCTTAAATTGAAGCAAGAGTTAAGAAATGAATGAAATTATGTTTTTTAGTTGAGTAATACAGTGGGTAAACATATGCCGATGCTTGATGGCAAATCTGTGCGTGCATACCTTCAATTTGGGACCTCAATCATGAAAATCAGTCGGGTAGAAGAGCCAAACGAAGTCGGAAAAGAAAAATCAAATGTATATCCCATAAGAAATGTACAGAAAGCAAATTACGTTTGTGCATAACTCAAGTAATACGTCAGATAAATGAATGCCGATGCTTGATGGCAAAACTACGCGTGCATACCTTTAATTTAAGACCAAATCATGAAACTCGGTCGGGTAGAAGAGACGGACGGACTCGGAAAAGAAAAACCAATATTTTTTAATATATAAAGGGTGTCCCAGTAAGAACGCCGGATTTCAGGAGCGTCATATCCTTATCTGTATTTCAATAGGAATTCCCAAATTATCAGCGATGTTATCAGTATTATGTCCCATTTTTATTTGTAGTCATGAATCGTTACATGACGGATCAACGCGTGGTCATAGTTAAAGTGCACTACAAGTACGGTGAATGTTTCGCTGGAACGGTTCGGAAGCTGCGCGCTATTTTCGGCCGGGATAATGCACAAAATGAGTCATCTGTCTGAAAATTAATTTCTAAGTTCGAAGGAACTGGCTCAGTTTTGGACATTAAAAGACCAGTGCGTAGTCGGGCAGGTCGTTCCCTTGAAAATATTTATGCTGTACATGATAGTGTAGAGGACAACGCAAAAACATCGATTCGTCGGCGTAGTCAGCAGTTAGGCCTAGCTCGGAGCACAGCACAAAGAATTTTGATAAAAGACCTTCACATGTTCCCTAAAAAATCCAACTCAAACAAGAGATCAAGCCAAGAGATCCTGTAAAATGGCCTGAATTTGTAAACTAGGTGGTTGGAAATCGAGATGAAAATGACTTGTTTTAAAAACATTGCTGTTCAGTGATGACGGACACATTCATCTAAGCAAGATCGTGCGATTTAACACCGTGTGACTACTTTCTTTGTGGATGTTTAAAGTCGCTTGTTTTTGCCAATAATCGTCAAACAATCCAAGACCTGAAGGTGGACATTATTCGTGCCATTAGAGGAATTCAACATGAACTGGGTGAAAAAGTTATAGAAAACTTTGTCAATAGATGTCTGGCTTGTCAGCAGGCAGCAGGTGGGCACTTACGAGACATAGGCCTAATATTCCATTACTAATCGGAGATACTATGCTTTAAGATTCATGTTTCATATTGTAAATTTAGCGTGAAAATATATGGTTTATTAAAATTTTTAATCCGCGTTCTTGTTGGGACACCCTTTAGATTGTTACGGACGTGATAGTTCACCAAACCTTACAAATTTATGTTCAACGTTAATTATTTTGGAATATCACTGAAACAATTTAACCTCACAAATTATAACTAATTTTAAATAATTTAATCTGAACATAAATATTGTAAAAATATTGCATACCTATAATCAAATGTATGAACGTTATAGGCTTATAAAAATGATTGACACATATACCGTGATAAAACATAAAATTAAAGTGATATATTTACTTAACTCAGTTCAAGAGTAGGCAGACTTTGCAGACAAAACTATGACGAGTACGGGTTTGTGATTCAAGGCAGGATTCCCTTTTCAAAAGTTACTTTTATAATGAGACTAACATCTTCATTAAATTTAGAAACATTCCAGCTTACAATCATACATTTCAGTAATGATTTTTGTACGAAAAATCTATTTTTTTTTTAATTATTAGATAAGTTCAACCACAGACAAGGGAACAGATAAGGGAACTACACCAAGGTTCTATAAAGTTCAAGATAGAAGGTTCGTAAAATGTGGTATGGTTAACATAATAATTCATAAAAATCCCCTATAGCACTGGTATAAAGACTCTAATTTCGATTAAACAAATCCGGTTTTAAACCACCGTTACTCAAAGCTGTAAATAATCTTCCTTTAGATTTTTTCATATAAAAACACACACTCGTCTTACTAGCAAAAACCTTTAGATGTCCCCGATGTTTGAGGAATGTTTAGTATTTGAGTTTATGGCCAGAGGTTCTAAATGAAGATTCCAACTTTTATTGAAGCATTGAACTACACGCATAGGAAAGGTGTAATCTAAAGCGATTCGCGGACCGAGTAGCGCAACTACTTACCCAGTTTTATCACTTTTTATTCCATTTTAATTATTGGATCAACATGACTAGTTTTGACTTTTGCTATTTTTACAGTATTTTAAAGAATCTTTTGACATACCACAATGTATTAATACATTGATGATGTGTTTGCATACAATGACCTGACGAAGTTCTAAGGAACGAAACTAGTTGCCATACCAGCAACTGTGGCTGGATAAGGTAATCCTTTTATTTTATCAATAATATATTCCAACCAAGAGTCACAATGAATAAAATATAATATTTATCTTACGTGATTGGGAATTTAAAACAACTAGGTCTATATGAATCAGCAGTTTTAAATAACTAGGTATTTTCAAATCAATAGCTTCGTTATTACCATGGTGAAAACTATTTGTGCAATTATCTCAAAGCAGGTAAGTCTTTAAAAATAATTACATGCTAATAATATGGATCCATGCAGAATTATTTCTGCCTGGTTCTTAAATCAGGCCAAGATTGAGAAAATATCGATTGGTCAGGTTCAACTAGAACTACTGTTAGTTCACCAGGTGACATAAGGCAAGCATGAAAAGAAAATACAGATACAAAGGATATATAGACTATGTAATGTCCACAGATTTACTTATGAAACTTGTTATAGATGTTGATAGTTTTCTGAGACAAACTAATAAGTTAAATTGATACAATAGTTGTATTACTGTATATCCATAAACGTTGTTTTAATTTGTTGATTTATTAAAAGCCATTAAACGTGAGCGCTTCGCTCAACTGGCTTTCACTGCTATCATCGCAAGCAATCCTAGTTTACATGTCTCTGCAGTTTTCCAAGTATCAATCACTCTGGAAGGATTTTCTCGGCTCCGTCAATTTTGTGAACGCAACATTCATACTATACTGTGCTGCAAACTGCATTCCACATACAATCTACGGCAAAGGAGGAGGATCTACGGGAGGAGGAGACAATTAATAATAAGATATCTTGTGCGTATGAGGAGAGTAGAAAAAGAGAGGCCTGGTCTAACAGATGGGTATCCAGATACACATTCACTTAGTGAGATTATTTAAAATTGCCAGTTCTGCTTTGCACGGGTTCTCTAGTGTACACTATTTGTTGATGTTTTTAATATCTGTTTCTCAGCAACTATAAATAACAGTATATTATTTCTTACAGTCACCTGACAAAGTGGGCTTCCTTGAACTGATTATAGCACAGAAAGTTGGAACCGCATATGAAACATATCGCCGAGGAAATCCTTATGCTTAAATTCAACTAATTTTAGTTATATCATAGAGTTGTTTGAAAACTGGTTAGAAACTAATTTTAAATATCTCTATTGGTATTGTCAAGGTTCATCTACATACTATCTGCTCTCGGCTTTAACTGATAACATCTAATGAATGCTAAACGATCTGCCTCAGTTCGAGTTTACATGTTGGAACAAAGTTTTTTCCAGCATTGAGAATTGAAGACCACTGTTACCTTACTGATAACCTGTCTTAAGTAATTTAAGTTGGGTTATTTTATTTCTTTGATTTGATTGACATCCCCCTGATCAAACGAATTTTCTCCGTAGAGTAACCTGAAAAGTGGGGTGATTTCAACCATTTCAAGTGCTCCAGTTTTTACCCACAAACTCTGGGAACTACTCAATCGTTCAATACATAAACACTATTTCCTTCACTTATGTTTGGTCTAATATTGCCACTAAACTTTCAATAGAAAATGAGTTTTTGAAACTTCTTATTTTTGACTTGAAATGTCTGGATTGTGTTGGTGAATTCAGTCAAAAACTTTGTATAAGTTTGTCCAAGGAACTGGCAACATAACATAGTAGTAAACAATCCATTTACGTTTTTTTCTCAATTGAAGTAAAGCGAGTAATACAAAAGTTTACAGTAAAAACAGAAGGTCCACCAAGATATGGGATAAACTTACTTATAAAATAACTTGAACTTATTATTGAACTTATTACTTGAAGTCAAGGCATTATTATAGTTTCTACTAAATGTTTTGAAATATCTCGATCCGTCAGTGTCTGAAGTAAACATTTCTTGCATCTATTCATTTGATCTGACATTAGGTCAGTTTACTTTCCCACCGTGACAACACTATGTGCTTCGTATATTTTTTCACTTCTAAAGTGAGAAGCAAAGCAGAACTGGCAATTTTTATTCATCTCACCAAGTGAATGTGTATCTGGATGGGGATCTGTTAGACCAGGCCTCTCTTTTTCTACTCTCCTCATACGCACAAGATATCTTATTATTAATTGTCTCCTCCTCCTGTGTTCAATATAACTTCTTTGAACTTGAGGCATTTTCTTTTTTTCCAACAAAACTAATTAAATGTTTAACTTGGTTTTAATCCACTGAATATTACAAACATCAATATTTACTCCCAAAAAGCTAATGAGTTTCTTTTTTAAAACAGCTGTTTTTTTATTTTTTGTTTTTTTATTTTTTATTATTTGTTCTATGTATTTCTTATGCAGAAAACCCGACATTTGAGAGGGTCTCACGCCCTTAAGAGTAGGAATTTCAAAGTTCTAAAACCCTATTGAAAAACTACATATTAAGACGAATCTTTTGACACCTAAACTTTGAAATTGGTCCACAAATAAGGAAGGAGTTGTGTTGACAAAATAGGCTTCACGTATTATATATATACTAGGTGAAACCCATCGAAATCGACGGTTACATTCAAGGGTTACGTTAATTCATCTAACTGCGATAAATTGGGTGAAAT
This sequence comes from Macrosteles quadrilineatus, assembly GCF_028750875.1. NCBI lineage: Eukaryota > Metazoa > Arthropoda > Insecta > Hemiptera > Cicadellidae > Macrosteles > Macrosteles quadrilineatus. The sequence goes on from NW_026542598.1 coordinate 25,418,833, forward strand.
ATACATATTTTGAGCATTTAGCATTGTTTAAAGAGTAATAAGTGTAAAACCAATAATGACATTAATTTTGTTAGTTTCCAAATTAGTTGATCATACAATGAATAAAATATTCCACATACCGTACGTCATCGGAGTTATTATTAGTATGTTATATGGTATCTCTTCATTTGGAAGAACCTTTAAAAAGTATTAAAACCGTATTGGTGTATCTTTTGTAGTTAAACACTTCCATGATTTTATCAGTGAAATATGATTTTATTTTAAAAGAAAATATTTTTTGGGAAGAAAATATTTTAACTTCAAAGGGAGGTATATCCGTTACAGTGTATGTTTGATTTTTCCTTCGTCACGTCGCGTCAGTTCATATCGTACTTCTGTGCCAATGAATAACCCTCTAGCACAGTTTTGATAAACTGATTGTGGGGTTACTGTTAAAGCTGGAATTCCTTGACATGAGGGATGTCAGTTAGTTGCCTCAGTTTCAATCAATAACATAAAGTTGTCACTATAATCTCTCTACGGAATGTTAGGTGTTAGGTGTAGTGGAGTACTTGAGGTGACGTTGGCTTTTATTCTTGAATTGCTGTGCTAAAACGATTTTCCACTGATTTCGTAACTGTATTTCAAAACATGACATGATAAAAAAGAAAATCAATTTTAAAATCAGAATATAACATTGCAAATACTGATTTGGTAGAATCATGTAGAATTCAGTAACTCCCAATATGTGTTTTGTTTTAAATCTATATAAATAAAATTAGAGTTTTGTCTGTACATTGCTTAGAATAATGAACTTTTTGGTTATTTTTACATTTCATAGGTCAGAGAAACCGAATCAAACCTTATCTCAATTTCTGTCTGTCTGTCTGTCTGTCTGTCTGTCTGTCTATCTGTCATTCTCTTGGTAACGCTAAAATACGCACTTTATTACAACTACTCCTCAATAACTATAGCACTGTCCCGCCTGAAACTTATTTTCCAAATACTATACATATATGAGATGGTTTTAGACGTATTTCATCGAATATGAGACAGTTAGATATTTAACAGTAAACCCTTGAAAATCAAGTTTTTGTCGATTTTTGACGTGGAATTTCTGGAAGCCCATGTTAACCTTATGAGAAATGAAATTATTGAATCTTAACAGCTGTTTCAATTAAACAAGTTGGTTCTGTTCTGTGATGTTCAATAGCATTAAAGTTACAAGGATTACCAACAGGGTGCAGCACTAGCACTATTATTTCTTTTACATTTATGACAACAGCTAATTTGCAACCTGGAGGCGAGTGAGCGTAGCGAACGAGCTAACCTGAAGGCAAGTGAGCGTAGCGAACGAGCTAACCTGAAGGAAAGTGAGCGCAGCGAACGAGCTCCAACATACAGGTGAGTGAGCGTAGCGAACGAACTTCAACCAGGACGTGATTGAGCCATGCAAACGAGATCAGATAGTAAAAATAAAAGTAAGCCTACCGTTATAGGATCGACCGGCAGACACAGAGGTAATTTAACCTTTTATTGATTGTCATACCGATCCGGAACAACAAAAAACAACATAAAATGAAGCTATGTATAATAGTTTGGCCAGCATATCTTAAAATATGCAAACCAACTGCTGTTCGTTATATAAGAAGGTTTCAACTGAATATTATAAGATCCCCGTGCGTAGAACGGGTACACAGCTAGTACAATTTAAAAATGATTAGCTGTTTCATTGAAAAGTATTATTCACATGGCCAAAATGTAAACAACTCTGTGGAGGGATCTTTAAAGGCTTCTGGTGCAGAGTCCTAAGGAATTTTGCTTAGTTTTTCTTTTGATAATTCATCTACAGACCAAGACCTTTCTTTGGGCACCTCTACCAAGTTTCTACGCCAAGCCGTTCTCTCAAATTAGTGGGGACAAAGTTTCCAATTAAATATTTAGATTCTCCAATGTTAAACTTATGTGAGAAACTCCAACTTTGATGGCCTGTGGGGCAAAGCTCGAGGATTTTTATTGCAGGAATTGGTGAAAGGGGGCCTCTACACAAAAAATACTTTATTTTGACACGTCGTTTGTAAAAATCTATCCATTATTAACGGAGGAGTAGTGTTTCGTAGAAATCGCCTTCACGTATTATATATATGGATGGATGGATATATAGAACAAAAAACAACCATGTTGTGCATGTCTAGATTTTTTCATTCATTAAACAATAACAAAAAGTGTTATGCAGTAAAATACCAATTTTTAAGCCACAAAATAATGCAAATATTTTTTTTATATAATAAAATACAACTACCTGTTCCTATAGTATTAAATTAATAAAATTATTAATATTAAAATAAGAATAATAGTATAAAATTAAAAAAAAAATATTCATCTGCTCATATGTAAACAAATATTTTCTCCATAAGGATAATATTTGACCTTTAGAGACCACTGAGGCATAGCCCTAATGGAATTTCTTGAAAACACTTCTTTTTGAACACCTAGAGCCTAATTAGAATCTCCATACCAATTCCTGAATTCCTATGGTAGTTTTTATTTACATGGATCAGTGAGTAATTGGTATTTGAAGTTTATAAGTATGGATGGTTATTTAAATGAACGTAATTTAATTCGTAAGCATTACATAATTTCGATTCAAAAAATTATTTGTGCTATAAAATGTAATCGTTATATTAGAGAGGATTTTGAAATTCCCTTGTTAACCTCGTAAGCAAACTATGAACTCACATTCAATTCGAATTTTCGTATATAATACATTTGAAACAGAAATCCACGTATACTAGAAAAGGCCCAGGAATGATCATAAACATAAACAAATGACGTTTCTAGCCCGAAAGTTAACATTATTTAACATTGTTTAAACGGAGCTGTCTAAACCATATGTTAATGCAATTAGTATAGGATTCGGGCCAAAAACGTCATTTGCTTATGTTTATGATCCATACCGGTATTTTTTCTAGTATTCGTGCAGAAATCAGTCCATCTTGAGCTACAACCAGCTAGACAAGTGGAAGAACGCTTTCTAGCCTAGATAAAGCTACAAGCGTAAATCGCTGTTTTGACAAGCGTAGTCGCTGTAACTTCAATAGATATAATCTATTGAACCATATGAGTGGTAGCCATGAGTTGTTATGTTAGCTTCACAATTTATTGATTGTATTTTAAGAAATAATTTAAAATAGTGTACATGTTGCTCGAATTCGAGCAATTGCAAAGTATTACAGGAGTTATTTCAAAACGAATAACAGTCATATTTAATGAGTTTAAAAGAGTCAACTTAAAGATTACCGGTTTGTAACTCAGACCATATTTATCTTTGTTATTGATAACCCTAAAGCATTCCGGCCGGTTTTCTCCTTCTCAAAATGCCTCGCTGCACAGGCAACAGATTGATAGAGGGCCAATTGAGAACGAAAAGTCGTTTTGGGGTAGTGTTAGGGCGCATTTGTAACCTAATAGTTGAGATTGTCCAGGGTCAGGTGCTGACTACGCGTCACTGTTCTGTAGCTGCGGTCGTTATCACGATTACGCATCCTGTCTTATGTTTCGTTGTCGTCACGTTGGAAGCATTTAAAAGAAAAAACAACAAATAAACAAATTATAGCTACACAAAACGACGATAAATACACAAATTTAAGTTACAATCGTGCTAACACGATCCGTCATAGCGACACAAAACGACGATAAATACACAAATTTAAGATACAACCATACTAACACGATCCGTCTTGGGGGTTATGTTTACACAAACTCAAGTAGTAAACAAAAATGTACTCAATGCGTATCATTGAAATGAAAAATAAATAACAGCAATCAAATTATACAGCTGATCAAAATGTAAACAATTATGTTCTTCATAAGGATAACATGGGAACTTTCAAAGCCACTGGGGCAGAGCCCAAGGAACTTAAAAAAAAAAATGTAAGGCCAGTTTGCAAATCTACGCAACACGCTCTTTCCAATGAGACGTCAATGGATGAAATCGGTTAAGAAATGGCGGAGGAGTTCAACCGACAAAGTTTTATGTAGCGTATTAATTATATAAATAAACTTATCGATCCCTTAAGGTAACACAGTAGTCCCTATCCCGTTCATGTTAATTTCACCATTTTTAGGTACACTTTACTTCTTTAAAAAGTATCCTAGCAACCTAAAACTTTTTTAGACAATGGTCTTACACACCTTTCTCAACGATAATAGGAACCACTTTTGTTCTAAAGTCAAAAATAATTTTTTTATGCTTTTTTTTAAACATAAATATTTTTACGCGTTTTTTAATTAAAAAAATAATTAAAACTCGGGTTGTATCAATTATTTTGTAATTTCACTTCCTATTATTATTTGTTAATATACACAGAAGGTCTGTAAAAAATGTCATTAAAATCGGTTCATAAATGTGTAAAAAAATGTACCGGACGAAGAAAAAAGTAAATTTTTGGTAAATCGCATATAAAGCCTTAGTCGCTGTCATGCGATCACTGAAACAGCTGTGCAAGATTTCTAATACGAGTAAATGACAAAAAATCTATCAAATAAATTTTATTATATAACATATTTGGTATCTATGGATTCAGGATAAAATTTAAAACTAGAATTAATTATTAAAAAAATATTTTATTTTTTAATTTTTGCATATAAAGCCTTAGGCGTTGTCATGCGATCACTGAAACAGCTGTGCAAAATTTATAATAAATGACAAAAAATCTAACAAATAAATTTTATTATATAACATATTTGGTATCTATGGATTCAGTATAAAATTTAAAACTAGAATTAATTATAACAAAAAAATATTTTTTATTTTTATTTTTGACTACTGTGTTACCTTAAACCACATTCCTTACCATAAAATAATACAGTTTCTTGATAATAATTCAGTAGTGGTAAATATAAATATAAACTAGGTTTTTGTCACAAGTGAAAGGACGCTGTGACGTGGGATTTTGGAGCGGAGCGAAGCTCTTAATACTACACTCCTGCTTTTGTTTTACAAATACTCCTCCTGAACGGCTGAAGTGATCTGCACGAAATTTAGCGCAGTCATAGCAACCAACCATGAGAAAGTATAACTCTGAAATGGTACAAATCGGACCACAGGGATTTTCCCTACAAAGCTTTAAGCTTTTAGAAACTTAACATGGGCCTTATGGGTTAATTGGTCGCCATGCCATTATTTGCAAGATGAGAATAAAAAGGTAAACTAGAGTCACAACATATGTTAGTCAACGAATCATCAAAAATAGATCATTACAAATACCGTACAGAGAAAAAGGGAAGAACAATCGGATTAATATAATTGAGCATAATTTACTACAAAATAAATATCCAATATGTAGGGTTGCCGGAATTAGGCTGATGCACTATTGACTTTAGATACGCCGAATAGCCAATTCCATTTATGTGAACCAAATATAGACCTATCATTGAGTTTGATACTGCAAGTAGACTTTCAATGTATGTGAACTAGACGTACCATTAGCAGACCGTGCATTTGCAGACTTTGAATAGGTACTGCAAATAGGAATTCCATTAAATTGAACCAATGGTACCATTGGTTGGGACAGTAAGTATCTATTCCATTGACGAGAACAAGACATACCATTGACTTTGGATACTGCAAATAGGCACTCCATTTATGTGAACCAAATACACCATTGACATTGGGTACTGCAAGTATATATCTCATTTACGAGAAACAGATATAGGATTGACTTGAGAAAAATATTGGATTAATATGCCAGCTCCACTCAATATTGCAAGCAGACAACTGCATTGTACACCTGGTAGTTTACATGCGACTAAACGCTATGCTTATGAAAATGAGAACAAGCGTGTTGTGAGCGCTGTTCATTCAAATAATTATTTTTTTCTGAGATCAGAATCTAAGGCCTAAATAAATTACTAAATAACGAAATTAAATTAGTGTAATGCCTTGTGTGTTAAAGGCTTGTTTGTGTATGCAGTACCATTTAATCAACGACAAAAGTCTAAAAAGTTACGAACCATACTGCTTGGGAACAAGCTAAACTCAAATTGTTCCATCATAAAGCTCAGAATGGTATAACCCAGTTTTTTGGCCTATTTGTGGAATCAGCACGATTTCACAACATGAAAACGTGTTCATGCGGTAGGTATCATTGTAAATTATTAGAAATATAAGGTAAAATAAATCTAATTTGGAAATCAAATTCTTTATTTCATTTCTGACACACTGGCAGTTTTCTTGCTAGTAACTCTTGCTTTTAGTTCATACTAGTATTTCTGTCAAAGCACGAATCCCTCGCCTTATAATCTGCATTTTTTCCATTGAATTTTCCACTGAATTTTCCTGTTATATCGATCAACTGAAATGTAGCAAATAAATTTGTTATTGTCAATCCACAAAAATGTATTTAAGTGAATAGTATAGATTTTTCATCATCCATCCAGTACATTGTTATTGTATTCCCTTCAAATACGATCATAGTAAGCTTGCTTGCAAACCCAAGTGCAGCAAAAATTAATTGATTGAGTAAAAATTAAGGCAAAAATTCTACACGTATACAGGATCAATAACCTATCTATGGTGTGGTGACCAGCTTGCTGGTAGCTTGGGACTATTGTCATTGTTATTGCCCTAAAGCCTCGGCCACACTTGGCTGTTTAGCAGCCGCTAGGGGCACTAACTAGCCGCTGGTAATATTGCCAGCAAGCAGCCTAGTCTGACCCAGAACTAGCGGCTAGTAAAAGCCAGCGGGCCGGTGTGTACTAGCCGAAACCAAAGTCGAACATGTTTGGATGACCCATATCCATACGTTTTATTTAGATAGGTTGAATCACTTGTGTGCATTGTATTATGTAATATAATTCTTTCACATCTACATCTTTATTGATATTCACCAAGGAGACATCTTTCCCCTGACGAGGAAATAACATTATAAACTATGTATAGACACATTGAGAAATAGAAAATTGTGTTAACCTAATCTTATTTGTAAGCCTATATGTATTATATTGTAAACCTAATCTTATTTGTAAGCCTATATGTATTATATTGTAAACCTAATCTTATTTGTAAGCCTATATGTATTATATTGTAAACCTAATCTTATTTGTAAGCCTTTATGTATTATATTGTAAACCTAATCTTATTTGTAAGCCTTTATGTATTATATTGTAAACCTAATCTTATTTGTAAGCCTATATGTATTATATTGTAAACCTAATCTTATTTGTAAGCCTTTATGTATTATATTGTAAACCTAATCTAACTTAAACAATCATAACATTGTTGCGTAATATTGGATACGGTATTTAATTTAAATTTAAGAAATAATGGATCGTTTTTACCATGTCTGTTTCTCATAAAGCATATAAGCTAATGGGTTAAAAGTGCATCGCTTTAACATTAGTCTGGAATTAAACATATATTTGTAATTAAAAAAATGGTATTTAGGAATCAACAGCTTAATTTGAGCATGTAAATAAAAAACAAGGAATATGAGAGAGTACCAACAAATAAAACAATAATGATATGCCGCTTCATTAGATACCGGTACATCACTTACGTAAATTATTAATTTATATTTATAGTTCACAATATTTATGCGGTTTCAGGGGAAGGAATCTATCCCCTCCACTTGACCCATACCTTTAAAACAATAGCTCAACAGCTGATTAAGCACATACATTAAATACAAAACAAGTGGTTGGGTAACCCCTCAAACCATCTAAATACTGTGAACAGAGTATAGTTAAGTTGTTTCCCAAACACAAAATAATATTGATCTACAATAATATTCTGTTTAATTTGTCGTAGGGTTTTAACATTATATAATTTGGTAATTAATTACTGTCAAAGCTTGTTATGGAAGAAAAGAAACTCATTGTGAGCTCAATATTAATTGTAAATATTTTCGACTTCAAAATAATATTTTAGATTTTTCAAACGTACCCTTGAGTTTTTTTCGTGGTACAATGCAGGGTACTCCAATGGCTGTCCAAGTTTTGGACAGAGCTTCCCTATTGCATCAGGGCGAACGACATCCACATGAACTACGAGCAGAACGGTCCGAACACACATAGTGTTGTACTTGTTTTTTATCCAAAGCTAGTCAACACATAATAACCGTTTTTAATACCATGGTAAATTAACCTTTATAGCAAAACATTCAGTCATGATAATGTAATATTTTAGATAAATGTACTAATTTGTTGCAACAACTAAATAACCCCACCTTACCAAACCTGCAGCCTAAGCGAGTTTCCATTGCTAGATTGGAATTTCGATCAAATAAAATAACATGTTATAACAACATTTAGTTTATTATGTAGTTTGGATGAATACAAACGAACGACACTTTGACGTCATAACCAATATTTTTATTTATACAACGTCCTTGGCCGCTGTGAACTCGACTCTTCCCTTAAGAATGATTAGTTTTAACATTTGAGGTGTCAAAAAATATGCTGTGGTTTAATGTGCAAAGCTATACTTTTGATTAAACTTTTCTAAAAGGCTTTTTAAGTGTGTTTCTATATATATCAAAGAACCAATCAGTCGTTTCGTTTCGTAATCCGTAATTAGTTTGAGCTCCAACATGTTAGTTGTGCATATAACTTACCTACTTTTAATATTCAAAGCATTTATAAATTAACTAGCAGCTATACCCGTGCCTTGCAACGGGGTCAGTATGCAAAAGAGACAATGTTGGTGGTTTGAAAATACCTTAAAAATGGTTTCAAACTTACCATTTAATTTATAAAGAAATTGGACTGTATTACTTAACTTGATAATAGTACGTTTTTGTTAACCCAGACTGGGAACGCTTATTTAGGCTACCTACGATATAAATCAATTATACATTTTATGTATTATCAAATAACATGTTCAATGGTTTGAATGTAAACGAAAAGATATCATAATAGTTCTAAACCTGCCAGTAGTGTAATCTTCTAACATACTTTAGTGAAATTATAATCAGGCAAATGGAAATTCGCTTAGTCTGCAGGTTTGCTGCGACAGGGGTTTTTATTACTATTTACACAAAAATATATCTAAAAAGAATTCTCAATAAACTCAGGATAAGAGCCTAGGTTGAGATGGCAATGATTATAAAATCTTAATTATTTACTATACCCATGATTACATTTTTTTTTATTGATTATTTCCTGTAAAATATTATTACAGCATTTCACAAGTTTTAGAACATACTCAGTATAGATCATAAACATAACCAAATGACGTAACTGAAAGAATATTTTACTAATTACATTATCATGGTTTGACAGTTTCATTCCAGTAATGTTAAATAATGTTTACATTCGGGCGAGTGACATAATTTTTTTATGTTTATGATCCATACCCTTTCTGTTTTGATATTCGCGCCCACATCATTTGTCTGAGTTTTCAGTTGTCTGAGTTTTAATTTGTCTAAAGTTTGATAAATAACTATAATAATATTTAAATAAATCAACTGCCCGAGTTTTAATTTGTCCGAGTTTATTCAATTATATTAAAATATCAGTTGTCCGAGTTTTCATTCGTCCGAGGTTTTAAATTATTTTTAAAAATGTTGAGAAATCAACTGTGCGAGTATAGTCAGTGTCAAAAGTAATACCAGCGTCACAGGGTCCTCGTCAGAAACCGATGAGAACCTCTTCTGCGAAGGAGTGGGGGATTTTTATTTTTATGAACAGGACTATTTTATTAATTAGTAAACCTTCATTCGATTTTTATCTTATCACTTTTTTATATTATCAGCAAGTTTGGTTGGTTAGGTTAGGTTATGACAGTTTAACTGTATAATTAAAAATTATAAAATTAATTTTAAAATTTTTCTTAAGTTGACGTGAGCCCACAATTCCCGACTCCTTTGCAGAAGAGGTTCTTATCGGTTTTTGATCAGGATCCAGAGACGCTAGGAACTTTTGATGATGACGATATACTCGGACAGTTGAAAACTCGGACAGTTGATATTCAACATTTTTTTTTAATAATTTAAAACCTCGGACTCGGACAAATGAATGCTTGGACAGTTAATTTAACCAAAGATTATTATTATTTATACAGACCTCGGACAAATTAAAAATCGGATAGTTGATTTATTTAAATATTACTAGTTATTTATCAAACCTCGGACAAATGAAAACTCAGACGACTGATTTTTCTAATATTTTTTAATTTTTAACAAATTCGGACAACGGAAAACTCGGACAAATGAACCTTACCCTATTTAATATGTTTGAACAAGCTGTGCGGAAATTGTGAAATCAAAGTTTATTTGTCAGGTCTGCTTGTATACATTTAAACTTTGTGGGTTTGTTCTTTGTTATAATTAAGACCAACCAATATTTACTTTTAAAACTCTCGCCTCAGAACTTTGAAATCCCACGGGGAAGAGTCCTAGGTCAAAATCGAAGCGGGAATAGTTCTATATGAATCCTCGGAGCTGTAGCATTATTTGTGTCCAATTTGAGACCAGTGGGTTCAGTAGTTTTTTAGTTTAGCTCATACACACACAGACACACACACACACAGACAACAGACAGACACCACCTCTTCTTTATGGATAGGTTACTCACCATGGTATCTTCTTTTCTCCACTCAAGGCAGTTCTTGCCGCTCTCTGTCACACAGTCCGGCTGGTAGTCGTGAAACAAAGTGTAAATACTTCTGCCTTCGTACTCGTTATGCCTTGCGTCATATGAAGCCTAAAACCCCAAATATCTAAAATAATCTCAAGTAATCATGTTATTAAAACTTTGGTTAATACAATCGAAGTGTTCTATGTATACAGTTCAGTCTGCGTAATATTGTATTAACTACGAACCCTGTAGTATGCCGTAGTGTTATAACGCGGAGTCTAAGACATTCATTGGGGAAATCTTATTTATCTTATATTGCATATGTTTATAATTTAATTGTATGATTATATTTCTTATCGATGAACAAATATAAAAATGCCCTTGACGCAGCAATCCTGCAGACTGAGTCATTGTCCATTTGCCTGATAGGATTTTCACCAAAAACATAAGTTTAAAGAGTAAATAGTGTTGCTGCAACACAGCAACAGATATAAATACAGATATAGATGTAAAAACAAGGAATGCAAAAACATGACTTTTTGAAATTTATAAAATAAAAATCAATGTTCATATTTTTATCAGAATAAGTTTATATACAAGCAAACTACAACAGTTCACATATTCTCAATGATAATAACATGGTAATTATAAATTCAGGCCGACAGGGTTTTGTATTGTCCCCTTAACCACAAAGCGTATAAAAATGCTCCAATATACTAAATAATTAGTTTCTAATCGCTTACAAAATGTTTTAGAAAAATTTCAAAGTTATGTACCAACAGATTGCGCTGATCTAAATTACTCATGTTTGTCGAGTTAAAGAACATTTTTACCAAGTAAAATGGTAAAATGCCTTGTGTGAGCTTTAGGAACTCTTAAGGCCCATCAAATGTGCCATCAACAAAATATAAGGTAGAAAATAAAATTCTTTGCACTAGCGAATTATTTGACTGGCTCACACAACAATGTTCTTTTTCATAAAAATGGTGACAGTTGGTCCATATAGATTATAGTATTCTTATCTATATGGATATGGATCTATGTTGGATACTAAAGTAGACCTTTTGGTCTTCATCAGTTTCCAATAGTCAATTATAGCTTTAAACTACAATCAATTTGATCAATCGATAAATAATTCGATACTTGTGATTGCTTACGACTACGACAGCTATAGCTTACAGTTAATAACTGTTTACAACGGCTGACTTACTCCCTAGGGGCTAATAAGGTTTTTCACTCCCTAGGAAGTAAAAGAAATATTTTATTCTTTAAGAAAACTACATGGCGAGGCAGTGAGAACACCCCGATACCCCGATTTTCTTTCGTTGTCACATTATAAGTAAAGCAACAATGAATAAACAGCTGTGCTTACAACATCAATCAAACTATGCAATTTTAACATTGTGCCTGAGGCTTGCAACACTGTGATTTTGATGTAGGAGAGGAGCCTACTTTTAAAATAGTGATTCTTGTTCAAACACCCAGAGATTGTTTGGACCACATTCCATACTTGGTCAATTATGGCTCTGTTCAAGATTGGAAATCAATAAGAAACTGGATAAAATTATTTAGACTAATAGCTTAAACCATAAAAATAATCTGTGGGTGCCACAAAACTCTTTGTACACCAGCAAATGTTGAAAGAGTGTGAGTCGCAGTAACTCAAAGTCCAAAGAGGTTTGCCAAAATGTTTTCGTTGTTGAAAGCTTGACGTTGGCTCTTTGCTTTCTTTGGGGGTTCTCCCTATAAACTCTTTGAAATTTAAGGGCTTTTAAAGTTACCCTAGATATTTTCTTGAATTTCCAAAAAACTAAAGTGATTCCTGAAGAAATGTTGGAAGGAGTATTCAATGGCATTTTCAAGTGACTGAAAAGAAATGTAAAGTAAGGACGTCACTCAAAGGATTTTGTTTTCAAGAAATGGAAAAATGACTTTGTTGAGTTAAAACTGCTAAAAACAAGCTGTGTTTTGATGTGCTATTTATATGTATACGGTAAATAGTATTGAATTTGTACTATTAATTAATTGGGGCGCTTTCATTGCCTCACCCTGTATTTTTTACTTAGTTTGTCAGATAAATAAACATAGTTTACTTGTTGAGAAATTAAATATATACATATACTTATAGGTTATTAAACATAGTTTATTACATGAGCAAACTATTGCTTGGCCAGGTTTTATTAAAACTATTGTATTAGTTGAGAAACTTATTATATACAAAGTAAGCAGGTTATTAAGTCCATTATGTTGGGATGGGTATACTTACTTTGTCGGTAACATCGACGACTTTGTACTGTAAAACAATTTCCAATCATTATTTGAGCCAGTTACGTGACAGTAATAGTTTAACTTAAATCTAAAACTAAACAAAATTTAAAATGGGGGATAAACAAAAAACGGTTGTTTTTACGCATTTCGGACAAAACTCTTAACTCTATTGGAGAATGAGCATACATGAGGAAATAGGGGGGAAGGGTGGCTCCCCACCCCCCCTAAACGAGGGTCTGGGGCCCCAGCGAGCCAAGGTGAGTATAAGGTTCGAGGCAGTGACGTAATTTGTTTATGTTTACGGATCATTCCGTTTCTATTCTATTATCCGTGATCAACCGTTACGATAATTCCATCCGCTGTTTCCAGAGTACTGCATTTAAGTCAACAGCAGCTGATCTTAGGTGTCAATTGATTCTTCCATGATGTTCACAATGACACTTTGAGACCACTAATATAACACTATACTTATTTGTTAGCACCGTAAAGGTAATGGCACTCACTGATATGGTCTTTATTAACTTTGAAAATGATTGCTCAGCCGTCTAGAAGGAGTTTGCGTATGACGAAATGCTCGCTCCGCTTAATAGAATGGAACGTAACCAGTATTTGTGTTGTCTATTAGGCTGGAATGTACGAAGTTTTTTTGCTTATTAAGTAATGCCAGATGCAGGGTAATAAAACCTTTTCTTGGAGAAAAATTTACTTAAACGGCAAGGGAAGGATTTATAACAAATAGCTGTTAACCGGAAATTACATGTTTTAATCTACGTACAACTAAGGAATATGCCATACCATCTTTGTTCAGCCTAAATATGCATTTAAATTTATGAAACTAAATGTTGATCCAATTAATTTTTCTAGAAGGCTCTAACATGGTACTATTTACAGTGTACTAAATCCAATACTAGATCCAGTACATCGACCTGATTCAGTTCTCCGAGAATCGTCTTAGGAAAGAGCTAACCAACTTCTACTCGTCAGAGGAGCATGTGCATGTTTGATTTTTTTTTTATTAGCATTTCGTTAGGAGTGTAGTGTTGGGGCCGTCGACTCCCCTCACTTCCGAGCCAGTGAGTGCATGTTTCTGTGCAAGGGTGTGTGGTAAGTAGAACCCCTCATATCCAGCCACCACGGGACCAAGCCCCTGGCCGGATAACGATTTGGCCGGATAAACCAATCTACTATGAAAATGACCATTGATCTAATAATATTATCTAATCAATATATGCAGTCAAAAGTATCATTCAAATCTGTTCTGGGATTATTTTTAGAAGAATAAACATGTTTATAACTAAAAAAAAATTATTTGTAAGCTAAAGTCGTTAAGTAATGATAGTACAAATACTATGATTCCAGGTAGGCCTACACAAAATATTAAACAATAATGGAGGTAAAATGACAATGAATTGGACTTAAAGATCATTAGGACTTAAATGGTACATGCATTTATAAGTTACTCAACTTTCTTATCCACTTAGTGAGATACAAAAATTAATGTACCGGTACGGTACTGTACTGTTCTAACCCCACTTTGGAAAATAATCAACCAACTGTTCAGAGGTTAGGCCTACTAGCTCAACTGAGTATAGTGACACAGTAAATAAATTATAAACAAACAGATAAATAGTGAGAACAATTCATTTTATGACTTGAGTAAACGCAAAGACTAGTGCTTGCATCTAAATGTCTGTAAGATGCGAGAAAAACATTTTCTTATTGGCTTCCTGGAAGGGGCCGGATAAACAGAGGACCGGTAAAACCAAGGCCGGATATGAGGGGTTCTACTAGTGTCGACTCCCCTCACTTCTGTGCATTACTTTTTCATATTTATGGTCTATCTTGTTGTTACCTTTATTGTTGAGTTTTTTTAATTTTCTTCAGAGTTTACCGTACCTTTTGCACATTGTTCTCTTCTGTAAATTTGCTACCATAATATGTATTTATTTGTAGTGTTTTATAATTTTGGGTTTGCTTATTGTTAGTCTCTACTTCGTTAATATTTATTGTATTATTGTTCCTGCATGTTAACTAGTCTTTATTGCCACTTGCTGTGATATTTATAATATATTTATTTTCTCAACTTTGTTTTGTTAATTAACTGTGGTAGTAGATAGCTGTAATGGTCACACGCATGTATTATTACGTCATCTTTTTTTGGCCATCTGTATATAATTGCAATGTGAAATGTAAAATGGTGTTTGGCGTATACAAATAAATAAATAAATACATACTCACCTTATCTTCCAAGTCAAACCAAAGATAATTCGTAAATCGTATGTTGTGTTTTTTTCTAAAATTTTCAGTAAGCACATCATTGGGAACAATTAAGTAAACACCGTTTCTAACTTCATTTCTTGCGAACTCCTTCGCAGCTAGAACCTATAAAAATCATAAAATTGCTTTACTTAGATAAGTACGCTACAATGTCTGGACTTTCGGTTTTAAATTAAAAAAAGCTAATATTCATGTTTAATGTGGAATATAATATATATGAAATAAATGAACCTTCCAACCCTTAGGCAGCCAAAGATATTCTTAGCAACCTAGGATGGTAGACGCGGCGACTTTCACTACATACTGAAAAAGTGACGAGTAATATTTCTTTGCATTTTTGACGACATTAACACGTTCATTGGAGCCCTTAAGAATCCAACACAAATCAATATAATTAATACGTCAACACGAAATTTGTCCTTTGAACTCCACCGTCATTTCTTAACCGATCTCGACCATTTACGTCTCATTGGAAAGAATGTGTCACGTAGATTTGCAAACCGACAGTGGTTTTTAAGGTTCCCATATTATTCTTATGAAGAACATATTTCTTTACAACATGATCAGCTGGATAATTTAGTTGCTGTTAATATTTATTTTTGCAATTCTAAGGAAAAGCATGTATAAACACTGAGTTGGTTGAAACTAAATATTTACTATTTGAATTTGGCTTAGCGTACATATTATAATAAAATACCCCCGCCGCAGCAAACCTGCAGACTAAGCGAATTTCCATTTGACTGATTGGATTTACACTGAAATGTCTACTTAAAAATATAACATTTATTCTTGATTTAAATAGAATTAGTTTAACAAGTACTTAGGTTTGCTGCATCAAGGAGGGTAAAACTGTTTTTTTTTGTAAAATGTGAATAGTTAGTAAGAAATAAAAACATTTTCCAAATTTGATCAAAATATGTTCACAAACAAGCAAACTACAACAGTTTACTTATTCTCCATAAGAATAACATGGGAATTTTAAATTTACAATTTTTTTGAATTTTCTCCGTAACCATTAGGCGCATAATAACGCTTCAATATACTAAATTATTTGTTTTTTTAAGCTCTACAAAATGGTTTGGAAAAAAATTGCTAAATTTTATGTTTTTTGGGTCAAAAATGGGAAAAACCTATTTTTACCCCATAAAACCCCCCGTAAACCCCCGTTCCCATGGTCCGATCATGCTGGATCGCGAACTCGTTCGAATAAACGTACGTTTACACGTTTGTACCAAATTTCATCAAAATAGGATCATTTTTGCTCGAGTTATTGTGCTGACGGACACATATATATATAAATATATATATATAAATATATATATATATAAATATTTATATATATAAATATATATATATAAATATATATATATATATATAAATATATATATATATATATATATATGAATTTGAACGGATGGCGTTTTTGGCCTCTAGGGAATTCAAAAAAAAAAAAAAAAAAAATCGGTCCCGCGTCCGGGTCTTACCATGAGTACTACGGTAATAGCTTATTCCCTAAATGGGAAATTCGCTAAAAATAAAAAAGCTTGGACAATTGGATTTAGTAGTGTACGTGTTGCTCGAATTCAAGCAATCGCAAAGTACAAGAGTTATTTCAAAACGAATAACAGTCATAATTTCCAATCAGTTTAAATATTACGTAACTAATAGAAGTACTCAAGATTTACATAACAGTTCGATATACAGTAATAAACATTTCCTGTAAATAACATATGTTTTTCTTCTGACTTTTAATTTCTGACAACAGCTGGAGTTTCATAACAATGTTTGTTTCCCATATTAATCTTATGGAGAAATGCGAAACTTTAAAGGGCCCCAGGACCTCACTCTCTAATTATTTCCATAAAAAGAAAGTTTCCTGCACAACTTCACGTTACGCTCTTTCCCATGACACCAACAAAATGTCAATCGGTTCAGTAGTTTCGGAGGAGTAATTGTCACAAAAAACCTGCTTGCGTATTAAATAAGTACGAGAGCACGCCCCGTGGTCGAAAAATCTACCAAAAGTATGTATTGTGCAAACTTCTCTATTTTCACCCCCCACACTGTAAATAAAACATGTGACTGGAATGTCTTCCATTTGTTTTGATTTTATGTTGATATTTTGTTATTTCGTCATCACCATGGCAACCCATAAGACCCATGTTATTTTTTTTTTCAAAATTTCAAATTCATTTTTCGTGCTTATTTGTGAGCTTATTTTAATTTATAAAGGGACTCTGCACATCTACAGGTAAATATCATTCATTTGGTACCAACCGCGTGTAATTCAGCCCAGTAGTAAGGTCAGGCTAGCTGTAATAAGTTTTGCAAAAGTTTTTTAGTAGGTATATAAGATAGATTTCACCAAATAAGATAAAATAATTGACACAGTACTGTTATATTGAGCAATCCTTAAAAGAACCGGTATGTAAACTATTGAAACGTAGAAAAGTCATAGAACGCCACCAAGTAGAAGAAATGGGGATAATGTTTTAAATAATCAGTTTCGTTCTTGGCCTTTATAATGAAAAACGCATGAGACAAGATGAATATTCTTATAAAAGATTAACGAGGATGTTAGCCGAAGTGCTACCAATTTTAGTAGGAAACATCGATAAACTTTGTGATATAATATAGAGGAAACTCCTTAGGCTAAATGAACTGGTACACCAAGTACGTTAAATAAATGTTTTCATAAAAGCCAAGTGATTTTAGAAGAATATGACTACATACAATAAACCTTTACTAAAACTTTCATTAATGATTCAATTAAAAAAAAAACATCCGAACAACAATTGGCCTTTTAACTCTGCATTTCCTCAGGCAAATATAACTGACGTTATTACAGTGAGTGTTATTAGTTTTCAAATAACTCCTGTAATACTTTGCAATTGCTCGAATTGGAGCAACATGTATACTAGTAACACATAACTGTGACAATCTATGATAATCAACAAAAAATAAAAAAGGTGGCAAATTATTGGTGCTATACTGTTAGGCTTTCAAGATATCTACCAATACTGTAAGCCAATAATTGTAAAGGACCCTTTACAAGTAGGGTGAATCTCATTTAGGATTGGCAATCAAACAATGCAGTCAACTAAAAAAAATATCCAAGGATTGTATTGCTTGATTTGTATTTTTATTTTATTTTCAACAGATTTGAAATTACCCGTAGAAAGGCAAAACATGTGTTTTTGGTTTGGAGAAATGTGAGTATTTTTTATTAAAACGTTTTTATTAGCTCGCTTTCTTGTCCGGTACAAATTTTGCAATCAATTTTATACTAACTTCTCGATGAGCTAGAGACTTGAAACTTGAAACATAGCCCACAAATGGAAGACAATGCAATATAATATCATTTAATTTCCATATTTCCCTTGGGCTACGCCCCATGAGCTTGTTTTTGTTAACTCGCTTTCTCACAAATTTTGATACTTCCCGATGAGCTAGAGACTTGAAATTTGAAACATAGCTCACAAATGGATGACAATGCAATATTATATAATTTAATTTTCATACTTCCCTTGGGCTACGCCCCATGGGCTACCAAATTTTCCATGTTTACATTTTGAAAGAATGTAAATATATCAATTAGTTTAAGTCAGCTGTAAATACTTAAATTTGACATTTCGAAGAGCAGAGGTTAAGAGGTACAGGTTATGCTCCCAAGAGATTCTTTATACAAACAAACATTTCAAAATAAAGATAAACAATCTGATTGCAGATATAAAGGTGTTTGTTAATCATGTAAATTGTTATTTATTTACTATTCTATAAAGTAAACAATAAATTAAATAAATTGATATATTTATTGTTGGTAGGTAGGCCATACATTCAATCTAATACATAATTATAAGAAAAGAAACAAAAAAAACCTTAGATTTCTTACATGCCTCTGTCATAATCTGATATAGATGCTTGAAATAGATTTAACATCCAAACACATAAGAAAATTAAAAAGTAGAAAATAATTTATAAATAAACAACTTTGTTAAAACAAAACGTTTTTAAACGCACTAAAAAGTAGAAAATAATGAATAAATATGTGAAAAGTATAAATACTTGTAAGATTTAAAACGAAAAACGTAGAGTGCAACGTGCAAGCAATTGACAATAATACATTAGTTCAATAGGTGTAGTTAATTGTAAATTATCTATTGCATGCACCCCACGTTTTTAGTTTTAAATCTTACAAGTATTTATATTTTCTACATATTTATTCATTATTTTCTACTTTTTAGTGCGTTTAAAACCGTTTGTTTTAAAAAAAGTTTTTTATTTATAAATTATTTATAAGTTCTTTTAGTTGTGAAATATCTTTTAAAAGTTTATAAGTTCACTTGCCTAAAGATGCTTTACCTATAATTCAAAACTGTAGTTCCGTCACACACTATTATAATAAACTATAAAAACTTGAAAAATTATTGGCTCTATAAAATAATCACAACCATTATGTTTTGAATCTGCAGTGACATTATTTATTTTTTCACAAACTTTAAATTATCCGTAGAAAGCCTGGAAGGTTTGAACCGATATTAAAATTTTTAGGTACCAATGTAGAAAGACCATCTAACACTCAATTTAAATAAAAGAAATATCTCAAATATTCCAAACTTTTAAAACTATAAGTCAATTACTTACCTTGAATTTTTCGTCATCACCTTTTAATGCGTCTTTATCATTGTTGAAGAAGAAAATAGCAAGTTTTTTGCCTTCGTTATCTGTACGCCTGGATACATAGTCAGACTAAAACACAATCATAAAAATGTTGAACTAATCTTCAACCAAAGAAATGAATGAATCTTGAAGTACTGTGTGTGTTCCAAGCAATTATTTGCAAGTATTACTGTACCAGGGAACGATCCTTAATTGGTAGTGAATAATATGTTTAATAGTTATGAAAACGTTTTTTTTATTACAAACCATGAATTTTGATTTAGGCTTTTTTCAATAGGTGGCAATAATATTAATAATAATTTGGCTAATAATATTAGCCCTGCAATGTCAAAATAAAAAAAAATTGAGATAAACATATTTGAACCATTGTTATGTGTGCTTTTTTTCTCACCTGTAGTCATTGAAACATGTAAATCACTTTTTACTTTCTACAAACAGGATGAATAAATAAAATATTATAAATTGTATTATTTTTTAAATATATCTCTTAAGTTTTTATCGTGTATATTTTGTGAAAGAAAATTTTAAGATATTGTTCTGTTAATTGTAAAAAATAAGCATCTGCTCTATCATTGATTTTATGCTGAATGAATGATTTATTGCTATGTAATCAACCTTAAAGTTAAGAATACAATGGAAACTCCATGTACAGTATCGAAACTTAAATTTATTTAATTAAAATACAAAATTGATGGTAAAAGAAAATAAGGGGTTCACAATAAAGTTTACAATGAGTGGGGAATGATTTTAATAATGAAAGCTTTAGGCTAAGCCTATTACAATAGTTTTAAAGGTTCAGGTGTTATAATTTATTTCATGGATCTTTATCTCAGGTGGGGTGATCGAGTGGCATTTGAATTTAATCTTGTGATTTTATATAGCCTAATAAAAATTTTGTTTTTGAAATATAAAATAGGTTCAAATTATTTTCAGATTGGTTTAATTAATGGCTTGATTAGTGTTTCTTGACTTTTAAATTCTGGTACAAATGTTCAAAAGTTAGGCCTAAAATGTTTTAATGGCTTCCAAGGATAGAAAATGTCTACTGGAGTGACCTCACCAAAAACTGATGTCTTCTTCACGGTAAATTTCTTGATGTAATAATTATTAATGTTCTTAACAAGGATGGTTCTTCTTTAATCGAACTTCAAAAGTTTAGGTTCAAATATAGGCACTTTTTTTATAGATTTTGATATTAAAATATGTAGTATCCAATTTACATCTTCATACTAGCTCAGCTCTCTTGAAAGTAATGCAGGTTTGATGCATTGTTGCACTCACATATGTCAATGCTGACTTAATCACAGAGAATTGTAGGCCACTGTTCACACATATACTATAACAATTTTAATTTGCTATAGAGCTATATTTGAATTTTGAAAAGTTATTTAAATAAAATTGTATTGAATTTGAAGCAATTTTGTTACAAAAATTATAGGCTATTATACATTTACATGAAATTAGGTTATATGAAAATTGTCTATATTATATTGTATTACATTGATTACCTATTGGTTTGCATGGACAATTATTATACATGGTTTGAAAAGGGATTGACATTTAGATAAAATGAAAAACATATGGTGAAAATTTAAATTTTTCTATAATAAATAACAGTGAAAATAATGAATTGTTACAGCTATTAAAATCCCCTGCACTTAAAATATTTTTATAATTTTAAGTTTGCACAAACCATAGGGATAATTTCATCAAATCCCTCTATAAGTCAACGCTTATTTCTGAAAAATTGTCATGCTATTCCTTTGTAGACGGGTAGGTTTAGCCTAAAAAACCTCAAAGATAGAACAAATTCTAACAAAAAGGGTTTTCAACGGTTTTTGGTAGTAACAGGTGTAGTTGGTACCAGAAAAGAATTGTACCAAAATCGGACAACCAGAAGTATGGGGTTTTCCAAGATGGCCGCCATGAGGACCTCAAATTTACACAACAACTGCATTTTCTTAACAACTACAAAAAAAAAACCAAAAATAATAATAAAATAAATCAAAATACTAAATTGTAATTGATATAAAAATTTGAAAAAAGAAATCAATAATAAGCTATTGATTTTTGCTTATCCTCCTTAAGATTAACATAGATGAACCGAATAATAGGTTTGCTGCCATGGCAACTGGCAAAATAGGAATGTTTAGTAGAAACATATTAAAACTGAAAATATGAAGCATAAAGAAAGTCTTGTCCATATATGTTTACCGAAAATCAATAGTGATATTTATGCTTATTCTCCATAAGATTAACATTGAGTTTATCTTGGAAAGAAAACATACTCTAGTTATTACTTTTAATATCTCCGAAACAAATTGACGCAGAACAAAGACCCAACATATTAATTGTTAGTTTTTTCTTGCTGAATATAATGGTGAACAAATAAATTTGAAATTAAAATGAACTTTGTGCAAAATATTTGAAAAACTTATACTTGAGGGAAAAACCTAATTTTTGTATTACATAGCACCCCGAAAATCCCTCATTGGATTACGTTGTCTGCCTGGTTTTCATATTCAATGCTGGAAATACCTGTATAGTTTAAATTTTTTTTACTAATTTCCGTGGAAACTGATCACTCCTAAACTATAAATCGACGAAATTGCAGTCATCTGGTAGATTTAAAAGCCTCGCGGCGGCCATGAAAAACCGACTTCCGGTTGTCCGATTTTGGTAGAAATCTTTATGGCACATACTACACCTGTTACTACCAAAAACCTTTGGGAAACCCTTTTGTTAGAATTTGTTATATCTTGGAGGTTTCTTTGGGCTAAAATTACCCATCTATAGTCTTTTTTCAACCGCCATTACTGAATGTTTTCCCATAGTTCCGTATTTTGTAGTTCGTAATGTTGGGAATGGCTCGTTTATAACAAATGTTTAAATTATTTCGTTTAAGTTTAAACCACTATTCTGTCAAACCTATATGGCTACTTGGTAGCCCAAACGGTTGGTCATAACAAATTTAAATTTTCAAATGGGTCAACTAGCAAAATATGAGTATTCCTGAGGTAGTGGCTTTTGTCAATCAAGTTTTCAGGCTTACAAGTACCATACCAAACTTACTTATCTATTGGATTTCATGATATATTTTACAGACTCAAACACAAACAAATACCCTTTTATTAAGTCAACTAAGATTATTAATATTTGATATAAAGGAGTTTGATAACCTAGGTAACTACATCCTGGACTTGGCCCACCAAAACTAACTGCTTCTGTTGTACTGTAGTTAAAGGAGTTAGATAACCTTAGGTATGAATATCCTGAACTTGGCCCACTAAAACTAACTGCTTTTGTTGTGCTTTTTCATGCTTAATAACGATATGACCAAACTGTGATAACAACTACCAGTCTTGATGATAATAGGTATATAATTGGAATGTGACAGGGTTTTTTTAATAAAAAAAAGGATCAATAGTAATTTTTTAAAATTAGACAAAATGTTCCTTAGACTTAATATGTATAGGGAAAATTGAGGAAAATGTTTATTTCGAAGGTAGAATCTGTCAAGGAAACCTAAGTTTGTCTGTATGTTGAGGTAATCATAAAATCTTTACCCATAAAGATATAACTCAATAATTTATTGACGTGGATTTAGTTTCACAAAAGCAAATCTTAAGTACCGGTATCGTGTCAAGTTTTTTTTTTTTTTTACAAACTTTTAATGCTATGATGGAGCCTTGTATAGAATTATAATTATTATAATGTATACAATTTCATACTCACTTCTGATTCCACTTTTTTAACTTCAATCTGAAAAATATAAATTAAATGATTATTAGAATTCACAATTGAAGTTTATCAATCTTATCAGCCACACCATCACAAGAGGTAGCACAATCGTAACAGTTGATGAACAGAATTCAGCACACACTCAAAAGCCTATAGTACTATGGGCTTTCAGGAGATATCACCCAAACCCACAAAAGGCACATCTAGAGGATAAGAGCTTTAAATTGATACCTAATATACCTATAAAAATAAATATTTAGTGGTCGATTTGCTGCACACAAAAATCCAACAAATTATTTAAATAATAAAGATACTTAGGTATAAGTATAACATGGAAACT
This sequence comes from Macrosteles quadrilineatus, assembly GCF_028750875.1. Taxonomy (NCBI): domain Eukaryota; kingdom Metazoa; phylum Arthropoda; class Insecta; order Hemiptera; family Cicadellidae; genus Macrosteles; species Macrosteles quadrilineatus. The sequence goes on from NW_026542598.1 coordinate 25,442,696, forward strand.
TTAAACCCCTGTGGGACATGGCTTTACAGGACTTTCATATCTTTAACATGCCTATGTATTTCTCAAGACTAAGTACCTAGTGAGTATGTCAGCTCAATCGGTTCAGTAGTTTTCACGTGATTAAACTTCAGATTTATATTCAAACATCCATACTTTACATACATTAGTAGGATTATCAAACTGTAATAATACCAAATCGTTTAGCCCTCCAAAGGTTCCAAATTCACGAAAACTTGAGAATACGGTTGAATTATTGATTAAAAATCTATGTTATGCATAATTTGTATACACCAGGGTAGTAATCCTGGACCTTTGTTGTTCTTAATTTACATAAATAAAATATCTAAAGTGCACACTGGAAGCAAACTATTCCTCTTTGCTGACGGCACAGTAGTGGCTACTACCGGCAGTACGTGGGACGTGGTCTATGACCAAGCATCGACTGATTTGGTTGAAATCAAAAATTGGTTGGATCACAACTCCTTGTCACTAAATGTTACAAAAACAAAATGCCTTCCCATATTTTTAAAAAGTGATAACGATCCTTGCCCCAGACTCCTACACCTACACTCTTGTGGTGATCCGCTGTCACGGGACTGCTGCTGTGACACTGTCGAACGGGTGTCACAATATAAGTACTTAGGCGTTATCATGGATCAGAAATTAAGCTGGGTTCCACACGTTTGGTATGTGAAACAGAGGCTTAGAAGGTTGGTCTATGCTTTCGCTCAGCTGGGCCAGGTGTTGGCGGTGGATCACTGGAGGATGGTGTACTACGCCTACGTGCAGTCGGTGCTCCAGTACGGAATTTGGCTTGGGGTGGCGTCTCATCCGCTGTGCTGGAGCCCTTGTTTGTATCACAGAAATCTCCAATAAAAAAAAATAATTTTTATAATTAATAAAAAAAACCACTCTGATATCCAACAGATCAACTCTTTATTGAACTTCCAGTATTGAATATTAGGCAACTATTCATTAAATCACTTTTACTGTTTATTAAGTCAAACAAGCAACAAATATTTACAGGCATATCACATTGTTATCCCACTAAAAACCGGATAACGTTGGGCTTTTGTTTACCTAGATCATTCCTCAATTTCACCAACAAAAACGCTTTCTATCTAGCACATGTTTTATACCGTATCCGTTTATATCAGAGATTATCGATGCGGAGGGTAGCAGTGTTGCTGTTTACAAACGCAGGATTGGCGAGTGGCTCGCGCGTATCGGGTGGGCGGCTGCAGAGGCGCTGATACAGTCCGTTTACACAGTATAATTATTTTCCATTAGCTGAAAAAGATGTTTTCGCCACGGCTGATGCAGAATTCAACCATGTTTTTGTTACCGTTTTCAGTAACTTCTAGTTTAGTAGGATCCATTTTATTATTTTTTTGAATGTATTACTGTAGACTTTCGTATTTGTTTAAATCAAATTAGGGGTTTCCTTTCAAATATATAATTTATAAAGGTCTTTGTCTTTTTTAATTTCTAGTAGATATAGGTAATAGTATCAAACAAATTTTAAATACTACGTATATTGCCTAACAATGGTTTACAAGAACTCTTCCCCCGATTACAGATTAACAGTCTATCCGGGGGAATAATTCAATGTAATGTATTGTTCTATTATTGTACTGTTTAATTTTTGGAATAAACGTATTTTGATTTGATTTGATTTGATTTGATTTTGCTTATTATGATATTAATACAATAGTATTTCAAGTAATATATACTAGCTGTTGCCCGTCGGCTTCGCCCGACATATTTTTGACTTTTAATATGAACCAGCTGAAGCTGTGGCTTCACTATCGACCAACATGCCCTTTTACAAAATATTTTTGCATAGCAACAGTTATTAAGGATTAAATCGAATCCATTCTTATATAGCCTCATCACCGAAGCTAATTTTAAATATGCGACTACTGAAGTCAAACTATGGGAAAACTCCTTCTTTTGAAAAATAACTGACTTTCTACCAGAAGCTTCGAATAACTCTCTCTGGAACACAATCGTAATGTTGTTTACCAAGTTACTATTCCCCTTCTATCTCATTTCACTGTTATTAACCCAAATTTGCCAATAGTACAGTTTAGTTGTCTCTTAACGTTATTGAACTTTGTTAGATAGGCTATATAAAGTAGGATTAAGTAACATAACATTAAATCCTTAATTTTGTGACATGTTCTCTGGATAAGCTGCCATGATCATATAACGTTCTTGATCAAAATTTGTTGGGAATCGGGCGAGTACGCGTGTTTGCTTTAATTTCGCCCTTTATTACTTTTTAACGACAACTATCACCATTTTACTATAAGTTGGGTAGTGGTAACAGCCGGAACTAAAAGTAAAGGTTTAGAATAGGAAATATGCAATGTTTTATGAAGTTAAGGGTTTTATTGGGTCTTACTGCTGTACCCGTACTTTGCAACGGGGAAAACAAAACGAAATAGTAGTGCTGAAATCTGTTGGCAAACCTAGGAAGCAGGCCTAAATTGTTATTTCATTGAAGATCATAGAACCCAACTTGTTGGTTAGTTTTAAACAGCTGTAAATAATAATATTTTTTTCTTCTTAAATATAAATACCCATAAGGTAAAAATGGGGAACTCTAGAGCCACTGGGGTGGAACTCCAAAGGAGAAAGTGGACAGAAGCATTTTTCGGCGTGTATAGAATAACTTCCGATAGTTTCATTACAATCGGATGGCCAGTTTAGTAACGTATAAAGGACAAAAAATACGACAGGCAAAATAATGACAAACATACATTGATGTGTAAGACACATGCGGCTGTATATTAGATTTTTTTATTAACAAAATGATAACAGATATTTTATGGATATATATATATTGTTTCGTATGTGATGCATTACGTTTTACACATATGATGTAAACATTATGTGCAGAGTTTAGGCATGCAGTTTATTAATTTAGCGCAGTAGAAAGTAGGACCATAAATCAAGTTGGAGTATGAATGAAGATGAAAAATCCTAAATATTTGACTTACCGTCCAAGAATGCAGCTTCTGGATCTGGTTGTTTGAGCCCAACACTGTTACCTGAAAAAGTTGTAAGATAATTTTAAAACACAATTAACAATGAAATTATAACACAAAATATAATATCCATATGTTTTATTTAAACACATTTAAATTTTAGTTGGATTATATACTATTTAAATGAATTATTATCATAGACACTAATATTATGTCCATCTTTAAAAGATTGTAGATTACAATTAATTGTTTAATGTTGTATTTAATGCTGTGGTGCCTAGCTTCAAATCTTTATCTCAAAGGTAAACATTTTTACAACATTTTTACCATGAGGAGTGTATAATTACAGAATTAATTTCGTAACGTAAAACAACATATTAATATTACATTTTGAAGAAGTTTGATATGTATCATTGATTTTTTGTGTGATCATAAAACATTTTCTGTTGGAGTAATGAGATATAATAGATTCCAAAGCCCTTAGGACTAATTTTAATGTTTAAATATTTGTCGCAGTTCCATTCTAGGGCGCACCATATTAACGCTATTTTAATAATATGATTTTTTTGTTAATCATACTGGTTATAACAACTTACATCTCGATCGAATGTAACAGTTTCCTCCTGTAAGCAATAAAACACATAACCATTATTTAATTTAATATCTTTCACCAGTCTAAAATATCGTACGTTGGCAGACAAAGTAGCAAAGTCCAAACTAGAAATAATGGATGTAAAAATATGAAAGAAACTAACTAAACAACTCTCTTGCTGATTCCTTGATGTATTTATAATAAACATTTACAGCAAATAAAAAACAATTTTATCCTCTAAGCTTGGCTCTAGAAACAAGGTCAATCCAAACCATTTAATTAAAATTAAATAGCTTTTAAAAACCTTTACTCTGTAATTAATCAAATTCAGTTTTAATTATCGTTACTAGACCAACAGGTAAAACTCTTAACAAATGAACTTAACATGTTATTTGTGTAGGACTAATTTTATTACAAGTCAAGTTTCTTCGGCTTCTGTGTTTCTGTTACTTATGTTCTGTGGGATATACGAAGTTGTAGTGATAGGCTTCACTGAACGCTGGTGATCAGCTTTGACTGGCTAGAAATCGACAATGACAATTTTTTCGTGGACCTCCTCGGAGTTGGTTCTATAGGTTTTGTAGCCGGTTGAGGCGAAGATATAATTGGTGACTTGACTGTCATGGTTTTTACTGGAGATGGTTGCCTAGGCCTATTAATTATGGATTCTTACATCATTTAACTGGCTGCGTCAGAGGTGATCCACGTGACAAAACCTAGGTTTTTTTAAACACTGACTAACATTTATTTACATTTAATGTGACCGCTCAACGTTTCTAAAATAACTATCTGGGACCCATCATTCTTGTTCTAGTCGATCCGTTTTGAACGGTAATTTTTTAACTTTCACAAATGACCCAAAACTACCGCAATGCCTTTTGCAATGGCGTAGAATTATTCTAAGTTTCTTTTCTCTTTTAAATACGTGACATTAAGATGGCTTTCAACTAAGACAAGTTGGTTTTGTGCTTAAACTGAAGGAAGAGCTCGGCTGACGAGACTCCAGTTACTGTTCATGGTGTATTCTTATATATGTACATTAAATTATTATGTTTGTGCTGCAGTAACACAGCCATAGATCCTACCACCAGAAAGGACTTGATACTTGGGATCCTTTTCAACTCTTTTACGTATATTTTCACAGCTCCACTCGAGGCAGGTGTAGACGATGTAGATATACACCCTTATTTTCAGGATCTCTTCAAACTCGGCGCTTGTGATATTAGGGACGGTGACACTCACTAATTCCTGCTGTAGTCCAACAGATGCAAACCTTCTCTACCCAACGTAAACTCCAACATTCACTGCACAATTGGTTGCACCACGACACCGCAGAACTGATTAACCGGGTCAAAGGTCACTAGCTCGCTTTGTGCCACCGCTTGCCTACCCCAACAATCGGCACCTGGCCGCAACGAACGACGAAAATTTACCCCACTAAAAAAAAATAGACCCTTACAGAGTGTGGTAAGCTAAAGAAGTTCAGTGCTATTGGCTAATAAATCATTGTTCAGGGGTTTCTTCAATTTGTTATACTTTTTATGACGTGAGAAATAATTATCATCTTCATCTGGTATAGCTTTAATTGTTGCACATTCGGAATTCATCAATTAAGTGTAAAGAACTTTTATACTTCCTTCTTGGCAGATTATAGTTTAAACCCTTTTCCACTATGCTGATTGATAAAAATAAATCTCCTAGGATTAAAATCACTCATTAGCTCCACCGACCCGTTTGTCATCTTTACATACCAACTGTGCCAAATTTATTTAACCAATATTAAGAACTAATACCATAACCTGAATGATAACAACACAGCACTTTTACATCAACCGAACTAACTTGTTGAATATTTCATTTGACGAGGGACTGAGTATGAACGTCGGTAGTAGGGACGTGACGTAGTCTTCCAATACCATGCACCCACCAGCTAAATTATTCTTTTGCCGCTGCCTTGATGCATTTATCATAATATATTACAACAGGGAAAGGTACTTTGCTTACAAAAATTAATTTAAACACACGGTATAATATATTATATCCTTAAACTGTAAGCGTGGTTTATAACAAGATGATATATTTATACAATATTATAAAGTGGATTAAAAAATCTATGCTAAAACTATCAAACCAACGCCTTACCACTGCAGCTGCCTCCCATGCTAGAAATACCTGAAACAGTCGCATACTTGAGTGGCCACCGTAAAATTAAACTGACATGTGAAAACTAATATACTAATATTAAAGATTGTAATTTTTTTCTTTAAAATGTTAGCACTTTATTGTAATCAGTTTACTGCCTAAATTTTACCATGATTAACTAAGGTATTTGGCAATGAAAGGAAATATGAGGTTTTGCGTATTAGCTTTGACTATTAATTGATACTCTTGTATCCGTATTAGTTTCTTAGGACTGATACCGTGCGGAATAAACAGGGGGGTTCACTTAAGGTGTTTTAAATAGATTTCAGACAAACCGTTGGTTCTACAATGATGATATAAAACTATTTACTACACTGTTTTAATTAACTTCCCACGTAAGCACTCAGCCCAGAAAACAGCTGTTTGCCGCCAGCTTAATCAAATGGGGTTTCATTACTTAGTACTGTACTGTAATGAGTTTTTACTGGACACCAACCTGCTGACTGTAGTATATTTGGCAATGAGTAGTTATAAACAAAACCATAACCTCTAGTTATGAGTAGTGATTGTTAGTCCTTTAATCGGTGGGAATTCATAAGGATTTGTACAGATTTTCTTTCGGTTAGCTTAGAGTAGGCCTATTATGGCGTAAAATATCGTACGTCGCTCGTCCTAAATGTGTTTACCGGACTCGTATAGTAATCCCGCATTCGACTTCGTCTCGCATTGGAACGACCACACTCGCCCGGTAAACACATATTTTCAGGACTAGTAACGTAATATACGATTTTGCTGTATAAGAAAAAAAACATTAAACATATTTATTTTTACGTAATTTTTTGGGGTAGATTTAGTGGGAAATAGTTGTATTTCATCATTGTAGGACCAACGGCTTGAAATCGATTTGAGACACCTTACCTAAACCTATAAGGGTCTTAGTGCTCCCCCAATAACTAATATTTTTACAGCAGGTCTAGAAGCTCTAAATTGAAAAATAGTACAGTTAGTTGTCCCAAACTTGTCAAATGGGCTGATTTTGTTTTATTTTTTTTTATATTCATAATCAAAGATTTCAAATGGTAGTATTGTTTTTCGTTAATAATCTTTGTAACATACGACTTCCAAATGCATACAGGGTGGATAGAAGTTAGTGAAACATTGTTATTTGTTAAACTACTAAGTATTAGTGACAAATAGCACCAATTTACTCTAATAGCCTTCCATGCTCTCACAGGTAGGCAGTAACGGACAAAATTGTATTATTTCAAAATATTTTTATGTGCTTAGATAAAATTCCCGTTAGTGCAATAAAGTTTGTTTTTATTTCGACGCCATTCTCTATTTCAGAATCCTAATTAAACTTCCAATAATAATATTACAAATACATTGGGATTAAGCATCTGTATAAGCCCTTATCCTGCAATGGAAGTTTGAATTCGTGAAAAAAAACATCATTAACTTTCACGCATGCATTTCTATGCTACTCTGAACTATAGATTGTAAAATAGAACAACACAAAACTTCCTTGAGTTTATTTTTAAAAACTCCACGATTTTCCTTAATACACAGCCAAGTTTTTTTGTGAGTGGCACCAACAGTAGCTTTATAAACGTCTGTCTGCCTAATCTAATTATCTGGTTGTGAATTTTCTGTTCATTATTCCTTGGGAATGATAAACCCAAGTTATATGAAGCCACACAAAAAGGTTCAGTGGACGTAAGGTTTTAACAAAATTCACCATAAAGGTGACCTTTTTTAAGGTATGGACATATCCAAGTTGTGTATAAGTTGTGTTATCTAACATCGGTAGGCCTATCTAATGAGTTAATCATTTGCACATCGTTTAAATGCACCAACACCATAAACTATATTTATCTTCTTCTAAAAATAAAATTAAAAACAATAATTTAAAGTTTTTATTAAGAACATAAGTTTATATAGATAAAGATCTTGATATTTTCTTAATATTCTAGGGAGGAATTTTACAAGGATTCCAAACATTACAATAAACCTTATTTAAACACAATTTTTAATGAATATATTGCCATATAGTTTCATCAAATACATTTTATTTTAAAGAAAATGCATCGTTAGCTGTTCTGTGGTTTTCAAAAGATAGTCTTAGATATAAGAACGAAATAAGAAAGAAGCAGTAGGTTTTTATACATTATTTAAAAAAATTATTAATTGGGGAAGTTTTAGTACTATTTGACACTCTCTATAGTTCAGAGTAGCATAGAAAACCTACGTGAAAATTAATGACGTGTTTAAAAAAATCACGTCTAAACATAATAAAAAAACTCAACATATGTATTTAACTTTCATTGCAGAATAAGGGCTTATCAGATGTTTAATCTCGATGACTTTGTGCTATTATTATTAAAAATTTAATGAGGATTCTAAAAATGACAATTTTGTCGAAATAAAATCAATCTTTAGTGCAATAATGGGCATTTTATCTAAACAAATACAAATACTTTTTTAGAAAGAAATACCCCCGCCGCAGCAAACCTGCAGACTAAGCGAATTTCCATTTGACTGATTGGATTTACACTGAAATGTCTACTTAAAAATATAACATTTATTCTTGATTTAAATAGAATTAGTTTAACAAGTACTTAGGTTTGCTGCATCAGGGAGGGTAAAACTGTTTTTTTTTGTAAAATGTGAATAGTTAGTAAGAAATAAAAACATTTTCCAAATTTGATCAAAATATGTTCACAAACAAGCAAACTACAACAGTTTACTTATTCTCCATAAGAATAACATGGGAATTTTAAATTTACAATTTTTGGAATTTTCTCCGTAACCATTAGGCGCATAATAACGCTTCAATATACTAAATTATTTGTTTTTTTTTAAGCTCTACAAAATGGTTTGGAAAGAAATTGCTAAATTTTATGTTTTTTGGGTCAAAAATGGGAAAAACCTATTTTTACCCCATAAAACCCCCCGTAAACCCCCGTTCCCATGGTCCGATCATGCTGGATCGCGAACTCGTTCGAATAACCGTACGTTTACACGTTTGTACCAAATTTCATCAAAATCGGATCATTTTTGCTCGAGTTATCATGCTGACGGACACATATATATATATATATATAAATATATAAATATATATATATATATGAATTTGAACGGATGGTGTTTTTGGCCTCTAGGGACCTCAAAACGAAAAAAAAAATCGGTCCCGCGTCCAGGTCTTACCATGAGTACTACGGTAATAGCTTATTCCCTATATGGGAAATTCGCTAAAAGTCTAATTTTGTCTGTTACAGCCCACCTGTGAGGGCATGGAAACTTAAATTGATGCAATTTTATCACTAATACTGCACTATAGATAAAACACACTCATTCTAATACTTAGTAGTTTAGCACATAACAATATTTTACACTAACTTCGATCCGCCCTGTATGATTACTAAAATTAGCCACATAGAAGTGATATAAAGCTTTAGCTAAGGTATTATCAAAACTTACCACCACGCACATCACGAACACATGATGAAAGGTCTTCATGTTGAAGTCAGTGAAACTGGAATGAATTGCGGGCGAATTTATACCAGTTGGAATTAATAGTTCAAGGTCTAAATTTAATAACCCTAATCATCTGCAATTTATTATATGATAATAGTCATGAGTCTATCGATTCACTAACAGATGTTATCAATTTTGAAATACCAACGACCTAAACTACGAACTATAACCACAAAATGTTAATTTATAACTTGTATACATTAAGAAAAAGTTGATATTTTGAACACAGTCCTAAACTATTCTTATCATCACAATAAAACCTGAAACCATGCAAACCTACTACATTGAAGTTAATTGTAAATAGTTTATGCACAGTTACACGATTGAAGTATATTTTTACTATTAACTTTAGGTTGAAAGAAAAATTCCGAACATTCACTTGTAATATATGACATAATGGTTGTGTATATGATGGAAATTATTTGAAATTTATTTATATAGATGTTTTACAGTGAATTGAAATGAGCAATCAAACGTTAAAAACTTGCAAAAAAAATAATTTACGAAAATTAATTTCACTTTGGTCATGAAATGCTCTTACAGATTCAGAACTAGGCATTTTAGTAGTAATTTTCCACCTTAGCTATCAATGATTTCAGTCCATACTTATCAAGTTCATGCTAAAGCTCGTCTTAACTCATATTCAACATGTATTTTTAACTTATAACAAATGCTCTAAGAGCTTTACCTATAGTAAATTTCTTCATTTTTTATCACTTCAGCTGTTTTGGAATGTAAATAGGAAACCAACGATACATTTTTGGGTTATAAAAACAATCCTTTAGGCCCTTGGGTTTAATTAGCAGTTGTATCTTAGTATTTTTTCTTTCATAGCATAACCTTTTTCAACCCTACAAAAGCAACTATATTTGTTATGGTTGCATTGAATTGGGAAAACACAAAACCTCAAAGTAAAGTGCATTATTATGAATACTTAGTTTTACCTATACATTCTTAGTATAGGTATATATAAAAAAAAAACACTATGGGTATTTATTTAAATGAATATTATACTTTAGAGATTCGTACATTAGCCTCCATTATTTGGCAAAAAATAATTTCATTCCAACGTTATTGAGTCGATGAGTAATTTATACACCAATTTAACGTACTACGAATTGAACAGTTGGCTGAAATTATGACTTGTTTTCGCTAGAATATGTACTTTGTCGGTACGTACGTTTCTATTCCATAAAATATTAACGTATGTAAGTTTTTATATTAAAAAGTTGTTTCTGATCTGTTTAAATTAACCTTTAGACTGACTTAAAACTTATAATCGGCAAGATGTTTATTGTATTAATAGAAAAATCTTCGGCTTTGAATTTTTTATTTTATTTCACATTCTTAACATCTGAAAAACTACACTAGATAATATTTCACTTGCATTTATCTTAAGCTAGTTTTTTTGCTATATTTCTTATCCGTTTATAAGTTCTTTTTTGCGTCGTCTGAGATAGTTCGTTAATATATTGTACCTACATGTATTTTTCGGACACTTGCTCTAATTATAACCGTCCTCGGATTGCCCATTGGTGAAAATAGCTCACCCATTTTTACTGACTTCACCTCACACTTGAAATTTTGTGTTCTTGTATTCTTGCTTGTATTCGGCTTAGCCTCACAAATAAACTTGAGCGCTCGCCTAAAAATGCCACTTTTGTAGGGAGCGAGCAGTGCATTAAACAATTGTGCCATTGTACAATAAATGGTTAAACAAAACAGTTTTCTGTTTTGGGACGTGTATTTTGGTCCGGCTTCTCAAACCATAGGAGATAGAGTGAGGCGGATTTTGGAATAGGTAATTTTTCTTGACGAATAAGAAACAGCTTAAGATACAAATGTTAACAAAAAGTGTTATCCAGGAAAATATACTATGCATCTTATAAATTGTTCTAATGGCTTTCTTTTGCAATTTAAAGACTCTTTTGGAATTTAGACACTCATGTCTCCAAATTCCAACTACGTATGATAGAAAAGGAAAACAACTATTCGTATTAAGCCACCACTAGTATTTTTGTGTCCAAAATATTGCAAAATTTATCAATAAGAATATATTAGAACTCAATATTTTACGAATAGAATCTATATGAAGTATGTATTTCAACTGGCTGTCGATATGGACGCCCAGGAAATTCTGAGTTTCTAAACAGACGGAATTAAATTATTTTGTCAATGGAAATTGCCAGGAGTGCTATGTTTTCTTTGTTTCTGTTATGAAATTCCATAGTTTGAGTTTTGGTACTGTTGAAAAACTAATTTAGTATTGAGCTGACCTGACCCACCACTTGTTCTCTGAGGGCCCACACGCCTGCTGCAGACAACGACAATCAGGTATTATTATTGAACAGGCATACCCCACCCCCAGACTCAGAAACACAAATTGGCAATTTATTGATTAAAAAGGATTACTAAGACTGCAACAAACACCAAACACCGAGCCCTGGGGAACCCCTGCAGATATTGCCAGGGGAGGTGAAAATTCAGACTTTGAACAGTTGCATTTATCGATTAATGGTTTTGCCGGCCAGGTAGGATTCTGTTACAAGTCAGGAGCCCCGCACAACAATAGCCAGGCGCCGTCTCAAAAGGGTTGTTTGTCGAAACGGGATTTCTCCGAACGTACCAGTGATAGACAATAGACCTATGTCAACGGACTACGTGAATAGGCCCTCCAGAACCTTCTACAGTTCTACGCCGGTTTGTAAACAACGGATACTCGAACTCTCCACTCTAGAATGTTCCACGAAAAACTTATATAAGGGACCGTCCTCCAGCACACGGCAGTTGAGTTGTGTTGAGCCTTCCGAGAATCGTCGCAGCAAGCGCGTGTCGGTGTTAGTGACCAGTGCTAGTGCTAGTGAGAGTGACAGTGTAGTAACGGTGTAGGACAGTGTAGTGACACTAGTGACAGTGTAGTGACAGTGTTGTGACAGAAGTAGTGATAATTCCTGTAAAGGCTAGCTGTAAGTAGAAACATTGTAAATTAGAATAGGCTTTAGCTAGGTTTAGATAGGGTTAGTTAGGTGTTAGGCAATTGTAAAATTTGTAAATAGATAATATTTAGTGTAAATAAATAGTTATTATAAAATCGCCAAGTTTTTATTGTAGAGAACCCGTTAAGCCCGCAACAATTGGTGTCAGAAAGCGGCATTATTTTGGCGATTTTAAAAGTAAAATATTGAGTTTAATTTTAGTTGGATTAGATATTAGTAAAAATCAGGGTCTTGGTTATATATTAGCAATTTGTGTCGTAAATTTGTTTACAAAGGAAAAAATCATTTATTGTAAAATTATTTTAATTGTTTGGCATAAAAATGGCTTTCAAAGGTGTGAAACTTGATGAGTTAAAAGTAGCTGATCTTAGGAGAGAATTAGAAGAACGAGATCTTGATACTAGTGGAACTAAATCAGCCCTTCAGGCACGCCTTAAACAAGCTTTATTTGATGCAGGTGAAGACCCAGATAACTTTTTATTTGAAACATCTGATATGAATAAAATGCTTAAGAACTTAGAGTCAAAAATGTCAGAAAATAGTAAAACATTAGAAAACCTAGAAGCTAATATTGAGGCAAAAATGTCAGAAAACAGCAAAACATTAGAGTCAAAAATGTCAGAAACTAATAAAACTTTAGAAAACCTAGAAGCTAATATTGAGGCAAAAATGTTAGAAAATAGCAAAACATTAGAGTCAAAAATGTCAAATGTAGAATCAAAAATGCTAAACAAGTTAGATGAGTATTCTAGCAAAGTTGATGATTTAGAAAGTAGGATGAATGAAATAGATGAGAAATTTAATTGTATAGAAAAAAATCTAGAAGATAGGTTAGTTAAGCTTAGGCAGGAAATTGCTGCATCGGGGAGCTTCACACCTGCGTCATCGGCTAGCACTGGCGAACTTCAGCAGGACAACGCCCTAGAAACGATCTCCAAGCCAGCGCCCACCATTGCTGCCGTTGCCCCTCAGAACATCGTTCCTCATTTCGATGGCAAAACCCCCTGGGAGGACTACATGCTTCTCTTCGAGACAGCGGCTATGGTCCATGGGTGGACCGATGAGACAAAGGCTTCAGCACTGTGCCTTGCACTACGAGGCGATGCATTAGCTGTTCTGCATGCTATGCCAATGGCGGAGCGGAAGAATTTCGCTGAACTAGTAAGAAGATTGGACATGCGCTTCGGGCATCGACACATGGACCAGCTTTACCGATCTCAACTGCGGAACCGGATCCAGAAACCCAGCGAGTCACTTCAGGAGTTTGAAGCCGACATTGCTCGCCTGGTGAGAAACGCCTATCCATCGGTCACGGATGATGTCTACGAGAGTTTGGCGGTGGATAAATTCCTCGACGGTCTACGTGAACCCGAGACTCAACAGGCAGTGAAGCTCGCCAGACCTAAGACCCTGAGTGACGCACTGACACAGGCACTGGAGTTCGAGGCTGTACGGCAGTCGGTGAGAGGTCAGGCCCGAGTCCGTGTGGCAGACGCAGAACCTACATCTCCACTCGACATCGAGGAGCTGGTGAAACGAGTTCTGGAGGCGCTAAAAACACGTCGCCGGCAGGTACGCTGTTGGAGCTGTGGACAGATGGGGCATCCCCGGAGTAAATGTCCTTCGACCACATCAGAACCGGAACAGGAAAACTAAGGAGGGTTGATGGAAAGGGGCAACCGTCAGCCCGCGATTTGAAAGCCCCGAGGAAAAGTGTTAAAGTTGCTTCACTTGGAAGTCAGTCAAGCAGTTTCTACATAGACGGAAAGGTGAACGGGCGTCTCCAAAGCTGTCTTCTGGACACCGGGGCGACTATGACCATCCTGAATCCAAACACTGTGTCGAATGAAGATATTTCACCAACATCATGGTCCCTACGTACAGCTACAGGTCAGCTGGCTCAGGTCTATGGGCAGACGGTTGCTACCTTCCACATCGGCGGCTGCGTGTTTCAACACTGCGCACTTGTTGCCGACATAGACGAGGACGTGATTTTGGGAACCGATATAATGGTGAAGTTCGGATTGAAGTTGGACATGTCTAGGGGATTAGTGACTCTCGGAGATGAAGATGTCATACTTCGGCGTGGAAAGGATATCTCTGCACGCGTCCTTCTATTGGAAGACACGACGCTACCAGCACGCAGCCAAGTCATCGTTCGAACTACTGTCGAAGGAGAGTGGACTAGTGGACAAAGTGTTCTTCTGGAGCCAGGAAGTGACAGTGAATCCCAGCTTGGACGTGGTGTTTTTGTCGCCAGATCCTTATTTAACTTAGGACACGACAATCCGGTGCGACTGATGAACTTGAATGGTTTTCCTGTGACAATAAAAAGAGTAACGATCGGAACTTGCGTGGCTGTTAATTCGGTGGTACGTCAGCTAAAATCATGTCTGCCATCCCCAAACGGATTGCCGAAGGAGCTGGAAGATTTCGTGGAGAGCATATGTCAGGAGCTGACGCATCAACAAAGTGCTAAAATAAAGGACTTTATTACCAGATGGCAAGATGTCTTTGAGTATGGAAGTGGCCCTAGAGGAAGAACGAATATAGTACAACACAAGATAGACACCGGAGATGCAAAACCCATACGTCAGGCCCCAAGACGACTCCCACTGGCAAAACGTGGCGAAGCCGAGAGAATCATAAAGGAGATGGAAGCGGATGGTGTCATCGAGCCTTCTAACAGCCCTTGGGTATCACCTGTGGTACTAGTGAAAAAGAAAGACGGCTCAACGAGATTTTGCGTAGACTACCGCCTTCTCAACAATGTCACCAAGAAAGACAGCTACCCTCTACCCAGGATTGATGACACACTCGACACTCTGGGAGGATGTCAAATATTCTCAACTTTGGATCTGAGAAGTGGCTACTGGCAGGTCGGGCTCGCTCCTGAGGACAAGGAGAAGACGGCGTTCTCTATTGGGACAGGACTTTGGCAATTCACCGTCCTGCCTTTTGGACTTTGCAATGCCCCTGCTACTTTTGAAAGGCTTATGGAGAACGTCCTCAGGGGATTGTCATGGGAGACATGCCTGGTATACTTGGATGACATTATCGTCCTAGGCAAATCCTTCGAAGACCACCTGAAGAACCTGGAGAATGTCTTCATGCGACTGCGGACGGCTAATCTGAAGTTGAACCCCAAGAAGTGCAACTTGTTCCGCAAACAGGTCAATTACCTCGGCCATGTCGTATCAGACAAAGGAGTGTCTGTAGATCCGGAGAAGATCAGAGCTATCACCGATTGGCCAATACCACAAGATAAACACCAAGTTAGAAGCTTCCTTGGCCTGTGCGCTTACTACAGGAAATTTGTTAAGGGATTCGCTAATATTGCCAAACCGCTAACTAAGTTAACCGAAGACAAGAGAACCTTTGTTTGGGATGACGACTGCGGTAGGGCTTTTGAAGAGCTGAAGACCAAATTATGCAGCGCACCCATATTGAGCTATCCACAATCAGACGGAAAGTTCATACTAGACACGGACGCCAGCAATACAGCCATTGGAGGAGTCCTTTCTCAGCTTCAGGATGGAGAAGAACATGTGATTGGATACTTCAGTAAGGTCCTGTCAGCGCCTGAGCGTAATTACTGTGTCACCAGGAGGGAGCTTCTCGCGGTGGTTAAGTCCATAGAACACTTTCATAAGTATCTGTATGGAAGAAGGTTTCTCTTGAGAACGGACCATGCCGCACTGATGTGGTTGCTAAGATTTAAGTCTCCGGAAGGACAGGTTGCAAGATGGTTAGAAAGGTTACAAGAATATGACTTCGAATCAATCCATCGTGCGGGACCGAGCCACAGGAATGCAGATGCACTATCTAGAAGACCGTGCGGGGACAACTGCGTGCACTGTACACGCAAGGAAGACAAAAGTGCATCAGTTCTTCGCGTGACCGCCGTTGACGACGAATGGGACAGTAAGAGACTGTCTGAGGACCAGAAGGAAGACCCAGACCTAAAACACGTCATGCAGTGGAAGATGGACAATAAAGGAAGACCGTCGTGGCAGGATATTGCTCCATTGTCTAAGAACGTCAAGACCTACTGGGCGCAGTGGAACTCGATTTTAATGGAAGAAGGAGTTTTGAAGCGAGTCATCGAATCGGAAGAAGGGGGGCACCGAAAACTCCAACTAATAATTCCAAGGAAGAGGGTTCCTGAAGTGCTAAGGGAAGTGCACGATGGAATTTCTGGAGGCCATCTAGGGGTACATCGTACACTGGTGAAAGTAAGGGAGCGCTTCTACTGGGCTAATCAGAAAGACGACGTCATAGACTGGTGCAGAAGGTGTGCGACCTGCGCAGCATCAAATGGCCCTGTCAACAAACGAAAAGCCCCAATGAGGAAATACAACGTAGGTGCCCCGTTTGAGCGCATCGCCATTGACGTAGCAGGACCGTTCCCCATGTCCGATTCTGGAAATAGATTTATTTTGGTTGCAATGGATTACTTCAGCAAGTGGGTAGAGGCCTATGCATTGCCTAACCAGGAAGCGGTAACAGTTGCAGATATATTAATCAAGGAAATGGTGAGCAGATTTGGCGTCCCACTCGAACTTCATTCTGACCAAGGAAGGAATTTCGAGTCAGCGGTATTCTCTAGAATGTGTGAAGTTCTTGGTATCCGGAAGACTCGAACAACACCTCTTCATCCACAGTCAGATGGCATGGTAGAGCGCATGAACAGGACGATGGGAAGGTACCTGTCAAAAGTTGTCTCCGATCATCAGCGGGACTGGGACCAATACCTGCACCTGTTCCTACTTGCGTATAGGAGTTCGGTCAACGAAACCACCGGCCAGACTCCAGCCAACGTAGTTTTCGGCCGAGAGCTCCGTCTTCCGTGCGACCTGCAGTATGGTTTGAAACCAGATGAATGTGTCGTTGGTGAGGATTACGTATCCAATCTTCGGAAGAGAATGGACGAGATACACGAGAAAGTCCGTCGCAACATATCTGGAGCAAGCGACAGGATGAAGGAGAGGTACGACGTGAAGGCCGAGAAAGGAGGGTTCACACCTGGAGACCTCGTGTGGCTACACAATCCCAGAAGGCGTCGTGGATATTCGCCAAAACTCCAGAACTCGTGGGAAGGACCCTATGAAGTTATTTCTCGTTTAAATGACGTCATCTACCGGATTAAGAAGCAACCAAACGGCAAACCCAAGATAGTCCATTTCAACAGGCTTGCACGCTACAAAGGTGATCATGGCCAACGAGAGGAACAACAAGTTCGGAACCTGTCGACCGAGCCAAAAGACGCCGTGCCTGAGAGACGTGGGAAGGAAGGACCGAGGCTGTTATACAAGGACCTCTTCACCTTGCCAGTGGAATATGCCTTGGCACACTGCGTAGCAGAAGACCTGAGAGCGTCGCGAGGTATAGCCACAGTCTTCAGAAAAAAGTTTGGAGGGACCGAAGATCTTGAGCGTCAGAGCCCCACCATTGGCACGACCCTTCACCTGAAGCGCAATGGACAGCATTTGTTCTACCTCGTAACAAAGGAAACGTCAAACAATAAGCCTTCCTACGAATCGTTGAAGAAAAGCCTGCAAGACCTACGTGACAAGCTCCTTCGGATTGGAATAAAGAAGCTTGCTATCCCCAGGCTGGGATGTGGTTATGACGGATTGGAGTGGAGGATCGTGAGGGATATGGTGCAGGAACTTTTCGAGGACACTGGCATCGACATTGTGGTCTGTGTATACAACCCGTGGGGAACCGGAGACATTATTGGTCCAGAAGATCTCAAGCTTCGAGAGAAATCTGTTCTGGGGCAGAACAGTCTTAAGGAGGGGGTAGTGTTACAAGTCAGGAGCCCCGCACAACAATAGCCAGGCGCCGTCTCAAAAGGGTTGTTTGTCGAAACGGGATTTCTCCGAACGTACCAGTGATAGACAATAGACCTATGTCAACGGACTACGTGAATAGGCCCTCCAGAACCTTCTACAGTTCTACGCCGGTTTGTAAACAACGGATACTCGAACTCTCCACTCTAGAATGTTCCACGAAAAACTTATATAAGGGACCGTCCTCCAGCACACGGCAGTTGAGTTGTGTTGAGCCTTCCGAGAATCGTCGCAGCAAGCGCGTGTCGGTGTTAGTGACCAGTGCTAGTGCTAGTGAGAGTGACAGTGTAGTAACGGTGTAGGACAGTGTAGTGACACTAGTGACAGTGTAGTGACAGTGTTGTGACAGAAGTAGTGATAATTCCTGTAAAGGCTAGCTGTAAGTAGAAACATTGTAAATTAGAATAGGCTTTAGCTAGGTTTAGATAGGGTTAGTTAGGTGTTAGGCAATTGTAAAATTTGTAAATAGATAATATTTAGTGTAAATAAATAGTTATTATAAAATCGCCAAGTTTTTATTGTAGAGAACCCGTTAAGCCCGCAACAATTCTATCCTAGAGTGAACTTTAGACCTACCTTTAAATGAGACTGTCTACATGTTATATTCTTAGAAGCATTCAATTCCATCGAATACATTTATACATCCGGTCTGTAGAGTATGACGTATTGATTAATCTTTTACAGGATTTACCTAAAACATAGTCAAATCGCAATGTTATCTCAAGGATACATTAACTTAAAACTGTCGCAAAAACGTGTTTTGATTGTTTCTTGATGGAAATAACTAATTTAGTTCGAAAAATTAGTTTAATATCCAAACATTGAATAGATTGGACATTGTTAAGTATATGTCTTATTTCATAGGTAAACATTGATGTGGAGTCAATTAAAAAGAAATACATAATATTCAAGATCGTTTGTACTCTGAACCAACTTGAAACAACATGGTGGAGAATAACAAATCCACACCATTAAAGTGATCACAAGTGCCCTAACCATGCATTACCAAAAGTGTTGTCCATGGGTTGCGTGAGTTAATCACGTAATAGTGTCTCCCAGCTAAGTTATACGATGTTATCAAACTGTAATCATCCACCTGGTGTGTATAACTAAGTAGAGAAAAACAGGAATAGTGCTAAACCTACCCCCTGATGACTACCACTTTGTTTAATTCTTTGAATTATAGTTGTCACTTTACTTATACCTAGTTTAATCAGTGACAGTTGTTATGAATATATATATTAATAGGCAAGCATATTTCTTTAAAACCTTTTTCTCAGCTCGTGTGCATCGCAGGGAATATCTACTCATACTGTTAGAAAGATATTTTCTTGTAGATGTGCAGAATCCCTTTAAAAATTGAAATAGGCTCAATAACAAGCACGAAAAATGAAATTGAAATAAAAAAAATTAACATAGGCTTTATGGGTTGTCAAGTATTTTGTCATTTGGTGCAGGCGTCAAGGAATCAATGAAATTGCCAAATGTTCTGTACCAGTGTATCCATTCTTCTTGTGCATTGTTTGTATTAGGGTCAATATTAAGTTTCGCGGGCTTCAGAAGTTTATCCACTGTCTTCAGTTCGTTGTTGAGTTAGTTGATTAAATTGTAATGATAAACACCTCAGATTAATAAGGTCAACTAAAACTGTACTACAACAAGTATCCTAACATTTTGTGTTTTGACCAAATATAAACAAAGATTAAATTATATGTTTTACAATACAATAGTTTTGAACAAATTAAACAAGAACAGAAGGAAGGCAAAATATTATGACGGTTGCATTTTATTTATTTATTTATTTACTATCAACGGTTCAGCCATTTTCTACAATGTAAGTTAATAATAACAATCAAGCCAGCTAGATTTTAAATAAACAATAATATACAATAAATTAATAACAAAATTACAACTATAATCTATTTACTATAAAGATTTTGCAGTTTAATAATCCGTTAACATGCAAGTGCAATGATGCCGAAAGATGATGAAAATGCTCTTAATAAATACATTAGATACAAACTCAACAAATTCATGAGACAATAATAGGTTCAAACCATCAAGTTACATACTACTTTAATGAGACAATATAAATAGATATAAAATCAAATATGCAACTATGCAAACAAAAGGTATACAAATAAACATTTGAACAAGTAATGCAATGGCAGGGTGAGAGAATGAATGCAAATGAAGATGACACAAAAAATAATTTAAGGAATACAGAGAGTAAAATAAACAAATGAGCTATTAAGGGATTTTTTATCTATTTCTCTTCTGAATTTGGAGACAGATGTCCCGAAAAAATTTTCTTGTTTTGCTGTGTCCCCGCCAATCCGAAGAAGTCTGGATATCCCACTGTTGTAGGCGTAGTACACGGGCACGTATTTTCTTTTTCCCGAAGAGCGCTAACACTATTACTAAATAATGGCTGATCACATTTTAGCCAAACTTACCAAGGTTGTTTCGACAAATGTTTGGAAGGTTTGAGAGGAAATAATTTCAATTCTTGATAATGCCTGTATAATTTGAAACTAACTTAAAGTTTCATTATTTTATTGTAACATTGGCCTTATGGGTTGCCATTATGGTTACAAAACAATGTCGTACATGTAAACAAACCATCATAGCATAACATGTTTAAAATCAAGCCAATATCCATCCTAAACACAGTAAAAAGGAAAAAAATGGATGATGACCACTGATTAATAGGTACATTACTTTACGGATAAAAAAATCTAAATTTGGTAATAACAAATAATATTTATCTTATATGATTGGTAATTAAAACTACATATAAATCAGCAGTTTTAACTAGGTATTCTCAAATAAATATCTTCGCTTTTCCCTCGCCAAACTTGTCGCCACAAACAACTTTGAAAAATCAGGCATCTATAGAATAATTAACTTTGACGACTGTCCAAGGTACTACATTGGCCAAAATGGATGACATTTTAAACAAAGATTAAAAGAACACATACCTAAAAGATCACCAACAGCAATCCAGTTATGCCAAACATTTAATATCGGAATCGGCCAACTACAACACATCTATTGATAAGAACATGGAAATAGTTTAAGTATTACCAAACGTTTTAAGCTTGATGTTAAAGAAGAGTTCACTATCTACAAAGCTAAAAAACTTACCCATTTAAAATGTTAAATGATCAGACTCCTTTCCAGTCAAATATCATCTTTGATGCATATATTAACATGCTACAAATTAAAGTATAAAATAAGAACAAAACAAACTGAAATGCAGGTGGCAATGGAGAAAAGTATCATGATTCAGTCCAGTGATAAGACAGTGCTGGCCAGCCTTTACAGTTTTGCCCAGTTTTATCACTTTTTATTCCATTTGATCAACATGACTAGTTTTGACTATTGCGATTTTGACAGCACAACGTTCTAAGGAACGAAACTAGTTGTCATACCAGCAACTGCGGCTGCATAAGGTAATTCTTTTATTTTATCAATAGTATATTCCAACCAAGAGTCACAATGAATAACAAATAATATTTATCTTACTTGATTGGGAATTAAAACAACTAGGTCTATATGAATCAGCAGTTTAAAGTAACTAGGTATTCTCAAATCAATATCTTCGCTATTACCATAGTGAAAACTATTTGTGCAATTCTCTCAAAGACGGTAAGTCTTTAAAAGTATTTACATCTGCTAATAATATGGATCCATGCAGGATTATTTCTGCCTAATTTCCAAATCAGGCCAAGATTGAGAAAATATCGATTGGTAAGGTTCAACTAGAACTACTGTTAGTTCACCGTATGACATTACCAAGCAAGAATAGAAAAAATGCCGATACAAAGGATTTATGTAAGTAATGTCCACATCTTTACTTATGAAACCTGTTATGGATGTTGATAGTTCTGAGACAACTGATAAGTTAAATTGATACAATAGTTGTATTATATCTATAAACGTTGTTTTAATTTGTTGATTTATCAAACACCATGAAACGTGAGCGCTTCGCTCAACTGGCTTTCACTGCTATCATCGCAAGCAATCCTAGTTTACATGTTTCTGCAGTTTTCCAAGTAACAAACACTCTGGAAGGATTTTCTCGGCTCCGTCAATTTTGACAACGCAACATACATACAACACTGTGCTGCATGAATACTAGAATTCTAGTAATCGTGCTGTGCTGCAAACTGCATCCCACCTGCAATTTACGGCAAAGAAATTTATCAGCTGCTATTGTTTATATGACGTATTTCCTTTAATTAGTTGTGATCAAGAATACTTGAACAGACACAAAACCGAATTTGTGGCAGCTAGTAACATAATTTGTTTATGATACAAGTATATGTACTAGGGTTGCTTTCAGAGAGGTGAAAGCCAGTTGAGCGGAACAAACGTGATTTGATATTTGTATAAGTAACTAAATGTAAAAAAGTAAATAGATGTACTAATGCTTGTTTTATTGATTAAAATTATAATTCAAATTTGGTTTTACTACATCTTGTTATTCAGATACCTCTTCCAGAAGTGCATTATAGTAGTTTCGACCAGGAAAATTGGTCAACAAACAAACAGCGATTTGTGCTTGTAGCTTTATCTAGACTAGAAAGCGTTCTTCCACTTGTCTAGCTGGTTGAAGCTCGAGATGGACTGACTTTTGTTTCAAATGTATTATACACGAAAAGTCGGATTGAATGTGAGTTCATAGCTTGCTTACGTGGTTAGCATGGGAATTTCAAAATCCTCTCAAATAAAACTATTACATTTTATAGCAAAGATTACTTTTTTCAATCGAAATCATGTAATGCTTACGAATTCAAATTACATACATTTAAATGATCGTCCATACTTATAAGCTTCAAATACCAATTAGTCAATGTATCTTAAAAGCTACCATAAGAATTCAGGAATTCAAGATGAAACATACTGTTTCCAAACCCAGGGGTAATTCTCTTGCAATCACTAACACGCATGACTACATAACACTGACCTCCTGCGCCGATGGAGCTTATGCGTATTTGTAAAATTCAAAATGGAACACTGTGGAGCCTGATATATGGAAACTTTAGGTATTCCAGAAACAAGCCAAGTCTCAGTTACTCCACGAATATCGAAATCACAATCAAATCTGGCATTTTTACAGAACAGAGCGATTGCAAGACATTTGATAACGTTGTCAACTAAATAAAACTGATTCTAAGTTAAATTGACAACTTCAATCGATCTATTAGTTTTTAAGAGTTTTCGTTTTAAAAATAGTATACATCTATATTATTAAAAGAATTTGTAAGAATTTTGTGAGCTTTGTGTGAGATTTTGTAATCGACCCCGAAATATTCATTTTTATAGGAATATTAGGTATAAATTTAAAGCTTTTATCCTCTAAATGTGCCAGTTGTGGGTTAGGGTGATATCCCGTGAGCCCCTCCATCTACTGTAGGCTTTTAAAACTTTCACATTTTGTGCTGATTTCAATTGTCAATCATCTGAACTTTTTCATGTTTACATTTGTTTACATCAAAACAGATGGCCATGAAACCATTTGGCTTACATCCTGAGTAGTCTGCTCAAAATGCTGAGTGCATGCTCAATATGGGGTTATCGTTACAGTTCCAGTTGATGATAAAGGATCCTCCAAACAGGCTTTGCCTTGGAGGCCCTAGATTTTCTCCAGTAGAGTTATTGATCTTATTTGTTTTAATTACAATAGTACCAACAAAACCAAGTAGTGTATTTTATATAATTTTTAGTTATGTTTTATATATTCAGTATGGCATTGTAAATAGATGGACTTTTTTTTTTGTTTGTTAAAATGGAACTAGATATTTATATTTTGTTGTTGTTGTTGATGTAACACTCTGTCAGTGACTATTGTAAGTATTGTTATATTTTTTTGAGAAAATAAAATATTCTTATTCTTCTTATTCTTATTGATGATGTTTTAGTGAATTGAAGTAAACAATTTTAATGTTAATTGTATAAAATATAAAGAAGATAAACTTGTAAATATGTTAAACAAATTGAAAATACATTATATTTGTGTTTTATTATATGGGGCCAAGTCCAGTATTAAAAGTTAAAACCACGGGGTACCGCAGGGTTCGGTGCTTGGACCGCTGCTATTCTTGATCATGATAATGACCTTTGGCTTGGTTCTACATTGCTTTTTGCAGATGACACCACGCTCATATCTAGAGGGGGCGATATTCTACGATTACGGACTGAAGCCCAAGATCTCCTCGAACAGGCCAAAGTGTGGTTCAATATGAACAAAATCAAGCTTAATAACGAGAAAACCAAGTCGATTCTATGTACTCTGAAGACGGACGCAAGGGAGGAAAGTGCTGTTAAGCTATTGGGTTGTTGGATTGACCCGAAGTTAACCTGGAATCACCATATATCTCAGTTATGTGTCAAGTTGTCTATAGGGTGTCATCTTCTCAGGGAGCTCAAATCTGTGTTGACTAAGTCACTTTTGGTAACTGTCTACCACGCGCTCTTTCACAGCCACCTTGTGTATGGGATTGTGGTCTGGGGACATTCAACAGATACTCAGGACCTACTACTTCTTCAGAAGAGGGCAGTTAGGATTGTATCCAGTTCTGGACATTTTGACCACTGTAGGCCTTTACCGGTATTTATTGACTTGAAGATCCTCACCGTCTTCAGTCAGTACATCTACAGCATCTTTTAGGAAAAGAGGGAGCCACCATGACCACGGTACCCGCAGAGCTGGTGATTTGGACACACCCCGATGTCGTCTTGGTATGACACAGCGTATCCTCAGTCAGCCCTAATTCACTAAATACACTAATTAGAATGAAAAACCGAGTGAAAATATCGATTAATCGATTATTCGATATATCGTTTGGTTAGTTAGTAAGGTTAACCTTACCTAACTAACCAAATGAATAGTATATCGAATAGTCGAAAAATTCGATCGATATTTTCATTCGAATGAGTGTAGGACGTAAAGTAAAGAGCGGCCGTAAATTATAAGAAACGTAAGGTAAAATAAATCTAATCTGGAAATTCAATTCTTTATTTGATTTATGACACACCGGCAGTTTTCTTGTAGTCGTTCTTTGCTAGCACGTAGTTGTTCGTTGCTAGCACGTATCCTTAGCAATGTAATTTGCCTTACGTCCATTGGAGGAGATAAATCCTATTATTTCGATCAACTGAAATGTGGCAATTAAATTTGTTATTGTCAACCCACAAAAATGTTGTAAAGTGAATAGTATAAATTGTTTATATTCCATCCAGTATTTCCTTCAAATATGATAATAGTACTTGGTTGCTTGCTGACGAACCCAAGTGCAGCAAACATTAATTAATAAGGTAAAAATAAAAGCAAAGATTCTACACCTATACAGGATCTAACCCATCCATGGTGACCAGCTTGCTGGTAGCTTGAGACGATTGGCATTGCTATTGCTTTAAAGCCTCGGCCACACTTGGCTGTTTAGCAGCCGCTAGGGGCACTAACTAGCCGCTGGTAATATTGCCAGCAAGCAGCCTAGTCTGACCCAGAACTAGCGGCTAGTAAATGCCAGCGGGCCGGTGTGTACTAGCATAGACAAAACGAATTAAATATAGACTGTCAGTCGTGCTGTGGTTACCATGGTTACTATAGGTTCTGGCGCACACCGCTGAGAGCACTGTGTAGTTACGTAGCGCGTACGCCATATCTACATGGCTGACAGTCTATATTTAATTCTTTTAATTAAATAATTAACATTATTTTAATTTAATTCTTTTATTTATTTCATATAGGTAATTTTTCCACTTATATCCACATGGTTCTTAATATTCACCAAAGGAGAGAGATTTTACCCGACGAGGTCACTTAATAACATTCTAAACTACGTCACGTTGAGAAATAGGAAATAGTGTAAAGATGATTTGTAAATCTAATCTTAATTGTTCCAGATTTATGAAATGCAATAATGGGAATTTAACAATCATAAAATAGTTGCGTAATATGAAATATTGCATTTAAAGTTAAGAAATAATGGATAGTTTTAAATGATGTCCGTTTATCATAAAGTTTCTTAATGGTTCTTGTTTTAAAATAAAACTAAATCTTTAGATGAAGAATTCTATTTTATGAACTACAAGTTAGTTTGTTTACAAGTAAGTTAGTAGTGGCAATATACCGGTTTTACCCCACTGAAGACGTTTTAGAGGCTATACGGGGGCATTTTTTCTACAAAAAAATGGAGGATAATTTTTTGGCCACCAAAACCAAAAATCTTGATCTTTACCTAAACATCCCTATACAACTGTCAAACCTTATTTTTTACTTATTCCCCATAAATATATTCGATATCAAGCTAAAAAAGCTATTTCTTACATTTATTGACCCATACAGGTGTAAATGTAAAGTAGTGGCGAACCCAGAAAGAGACGCCACTTCAAATTTTTTTTGGCCCAGAACTTTTAAAATTTTCGGCGAGAAAATGTCCGAAGCCCCAGGAGTTTTTTTTTGCCATTACATAATAATACAGCATAAAAAGTTTAAAAATTTAAAACCATTTACCAGTTTATTTTGTATGTAAATGTGTTATAATATAATTTCAGCAATAGCAATGGTTTCAAGCTATAGGTGTTGCCAGCACGGCACTGTCGGGGGCGTGATGATGTTCAAAGTGATACGCCTCCTATCACTTACACATTGGTCTAGCTTCTAATAAAAATATTTACATCATGAAATTTATATATTAAAATTCTACATGAACTACTGTTTAATACAATATAAATATAATTAATTTGTGCCAGTGTGTAATTAATTATTGAGGAAAATATAAAAAGGTTACTCTGAGTAAACATAAAAAAAGTAAGTAAGCGAGGATTTTTTTTTCGGTCAGAGAAAAACTTTCAGTGGGAAAAGCATAGATGATTAGATGTTCCTCAATTTTTGTTTAAACATTTTTTCATAAGACTTTTAGTTTGTCATCGCTGGGGATCAGAAGCATGCCCGCGGCAGGGAGCGCGCCCGAGTTCGCGTGCAAATCTCAATTGTTTTTCAGAATATACATGTGAATGAATGTGGATTTCAAATAGTAATGGGGTTGTACGATGGTATTGAATATTTATATAGGCTTGTATAGGCCGAGAGCTGGATTTTTTAAAAAAGTGGCCAAAAAAAGCTCACCATTTCCAGACGTGATTTTCAGTATTAAAAAAGTAGAAAATTTATATAGGGATGTATAGGTCGAGAGCTGGGTCTTAAAAAAAATGGCAAAAAAAACTCCTGGGGCTTCGGACATTTTTTTCGCCGAAAATTTTAAAAGTTCTTGGCCAAAAAAATTTTGAAGTGGTGTCTCTTTCTGGGTTTGCCACTACTTTACATTTACACCTGTATGGATCAATAAATGTAAGAAATAGCTTTTTTAGCTTGATATCGAATATATTTATGGGGAATAAGTAAAAAGTAAGGTTTAACAGTTGTATAGGGATGTTTAGGCAAAGATCAAGATTTTTGGTTTTGGTGGCCAAAAAATGATCCTCCATTTTTCTCGTTCAAAAAATGCCCCCGTATAGCCTCTAAAACGTCTTCAGTGGGGTAAAACCGGTATATTGCCACTACTTAAGTTTGTTTACAAAAACAATATAATAATAATTAACAACCATATAACCTTATAGTCATATTTCATCTCCCTTCTTCACTTATAAGTCAAGTCTTTTGGGAGGATTTACTCTTCGTGATGACTTTCTACTATCTACGTCTTTAACGCCATTTCCAGCTTTACTTCCGTTTTCTTTACTTGCTCCTGCTAGTTCTTCAACGTCATAACATCGTTTCTTTAGAAACCAAGAGTTCCTTCGATAAATATTCCCATCTGGAGTTTCTATAAGGTATGATCTTGGCTCCGGTCCTTTTCTTAAGACTGTAGCTGGCTGTCAGTCTCTGTGTTCTTTTCTATACAGTACTTTTTCTCCTTCTTCAAATTCTAAGTTGTTCTTTTTGTCCTGTTACTGTATTGTCTGAATTTTTCCCGAATATTTTGCAATTCATTGTGAACATTTTGAATTATTTTAGGTTGCAGAATTTTATCCGTGCTAGGGAGCAGTGTCCTTGTTCTGCGCCCCATTAATCTTTGAGCTGGAGATCCAAGATTTTTCCGGGGTATATTTCTTTGATGTAGATAAACATCCGTTTTTTCTTCTAGACATTTCTTTAGAATGAGTTTTGCCTCTTGAACATACCGTTCGGCTAATCCATTTGATCTTGCAAACAAAGGACTTGAAACCCTTTTATTGAATTGCCACTCTTTTTCAAAATTTTTGATCTCAAATGAGTTGAACTGAGTACCTCCATCTGCTAATAACGTTTCAGGAATTCCATGTACTGAAAACAACTTTTTGAGTTCAATAATAACATTTGAAGATGTTGTAGATTTTAACTCAACAATGTCATAAAAACCAGATTAGGAATCCGCAATAACAAGATAATCTTTACTGGATAGGTGACAAATGTCAGTTCCTATTTCCATCCAAGGCCTAGTTGGTACTTCTTTCTGTAATAATTTTTCCTCGTTATTATCTTTCTGGAGCTTTGAGCATATTTTGTAGTTCAAAACATAATTTTTGATTTCGTTCGTCATGTTAGGCCAGAACACGTATTCTCGAGCAAAATTTAGTGAGTCTTGTATTCCTTTGTGTCCTAGGTGGATCTGTTTTAGTGTAAGTGGACGAAGATGCATGGGAAGTAATATTTTTCCCCTTTAAAAATTATATTTTCGTGAACAGCTAGTTCATCCCGATAATTCCAATGTGTAGCTCTTCTGGCAATTCAGATTTTTCTTCAGATAATAATTAACAACCATATGACTTTATAGTCATATGTCAATAGCCTTTCAAAAGTACTTCGCTTTAACATTAGTCTGGAACCAAACTTAAATGTGTAATAAAAAATAAAAAAACACTATGGTATTCAAGAATCATTAGCTTAATTTGAGCATTTAAATAAAAAGCAAATAATCTGAGAGAGTACTATACCTATATGCCGCTACATTACATACATCACTTATATAATTGTTGATTTATATTTATACTTCGTTCACAATATTAATGCGGTTTTAGGGGAAGAAATTTATCCCCTTCACTCGACCCATACCTTTAAAACAATAGCTCAACAGCTTAAAATACAAAACAAATGGTTGGGGAACTTCCCCTCAAACCATCTAAATACTGTGAACAAAGTATAGTTAAGTTGTTTCGCAAACACAAAATAATATTGATCCACATAATATTCTTTTTAAAGTTTTTGTAAGGTTTTAACATTACATCATTTGATAATTAATTACTGTTAGAGCTTGAAGAATAGGAGCTCAATATTAAGTGTTAATATTTTCAAAATAATATTTTTGATTTTTCAAACGTACCTTTGAGTTTTTTTCGTGGTACAAAGCAGGATACTGCGACGGCTTTCCAAGATGTGGACAGAGCTTCTCTGTTACATCATCGCCAACGTCTTTCACTTTCGCTACGAGCAGAACGGTCCGGACACACATAGCTTTGAACCTGTCTCTTAGCCAAATCTGGTAAACACATAATAATAACCATTTTTAATACCATGTTAAATTAACTTTTATAGCAAAACATTTGGTCGTGATAATATTATATTTTAGATAAATGTAATGATAGGTTGCAACAACTGAGTAACCCCAACTTACCAAACGTTCAGCCTAAGCGGGTTTCCATTGCTGGATTGAATTTCAATCAAATAAAATAACATGTTATAACACCATTTAGTTTATTATGTAGTTTGGATGAATACAAACAAACGACAGTGGGACATCATAACCAATATTTTTTTATTCATACAACGTCTTTAGCCACTATAAAAACGACTCTTCCCTTAAGGATGATCAGTTTTAACATTTGAGATTTCAACAAATGTGCTGTGGTTAAATGTTTAAGGCTATACTTTTGATTACAATTTTCTGAAAGGCTTTATAAGTGTGTTTCTATATTTATTAAAGAACCGATCAGTTGTTTTGTTTCGTAACCCGTCATTAGTTTGAGCTACACCTTAATCGTATATATACCTACTATTAATATTCTAAGCATTTATAAATTAACTAGCACCTATACTCGTGCCTTTTAACGGAGTCAGTATGCAATAGAAGCAATTTTGCTGGTTTGAAATTCCTTTGAAATGGAAAAGTTGAACTGTATTACTTAACTTGGTAACGTTACTTTAATACTAATAACGTTATTCTTGTTTACATTTCAACTTTGTGGGTTTGTTCTTTGTTATCGTAAAGACCAACCAATATTTACTTCTTTTAAAACTCTCGCCTCAGAACTTTGAAATTCCACGTGGCAGAGTCCTAGGTCAATATTGAAGTGGGAATAGTTCTATATGACTCAAAAACCATCTTCTGAGCTGTGGGTTCAGTAGTTTTAGAGTTTAGCTCATACACACACACACACGCACACACACACAGACAAACAACAGACAGACTCTTCTTTATAGATAGAATACTCACCATGGTATCTTCTTTTCTCTTCTCCAGGCAGTTCTGGCCGCTCTCTGTCACACAGTCCGGCTCGTAGTCGAGAAACAAAGTGAAAATACTTCTGCCTTTGTACTGGTTATGCCTGGCGTCATATGAAGCCTAAAACCCCAAATATCTCAAATAATCTCAAGTAATCATGTTAATAAAACTTTGGTTTACGAAGAGTTCTATGTATACAATTCAGTCTGCGTAATATTTTATTAACTACGATCCCTGAAGTGTTATAACGTGGAGTCTAAGACATTCATTGGGGTAATCTAATTTATCTTATATTGCATATGTTTTTAATTATATGGTTATATTTCTTATCGATGAACAAATATAAAAACGCCCTTGCCACAGCAATCCTGCAGACTGTTCATTTGCCTCATATGATTTTCACTAAAAATGTAAAAATATTAGTTTAACGAGTAAATAGTGTGGTGTCCGGACAGTTGCGGACACGGACAATTGGGGACACGTCTTAAAAGCAGACAATTGCTGACACTAAGGATTAATGCTAACTGACAAGGGTTTGACAGGTCTCTACAAATATTTCACTGCCGAACAACTGCGGACACATGTTCTGGAAAGAGTCTGATTTCCACCTAAAGAACAGAAACATACATGATATATGGGATATGAACCTTAGGTTAGGTTAGTGTGTAAATTGTGGTGGAAATCAGTATTAAAATCATATATCATGTATGTATCTGTTCTTTAGGTGGAAATCAGACTCTTTCCAGAACATGTGTGCGCAGTTGTCCGGTAGTGAAATATTTGTAGAGACCTGTCAAACCCTTGTCAGGTAGCATTAATCCCTAGCGTCCGCAATTGTCCACTTTTAAGACGTGTCCATGATTGTCCGTGTCCGCAATTGTCTGGTACTCAATAGGGCAACACAGCAGCATATATAAATACGGATACAGATGTAAAGACAAGGAATGCAAAAACAAGATTTTTGTGAAATTTATTAAATAAAAATCAATGTTCAGAACTTTATCAGAATAAGTTTATATATACGAGCAAACTACGTGTATATACGAAAATTCTAAATTTAGGTTAACAGGGTTTTTGTATTTTCCCCCCACAAAGCGTATAAAAATGCTCCAATATACTAAATAATTAGTTTTTAATCGTTTACAAATATTTTTTTACAAATATTTCATTGAGTTACGTACCAACAGATTTGCGCTGATCTAAATTACTAATGTTTGTCGAGTAAAAGGACATCTTTACCAAGTAAAAATGGTGGAATGCCTTGTGTGAGCTATAGGAACTATTAAGGCCCATCAAATGTGCCAGCAACAAAATATAAGGTAGAAAATAGAATTGTAGACACTAGCAAATTATTTTACTTACGACTACGACAGCTACAATTTACAGTTAATAATTGTTTACAACAGCTGACTTACTCTCTAGGGGCTAATAAGGTTTTTCACTCCCTAGGGAGTAAAAAAAAATATTTTATTAGTTAACAAAACTACATGATGAGGCAGTGAGAGCACCCCGATTTTCTTTCGTTGTCACATAATAAGTAAAGCAACAATGATTGAACAGCTTCGTTTATAACATCAATCAAACTATTCAATTTTAGTAAACATTGTGCCTGAGGCTTGTAACACTGAGATTTTGATGAAGAAGAGGAGCCTATTTTTATACAGTGATTCTTGTTCAAACACCCAGAGATTGTTTGGACCACATTTCATACTTCGTCAATATGGCTCTGTTCCAGATTGGAAATCAATAGGAAACTGGATAAAATTATTTAGGTTAACAGTTTAAACCATAAAAATAAACTGTGGGTGCCACAAAACTCTTTGTACACCAGCAAATGTTGAAAGAGTTGAAAATAGAAATGTAAATAGAATTTTGTGCTCGTATATATACTTTCTGGTTAGATTATACTTTCTGTTATTAGTTTTATCTAATATTAGTAAATTGACCAGAGTTATCCTGCAAAGCAGTATGTACTGAGGAAAACTTGCTAAATAAAGGTATTTTTGATTTGATTTGAGTGTGAATCACAGTAACTCAAAGTCCAAAGGTTTGCCAGAATGTTTTCGTTGTTGAAAGCTTGACGTTGGCTCTTTGCTTTCTTTGGGGGTTCTCCCTATAAACAATTTGAAATTTAAGGGTTTTTAAAGTTACCCTAGATATTTTCTTGAATTTCCAAGAAACTAAAGTGATTCCTGAAGAAATGTTGGAAGGAGTATTCAATAGCATTTTCAAGTGACTGAAAAGAAATGTAAAGTAAGGACGTCACTCAAAGGATTTTGTTTTCAAGAAATGGAAAAATGACTTTGTTGAGTTAAAACTGCTAAAAACAAGCTGTGTTTTGATGTGCTATTTAAATGTATTGGGTAAATGGTATTGAATTTGTACTATTTATTAATTGGGGCGCTTTCATTGCCTCACCCTGTATTATATACTTAGTTTGTCAGATAAATAAACATAGTTTACTTGTTGAAAAATCATATACACAGTGTACATACTTGCAGGTTATTAAACATAGTTTATTAGATGGGCAAACCATTACTTGGCCAGGTGTTATTAAAACTATTTTATTAGTTGAGAAACTTATTATATAGAATGTAAGCAGGTTATTAAGCCCATTATGGTACTTTGGATGGGTATTATATACTTACTTTGTCGGTAACGTCAACGACTTTGTGCTGTAAAACAATTTCCAATCATTATTTGAGCCAATTACGTGACAGTAATAGTTTAACTTAAATCTAAAACTATACAAAATTTAAAGTGGAGGATAAACAAAAAACTGTTGTTTTTACGCATAATGGGCAAAACCGTTAGCTCTATTGGAGAATGAGCATACATGAGGAAATAGGGGGAAGAGTGACTCCCTACCCCCCTAAACGAGGGTCTGGGCCCCAGCGAGCCAAAGGTGAGTATAAGGTTCGAGGCAGTGACGTAATTTGTTTATGTTTATAGTTCATGCCGTTTCTATTATATTATCCGTGATCAACCGTTACAATAATTCCATCCGCTGTTTCCAGAGTACTGCATTTAAGTCAACTGCTGATCTTAGGTTTTCCTGTGTCAATTAATTCTTCCATAAGGTTCAAAATTACACTTTGGGACCCCTAATACAACACCATAATTATTTTTTAACGCCAATGGTCTTTATTACCTTGCAAAATTTGAAAATGATTGCTCAGCCGTCTAGAAGGAGTTTGCGTATGACGAAATGCTCACTCCCCTTAATAGAATGGAACGTAACCAGTATTTGTGTTGTCCATTAGGCTGGAATGCAGGCCTGCGAAGTTTCTTTTGCTTATTAAGTAAGGCCAGGTGCAGGGTAATAACCCCTTTTCTTGGAGAACATTTTATTTAAACGTCAAGGGAAGGATTGATAACGAATAGCTGTTAACCGGAAAATTTCATGTTTCAATCTACGTAAAACTAAGGAATATGCCATAGCATCTTTGTTCAGCTTAAATATGCGTTTAAAATTATGAAACTAAATTTTGATCCAATTAGTTTACTAGAAAGCTCTAACATATCACTATTTACAGTGGACAAAAACCAAAACTCACCTTATCTTCCAAGTCAAACCAAAGATAATTCTTAGATCCTATTTTTTCTTTGTTTTTTAAATCATCCGAAAGCACTCCTTTGGGAACAATTAAGTAAACACCATTTTCAACACCATTTTTTGCGAACTCCTTTGCAGCTAGAACCTAAAAAATCAAAAAATTGCTTTACTTAGATAATTAGGCTACAATGTCTGGACTTCCGGTTTTAATTTATAAAAACAAATATAATATATATTATACTATCTGTAACCCGCGGGCTTTGCCCCGTTTAACTTCTTAATTTTCAAGATGATCTCGTTCGCATGGCTCAATCACGTCCTGGTTGACAACAATTTTGAATGGTAATTTATTCAGAACGATGAATAAAAAAGTATACTAAAAATAAAAATATAATATCTATTCTATATATTACTTATTTAATACGCAAGCAGGATTTTTGTGACAATTACTCCTCCGAAACTACTGAACCGATTGACATGTTTTTGGTGTAATTGGAAAGAGCGTAACGTGAAGTTGTGCAGGAAACTTTCTTTTTAGGTTAATAATTAGAGAGTGAGGCCCTGGGCCTTAAAAGTTTCATATTTCGCCATAAGATTAACATGGGAAACAAATTTTTTTATAAAACTCCATCTGTTGTCAGAAATTAAAAGTGAGAAGAAGAGCATATGTTGATGTTAAATAGTCAATAAGTTTGCTAATTTAACAGTTTGCCACAAACATTTACTAACTTGGTTGAAATGAAATATTTACAATTTGAATTTTGGTTGGCGTAAATATTACAATGGGAAAAAGCGGGAGACCCTGGATAGTTTGATATACTAAAAAAACTGAATTAACACTGTGTTAATCATTGAAAGAGCCGATTTGCATACTATTGAAACATAGGAAAGTCATAGAACACCACAAAGGAGAAGAAATAGAAATAATGTTTTTCTTATTATAATCGTTAATATGGACAACCTAATCCGGCTATGAGTAAGGCTATTTGTAGAAAACACAAAAAAAAACAAGACCAGCTTTTGAAAAATTATAAGATATTTACAAGAAATGTTGATTATATCGATCTGTCATGTACATCTTGAGTATTTCCATAATATTTGAGTCGAATCTTTTAAAGTCATCAGAAATTATGACTGCTATTCGTTTTAAAATAACGCCTGTAATACTTAGCAATTGTTTGATTTCGAGTAACCGGTACACTAGTTAGTTTTACTTAATTGCTAGTGGATAAGCAATGTTTTTCTGTTTTTTCATTATGCATATAAACATATAAGTTTTCAGGCATACTTACCACCACATGAGCACGCAACATACAGCTGTCCGTGTGAAAAGCATACATTTTCTGCATTTAAACCGACGATAGTCAGGGATTACTCTAGTGTCTTATAATGATGATTGTGAAAGCAAGACACAAAGAAAATTGTAGTTTCTTAAATTCAGAGGGTAATTCGGACGAAATCATCAATATTCTTGGGATTAAGACTATTTCTCCTTTAAACTTACCACTGATAATTTTTGCTTCAATCAATTTTGGTGTAATTTTTTTAAATCGTCAGTCTAGTAACGTTGCACAGCTTCGGTGGATTATTGAAGTTCCATATTAGTATTATCAGAGTTCCTTCTTTTAATGACAGTAATGTGGTGGGTTAGTGACAAATTGAGAGGCATTTGAATACCCGAGATAGCACGCACGATTATTATTCCCTTAATAATTTATGTTAGGTTGTGTTGGTATAGTACAAAAGATAAAAATATTAAGGCATTGCCATCCCTTTTATTGTTTATTGTACTTTGATAAAGGTTTTTATGTTTACATATTTAAAATTGGAGAATTTAAAATATGTTGTTGAGTGCACAGGTGTGCTGCGATTGGGGTTTAATATACTTGGACTTATTCAAAAGTGAAATAGTTTTCTGTGCTGCACTCTGTAGCAACATTGTGGCACTATTTCAAATTATGAGTAATACAGAATATTGTGATTATTAAAACCTACAAAATAGTTGGTTAAAGTAAACATCTGCTTTACTTGTTATTTGTTGTTATTAGTTGTTATTTGTAAACATTGTAGTTCAAAAAATCTGACATTGGCCCACTTAAACCCCTCTGGGGCGGAGCCCTTTTGATGGATCTGCACCAAACTTCACTCAAACCATCCTTGAAAGATGCTTAATAATGCCTGAAAGTTTCATTACAATCTGTCGAGTGGTTTTGGAGTCCGTAACGTATATACATATATACACACATACATACATACATAGTTCCTCTTTTATAGATTTAGATATGAACTAAATGAAACTTCCAACCCTTAGGCAGTCAGAAATATTCTTAGCAACCTAGGATGGTAGATGCGGCGACTTTCACTACATACTGAAAAGGTGACGAGTAATATTTCTTTGCATTTTCGACTACATTAAAACGCTCATTGGAGCCCTTCTGAATCCAACACAAATATATATAGTTAATACGCCAACACGAAATTTGTCCTTTGAACATTTCGACCATTTAAGTCTCATTGGAAAGAACGTGTCGCGTAGATTTGCAAACTGACAGTGGCTTTTAAGGTTCCCATGTTATCCTTATTAAGAACATATTTGTTTACGTTAAGATCAGCTGGATAATTTAACACGTTCGCTGCGGCACGTCAAATAGCGGGCGTATCCCCAGTGCGGCGCAGCCCTCAGCGTCGAGTAAACCCGATTGCCGCGTGTGATTGGCCTTTTCAATTTTGGTCTGACGAATAGCAAATAACGTGAGGGGATGTCCTGCTTTACAACGAGAGTCGATGTAGTTCGCTAAACACCCACAGATAGCAGCACTGCTTGGAACGTAGCCGGTCCCATTGGAATTGTATTGCCAAATGGAGGGAAAAAGACGGGAAAAAAAGAAGACTTTTGAGATTGCCAGACGGGGATTTTACGGGGAAATTTACTACCAACCTACACCACAACAAAATGCAAGTCACATACTACACGCTAACGTCGTATAGGTCCGCTTTCGGCCGACGCTGGAGCAAAAACGAAGATATACAAAAGGCATTACCGAGCGTTCCCGATGGGGTACGGACGCACCGTACGGGGGCCAAGCACCGTACCCGATCGGGAACGGCCGCACTCTACGTGTTAATTGTTGTTAATATTTATTTTTGCAAATCAAAATAGAAAAGCATAGTAGTTATTTGTAGTAAATCTTATTCTCTTTCAGAATATCACATCCACTTTGGTCGATTTCCGCTCCATTTAAAAGTTACTGGCAATAAGCTAAGTGGACCTCCAAATTTATAGTGGTGAAAATACTGAATTTTGTTTAACTTTGTATAACAAAATCTAGACTTCTGCCAGGCCGATTTAGAATGAAAATGAAATGACATACGTAGAATTGACTATGTGTAACGCTATAATCATGATACGTTCATTTATTCGGTTAAGAGGATGAGAGATTATTTAAATTTACATAGTAAAATACTAGATGTGTTAATAAGTTTTTTTGTGCAGTCTTTAAAATATTTAGTTTGTTTTAGTGCAATATAATTTGTAATAACTAACAGCTGGTTGAATAAAAAGGTATTCTATAGGACATTGAGGTTAGTTTATATTATAATTTACTCTGTGATTTTGTCATTGATTATAGGAAATAAGTAAGATTCTATAACCATTGCTGTATATGAGTCGAAGCTCACGAATCTTCAAAAGAAATCTGATGAAAATTATTTTACTACTTGACATTTTGAAGAA
The DNA here is from genome assembly GCF_028750875.1 of Macrosteles quadrilineatus. NCBI lineage: Eukaryota > Metazoa > Arthropoda > Insecta > Hemiptera > Cicadellidae > Macrosteles > Macrosteles quadrilineatus. The sequence continues at coordinate 25,480,591 of NW_026542598.1, forward strand.
AGGTTGGAAAAATAACAATGATCACATGTTTTAATTCATCTTGGCAGCTTTGTATTTACCATAAATAACTGTGACAATCTATGATACTCAACAAAAAGTACAAAAAGTGGCAAATTATTGGTGCTATACAGTTGGGCTTTCAGTATATCTACCAATACTGTAAGCCAATAATTGTAAAGGACCCTTTACAGTAGGGCGAATCTGATTTAGGTTTGGCAATCCTAAATGCAGTCAACTTTAAAAGAAAATATCCAAGGATTGCATTGCTTGATTGAATTAGGTGCAACGTGTTAAAATTGTTTTTTTTATTTTTTTTTCAACAAATTTGAAATTACCCGTAGAAATACAAAACATGTGCTTTTGGTTTGGAGAAATGTGAGTATTTTTATAAGTTCTTTTAGTTGTGAAATGTCTTTTACAAGTTTATAAGTTCACTTGCCTAAAGATGCTTTACCTATAATTCAAAACTGTAGTTCCGTCACACACTAAAATAAACTATAAATACTTGAAAAATTATTGGCTCCATAAAATAATCACAACAATTTTGTTTTGAATCTGCAGTGACATTATTTCTTTTTCCACAAACTTTAAATTATCCGTAGAAAGCCTGGATGGTTTGAACCGATATTAAAATTTTTAGGTACCAATTTAGAAAGAGCATCTAACACTCAATTTAAATAAAAGAAATAGTTCAAATATTCCAAACTTTTAAAACTATAAGTCAATTACTTACCTTGAATTTTCCGTCATCACCTTTTAACGCATCGTTGTTGAAGAAGAAAACAGCAAGTTCTTTGCCTTCGTTATCGTTACGCCTAGATAGATAGGCTGACTGAAACACAATTGTAAAAATGTTCATCATTACATTTTAAATTAATCTTCAACAAAAGAACTGAATGAATTTTGAAAGTAGAGAACTGTGTGTGTTCCATGCGATATTTTGTAAGTAGTACTGTACCATGGAACGATCCTTGCTCGGTAGCAGATAATTGGGTTTAACAGTTATACATAATGAAACCCGTATTTTGTTGCAAACCATGAACTTTTATTCTTTTTTAGTAGGTAAATAATAATATGGCTAATAATAATAGCCCTGCAATGTCAAAATAAAATACCCCCGCCGCAGCAAACCTGCCGACTAAGCGAATTTCCATTTGTCTGAATTGATTTTCAATTAAATATATTTTAATAACATTAGGTTTAACGAGTACCTAGGTTTGCTGCTACAAGCAAACTAATAAAGTGTGTTTTTGAGTAAAATATTGATAGCTTAGTACAAAATAAATAAATTTGCCAAGTTTGATCAAAATATATCCATAAACAAGCAAACTACAACATTTGACAGTATTCTCCATAAGAATAACATGGGAATTTTAAATTTACAATTTTTTTTAATTTTCTCCGTTACTAATAATCGAACAAAAATACTTTTATATACTAAATTATTTGTTTTTTTAAGCTCTTTAAAAAGGTCTAAAGAGAAATCGGGAAATTTTGTGTTTTGAGGGTCAAAAGTGAGAAAAACCAATTTTTACCCCATAAAACCCCCCGTAAAGCCCCGTTCCCATGGTCCGATCGTGCTGGTTCGCGAACTCATTCAAGTTTATCCCGCTTTACACCTTAAAACCAAATTTCATCAAAATCGGACAAAAATTACTCAAGTTATCGCGTTCACGGACGTATATATATATATACGTCTATATATATATATATATATATATATATATATACGTCTATATATATATATATATACACATATATAAAAATTTCAACGAATGGTGTTTTTGGCCTCTGGGGACATCAAAATGAAAAAGTAAATCGGTCCCGGGTCTAGGTCTTACCGTGCCACCTACGGTAATAGCTACTTCCCTATAGGGAAATTCGCTAAAATACCCCCGCCGCAGCAAACATGCCGACTAAGCGAATTTTCAGTTGCCTGAATTGATTTGCAATTAAATGTATTTAATTAACATTAGGTTTTATGATTACATAGGCTAGCATTGTATAGAATTATAATTAGTATACTGTATACGATTTGATACTCACTTCTGATTCCACTCTTTTCACTTCAATCTGAAAAATATAAATTAAATAATTATTAGATATAATATTAGTAGAATTATCAAATTGTAATAATACAAAATCGTTTAGCCCTCCAACAGTTCCGAATACACGAAAACTTGAGAAAATGGTTGAATTATTGATTTAAATTCAATGTTATGGATAATTTGCCATACTTATTATGATATTAATGCAATAGTATTCCAAGTAATATATACTAGCTGTTACATGTCGGGTTCGCCCGACATACCTTTGAGTTTTAATATAAACCAGTTGAAGCTGTGGCTTCACTATGGACCAACATGACCTTTTACATAATATTTTTGCATAGCAACAGTTATTAAGGATTAAATCGAATCCATTCTTATATAGCCCAATCACCCAAGCTAATTTTAAATATGCGACTACTGAAGTCAAACTAAGGAAAAACTCCTTCTTTTGAAAAATAACTGACTTTCTACCAAAAGCTTCGAATAACTCTCTCTGGAACACAATCGTAATGTTGTTTTACCAAGTTAATATTCCCCTTCTATATCATTTCACTGTTATTAACCCAAATTCATTTATTTATTAATTCATTTCATTTATTCATTTAATTCTATGCGGTAAACACCATTTTACAAACAATACATTAATTTATTAATTGCATACATGAAACAAACTAGCAAGCAGACATTAACAAAGGTAATTCTAAGGTAACTTATATCTATGAAAAGCAAAACATTGAGTGGTAATATAAATAATCAAGAAAAGAGAAAAGAGTCCAACTAGAAAAAAACCCAACAAGCAAAAGGTAACAAGAATAAACTATTTAAATACAACAACTTAATAATGGCAGTGTAAATAACAAAGTCAACGAACAGTGATCATGACAATAACCAAACAAGAACAACAAAAGACAACAACACTTACATGGCAATAACAAAAGTAAGAATCTAAAACAATATAATAGGAACTTATAGATATTGAAAAACAGAAAATAAAATATGTGAATCAACAACCAACAAGAAATAACAACCAATAAAAAAAAAAAGCAAAAGTGGTGTGATGACATAATTTACAAGTTAAGATGCTGGGGAAATACAACAATAACTATCCAGCACAATTTTAGTTGTATTACTGAACATATACTTTTTAGCGAATTTCCCTATAGGGAAGTAGCTATTACCGTAGGTGGCACGGTAAGACCTAGACCCGGGACCGATTTACTTTTTCATTTTGATGTCCCCAGAGGCCAAAAACACTATTCGTTCAAATTTGTATATATGTATAATATATATATACGTCCGTGAACGCGATAACTTGAGTAATTTTTGTCCGATTTTGATGAAATTTGGTTTTAAGGTGTAAAGCGGGATAAACTTGAATGAGTTCGCGAACCAGCACGATCGGACCATGGGAACGGGGCTTTACGGGGGGTTTTATGGGGTAAAAATTGGTTTTTCTCACTTTTGACCCTCAAAACACAAAATTTCCCAATTCCTCTTTAGACCTTTTTAAAGAGCTTAAAAAAACAAATAATTTAGTATATAACAGTATTTTTGTTCGATTATTAGTAACGGAGAAAATTAAAAAAAATTGTAAATTTAAAATTCCCATGTTATTCTTATGGAGAATATTGTCAAATGTTGTAGTTTGCTTGTTTATGAATATATTTTGATCAAACTTGGCAAATTTATTTATTTTGTACTAAGCTATCAATATTTTACTCAAAAACACACTTTATTAGTTTCCTTGTAGCAGCAAACCTAGGTAGGTACTCATTAAACCTAATGTTATTAAAATATATTTAATTGAAAATCAATTCAGACAAATGGAAATTCGCTTAGTCGGCAGGTTTGCTGCGGCGGGGGTATTTTTACTTTCTTTGTGGCTCATTAATCAAAATGCACCACCAAAATGGAAACATTCACATATCACCCCCACTATTAGCACAACAGCGACCCTTCGTTTGAAGCGGCTGTACCAGAGAAGAAGTCGATCAGCGCACCAATCTGGCTTCCGGTTCGCTAATTTAGCAAATTTACCAATAATACAGTTTCGTTTTCTCTGAACCACGTTTGCTTTAACTTTATTAGTTCACTTTATTAGTTTTTAACGACAACTATCACAAGTTTACTTTAGGTTGGGTAATTTGGGTAATGTTAACAGCCAGAACTAAAAGTAAAGGTGTAGAATACAAAATTTGCAACGTTTTATGAAGCTAGGGGTTTTATTGGGTCCAACTGCTGTACCCGTGCTTTGCAACGGGGAAAACAATACGAAATAGTAGTGCTAAAATCTGTTGGTAAACCTTGTAGTAAATTGTTATCCTATTGAAAATCATAGAACCCGACTTTGGTTTATTTGAAACAGCTCTAAATAATAATATGTTTTCTTTTTAAATATAAATACCCATAAGGTAAAAATGGGGAACTCTAGAGCCACTGGGATGGAACTCCAAGGGGTGGACAGAAGCATTTTTTTGCGTGTATAGAACAACTTCCCAAAGTTTCATTACAATCGGATGGCCAGTTTAGTAACGTATAAAGTTCAAACCATATGACGGGCAAATGACAAACATACATTGAATTGTAAGACACATGCGGCTGTATATTAAATTAGAATTTTTTATTAACAAAATGATAAACAATATTTTTACATTAAGCCAAAGCAAGACATTAGCTATTATGATGCATTACGATTTACACTTATGATGTAAAACATTATGTGCGCAATTTAGGCATGCAGTTTATTAATTTAGCGCAGTAGAAAGTAGGACCATAAATAAAGTTGGAATAGGAATGAAGATTAAAGATTCTAAATATTTGACTCACCGTCCAAGATTCCACCGTCTGCCTTTGGTTGTCTGCGTCAAATACGAATACTGGTGCCTGAAACAGTATTTAGATAATTTTAAAACACGATTAACAATGAAATAATAACACAAAATATAATATCCATATCACATTTAGATTTCAGTTGGATTAAACTATTTAAATGAATTATTATTATACACACTAATATTATGTCCATCTTTACAATACTATAGATTACAATTAATTGTTTATTGTTGTATTTAATGCTGTGATGCCTAGCTATAGATCTTTATCTCATGGGTGAAAATACTAAATTTTTCACCATGAGGATTGTAATTTAAAGAATTAATTTCTTAAGGTAAAAGAACATATTAATATTACATTTTGAAGAAGTTAGATATGTATAGTTGATTTGTTGTGTGATCATAAAACATTTTCTGCTCGGTCAGATATAATAGATTCCGAAAACCTTAGGACTAATTTTAATGTTTAAATAATTGTCACAGTTCCATTTTAGGGCGCACCATATTAAAAGTATTTTAATAATATGTTTTGTTTGTTAATCAAACTAGTCATAACAACTTACAGTATTGAATTGAACAGTTTCCTCCTGTAAGCAAGAAAACACATAATCATTATTTAATTTAATGTCTTACACCAGTCTAAAATATTGTAAGTTGGCAGAAAAAGTCCAACCTAGAAATAATGAATAAAAATATGAAAGAAACTAACTAAACAACTCTCTTGCTGATTCCTTGATGTATTTATAATAAACATTTACAGCAAATAAAAACCAATTTTATCCTCTACGCTTGGCTCTAGATACAAGGTCAATCCAAACCGTTTAATTAAAATTAAATAGCTCTCAAAAACCTTTACTCGGTAATTAATCAAATTCAGTTTTAACTATCGTTACTAGACCAACAGGTAAAACTCTTAACAAATGAACTAAACATCTTATTTCCGTAGGACTAATTTTATTACAAGTCAAGTTTCTTCAGCTTCTGTGTTTCTGTTACTTATGTTCTGTGGGATCTTCGAAGTTGTATTGATAGGCTGAACTGAACGCTGGTGATCAGCTTTGACTGGCTAGAAATCGACAAAGCTCACTTTTTTCGTGAACCTCCTCGGAGTTGGCTCTATAGGTTCTGTAGCCGGTTGAGGCGAAGATATAATTGGTGACTTGACTGTCATGGTTTTTACTGGAGATGGTTGCCTAGGCCTATTAATTATGGATTCTTCTGTCATTCAACTGGCTGCGTCAGAAGTGATCCACGTGACAAAAAACACTGACTAACGTTTATTTAAATTTTATGTGACCGCATAACGTTTCTAAAAAAAAGAAAAAACTATCAGGGACCCATCATTTTTTTTTCTAGTCGCTCTGTTATGTACGGTAACTGACCTGAACATACTACAATGACTTTTGCAATGGCGTAGAATTATTCTAAGTTTCTTTCCTCTTTTTAATATTTAATCGGCTGACGAGACTCCAGTTACTGTTCATGGTGTATTCTTATATACGTACATGAAATTATCAAGTTTGTGCTGCAGTAACACAGCCATAGATCCTACCACCAGAAAGGACTTGACGCTTGCAATCCTTTTCAACTCTTTCACGCATATTTTCTCAGCTCCACTCGAGGCAGGTGGAGACGATGTAAATTTACGCCCTCATTTTTGAGGATCTCTTCAAACACGGCGCATGTGATATTAGGGACGGCGACACTCACTAATTCCTGCTGTAGTCCAACAGATGCAAACAGTGGACGTGAACTTTATATGTTTTTGGCCAATGTTGTCTACTTGTCTACTTTACGAAAAATATTTCGAGCCACGTAGAAAAAACTGTCAACTACTATTGACAAATTGTAGCCTAGGTTTGCCGCACCTCAGAATTATCAGTATGATTATTTACTCTTGTTACAACGCAATATAACAATCAGCAAAGACAATCCCAGAACCATCAAGAATATATTTTAGTATTATTCCTGACACCTGTGAATCCTCGCTACTGTAACAGTATTTGTGATTAATTTTCTCGATATAACATCTGTGATAAATATTCTTTAATTAAACTTTCAGATCTTACGCCAAAATAAAAGGAAGTCGTCACTCTCCGCTAGCGGGTCTCTACCTTCTCTACCCAACGTAAACTCCAACATTCACTGCACAATTGATTGCACCACGACACCGCAGAACTGATTAACCGGGTCAAAGGTCACTAGCTCGCTTTGTGCCACCACTTGCCTACCTCAACAATCGGCACGCGGCCAAACGTCGAAAATTTACCCCACTAAAAAAATAACCCCTTACAGAGTGTGGTAAGCTAAAGAAGTTCAGTGCTATTAGCTGATAAATCATTGTTGAGGGGGTTTTTTTTAATTATTTATACATTCTAAACGTGCAAAATGTTTATGTTCTTTATCTGGGATAGCTTTAATTTGCTAATTTGGCATTTATCAATTCGTTGTAAAGAACTTTGTTACTTCCTTCTTGGTAGATTATAATTTAAGCCCTTTCCTACTAAGCTGATTGATAAAAATAAGATTTAATATTATCTCCTAGGATTAAAATTACTCATTAGCTCCATCGACCCTCTTGCCATCTTTACATACCAACTTTTACATCAACCGAACTAACTTGTTGAATATTTGACGCGGGACTGAAGATGAACGTTGGTAGTAGCATAGAATAAATAAACACTTCATCTATGGTAGTAGGGACGTGACGTAGTCTTCCAATACCATGCACCCACCAGCTAAATTATTCTCTTTCCGCTGCCTTGGTGTATTTATCATAATATATTACATCAGGGAAAGGTACTTTGCTTAAAACAATTAATTTAAACACAGGGTATAATATATCATATCCTTGAACTGTAAGCGTGGTTTATAACAAGATAATATATTTATACAATATTATAAAGTGGATTAAAAAATCTATGCTAAAACTATTAAACCGACGCCTTACCACTGCAGCTGCCTCCCATGCTAGAAATACCTGAAACAGTCGCATACTTGAGTGGCCACCGTAAAATTTAACTGACATGTGAAAAATAACATCAAAAATTGTATTTTTTTTTTAAATGTTAGAAATTTATTTTAATCAGTTTACTACCTAAATTTTACCGCGATTAACTAAGGTATGTGGCAGTGGAAGGAAATATGAGGTTTTGCGTATTAGTTTCCTAGGATTGATACCGTCTGTAATACACAGGGGTGTTCACGTAAGGTGTTTTAAATAGGTTTCAGACAAACCGTTGGTCTACAATGATGAAATAAAACTAGGTTGCGTTCGCGGATGCATCCACAAAATTGAGCGGAGTCATCAAGGGTTCATATTATATTGTTTTTGTCATACTGCAGAGGAAAAACAGTCGTCATTGATGCTTGCGTTGCGGGTCTAAAGTAACATTTATACTCTTTAAGGAATAAAATTCGTGTTTAGCCTCTATGGAGTCCTGAGTTTGACTGTTGTCAACTTAGTTGTAAATTTCTATTGTACACGATTGAATACGTATCGAAATATGTAACGATTCGTGCTTCATAATCATTTTAACCAGTCTCTTCGCATAGAAATTTAGCAATGCAGATACATTAATCCATTCCCACACTCAACACTGCCCACCTTTACTACTTCCTTCACCACCCCCTACGTCGTGGACCTGTTTCCCTCTCTTCCCATAGCATTTTAGGATTGCAGATACATTTAATGTAATTGCCAAAGACAGTTCCCACACTCTGCACTGCAAGCCTTACTACTTCCTTCACCAACTCCTACGTCGCAGACCTGTTTTCTTCCCTTCCAATAGCATTTTAGGATTGCAGATACCTAAATCTAATCGTCATAAACAGTTTCCACACTCCGGACAGCTCACCTTGACTACTTCCTTCACCCCTTCCTACGTCGCGGACCCGTTTTCCTCCCTTCCCATAGAATTTTAGGAATGCAGATACCTTAATATAACCGTCATAAACAGTTTCCACACTCTGGACAGCTCGCCTTGACTACTTCCTTCACCCCTTTCTACGTCGCGGACCCGTTTTCCTCCCTTCCCATAGAATTTTAGGAATGCAGATACCTTAATCTAATCGTCTTAAAGAGTTTCCACACTCCAGACTGCTCACCTTTACTACTTCCTTCACCACTTCCTACGTCACGGACCTGAAGCTAGTATCGTCATTTGATTATATTTATGATCCATACCACCGTTTATGTTCTAATATCTGTGGAATAATTCTATCAGCTATTTATTTATCTACTGCATTCAAAAGTCAACAGCTGATCATATGTCTTTGTTTATGTGTCAAATACTGCTTCCATAAGGATTACATTGAAACTTTGAGACCCAGTGGGGCGGATTCCTGAGAGACTTTTTTAACGCCATATAGATGTTGGCACTCACCGGTATGGTCTTTATCACCATGCAAAATTTGAAAACGATTGATTCAGCCGTCTAGGAGGAGTTTGCGTATTACGTAATGCATAAAAGTCGACGTATAAGAGCTTCGCTTGCTTCGCTCGCTCCGCTCAATTATTTACGCCACATTACACTGTTTTAACTAACTACCTATGCAAGCACTCAGTCTAGGAAACATCTGTTTGCCGCCAGCTTAATCAAATGGGGTTTCATTACGTAATTACGTACTGTAATGAATTTTTACCGGACACCAACCAGCTGATTGTATTAAATTTGGAAATGAGTGGTTATAAACAAAAACATAACTTCTTGTTATGAGTAGTGATTGTAAGTCCTTTAGTCGGTGGGAATACATAAGGATTCTTACAGATTTTGTTATAGTCAAGTTAGCTTAGTGTAGGCCTAGTATGGCGTAAAATATCGTACGCCACTCGTCCTAAATGTGTTTACCGGACTCGTATAGTAATCCCTCGTATAGTGGGAACGACCACACTCGTCCGGTATACACTTATTTTCAGGACTAGTAACATAATATACTATTTTGCTGTATTAAAAAAAACATTAAAAACTTTGAGGGGTCGATTTAGTTGGAAATAGTGTTATTTCATCATTGTAGGACCAAAGGTTTGAAATTGATTTGAGACACCTTACGTAAACGGGTCTTAGTGCTCCTCCAGTAACTAATATTTTTACTGCAGGTCTAGAAGCTCTAAATTTAAAAACAGTACAGTTAGTTGTCCCAGACTTGTCAAATGGGCTGATTTTGTTTCATTTTTAGATTAATAATCAAAGATCCCAAATGACTTTTACTTGATACAAATCAATTACTACCATAGTTTATTTTCAAAAAGTCTACGATTTTCCTTAATACACAGCCAAGTTTTTTTTGTGAGTGGCACCAACAGTAGCTTTATAAACGTCTGTCTGACTAATCTGATTATCCGATTGTGAATTTTCTGTTTATTATTCCCTGGGAATGAGAAACCCAAGTTATATGAAGACACACAAAAATGTCCAATGGACTTAAGATCTTAACAAAATACGCCATTACGACCTATCCAAGTTGTGTATAAGTTGTGTTGTCTAGCATAGGTATCAAATGGGTTAATCTCGCACATCGTTTGAATGCATCGTAGAACCAACACCATCAACGATATTTATTTTCTTATAAAAATAAAATTAAAAACAATAATTTAAAGTTTTTATTAAGAACATAAGTTTATATAGATAAAAATCTTGATAGTTTCTTAATATTCTTGTGAGGAACTTCACAAGGATTCCAAACATTACAATAAACCCCATTTAAACACAATTTTTAATGCGTATATTGCCATATATTTTCATCAAATACATTTTATTTAAAGAAAATGCAACTTTAGTCCTTCGGTGGTTTTCAAGAGAAAGTCTTAGATATAAGAACGAAATATCAAAGAAGCTGTAGTTTTTATACATTATTTTTAAGATTATTAATTGGGGAAGTTTTAGAACGATTTGACACTCTCTATAGTCCAGAGTAGCATAGAAACCCTACGGGAAAATTAATGACGTATTAAAAAAAATAACATATTCAAACTTCCATTGCAGAATAAGGGCTTATAAAGATGTTTGATCTCAATGACTCTGTGCTATAAATATTGAAAATATAACGAGGATCTAAAAATGACAAGGACGTCGAAATTAAAGCAATCTTAAGTGCACTTATGGGCATTTTATCCATGCGAATACAAATAGTTTGAAAAAATCTAATTTTATCGGTTACTAACCTGTGAGGGCATGGAAACGTAAATTGAAGCCATTTTGTCACTAATACCATAGATAAAACATACTCCCTTAGTAGATTTCTCATCCTAATGGAACAGCTGAAGACAATTTTATTGTTAGTTATGTACCCTACGGTTTATGTAGAGGTCGTGTTTTGTTTACATTTTGTTTCCCGTTAATACAGTCATTTAAAACCTCGTTTAACCAAATAATACGATCTAATCATAAACAATAAATTGTCCCCTAGTTATTTAACCAAACAGTAAAGCACAAATCAAGAAATTAACCCTAAAATAATAGGAACAAAATTTCGTCGACACTAGCGCCCAGTGTGGCGTACATGAACTAGACATGAAAAACGAGCTGCAAAATTTACAATGGGATGAGAAGTCTACTTGTGTTGGTTAGTTTATGCTAATACGATAGATAAAACATACTCATTCTAATACTTAGTAGTTTAGCACATAACAATATTTTACACTAACTTCGATCCACCCTGTTTAATGACTAAGCTTATCAACAGAGAAGTGGTATAAATGTTAGCTAAGAGATAGTCAAACTTACCACCACGCACATCACGAACACATGATGAAAGGTCTTCATGTTGAAGTCAGTGGAACTGGAATCAACTGCGCGCGAATTTATACCAGTTGGAATGAATATTTCAAGGTCACCTGCAATTTATTGGTTACCTGACATTAGTCATGTATCGATCGATCAACTAACAGATGTTAACAACTCATACCATCGACAGTCCAAGCATATGAGGAAAAAAGATAATGTATTCAGGAAAAAATTCCCGAAGTTTTTTTCTCAGTGGTTTCTCACGTATTTTTGGCGCTGAATCTGATTTTAAACTTTGCCACCTCCCCGGAGGTGAGCTAACTTCGGAAATCGCAACGAACAGATAAAATACTGTACTTATTTACTTTTTTGCGTATAATTTACAAACGGAGTATGTTTTTCAATTACTGTCATATACTAAATTAAAGTACGCTAAATTTCCTACAATATACGTATAATAACTTTATTTCTACGATGTTCTAAACTGACGTTAGGGTGCTCTCAAAATTCATCATTTTCGTTTACCTATTGGAAAACATAGGAAACACCATTACAAAACCTTGGATTAGACACCCAACAAACTCTATTTGATGAATATTGATTATTTTATAATTATATGTTACCATTAGGTCACATTTAGTGTTAAAACAATGTAAGTGAAGTTCATTGTCGGTAACCATAGCAAAAAAAAATAACAAAACAGTTTTCAATTTAAATACGTTTGAAAACTATTATTATAAATCAATGGATCGATTAAAAATATAGTTTAATATGCTGGGGCTTTTCCCCATATATGTACATTATATAGATAGTATCGTTATAAATGTACACACTATATACAGAAAATAGACTGAGATGTTGACCGAAATGCTGTAGACGAGCTTCTATTTACAGTACTGTATTAAATTAACATGTACAACTATGACTTTTATGTTCCTATTTTCACCTCACTTGCTGTCTTTATTTTCTTGAATGTCTAGTGTCTTTACTTTACCTTGCTGGAATAGTGCGGATGTCAAGTCATAAGACAGTTATACGAAATAATGACCTCTATACCTATCTTCACCGGTTTTCCAATCCCAATTCAACACCAAACGAAATTACCGAGGCAGGGGAGAGATGCTTGGTGGCCTTGTATGGTGGTAACCATATCGCTACCAAGCTGAATAAACTGCGATTCAAGAGTTGTATTACATCAGTTTATCAGATGAATGGTAATATAGTATAACAGTGGCTAGGAAAGAAGTTGTCACCCGAGGACTAGGGCTGGAGAAAGACTGCAAACTCATTTGTTCCTATTACTACCTTACGGAGCACAGTCCCAGATGCTCTCTTGAAGCTGGTAGCATGCTCATGCAAGAAGGGCTGTAGCCTGTTTCACATCCACCCGGCTGTCGGGTGGCGGGTGTCGTTAAACCGGCAATGTGGTGAAGAAGTATGGCCTGTTTCACATCTACCCGGCTGCCGGGTGCCGGGTGTCGTTTAACCGGCAATGGGATGAAGAAGTATATGGCACCGTTCACATATGCACGGCAAGTGTCGTGACCGGTTAATCACTTGCCCGGCTGCCGGGTACTAGTCGAGGGATGCCGGGTGCCCCCTCGGCGAAGGCCGGCTGCCGGTGCCGGGTAAACAAGCCGGCTACTACAGTGGGTATAGCGGTCAAATGTGACTGTTCACATACAACCGGCACCTGCCGTCTGTCGGATGCACCAAGATTACTTTTAGTTCAGTTCTTTGTAGTTAATGTGTATTAATTTTGGATTTTGGGTATTTGTTCGCAAAATTTTGGTCATGTCCATGAATAGACCATGAACTACTTATTAATTTAGTTCAAGAGCAGAATTATTTGAATCAAATAGAATTTTTACTCAATTTATTTTTTGATTTTATTTTATTAGGCTACATAACATTGAATTAAATTTTACTCAAATTCAAACTGAATCAAATAAAAAAATCAAATATAAATACAATTGCAATAAAGTTATTTCAAAGTACCCAACATTACAATTGCTCTATTACGTTCTATTTCCATCCCTACGACACACAAGTTTCACAAGCTGGAGTACAACTGCCGGAGTGCCGGTGTCGGTGTAATGTGAAAGGTGCACTCGTGCCGGTGCTGGCTAGAAGTCGGATTAACGGCATGCCGGGTAGAAGCCGGGTAGATGTGAAACGAGCCTATATGGGACCTTTCACATATACACGGCATTTGTCGTGGTTGATTAATCACTTCCCCGGCTGCCGGGTACTAGTCCAGGGTTGCACCGGCCGGCTGCCGGTGTCGGGCATATGAGCCGGCTGGAGCAGTGGGTGTAGTAGCACAATGTGACTGTTCACATACAACCGGCACCTGTCGTCTGCACCACGTGTACATTTTATTTCAGTTGTTTGTAGTTTTGTGCATTAATTTTGGTTATTTGTTCGCAAAGTATGTTGAAAAAAAAAAACTTAAATCCAACTACTGACTAGTATAAGTTTTGTTCATGAACAGAATTGAATTGAAATAAATTTTTTTCCAATTTGTTTTTATGATGTAAATTGTAATTAAATTTTATTCAATTCAAATTAAATAAAGATTAATGCAATATAAATCAAGTTTCAAATTAAATTAATCTCAAATCAAAGTACGTTCCATTTCTATCCCTACGACATACAAGTTTCATAAGCTGGAGTACAAATGCCGGAGTACCGGTGTCGGCATAATGTGAAAGGTGCACCTGTGCCGGTACCGGTTAAGAAGTCGGGTTAACGGCATGCCGGGTGGATGTGAAACGAACCTAGGGTAACTGCGGTTGCCAACGAGTAGGACTCTTTTGCTTCTCCTTCGTCACGTTCCAATACAGTGAAATGAAACCCCAATGGACTGAGGCTGTTTTAGGACTTCGTCCTCTTCAGCTCAAAACTATGTGGGAAATGTGAGGGGAACTGCTTCAACTCCGAACCAACCATCGTAGATGATGAAGTAGAAGACGTTCCCTTGGATGAGGACAACAACCCTGGTCCTTCTACAGAACATCCACTCAAACCGCAGTCCGAGGACCCCCAGCCTGGCCCGTCAGTCAAGAAAATAAAGACCGCAAGTGAGGTAAAAATAGCAACATAAAAGTTATAGTTGTACATGTTAATTTAATGCTCGTCTACAGCATTTCGGTCAACATCCCAGTCTATTTTCTGTATATTGTGTATATTTATAACGACTATCTATATAATGTACATATATGGGAAAAATGGTATCTATACTGCAGCCCCAGCATATTAAACAAATTTTAAATCGATACATGATTGATTTATAATAATAATGTTTAAACGTATTTAAATTGAAAACTGTTTTGTTATTTTTTCGCCATGTTTACCGACTATAAACTTCACTTACATTGTTTTACCACTAAATGTGACCTAATGGTACCATATAATTAGAAAATAATCAATATTCATCAAATAGAGTTCGTTGGGTGTCTAATCCAAGGTTTTGTAATGGTGTTTCCTACGTTTTCCAATAGGTAAACGAAAATGATGAATTTTGAGAGCACCCTAACGTCAGTTTGGAACATCGTAGAAATAAAGTTATTGTAAGTATATTGTAGGAAATTTAGAGTACTTTAATTTAGTATATGACAGTTATTGCAAAAAATACTCCGTTTGTGAGTTATACGCAAAAAAGTAAAACAAGTACAGTATTTTATTTGTTTTTTGCGATTTCCGAAGTTAGCTCACCTCTGGCGAGGTGGCAAAGTTTGAAATCGGATTCAGTGCCAAAAACTACATGAGAAACCACTGAGAAAAAAACTTCGGGAATTTTTTTCCGGGAAAATCCTTATATGACTGTACTTTAAGTTGAATTATAACTTTTATACATTTAGAAAAAAGTTGACACGTAGATCACAGGCCTAAACCAATCTTAACATCATAAAAACCCTGAAACTATATAAACCTACTAAATTGGAATTCGTTTTAAATAGTCTATGCACAGTTATATTACATGATTGACGTATATTTTGATTATTAACTTTAGGGCAAACGAAAAATTCAGAATATTCACTTTTAATATAGGTTGTGAATGTGACGGAAATTATTTGAAATGTTGTGCAGTGATTTGAAATGAACAAACACACGTTAAACACTTGCAAAAAATTAATTAACTAAAATTAATTTCACTTTGGATATGAATTCTCTTACAGATTCTGAACTAGGCATTTTAGTAATAATTTTCCTCCATATCCATCAATGATTTCAGTCCATACTTATCAAGTTCATAATAAAGCTCGCCCTAACTCATATTCAATATGTATTTTTAACTTATAAGAAGTGCGAGCTTGATAAGAAATTTCTTCATTTTCTTTTAATGATTTCAGCGATTTGGGAATGTAAATTGGAAATCTAACGATGTATTGGGTTATGACAATTCTTTAGGCCCTTGGGTTTAGCAGTGGTATCTTAGATTTTGTAACTTTTAAAGAATAACCTTTTTCAACCCTGCCAAAAGCAATTATATTTGTTGTGGTTGCATTGGTTTGGGAAAACACAAAACCTCAAAGTAATGTGCAGTATTATGAATTGTTAGTTTTACCTTTACATTCTTAGTATAGGTATATTTTTAAAAACTATCGGTATATATTTAGTTGAATATTATACTTAAGAAATTCATACATTAGCATCCATTATTTGGCAAATAATGCATTCGTATCATGGACCTTCTAACTTAATAGTAGTTATAGTCATAGTCATTATATCCAGCAGAAAATTCTCACTTAGTCTAGTGATAGGTTTGTAAAAAACAACAAGTATATTTAACAAAAAAGGTGATACTATTTGGACTTTAAAGCGAAAGGTTTGCAATAACGAAAATTACAAACTAATGTATAGACTAATTTTCGTCATAATAAACTATGATGTTTATGAGAAGTCGTGCACTATCATTTCTGTTACTCAAACATCTGAGCACTTGAAAAACAGGCAAATTTTTTTTTCATTCCAACATTATTGAGTCGATAAGCAATTATCCACCAATGTAATGACGCATTGAACAGTTGTTGCAAATTACGACTGGTTTTCGCTAGAATATGTACCTTGTAGGTACGAACATTTCGATTCTATAAAATATTAACATTTGTAAGTTGTATATCAAAAAGTTGTTTCTGATCTGTAAAACCTTTAGACTGACATAAAACTTATAATCGGTAGGATGTTTATTGTGTGAATAGAAAAAAACATCGGCTTTGAATATTTTACTTAGATTACACATTCTTACAATCTGACAAAGGTCACTAGTGTAAAAAAAATTATTTCACTTGCAATTTTTTTAAGCTATACGATTTGTGCTTCCTTGTTGGTTTCATTATTATCCTTTTTGCCCCTTAACCTTTTTCATTTATTTTTTTACTAGAATATTTTTATCAGTTTTAGATTACATGTAGGATATTGTAGTTTTAATTTTTCACATTATTATCCGTATTTAAGTTCTTCTTCGCGTCGTGTGAGATGTCTTGTTTATATCTTGTTCCTTAATTTATTTTCGGAAACTTGCTTTAATTATAATCGTCTTCGGTTTTGCTCATAGGTGAAAATAACTCACCCATTTTCACAGGTTTCACCTCACACTTGGAAAATTTGTATTCTTGTATTTTTGCTTGTTTTCGGCTTAGCCTCACAAATATACTTGAACGCTCGCCTAAAATCCCACTTTTGCAGGGAGCGAGCAGTGTATCAGCAGTTTAATGGCATTGTAAAATAAATGGTCGAAAACAGTTTTGTGTTTTAGTATGTCTATATTTATTTTGTCTATATCCATATTATATCTATAGGGAAATATAGTGAAACCGTTTTTGGAATAGGTAAACATTATTCTTAACAAATACTAGACAGTTCAAGTTATTAATGGGCGGAAAAGTAAGAATTTTAATGTTAACAAAAGGTGTTTTACAGAAAAATATACGATGCTGCTTAAAAACTGCTCTGATGGATTTCTTTTGCAATTTAAAGACTCATTTGGAATTTAGACACTCATGTTCCCAAATTCCAACTGCGTATGATAGAAAAGAAAAAAACAAGTCGTATTAAGCCACCACTATTAATTTTGTGTACAAAATATTGCCAAATTTCTCAATAAGAATACGTTAGAACTCAATTGTTTACAAACAGAATCGTCCAAATCTATATGAAGTGTGAATTTCAACTGGCTGTCGATGTGGACGCCCAGGAAGTTCAGAGTTTCTCTGAGGGCCCACTCGCCCGTTGGAGACGACGACAATTAGGTACCATTAGAGAGCACTCATACCCTACTCTCAGACTAGGAACACAGCTTGGCAGGTTATTTATAAAAAGGATTAATAAAACTGCACCGAACACCGAACCCTGAGGAACCCTTGCATAGATTGCCAGGGGTGATGAAAATGCAGACTTTGAACAGTTGCATTTATCAATTAATGGTTCTATCGGTTATCAATTAATAGTTGTATAGATTATATCCAAGAGTGAAATTTAGACCAACATTCAAATTAGATAGTCTACATGTTATATTCTTAGTAGTATTCAATTCCACCGAATACATTGATGGTTTTAGTCCGTTCTCCCCGGGCCTGTAGTGAAAGACGTATTGATTAATCTTTAACAGCATTTCCATTAAACATAGTAAAATTGCAATGTGATGTTAATGAGACATTATCTTAAATTGTTGCAAAACGCGTATTGACCGTTTCTTAAAGGAAACAACTAATTCAGTTCGAAAAATGCGTTGAATATCCAAACATTGGATGGATCGGACATTGTTAAGTATATGTCTTATTTCAAAGGTAAACATTAATGTACAGACAATTAATTCAAAAGAAAAATACAAAGTTTAAGGTCGTATGTATTTAGAACAAACTTGAAACAACATGGTGGAGAATAACAAATCCACACCATTAAAGTAATCACAAGTCTAACCATGCATTACCAAAAGTGTTGTCCATGGGTTGCGTGAGTTAATCACGTAATAGTGTCTCCCAGCTAAGTTATACGATGTTATCAAACTGTAATCATCCACCTGGTGTGTATAACTAAGTAGAGAAAAACAGGAATAGTGCTAAACCTACTCCCTGCTGACTACCGCTTTGTTTCATTCTTTGAATTATATATGTCACTTTACTTATACCTAGTTTAATCAGTGACAGTTGTTATAAATAATTATAAATGCGTGCTTAAAAATGTCTATTAAATATTCTTAAACTAGGTGGCGTTTGCAGAAGCATCCATGAAATTGAGAGGAGTCATCAAGGGTACATATTATATTGTTTTTGTCATACTGCAGTAAAAACAGTCGTTTTTAATGCATGCGTTGCGGGTCTAAGGTAGCATTTTTACTCTTTAGGGAGTAAATTCGTGTTTAGCTTCTATGGAGTAAAAATCAGCCGTTTTCAACTATGTTGCATGTAACTGTTGCATGTATCGAAATATGTATCGATTCGTGCTTCGTAATCATTTTAACCTACAGTCTACAGTCTCTTCCCATAGCATTTTAGCATTGCAGATACAGTAATCCATTCCCATACTCAACACTGCTCACCTTTACTACTTCCTTCACCACTCCCTACGTCGTGGACCTGTTTCCCTCTCTTCCCATAGCATTTTAGGATTGCAGATACATTAATGTAATTGCCAAAGACAGCTCCCACACTCTGCACTGCAAGCCTTACTACTTCCTTCACCATTTCCTACGTCATAGACCTATTTCCTTCCCTTCTCATAGCATTTAAGTATTAGATACATTTATCTAATAACCCAAACGGTTCACCCACTCTGCACTGCCAGCCTTTACTACTTCCTTCACCACTTCCTACGTCGTGAGGCCTGTTTCCTTCCCTTCTCATAGCATTTTAGAATTGAAGATACATTAATCTAACTGCCACAAACGGTTCTCACACTATGCTCATACTTTACTTCTTCCTAAGCCACTTCCAACATCGTGGACCTGTTTTCATCACTTTCCAAAGCATTTTAGTATTTTATATACGTTAATCTAATTGTCACAAACATTGCCCACACCGCACTGCTAGCCTTTACTACTTCTTTCACCATTTTCTATGCCGTGGGCATGCTTCCTTCCCTTCTCATAGCATTTCAGCATTGCAGATACATTAATCTAACTGCTACAAACGGTTTCTAGTTCCCACACTCCACACTGCTCACCTTACTACTTCCTTCGCCTCTTCTTACTTCGCGGACCTGTTTCCCTCTCTTCCCATAGCATTTTAAGATTGTAGATACCTTAATCTAATCGTCATAAACAGATCCCACACTCCGAACAACCCGCCTTCACTACTTCCTTCACCAATTCCTACGCCTGTTTCCCTCCCTTTCCATAGCATTTTAGGATTGCAGATACCTTAAACCAATCGTCATAAACAGTTCCCACACTCTGGACAGTTCGCCTTGACTACTTCCTTCACCACTTCCTACATCGCGGACCTGTTTTCCTTCGTTCCCATAGCATATTAGTATTGTACATACCTTAATCTAATCGTCATAAACATCTTCCACACTCTCCGGACAGCTCGCCTTGACTACTTCCTTTACCACTTCCTACGTCACGGACCCGTTTTCCTCCCTTCCCATAGAAGTTTAGGAATGCAGATACCTAAATATAATCGTCATAAACAGTTTCCACACTCCAGACTTCTCAACTTTACTACTTCCTTCACCACTTCCTACGTCACTGACCTCATTCTAATGTCGTCATTTGATTATATTTATGATCCATACCGTTTCTGTTCTAATATCTGTGGAATAAATACTATAACCAGAATTGTGTTCAATACTATTGTGATTGTTTACAATAACTGTATATTATGTACATTGAGCAATAAAGATTTTTTCTATTCTATTATTCTTTTTAATAATGCTATCAGCTATTTCTTTATCCACTGCATTCAAAAGTCAACAGCTGATCATATATCTTTGTTTATGTGTCAAATACTGCTTCCATAAGGATTACATTGAATCTTTCTGACCCAGTGGGGCGGATTCCTGAGAGACTTTTTTAACGCCATATAGATGTTGGCACTCACCGATATGGTCTTTATCACCATGCAAAATTTGAAAACGATTGATTCAGCCGTCTAGGAGGAGTTTGCGTATTACGAAATGCATAAGAGTCTACGTATAAGAGCTTCGCTCGCTCCGCTCAATTATATTTACTAATGTAAGATTATATTTACCAATGGTGAATTAATTATATCAATGTTTAATTATATTTAAACCTTCTGAGCTGTCTTTAAACCATATAGATACAGCTTTTTGCATCTTTTTAAATGTAACTTGTGTTTTCAAGAGTTAAGATTTTTATTTTACACCATGATGTAAATTTTTAACTAGAAGATGAGCTAAGAATGAATGATGAATTATTAAGGTGACAGGTTTATTAATGATCATAGTATAAATTTTCAGTCCGGGACATATGCAAAATTGGAAGTTATTTAATTGAAAGATGAAGGTCATTCGGGTCTAGTTTCCAATGAACGAAATAATTTTAAATATTTGGGCTCATCACTGTGACCCTCTCATTACTAGGAAAGCTTACCAACTTGACGTTAGTTATGATAATTATAATTCTGAGTTAAGATTTTAATCAATTAACTCAAAGATGGGTTTTTAAATCATAAATATCCATTGTCATAACAATATTGACCGCATTAATGTATCGGTCGTTAATGTCAAGAATTTAGGTGTTATTTCAAAATTCCTGATAACATGAAGACTACTAGGAGAGTAACTTAGTTAATGTTAATGCACTTACGAACTAATGAACTTATTTTATAGTTGTAATTAAGTCGCGATGGAAACCAGCAATGGAGTCAAAACAAATTACGAAATTGTGTTTGAATAGTGAACGACATTTAATGAATAAAAGGGAATTGTCGCGTTTCTATTACCTACAACGGTTGTAGATCAATACAATTATTACAATTTGAAGTAAAGAGAATACATTAAGTTTGTACAAAATGTACTTTCTCCTCAAATTAATACAAAGTTTTTTGCAATACTTAAATTTAGTTTACATATTTGTATGGTCAAAATGTAACAACTACATTGATTGTATTTACTTCATACATTTATATTAACAGGTCAGACTGTTATGATGATTTATCTATTTAGTTTTTTTTTCAACCAACTCAAATGGAGAGTTTAACCTACTAAGAATTGAATCAATTTTTGAATTGTTAACAAAGTCAAATAACCCTGCCTGACTTAGCTCAGTTCCGTAATTTGCATAATAGTTTGCAGTTCAAATAGATAGACAGAAACTGGATTATCCTTAAAGAACTTTGCATAGTCCAACGAACCAATAACACAATGAGAGGAATTTCAATCAAGGAAAGATCTAATCAATCAATTAAATATAATAGACTTTTAAAGTAATTATCTTCGTCAGGTATGAAGCTAATGATGTTGCTAATCATGATCAGTGTAACAATAGAACCTACCAAAATGGAAGTTGAATTTCGACTGAATGTGCAAATTACAACTCGACTTATGAGAAATTCTTTTTAGATTTCACCATCATTGCTGAGATATTTCTGTATGACCAATGTTGTGTTTACAAGCATGGGTGGGCAGCTTCAAGGACCTAAATGAAGGTGGCTTGTTGTAAAGGGTCGAGGAGGTCATTAATATTTAGGAGGCTCGAGACAGGGTCATCTAGTGATAATTAATGACAGCCTTGGGCTCACATCTCCGTTTAATTACTGTGACAACAACCTCTTCTAACGCTCCTCTTCCCCCTATAAGAGAGGGGTGTTATAGCAAACAAATATAATAATATTATAACGACACGGCAAAACTCCAACATTTGTTAATAACATGAGGAATTGGGAGACGGACAGCGTCCCAGATCTTTGTTTGGGTTAATCCCCTGATTTATGGCCTGAGGGTAGTAGTGGTCACCGGAGTAGGGGTGGGGAATCGAGAATTCTGAATCCCACCGTATCAGCAAGTTTGGTTGGTTTGGTTAGGTTATAACAGTTTAATTCTATATAAAAAAAATAAAAAAAATTAATTTTAGGCATTTTTAATTTTATTTTATGAACAGAACTATTTTTTGATTTGTACACCTTCATTCGATTTTTCATTGCCAGCAAGTTTGGTTAGTTTGGTTAGGTTATGATAGTTAAATTAAATTTAATTAAAATTTAACCTACAAACGATACGTTTTGAGTTTTGACAGCGACGGTGATAGAGCTAACAATTTGCCGCGAACAAGTCAGCATGATCAGTTCGACACCACCCTAAAACTGACAGGTCAACCGACCGTGATTAAGAGGATTACAGCCTCGGTCAAGTGCCTACACCCTGAGGAATTAGGGGAAGTTTTTCAATACTTTCTTACAACACTAAGTATCAAATCCCCAATTTATTACAATAGTACTAGGTATGCAATGCAGTTGTCTGCTTGCAATATTGAGCGGAGCTAGCATATTAATACAATACTTTTCTCCGTTTAATTACTGTGACAACAACCTGTTTCAGCCCTCTTCTTCCTCTCCGCGTGCACTCTTTGCATATCTGTACGCTACAATCTCTGCAGTGTACTATAATATTTTCTTATTAAATTTCAGAACAACCAATCAGTCAATCAGCGGTCAAAATGTGGCCATAATGACTTAAATCAAAGAAATTAAAACCTAAGAATAAGGTAATAGGCTTTCGGATTATAGGGAAATTGTAATACTATCATCGTATAATATGTTAAATCATAATTTTATAGACATTTCAACTCTTAAAAATGCAATCAGATTTCAGATCCCCAAACATGGTATACACTCTGTTTTTAGCGAATTTACCTATGGAAAATGTAATACCACAGGTGGTACGACCGATTTAAATTTTTATTTTGTTAATATATTTTTTTCCAATTTTTATGAAACTTGGCATGAACAAGAAGTTAAATCCACATGAATGAATTTGATTAACCAACTAGATTGGGTCACGAGAACAGGGTGTTATGTGGTATTGGAATATTTTAGAATATTTTAGCTTTTACCCTTAAAACATAAACAATGGCCGATTTTTATTAAAACTATTGTTAAGAAGTAAAAAACAAAACATGCAACCTTTATGTAAAAGCGTTGTTGCAGGATTTGGGGATCAGAGAAAATGTACATAATTTATATAATTCCTATGTTTTTATGCTCAAATTAATATATATACTATTCTTGAGGAGATCTTGATAGAGTTTATGATAAATAAAACATAAAACATAGCAAATTTTCGTTTAATATAAACGTTTTCAAGCAAAGAGAAATTAATGAAAAATGTTAAAATGAACAAAACAAATAAATATGAACTGTTTACAAATAGTTGAATTTTGAGAACAAATGGTTAAGCACAGATCTAACAAAATAATTAAATCAGCCTAAAAGAAAATTAAAATTCAGCTGAGTTGAATCACTTTTTTACTATCTTAAATTTAAACCAGAGGGGAACTTTGTTTTCAGTGCCAACTGGTGAGCCAATTCGAATTTCTTAAGACTAGTTGGTTGCATTTAGGGTTTTGATGTGGGTTTACTTTATGAAAGGCTTTAAGGGTATAGCAGCCTTCAAAGTTTTGGTTGTGGTGAGTGGCATGATTATAGATTGGTTTTCTTTTGTCTTCATGTACCACATCAAAACGATGGCCTGTCATTCGAACTCTAAAGTTCAAATTTCGCAAATTTATTTATTTCATTCTATACTATTGGCGTTTTGTCTAAAAACACTGTTTACCTTCCCAGTAGCAGCAAACGGAAATAATTATGTCTTATCTATGGAAATCTATAATCTATTATATTATTAAAGTGATACAATAAAATTTTATGTAAACTGTTAAGGCCATTTACAAAATAAAAATATAGGCATATGGCACATCAAAATTAAGCTTGGAGTGTGTAGATTTGCCGAAAAGTATTGACATGGACGAACTCCCTAAGGGATCTGCCCCACAGGCTGAATTCCAAAGGGCTACGCCTAGCATGTTTTGGAAGTTAACGTTATTCGATTAGTGAACTACAGCTGGTCGATGCAATTGACAATATAGTTTGTTTGTTTACATGTTTATTTTACGTTCTTAAAAGAAGTGCGGAGAATGGACTCTGAAGTTATTTCTAGCTGTTTGATACAAGTGAGTGATTAAACGTGTTCGAAACACAATGAATATGAGATTAACAAACCATGTTTTTTGTTCGTTTTTGTTGTGTTGTTTTGTCATGGATATTTAATAGGTCGCCAGTTCATTGAAAAGTATTAAAGTAAAGTTTTAAAGTATTAAAGACGTCGTGAAAGAGAGCGGAGAGTTCAGGTACAACCGTACCCACCTCGGCCACCTTAGGACGTAAGGTATGAAGGTTCCACTGCTTTTAACATCCTTTCAGATGGCAATTTCTCGAACTTGGGCCCTTTAAATGAAATATAAAGTCAAAGTTGGTTAAAATAACTTAATGGTGGCTTCTGTACACGCGCGAATTCATGGGTAGAACCTCTTGTATTTTAGTAAATATGAAATCAGACAAGTTGAAATTCGCTTAGTCTCCAGGTTTGCTTCGGTGGGGTATTTTTTTCTACTGGAAAACGCGTTTAATCTAATGCTATTTAGGCATTAAATCTAGCAAGTTAAAAGTAACAGTTTAGTAAAAATCCATTCAGACAAAAATTGTTCCCTTACCCTGCTATTTTGCTGCAGCTGTTATATTTTACTAGTCGAAAGTCTAATAAAATGTCCGAAAACACTTTTTAAGCAATCAAAATGTTATTTTTATATAGAGCAGGAAAACTATTCAATTAAGCAAAAATAAGAGTTTAATTTGTCCCTAAGAATCCAAGATAAACTTTACCTATTATATCCAAATTGTACAGTACAACACTGTACTATCGCATACTTGTTAAAACTGAGACAGTGATGATGAGAGAATGTCACAAAAGATGGTTCGAGATCTCTTTGTCGTGTATTTCTCATTAGTCGCAACAGTAATTACTATAGTCTACTGGTTACATCTTGGACTCTCTGATTGTAAAATCCATCTAACTAACTTTGCAACGTGATTGTAGCATAAGATGACAATGACCTAATACCCCCGCCACAGCAAACCTGCAGACTCAGCGAATTTGCGTTTGGCCGATTTGATTTTCAATTAAATCTATTTAAATGACATTAGAATTAACTCATAAACCCCCCAAGAAACCCAGTTTCGATGGTCCGATCATGCTGGTTCGCGAACTCGTTTGAATGAATGTGGGCTTTCAAATTTGTATCAAATTTCAACAAAATCGGTCGATTTTTGCATGAGTTATTGTACTATCTAGTTATGTACTACTATAGTTATTGTACTATGAGTTATTGATACATATGGTCACCTTTTTAAAGTAAATTATTATTGGGCACACACGCAAACACATCAACACATACATATAGAAATTCGAACGAATTGTGTTTTTTTGCCTCTGGAGACGACAAAACCAAACAGTAAATCGGTCCCGGGTCCAGTACGGTAATAGCTTAAATGGGAAATTCATTACAAAGATAATTAATTTTTTACAAGGTTAGTGTTGATCTTTAACTATGTGAAAAAAATATAATAGTATACTAATTAAGAAGATATATTTTTGTTTTGTTACAGCTATAAAAATGACCCTAAAATTTTATAAAATACAGTATTTTGGTAAATATTGTAAGAATAAGTTCACTAATATCATTGACTTTTATAAAGTCAATGCTATAATATTCTATAACGAAGTTTTTTTTTAGAATAATCTAATTCTGATGAGGCTAGTACAGTTACTCAGCTATCGGCTTTAGTTAAGATACAATCTATATATAACACAGTGTCATTACCATTTAAAAATGAAGGTATTTCGATTGAATTACAAAATTACCTATATACGATAAAATTTCAAAGTTTTTAATATTAGTAATATATTATAATGTAAGCTCAGTTGCTCCTTAAGAGCTCATTCGATTTTAATCCACCTCGAGATATCCAATCAGAAGTGAAATACGAAGACGAACAACACATGTATATACTACAAATTTAAGATTACTATACGAACATGATAAGGACATTTTTAGGTCTTTACCTATCCAACTCAAATTGGTTAAATTTGAAAATTGTCCAGGGCCTTAATAATAGAGGGCATTTAGCATATGATATGCTGTAGAGATCTTCGTCGAAAACTTTATTTGAGAAGCTGATTCATTGAACATCTTGAAAGGTTTCAGTATCGTATCGAAAATAAATGTTTAAGACTATAAATGTAATTGAAACTGTTAAAAGGTTGTTTACAATGCGTTGTTTTAAAACATTTCTAGCCTTTCCGAACAACATAGTTAAACACTTCCTCTTAATAATGTGAGACGATAGATTCAGCTGACACATGTTTTCCACGTAGCATAAAAACTACGTTCTTCTTCTTTCTAATCGTATTTATATACGAATGTAATTTATTTATTTTCGAATTGTTAATTCGAAAAGAATTTATGAACACGAATTGTGGATATTTATAGGCATGCGGTGCTCACTGGAGTGAATTAACGTCCGCACTAGTGACTACTACGACTATCCGCAGTACTATCGTGATAATTAGACAGATTAGAAGGCAAAAAAGTGGTTCGGATTCCACTATAAACTGTAAGTCCTTTAATAACTGTTGCCATTGTCTGTGTGAGCTATTAATTAACAGCTGTTTCTAAGGAATATGTTGGCCTTAGTCACTAACAAGACTACTAAATCGCACCACTCATCTCCATTCATACTTGACTTAAAATACCAATATACATATGGTCACCTTTTTAAAGTAAATTATTAAAGTAATATATCAAGCCTGGCTTTAAAAAGGCTTCAATGCAATTTTGGCATAGTATTCGGTGTAGACTTTACTTGCAAATAAAGTGAAATATAAATTAAATTATTTACACACCCGTAATACTGCCATTTTGTTAGAACTACCATCAATATCACAAACTGGTTTTAAAGACGGGTACAACAGTTTTAATTTGCACCTGGTGAAATAGGAACAAGACTTCAAAGAAACATGGAAATTGTTCTCCTCCTACCCTACTAAGAGATGTTGGCAGTTTCGTTGAATCTCCAGTAAAAATGGATCATGCTTTAATCATTAATTGTGATTTGATTTCACAACGAATTTCTTGTTGTGTGAACTTCCACGTGTTATATATCTTGAAAAGTATGTTTGTTGGTTCATCTTAGCGTTTATGACATTTAAAGTGTTTATATATTTATTGCTGAGGTAGATTTTGCACACTTTTATAATGATTCTACATACTCAAATAAGTTGGCATTCATAAAACGAAACGTTACATTTATTATTGCTTAATGTAGGTAATTAATTTAATTGGACACTGTAAATTTTGGTGTATAGATAAATAATTAGCTTGTCATTTAAAAATGGATTCTATATTGACCGTCAACTTACCATACCAAGGACCAATAAAAGAACAAATTCCTTTATGAATACCTTATTTAAGTAACATAATTTAGTAAATAGTATTTACTCATAAAGCTAATTTTCATAGCTTTTATCGATACAAGTAACTATTGTTATAAGCCAATTTTATCATTCAAGGCCTAAACATATCAAACTCTAAATGTTTTGAAGTTAAACTGAATAATTCACATAACATAGTGTTTCGTAAAAACAAGTAATTGATAAATGCATTTAAATATCTATGTCATTCATGTTAACAAAAGACTAGAAAAAAGTAAGCCTATATAAATTAAAACAAGCAGACAAGAGAAGAATTTGAGAGAGAAACTCAAGTTTTGTTACATCTTTTGTCTAAATGCGTCCATTTTCTTGTTCCTCTTTAATTACCCAAACTTTCTTCAGTATCTTCGTTACAGAAATCTTGTAAATGGATATTATAAAGTCTTAAGTAAATATTTCTCAATGTATCTCTTGTATAATCTAGGAAAAATCTTCACTGTTATTTCAAATTCACCTAGGATTTATGTATTATTACATTATTTCAAAGCAAACCTGATAAATTATAATTACAATCTTATCAAAATAGTGACATACTAGTTACGCTACACTATGGTAAGAAATTGTCAACTTTTGAAACCTAAAGGACCTACTAATAAAATGAGTCCGTTTTCTTTTTCTAAAATACATGGTGTATATAAATGATTCATCAGGTTTTAATTTAATGCATCTCTCTTATTTCTTATCCCACGTTAATGACTTTAACATGCGATTAAAGAGTGTTTTCAATGTCTATAATTAGCTGTTCGATTCATTCTTGTCATTTTCTCGGGTTTATTCAAACCGTGTTAAAAATTATAACAATTAAAAATATATTCTCCCCTTTATGTGGGGTGGCAGATGTACCAAAAATGACTGGTATTCTCGATAACCTGGCCTTACTATGTTTGATTTGTTTCTCTGTGGCCATGTTAAAGATGAAGTGTATTTAGTGCCAATATATGTATGTACCTTCAAGAGCTACGTTATTTTTTTACAGCATTGACATCACCGTAAATTATGCCTTTTTTCATTAAAAACAACAACGATGGTAGAGAGTATCAAATGGTTTAGCATTTCTATTTAGGTAAAGCGAACGAGTTTTTCAGACTTTTCGTATCAAATTAACAAGGCGGATTTAAAGGGAAAGGTCACGCCAGGAATATCTCTGTTCAATTACAGTAATTCCCAACAATCTCTTGCGTTCTTCTCCCAGAAATTTGTAAAACTATTTTGTGAAAAATCCTTACTTTTATGTTTAAAACCTATTTTTAAAACATTTTGAAATTCCTGCCATGTTTAAAATATTTAAAAAAATTTACCAAATTATTTAGGAAAATTAACTAGCTAAACTGGTCACGATGTGCTTTGTTGTAACATTGAAAACAGATTAAAACCTAAAATAAACGTGTTGTGTACAAAGGCTTTAATTGAATACTCATTCCTAAACTCCCTCTATTATAATGGGTTAATATATTTTGTTAGTAATCATTTAAATTCTCATTTTTCTTGATGAGAACCTCTGTATATTAGCTACAAATAGCCATTGATTTAGTTTAAATCTAATCTTTGACTTAGCTAACAAATAAGAGGTTTTAACGTTGTTTTACAAATACGTCGTTATCAGTTATAAGGTTTTTGCAGTACATGTTATTTGTTAGCTCTTTCGTATTTGTTTTTTTTTTATTACAATGAGGATGAGGACTTGTGTGGCTTCATCAGACTGGATTTAGCCAATGTTAGATTCACATCTGATTTGGAACTCAGATGATTTTTTGTACTATTGTTAAAGTATCAATAATTGTTTTATTGAAAAATAAGTGTTTATCCTACTTTTATTTTCAACTAATCACACTTCATAAACCTTCATATGTAAACTGATCATTATTACTCCGCACCAAGAAACACGAAACTAAACTACAAACCGTCATCCACTAAATTATCTACACTCCCACAAAACTTTATCTGGTCTAAAAAAAATATTCCTTGCTATTATAAAGACATCTTGCTTGTGGTATTATACTACAAACGATTACATAATGTATATATGTTACCATATCAATCAACATCCATAATTTATTTCATTTAAACATTTATTTTATTCCCTTATATAACCAGTTAACATTTACAATTAGCTTATGTATGAAGGTAAACCATAACTCAAAACTCGATAAAAATAAAGGATAATATTGTTTTACATAAAAGAATATTCAAACAAGAAATTTAGGTTGACACTTTCTTGGTGAGATGTGGCTATGTTTAAATTCGCACTCTCAGCAAACTTCAAGCAGAGCTGTTTAATATCGGCAGACTTACCCGTTGATAAGCCGGATGGAAGGCACGGCGTGGTGAAATGAATGGAGTGCATTCATAACTTGTCACCTAAAAATTAATGCTACCATGAAAGTGTAGGCTTTGTGTAGAGTGGTTTCCTGATTAAAGATAAATTACGTACTACAGACGCCGATGGGGGTAATGATACGGGATGACTCTTGTAAGGTGTTCACTAGTTATTTCAGACACACCGTTGGTCCTTCATAGATTAATTTGATATTTCCTACTAATCCAACCCCCCAAGTTCACATTAAAATATTTAAAATGTGTTTTGAATACCATATGCACCAAATTTAAAGGTTCAATAGCTCAGAATATAACTTTTTAACTTAGTTAAAAAACAGCTCTTCGTGTGAATAAAAATTTTACTATTTTGAGTACTCTATATTTGCCTTTGCAAATCTTAAGAGCTAATCTATACATTGATATGTAATTTCACAATTTCATCACAAAAACTACACTTTCAAATAGTAGTATGTGTCAAATTGCATATTTGGTAATTTTGTTTGCAATGCCGTTGGTATCTCCTTGGACAGCGTAGCATAATAAGTTTGAATAATCTTGCAATCAAAACTGATTTTTAATTGAAATGGTATTATAGGTTATGTACCTTTGTTTGCCTTTAAATAGTAGTCTAAGAATCCTTGGACTAGCCTCTATAAAAAGACTGAAGACGGACAAAGGTACGATACAATATTTGTTGCATTTTGACAATTTCTATACCTCAGCAATAATAAATAATGATACCTGGGAGCTATCAAACTTTGTTCTTTACAAAAATCCCAAACACCAGTATTCTAGGGTGCAAAGTTTCAGTGTAAAAACGTTGCATGTGATATCAACTGTACCCAAGTGATGTTTTCCACTAAATTTACACTTAAAAATTTAAAAACTTAATATTTCAGACTATTACTTTAAGAAATCCTAAAAACATTCTTTTGACTATAACCATGGAAAAATTTTGTCTATTCTCTTTTCGTGGTTTTTTCTAGTTCCTGTAAAGTTTCCAAAACGGCAGCTGGAAAGTTTTTCCAGGGAGATATTCAATCAAGCGACGTTTTCACAGCACAGTTTAAATAAAAACTTTAATCACAACAAACACGAAACTACTTATTTCTTAAAACACAAGTAACTACAACACGTTTACCGAACTGTGAGATCAAATGGGTTTGAGTTAAATGTCTTTTGTGTTACTTACAAAGGCTTGAACTTGTGTAGCCAGTTATAAAGATAAAAGGAAAATTTAAATTATTTTACAAGTTTAACTCAAATCGTTCAATCACTAAGCTAATTAAGAATTAATTAAGAATATTTTTGCCTTAAATTAGTAGAAAGGTTAAGGTAGAATAAATCCAAATGGAAATTTAATTCTTTGTTTGATGTCTGGAACTAGCGGATTTTCTTGCTAAGTACCTAGTCTTCCTCGGAGTCAGCGTTTACCCGGTTGTAGCACGACCTTCGTGCTGAATAATCTTTAAATTTATCACTGAATTTTCCATTGAATCGGCCGTTTACTTTGTACAACTGAAAAGTAGTAAAATAACTTGTTATTGTCAACACACAAACACGTAATAGAATGATTAAGATACATTGTTTCACACATAGTACATTGCTATTGCCCCTTAAATTTGACCATAGTAAACTTGTTTGTTAGCTTACTGTGTTCAGTGATTTTTAGTTAGTAAAAACTGGCTGAGGGCCCGGCCCGTTCTACGGACTCCGATCTTCAGTCATTTGAAACATGATTTTATTCAAAATGGCAATTTTTTTAATATAAATTTTGCATTTTTCCAGATGTGCTGGCAAAACTATTATAGGGTACACATAACCTTCACAAACGTAATATACAGGGTGACAAAAAAGTATGGAAACGGCTTGATATCTTTTAAACAAAATTCGTTAGAAAATTCAAACTTTTCACATCAACTTATATGTATGAAAACTACTTTTGCAAGCATTACCATTTTTTGACCTTAAGAACCTTGGTAATTTTGTTGGCAATTATGTTGACCTTTGCCCATGAGGAGTAGGTACATAATCTTTAATGTAAGCATAGGTTGATATGCACGTAATTTTAAAGGTCTGGTCAAGTGGAGTTCATTGCCGGAAACCGCGTCAAAAAAGGTTCATCCGTTACAAAATGGCGGCTGTGCAAAGTTCTTGCGGAGTACCTGCAGAGGCCTTAGAATTGGTAAATACTCATATTCAACATTAGCCGGGAAATCTGAAACCTGTTTAAATTTGTTTTGAAGATTGAATAATATGAGTCTATGAGCTAGTTGACTTAAAAATACAGTTTCAGCTCTCAAGCTAATGCTTAATACGAGTATTTACCAATAGTAAGGCCTGTGCAGGTATATTCAACAAGAACTTTGGACAGCCGCCATTTTGTAGCGGATGAACCTTTTTTGACGCGATTTTCGGCAATGAACTCCACCTTTAAAATGATGTGCATATCAACCTATGCTTACATTAAATATTATGTACCTACTCCTCATGGGTCGTCCTCTGGTAGAGGTAAAAAAATGATAATTCTTGGAAAAAGTAGTTTTCATACATGTAAGTTGATATGAAAGGTTTGAATTTTCTAACGGATTTAGTTAAAAAGATATTAAACCGTCTCCAGACTTTTATGTCACCTTGTATGTATGGCTGTATACAAAATGAAGTAATAAATTTTATTTCGAAAAAAAATCGGAGATATTTTACAATACACAGGCTAAGATCTACTGATATGAAATCAACTTAAAGCGCCAGCAATTCATGATGGTTTTCTCGTAGAATATTTAACCAAATCTTGAACTCATCATTAGTAAAACTTATCTTATTAGTTCCAGAGTTATGAAATGCATTAATGGGTAATTTACTGTTACACAATTTCACAATTTTTATGTAACACTGACTACTGAATCAAAATTAAAATATAATAAACTGAAAGTAAAACTTCTCTGACATATTTTAAGAGTTTTAACGTTTCATAATTTGGTGATTATAAATACAGCCAGAGCTTGTTATAGAGGAAAAACGTTTTGCCAGCTCAATATCAAAAGTCGATTTTTTTACACTTCAAATTAACATTTAAGAGTTTTCGAACATACCCCAGAGTGGTTTTCTGAGTACATTGCAGGATACTCTAGCGGTACTCCAAGCTTTGGACAGAGGTCCTTTATGACATCCTCATTGACAACATCCACATGCACTGTGAGCAGAACGATCCGAATATAGGATGACCAGTAACTCAGTGTGTACCAATCCTAGTAAACATATGACAGTCCTCATCTTATATTGTATGTATATTGTTTTGTAGGTTGTATATGTTTTGGTCTAAAATCCTCAGTGAAAAAACAGCTTTGAGCTATTGATTATTCAGATCGGAGGTACCTGAAGCACAATGTTTGATCACGAATCTATAATTAATTTGAGATATTGATCGATTGAATCGGTTAAGTTCAAAATATTGTATTACTCAATCGAAATACATAAATATTATTATTATTTCTCTTATATTGAATATCATTTTAGATATATTTACTCAATTCTAATTACTTTATCCTGTACGTTTTAATCCAAGAAACTTCAGTGAAATTATAACTAATCATTTGAGTTCTTGATTACTAAGATCCTAAGTACCTAAAGCACGCTGCAAAACCACCAACAACCCAGATGAAAAAAAATAATTGAGTTATTTGTCATTGATTTATAGTTGTATTATTTTGCCTGAAGTCAATTTCGACAGGTTTCACATAGTCATTTTAAAATTTATTACTCACCCTTATATTTTCTATATCCGAATCCAGGCAATTCTTTTGGCTTTCACCTCGTATCTTTAGGCAGCCCGGCTTGTAGTTGTGAAAGAAAGTGTAAATCTTGGTGAAAGCCTTGTACTCTTCATGTCTTTTGTCATATTTAGCCTACACACCCCAAAAATGTGTTAATCGTATTAATCAAACTTTGGATAAGATAGACAAAGTATTCAGTGTATGCAATCCAGCAAGCGTAATTTGTTTGTAATTACTATCCTTGTTACA
The DNA here is from genome assembly GCF_028750875.1 of Macrosteles quadrilineatus. Taxonomy (NCBI): domain Eukaryota; kingdom Metazoa; phylum Arthropoda; class Insecta; order Hemiptera; family Cicadellidae; genus Macrosteles; species Macrosteles quadrilineatus. The sequence goes on from NW_026542598.1 coordinate 25,515,045, forward strand.
ACGTTATGAGTCCAAGAAATTTATCGTGTACCTAAATCCAATTTTACTTCTATTTCATGTATTGATTGTATTTTTTTACTTCTGAATCATATGATTGTATTGTTTATGCATAGACAACTATGAAAGCAGAAGAATGGATGTTCAATCAATAGAAGATTAGTATTATCAACTAAATTACCTAAACCTTGACAAGAAATAATCTTTCAGGATAATAAGCAGAGTTTATTAGTTGAGATAATTATTATATACTTACTTTGTCAGTAACAGTGAAGTGTTCGTTCTGTAAAATAATGTTCAATCATTATTTGAGCCAAATTTGTAACAGTAATAGTACTACAGTTGATCGAAATAATTTCTACACAAACAGTTTTTTTTTATTATTAAGCTTATTTGCCATCTACAGATTGGTACTGAAAAATTGGTCTAAGTAAAAATTAAAGACTACATAGCTTACCTACCATACGCTCGGGTAGATCGGAAAAAATCACCATCTTTGAAATATAGCAATTAAGGTTGAAAATGATCATCTGGTTATGGGAATAACTAATCTTTATTTAATACAATCTACCAAAATAGCTGCGGTTGGTACCACTGGGTTGAAAAACACCTCACGTTTTCCCCACACAGCTGTATGTGCACAGACATGCACAGACAACATGTTGAGAATGTTAACAATACTAATATGGTAAAATTGTTATTTATTGATTTGGTTAAAAATGGTTCACCCTCTTAAAGAAAGGTCTTCTTGTGTGCTGGAGTTTGAAAGAACTCGATCTCCTACGACTGTTTAACTTTAGTTTCGGACGAGTTATCATAGAGACCCTACAAATAGGAAGTCAATCTACGACTGGCATCGGAAGTTCAAAGCCACGTGTATAGAAAAAGGGAAGAGCTCCAGGAGACCAGCAACGTCTGGTGATCAGGCTGAGTTAATCCGTGCAACAATTGTAAACACCCCGAGGATATAAACGTGGAGAGTGGGCATGTTTTGCTAGTGGGGTTATGTAAAAGTCAGAGTTTTTTTAACCTTCTTTGCCACGAATCTCTTGGAGCTCAGGCATCGAAAATACTGCTGCATTACAAAGTGTTGATGAGACCACTCTTAAAAACGTTTGGTAAGAATTATATTTTATTATAGATGTCTGCAAAGCAAGCTGTGGCTCACATACTGTACACTTGTAGTGTATAGGAGAAAGCTTGAGGCTTTTATATTTCTAATGGTGTATGTTACTCTTTCTAAGTCGGTAAAACTTTGCTGTTATTTTTAAACAAAGTTGTTTGCTTCTTTTGTGTAAACCGGCTCAGTTAGCACAATAATTAGCGTTTGTCCGACTGGAATAAAATTATGTATATACCGACAACTGACAAGTTAAAAATACAACATGACTGCCTGTTCTCCACAAAAATATATAACAGCAGAAAGACTGGTTGGCCTCTAATTTTTGACTGACTTTCAGGTGAGGGTGAAACGCAGAACGAAGAAATTAATGTATCACAATAGACTATCCAACACAAGGGAGTGTTTTATCTATGGTATCACGGAAAGTCGAATAAGTTTAAAATTATGATCATCAGACTCAATAGGGTATAAGTAGGGGAAGGACGTATATCTAGTAACTGCTGAACAGAAAATTACATGTTTTAATATACGTAAAACAATGACAGACGCGATAGCTTCTTTGTTCGGCTTGGTTAATAATGCATAAATTATTAAACTAAACCTTGTTCCAAATACTTAATAGAAATATCTAACACCCTACTATTTACAGTGGAAGAAAACCCGACTTACCTTATTTTTTAAGTCAAACCAAAGATTATTGTGAGATGGCAGATCATGTTTTTGTATGAAATCTTTAGTGAGGATTTCTCTAGGAACAATAAGGTAAACTCCATTTTCAACACCATATGTTGCGAACTCTCTCGCAGCATTAGCCTGAAAATTTCATGAAATATTTTTCGTTAGATAGGTATAATAAATAGACTTTCACATTTTAAAAAATACCCCCGCCGCAGAAGACCCAAGCCTTACCATTACCAGCGGTAATGGCAAACCTTAGCGGATTACCATTTGCTAGGCTCGATTTTCTCTAAAACAATCCCTTGGAGTTGTCGCATTTAATTTATATTATTTAAGAGACATTAGTTTAAATAAGCACCTGAGTTTGCAGGGAAACTGATAAAACATCGATTACTGAGTATGAACAAATTTGCTGAAGTTCACCGAAATATACACTTAAACAAGCAAACTACAACAGTTTTTTACATTCTCTATAAAAATTAAACACGGGTCTGACTTACGGGAGGTATAAAATGAGGCATCGATGACATCATAGTTTAGTTCAAAATTCCTCCGTGAACAGTGCTGTAGTAGAAAGCACAGCGCGTAATTTTTATTTCAGTATTAATTAGTTATAAAATTTAGAAAAATTATAAAATTAATCTTATAATTTTAATCATAAAATTAAACTGTCATAACCTAACTAAACTAACCAAACTTGCTGACAATGAAAAAATCGAATGAATGTTTACTATTAAAAAAGTAGTTCTGTTCATAAAATAAAACTATAAATGGCTTAAATTTAATTTTATAATGTTTTTATTATAAAATTAAACAGTTATAACCTGACCAAACCAACCAAACTTGCTGATAATGAAAAAGTGTTAGACAAAAAGTTAATGCTACCAGCAGGGTCCGAGCCCGGCACCTACAGATTATCAGCCAGGAACGCTTCCACTACACCACCGAGGCCGATGGCTCAATACCGTATCGTTGCGGTAAATGTTGTTCTCTCAAGAGAAGAGATCTGACAGCTGACGTCATCGAAGGCTCTTCTATGACTCCCTTGAGTAAATACCAATTAAATACAACTTTGGAATTGACGTCATATATATATATATATATATATTTTAATCCTTACACAATATTTTTTGAAAATAAATTGCAAAGATTGATATTCAGGGGGTAAAAAAATTGGAAAATTCAATTATACCCCATTAAACCCCCATCAAACCCCCATTACACCCCTGTTCCCATAGTCTGAACATACTTCGTGATCGTTATAGTTCGTGAACTCGTTTGAATCCACTAACTGGGTTTACAATGTTGAACCCAATTTCATCATTTTATCAAAATGGGATTGTTTTAAATATAGTTATCGTGTGAACTAAAATTCACACACACAAACATACATAAACTCACGCGTGCGCGCGCACACACAGGGTGTTCAAAACAGTTAGGGACATAATTTACGTAGTAATTCCTTGGGTCGAAATAAAGAGAAAATCTGAATAAATTTGTTTTCCATTAATCGAGCGTTAACCAGATAATTTAGATTTTTTTCAATCGGTCTTTATGAAACTTGATAGGTCTATCTGTGTTAAAGTAGATGAGAATTATGTTAGAAAAGAAAGTTATCTTACTAAATATTTCAAAATAGCAGCCATAATTTTTTTTACTTAAATTACTAAACTATGGCTGATTTTATAAAAAATGACACTTTAATTTGTCATTTTTAAATACCGTCTATAAAATTATACCAAGTGTAAAAATATCGAATAAGAAATAGCTGAAATATCACTATTTTTAGTTGTCAAATGGGGTAGAATAAGGCTAAGCTAGTTAGGTTCGTCTCATTTTATAACTAAAAATCATGATATTTCAGTTATTTTTTAATCGGACTTTTTGAATTTGTTATCGATTAATAGGTAGTTCAAAAAGGTTAAATAAAAGTGCACCTGTATATGTACCTCCCTCAACAATTTACCTCTGCAGAAGAACCTCTACGATCACACTAACGAATTGAAAACCTAATCGAACAAGTCATAAAGTCACAATGATTGTTTACACCACAATCGGTACCTCGGGCCATTACTCTCAAATCATCACAAGTTGTTTGTGTTGAAAACGGAAAACAATTATCAGTGACATAAATGATGAATTTTCCAAATTATTGATCAATAATTTGTTTGGCCTTTTTCAATTTTCATCAATAATCAATCACAAGTTGTTTTAGTGTAAGGAAAGTCGGATATGTTAACTCATATGCTTTTTCAAATAATCGAATAGTAATAAGTTAATAAGATATGTGAGTAATAATTAATCCGGTAAAACTAGTCCGAATTTGAATAAAACCAACAATTCACCGAGGCCATACTTCGGGCTAAGAAGGTCGGTGTTGATCGGCCTTAGTTTTCGGAGGAAATAAGAGGGAAAGCGCTAGTGGCATAGTTAATAAGGCCTAGCCCGAAGTAATGTGCTTAATAGCTCTAGGCTAGTGTCCAAGGAGATGAGGTTTTTTTTGCCGGTAGTCCGGGGACATTGAGCCCGCGTTAGTCCGACACTACTGAGAGGCCATTGAGCATCTTAGTGTGTGTAAATGCATTTTTACCTCATCCCAACGAAGAAAATGTCCTTTAAATGAAAGATTGGCTACAACTGGTCTGTTCAGATGGAATGTAAATCTCGACACCCAAAAGTGAATGATAAAGCTCATTATAAAGTTGGTTTGTAGGTCATAAAGCCATTTTATCATAAAGTCATTTTAATTAGTGCTTGAATATATGGAAACAGAAGAAGTCCTAGAAATGTTCACTTTTTGTGAATAAATTAATTAATTTACAAACTACGTGTCAAAATAAAGTATTTTTTGTGTAGACGACCCTTTCACCAATAATTCCTGTAAAAAACAATCCTCGGGCTTAGCCCCACAGGCCATCAAAGTTGGAGTCTCTCCCATAAGATTAACATGGGGGAATCTAAATATTTAATTGGTAACTTTGTCCCCTCTAATTTGAGAGAACGGCTGGGCGTAGAAACTTGGTAGAGGTGTCCAAAGAAGGGTCTTGGTCTGTAGATGAGTGATCAAAAGAAAAACTAATCAAAATCCCTTAAGACTCTGCCCCAGGAGCCTTTAAAGATCCCTCCACAGAGTTGTTTACATTTTGGCCATGTGAATAATACTTTTTAATGAAACAGCTGTTAATTTTTAAATTATATTTCAAACAACACACATTTATTGGGAGTTACTTAATTCTACCAAATAAGTATTTGCAATGTTATTTTCTGATTTTAAAGTGATTTTCTTCTTTATCATGTCATGATTTGCAATATAACGTTCCATTACGAAATCAGTGGAAAATCCTTTCATCACAGCAATTCTTAAATTATTTCTTATTGAACTATCTTATATCTATTGTACGGGTTGGTGTCTGCCTTTTTCACCACTTTTGCCTACATTTTATCATATTATTCTACACATATCAAATATTTATGTAGAAATATCTGCTCTTATCGTGTCTAATTATATCCAAACATAGAAACTTTGTCTAAAATGGTACCCATCTTGACAAATTATTTGCACCTGCAAATAAGGTCTTTACAAATAAGGTATTAAGGACCTTGGCGCACTGGTATGGTAACATGATTGAAAATAACACAACATTTTGGCTGTAAAAGATGGTACAAAGAGAAAATACTATTTAAGCAGCTACTGTCATGACAGAAAGGTCATATTCCTTTTAAACTATATCACATAATCCTTAATAAGATACGTTGATTAACAATATGTAAATGTAAATATATACGTAACAGCCAATTTACAGTATTTTTGCTTTTTGGAAATGTCCCATTGCTATGTCATTTGCATTATTTGTTGAAGCCTATGAAGCCGCACGACCATATAAACGAGGAGGCCCCTAACAGTACAAGAATAAAAGCCAACTTCACTTCGTATTCCACTACACCTAACATTCCGTAGAAAGATTATATTGACAACTTTATGTTATTGATAAGGCTGAGACAACTAACTGACATACCTCCTGTCAAGGAATTCCAGCTTTAACAGTAACCCGACAATCAATAATTTCTCAAAACTATGCTAGAGGGTTCATTCGTTGGCACAGAAGTACAACTCGTAATTTATATTATATTGTTATGAACAGTTGACAATTTAATTGTTAGTACAGCAACAGCTGGCGCCATCACATCAGCTGATACACGTGTTCGGTAGGTGTAACACTTAGAGGAGGGGCTTATGAAATACTCCTCTCTGGTTGGCGGAATATCTTGCAAAACCTACTATAAACTCACGATTACCAGAGTTGTGTTCTACACCTGGTCATTTATCACTTAACATGAAATTTATTATCACTAAATAAACAGTTTGACGTTTCAGCTAACGTTTTACTGTTTGTTTTTAAATTACTATCCAATTTCTCTTGCTTCACACCGTTCATCCCATAACATACCATTGGAAATGTTAAAAACCGGTTGGGAAAGGTTCAATACAACTTAAAACATTCAACAATCATGTGTTCCCTGACGCAAAATATATTTACAATTATTGACAAATTCCAATACTGAAGTAAGCTTTATTATACAGCTGCGTTAGTAAATCTTCTTCATAAGATATACATTGGGATTTTGATAGAATGTGGGGCAAAGTCTATTTCCTACTGGTTTTACTATTTGGTGAAAGTGGGCGCTACACAAAAATACTTTGGATGGTGGGGGATTCGCAACATCCATTTTCTAAGGTAGTGGACTTTGTAAAAGTGGAAAAATTTAATTATTCTCGGAAAACGTTAAGAGACATAATTTGAAACTATTCATGTAAGTATAAATAATTTGAAGATATTGCTTAGCAATAACAGAAAATACTTCATTTGCTATACATTTTTGTCCCACAGGTGCGTTACATGAGATTGTACTTTGACACTCGCCGTTTACGTCAATATTGCTCAAACATTATTTTATTATACTGTATATAGAAATGAAGCGGAATTTTAAAGCCCTACATGTTTGCTAAAAGATAAAATCAGCAATTCCTCAATAATTATGGCAAAACCCCAAAAATAATGAAAACATGTCTAAATTTTTTAACATAATTTCAAATTTAATTTGTTTTTTCACTATTAAAGTCATATTACTATTATATAATATGGTATATTCTTGTAGGTAACATTATGGCGAAGAATCTAAGACTAATTAGACTTTTCTAGATGGGGTGTTTTGGGAACAATAAGTTGTTATTGAAGTCTTGTTTTAAAGTTTTTTTTCACTACTTTTGTACTGGCCTGTGATTGTTTTCTGCTTCTTCTGTATGTAAGATTATTGTATTATCCATGTAAAAATGGTGCAACCGTTAACAAATAAATAAATAAGTTTTTATGTGGAACCTTGCAGTGTTTTATAGATTGTCCGCCATTTTCCAAGATGGCGGATTTTGCTAAAGTGGGAAAAGTTGGGAATTTTCACAAAATGTTAAGGAATGCATGCCTAACACATTCCAGTTGGTTTTGCTTTGTTATTAATTTTGCCCAGGTAAAAGTTTAAAAGGCCTAGCCTAATATATTTTTTGCCAAGTTTCAAAAGGTTAAGTTGAACAAATTCAACGACAAAATTTTGATGTAGAAAATACAAAATGGTAGATGTATGGTTAACGATGCGATTTTGAAAAAAGTTTTATTCTTGATTTTCTCTATATTTTCAACCAAGAAATCGCTGTGTCCCCACCTTTTTTGAACACCCTGTGTATATATTTAAAATGTGACCGTCGCTGCTTACTGAAAACTTGATAAGAAACGTAGCAGTACTAATGAAAATTGTGCCAATCTTTAGAGGCCCAATGAAAAGTGCAAGAGGTGGCGGATCATTGGCTGTACTTGGTTGGGCTTTCGGTATATCTAGCAAAGGTCCTTTACAAGTAGGGCGAATCTCATTTAGGATTGACAAGCAAACAATGCAGTAAACCAAAATTTAACTACAAATTACTCAAAAGTATCCGAAGAATTCCATCGCATTAAATGGACGTTGCGTCCTATATTTCTTTATTGTTTTTTTTTTTTTACCATCCGTAGATAAATTTGTAGTAGTTGACCAGCTGGAAGGTTTAACCCAATATTAAAGTCGTGAAGTATGTATAAAGGGCACCTTCCACTCAAATTAAATAAAAGAAATCCCTTAAAAAACCCAAAACTGTTAAAACTATAAGCAGATTACTTACCTTGAACTTTACGTCATCGTCTTTTTTTGCATCCGTATCGTCGTTAAAGAAGAAAATAGCAAGTTCTTTATCTTTGTATTTTTCATGCCGTTTTTCATAGTCCGACTAAAACACAATTGTAAAAATATTCATAATTACATTTTAAACTAGGTCACATTAATAGTAATCTTCAAAGAAAGAACAGAATAATTTTGAATGTTGAGAACTGCGTTTGTGCTAAGCGATTATTTGTACTTAGTACCAGGGACAGATTCTTGTTTGGTAGCGGATAATTGGGTTTAAACAATATAAAACGTACACGTTTTAAAATATGATTACAGTGTTTAGTAAAAACCATTAATTTTCATTTTTATTTAACTTTTATTTAATAGCTGAAATAGGAATAAATCTGCAATGTAAAAATAAATAAATAAAGATAAATATATTTGAACATATTTATGTGTGCTACGTTTACGGAGTTTGTCTCAGCTGTTGTTCATTTTTACGGTCATCGATCCAACAACATAACAATCTATATAAATAAAATTACCGTTTTGTCTGTACATTGCTTAGAATCATGCAGTTTTTGGTTATTTTTTCGTTTCATGGCCTAAGAAAGCCGAAACGAGTCTTATCTTAATTACTGTCTGTATGTCTGTCGTTTGTCCATTCTGTGGTTGCGTCTGTAACGCCAAAATGTCATTTTACGCGGCCTACTCCTTGAAAACTAGAGTACAGATCAAGATTCCAATTATTTTTCTGTATTCACTGGATTGGCGAGAGTGTCTTTGGCTATAAAAACATGGCCTCGCTTCTTTGAAAACAAAATAACGAACCATCAAAAACCCAATTTTGTTCGATTTTTGTCAAATTTTATCCCAATGTTTACTATTACTTTTATAAAATAACGATCAGCTGTTTGGATTAGTTCTCACTTCTAGCTGTCACTGATATGTTTACATTAAAAGTTGTTTACAAATACCGCAACCATTTCCGATCATGTTTTGTTAGAATATCCAAACCAAGTGAGATTAAAAACGTTGTGCCTTACTTAACAGGTTTAATTAATCGCAAGTGCAACGATTGTTCTTGAGTTTTGATAACCGAGGAAAATACTGCGAATTAGTGTTTTATTAGTGCTGGGAAACTTACATTTTTTAAATCATCGTCACCAATAGCTTACAAAAAAGGTTTCCACTCATTGACGTAAGTAATATAGTTCTTTTCTTAAATGTAAACGTTGGGTTTTGGCACTGCTACTTTTCCTTAGAACCGGTGGTAGCAGTAAGAATCATTTTTACGTACAAACACATCACTATTTACAACTATAGTTATCGTTAGTGCCGCACCTTATTAAATTCTTCTTATTATTAAATTTAATTGATGTCTTACTGTATAATAACAGATTTTTTTTTATCAAACCATCATCAATTTTTAAAGCTTGGCGTTGATAACGTATCAATGTTTTGTGGACTGTGTATTTATTTACTTGTTTATATATTTGCCAACGGATTTTCACACCAATTTTACAGTTTTGATTAGGCCTAAAGACGATTATCATAACATTTGATGACACTATCAAAACTTTCAAATAATTATTTTGTTTGTAATTTGCTTTGATTAAAGCGTAGCAAACCCCCAATTCGATTTTGTATTTGTGTGTGTATGTCTGTTGGTAACGAATTAATGTCCTTATTTCTCAGTGTTTCGTGGAAAAGACAAGAGCACCTTTGTTAATGAAAATTTCAACTCGAATAAAGTGAATTAGTGAGTCGGTGGCTCATTCGGTAGCGTCGCGGACTTCGGGCCGAAGACAGCGATGTCGTGGGGTTGGATCCTGGTCACTGCCACTGTATCAGTACAGTTCACCTTTGTACTGTACCGCCTTGCTTTGCTGTAAACGTTCCACGCAAAGGCGGTTAGTCTATGTGGACGGGCAAATGCAAGTTTAAAAGAGGCCGCCAACCTCTTTTTTAAAAGTAAAGTAGTAAAGTAAAGTGTGCAGTAGTGAGTTTGAGGTAGTAATTTAACTACTTTTAACCAGTGTCAAAAGTAACTTTCAATTACAGGCCTACCTTAGGGCTATGCCTCATATATCTATAAAGCAATTCCTTTTATCATTAGATATAAAATATGGACTAACACGATCGAGTGACATTTAATTGCGAAGCATTCGTTTTGGCTTTGAAACTGTCAGATAGGCCTATTGTATTGTATTTGCGAAGGTTTATATGTGTTCATATACAGTAATAGTTTTGCCACCATATCTGTAAAAATGCACACTAAATATGCAAACAAACTCCTGTTCTGAATATAAGGTTTCAACTTACTACAAGGTTCCCGTACGTAGAACGGGCAAACAGCTAGTACAGTATAAAATAACAATAAAAAATAATTGAAATAAAATAAAATAAAATAATTGTAATTTAATAATTGTAATTGTTTGATAACAATATAAAATATACAAGACAAATATGAAGTAGTAGGGTCTATAAGAAATTGGAGGAATTCGAATCAATGTTCCACAACCTTTTTACATAGAGAAGACTCATGAAATGTTTTACAGGGTGGGGCAGGGAAGTATCCCTAATTTTGAAGGTACATTAAAAAACAACCAAAAATGTTAGAACCAAACTTTTTATTGAGATTAAAAGGTTACATCTGGGAGTTTATTTTAATATAACTTAACTTGGTTTTAAACAGCATATTCTGCAAGTGGTGTCCCTAATCTTAAATGCATTGCTGTATTCTGGTTCTGGAGTTCATAATAACTTTGTGAAGCATTTGATGTGGAATGCGGCAAAATTCAAGGTGAATTGCATCCTTTAAGGCATCTAGGGCCTTCTCTTGAACTACCATAGGCTTAGCATCACTCCAGTAGAGCACATTCTGCTTATTTACCGCTCCAGAAATATGGAAGTGTGCCTCGTCACTAAACAAAACCCGAGCAGCATGAGGTAGTCCCGCAAGATTTCACATGCCTGCATTCGTTATATCCAGTCCCGTTGTGTGAGTTCTTGAGCAACTACCCTCTTGTATAGATGGAGGTGTAGGTCCTCATGGAGAATACGAGGCACAGTACTATTAGACTACGCCAGCGCGGATGCATTCTTACATGCAGAACTTTGATGAGACTGCAAAATCGATCTTCTGGCAAGGTCAATGTTTTCAGGACTCCGGACGGTTCTTTGGGCTCCAAATATCCTTCGCAATACACCACCGCATACACGAAAGTAATTCACCCACACCAAATTGGAACAGCTTTGCGACAGGCCACCCGATAACAAGTTCGCAGCCAACGCTAGCTGCACAGCAACAATGGACTGATTTTTGAAAAAAATACATCTCGAGTGCAAAAGCACATTGCTCACTCGAAAAAGCCATGTCTACTACTGAAAGTGATATTTTTAGAAATTCCCAAAACAAAAGCTTCATTTGAGTCTAACTCCATTCCTCCAGCACACGCCCACTACTCACAGTGCCATCTTAAAAGTAGGGATATTTCCCTGCCCCACCCTGTATTTAGAAGAACAATCTGACAAAAGAGCTTCCGTTTGTTCTACTATGTTGGGTTAACCAGTAAATATTAACCCATACAAATATAACTCAATCATTTATTCATGTGATTTAGTAACAAAAAAGCAAATTTCAAGTTTTGTGCCAAGTTCCTTTTTTGAACAAACTTTCAATGCTATGACGGAGCCCTTTATAGAATTATAATAATTATATACAATTTGATACTCACTTCTGATGTCACTCTTTCCACTTCAATCTGAAAAATACAAGTTAAAACGTATTATAATTGACAACTAATTTATGTCTATAAATCTTATCACCCACACCGCCACAAGAGGTAGCACAATCGTAACAGTTGATGCCAACTTTCAACCGTATTCATCATTATCTATTATCCATAATTTATATATTTATATGAATGATGAGTTGGGTTATCTACGTGGGTTGAAGTATTGAATACAATAATTTTTATAAAGTAAATTGTTATCAAACTATAATAAATAACCTAAATGTTTAGCCCTCCAACGTTTCCAAATATACCATCGGGAAAGGATGGAATTATTTCTTTTAATATGTCTGTGATTCATAATCTTTCCACATTTATAAAATATTAATACAATGGTATTCCACATAATATGATATATTAGTTTTATTAAAAAATTATAAAACATTGTGTTTTACATGATGCTGATGCATGATATTATAATGCGCTTAATTATACACGTCATGATGTAAAACATGATGTGTGTAATTCAGGCATGCAGTTTATCAATTAAGCGCAGTAGAAAGTAGGACAATAAATCAAGTAGGAGTAGAAATGTTGACCAAAGAATCTAATAATTTGACTCACCTTCCAAGATGTCAAATGCCGGGTGTGATACTGAAAAAGTTGTAAAAACAAATTTAAGATAATTTTTAAAACACGTGTAACAAAAACCAAACCACAAAATGTAATATCCATACGAATTAATTAAGCGAGTTTTGATTTTAGATGGGCTGTACTATTTAAAGGAATTATTTTGAAGCATGTACATTGTCCTTCGGTACAAGACTATTTAATTTAAAAAAACAATAGTTCAATTACAAATATACTGTTGTATTTAATTCGGTGATGCCTAACTTTAACTTTTTATCTCACATGTACAAACCCGTATTTTTGTCACCATAATGATGTGACGCATAGCGGCACGCTATATTTTATATAGTGTAAGCATTTCGCGAAGCCGGGCTGCATGACCAACTCGTTGCCTGCCGCGACTGCATTAACGCGCTATCCCCACCTTCCTACACTCTTGTCCTCCCGTCCTTGCTCTACCATCCTTTGTCCAAGAAAGATATAGCATTTTTACCGGCCTTCTCCGTCACCTTATGGATAAGTTATTTGACTATAGTTGTTTAGGATATAAGTAGAATTCAAGACCTTCTGCAGCCATCCTTATCAAACCTGTAAATTTCAATCATATGTTCCCAGAATGTAGCTTAATGATTATCGGTAAATTTCATGGATATATTTCACATTCAGTATTCAATTTACATATAATTTCATTCACTCATCAATATTAGCAAGTAATTATCCATGTTCAGTTCATAGTTGGAAGGATAGGTTCACAGTTAAATAGTAAGTTGAATTAATGTAAATCAAAGCTGGCTGGGCATGTGTTCTGATCTGGGTAAAAGATCTCCGTCCCTCTGGTCCCCAGCAATCTTCCTAATTTTATTGGTAGCAGATTCAGCACGCTTAAGTTAAGTTTAGTCCAGACACAGCAATTCCAACCCTATTAGCATTACCCAGTTATTCCCTCCGATTTCCCGAATTCCCAAAAATATTCTCTCTCACCCCCCCCCCCGCTACAATGAGTCTACTATTGGTTATTACACTTCTAAAGGTAAAACAATATTAATATTCAATTTTTAATAAATTAGATGTCTAATGACGAGTTGTTATGTGATTACAAATATTTGTAATAAAATACCAATAATAGCAATCGGATGATGTTATTGTTATTCTATAATTATTTTTATAAAATAGAGTGCAGGGCCGATTGTAAATTGCCTAAAAACTTTGACGTAGGTAATTTTACAGCCTTGAGGCTCGGCGGTGCGATTTCCAGCCATGTTATCAGTGACCGGTTCCTCGGTGCGGTCGGTTATGGGGGTGGAAAGATCGACCAGGGGGAGAGAGGGTGAGCGAAACTTCTTTTTAGGTATAAAATGAAACTGCTATAATCTATCCTAACCCAAAAAAACTTGCTGATTATGAAAAAATCTAATAAGGGTTTACTAATTATATTTTCAATTGATATTAGGATAGCCCAGTTAAGATACTGTATCCAGTCTCCATTACATCCTGCCCACTACTCCCCCTTCCACTAAGACCCCTCCCAGAATCACTCTTCCGATCTGGGGATTCAAACGGCACTCGGGCCTACCTGACTGTTTTGACAGTTTATGACCCCCACGGCAAAGAATAGGATGGCACTCGCTCCGTTTCCCCATAAAATGATAGTACATTTTAATTGTATCTTATTGGTTAAAAAAACTTACATCTGGTTCGAATTCAACAGTTTCCACCTGTGAACAAGAAACCACATATGCATTAACATAATGAGTTCTTCGAACTAATTTTTAAACCAGTCTTAAATATCGTAGGTTTGCAGAAAAAAATTAGCAAATTCCAACCTAACTATTAATGTAATAAATATAAAATAATCAATTTATCAATATAAAAGAGATTTTTATAGCATAATTTCTCACATAAGGGTTAATATTGGCTCATGTTTATGATTAATACTATATTTTTACACAATTTCAATGTTAAAAATTTTGAAAAATAACTTTGTTACTAGTAGTATTCAATGCTATAAGGCATTTAAAAACATTTTAATAAATGTCAGCACTTCAGCTTTCCCCACTAGTTATTGTTATTTTTTTATCTCCAGACGGGACCGATTGATTTGTTATCAAGTTTTCGTTTGGAAAAATTTCTGAGGTTTGATCCATTATTTATCCATACACAAACAGTTTAATCTAAATACGTTGATTCTAAATCGATACTTTATTTAGGAAGCAACGGAAGCAGTACAAATACACCCACTTGGCCTTGGGGACTACACATGTAAGACTGAGTAAGTAAAAACTTACTTAACATAATTACAAAACACTGCAAAAATAAAAATAAATACCGTGTTTCATAACAAAATTAGATATTCAGACTATAAAGAGGTTTAAAAAATCAATCATTAAACCTAATATTTGAACAATGCCTTACAGTTGCAGCGGCCTCCCAAACTAGAAATGCCTGAAACAGAAGTATGCTTTATTAGCCAACGTAAAATTTACTTAATCTGTAAAAAAAAATGTTAAGAGTTAGTTTTAGATAAACTTGGGAGCATAGTAATGGGACTGTTGTTATCACATTTCGTGTAGTAACCCCTTTTGTGGATTGGCCTTATAACGGCAGGTGTTAATGCATTGGGGAATTGTCCTTAAAGAAATTAGTGATTTGCTAGATGTGTTAGTGGAAGTCTGAAAACTCCCTTAGTAACATTATCAGCTCCTGAGCTTATCTTGTTCTTTAACTGATGAATTATTTGTTTTATTTCTGATTCTATTGTTAGGAATAAGAAAAAAGGAGTTGTTAAAAGTTATGAAAGCTCTGAATTTAAGAATAGTAAATTTAGTTGTCCCAAACTAGTCAGTTGGGCATTACTTTTTGTTAATATGTTTATTATGAATATATGACTAACAAAACTAAGTTCGGCAAAAGGATGGTCAAACTTACCAGCGTGCACATCACGAACACATGATGAAAGGTCTTCATGTTGAAGTCAGTGGAACTGGAATGAACTGCGCGCGAATTTATACCAGTTGGAATGAATAGTTCAAGGTCTAAATTTAATAAGTACCCTAATCACCTGCAATTTATTGGTTACCTGACATTACTGGTTAAAAGTAATCGTTCAAGGCCTAAATTTAATATGTAACATAATCATCTGCAATTAGTTATTTGTCGAGCAATATTCCAACATATGTTGGCAATTGCGACATTCCACCGAACTAAACTATGAACCTAAACCCATAATAAGTTAAACTTAAACTTTTAGTCATTTAGAAAACTATATTGGTAGTTTGGAAATAAACCTTTCCTGACTCCATTCTAAAACCTGAAACTATATTAACCAGCCTCATATAATATTCGAAACCTTTGGAGTTAGTTGTAAGAGGTTTATCCATTCCTATTACATGAGTGAACTATATTTACAGTATATTATCATCGTAACTCAACTTTGAGTATTCAAAGATCCATGAAAAACCCACGAAATATTCATCAAAGTAAAATAAAATTATAGGTATAACGACAATTTAGAATGCTCACGTGTGATGTAGGACATAAAGATTTTGAGTGTGATGGATTCGGGTGATTTAAATTTACGTTAAATACTAGTAAAAAAAATAATGATGACAATTCATTTTAAGTGGGTCATAAAATGTTCTGACAGTTTTTAAACTAGTAATTTCAGTAGTTATTTTCCACCTTAAGTATCAATGATTTCAGTTAATACTCATCAGCTTCATGGCGAAATTCATCTTCAATGTGTATTTTCAACTGCTTGATTTAAAATGTCTTCATTTCACTTAAATGTTTTCACTGTTTTGGTCATGTAAACAGGAAACCCTAAAAACCTTATGGGCTATGATAACAACCCATTAGGCCCTTTGATTGAAATAAGCAGTTCCAATTTAGATTATTAAAATTTTCAATGCATAACCTTTTTAACCCCAACATATATGATATATTCATGATAACTATATTTTTATCGTTGTACTACCTTTGAAAAACACAACAAATCCAAAAATGATGTCCATTGTCTTAGGTTGTAATTATCCCTTTGAAACGCTTAAATTATCGTAAATTTTTTTGCGAAAATAATGTGTTTGTACCTCATACTTTTCTTACTCTTAACATGATTTCCAATAGAAAACCCTACTCGGTATACTAGGAGTATTGGGAGAAACTGAAGCTAAAGATAAAGGGTTTACCATTTTTTGTACTTTAACAAACAATTTTGAAACCCATTTAACTATTTTACATGTTCAAAATGTGTTATAGAGAAAGGATGTTCAGATCAGGATGAGAACTGTCTCATCTAAATCTTACCTTTTTGAATATTTGACTTTTGAAAGAATAATTTTTACTATAACACAAAACAACAACCTTGCTTTATTTCACTTATCTGCTAATTTAAAATTAACTAGATTTTATATAAAATTAAGTCAGAGTAAAAAGAATTAATTAGTTAAACATAAAATCATAATGTTACAGGCTCTGAAAATGCAATAAGACGTCACCAAGAAATGTGTGCTTTAAAAAACCATATATTTTTTCTTGAGCTGATGCAATTTAATTATTACAGTTTAGATCACTTTATTACATTTTTTTGTGTGTCCACTATGGTTTATGTATTAATTAACCTAAAACAGCCTTAAAATAAGGTAAGAATTTTCTTATGCATTGATATTATAGTAGTTATTTTTACAATATTATTACTTAGTTTATGTTAAGCCTTCAGAAATAAGAAGTGCTATAATCTGTAATGTTAAGAACCCTTAGAGGCTAGCGGCAATCTTGGATTACAGCAAACAGCTGCTAAAGAGTCATTTATCATTCAAAAATATTTTCTTCAAATACCAAAGTGGTTTTTGTTTAAATATCTAGGGCGCTATGAGATCAGAAATAGTCTTTGTGATTTTTTAATTGTTTTCCAAGGAAGCCGTTGGAAAATACCCGCTGAAATATTATTTACCATCTCAAAATGAGTTTTGAAATACCAAAGTGAAAGTTACGTAAGTACCTTGAAAGTTGAAATAGATGTTTGAGAAATTTACAACTGATTTTCATCGTGTCGCAATGTGTAGTCAACAACTGGTGTCATAGCACAAGCTCTTAAAATAGTAAAACAGTTGAGTAACATAGCATTTTCCCGACAACCTGCGTTTATGCCACGAACATTTTATCGCTTGTAAAGTTCGTCTAGAGAGTTCGCACGTAGGCAGTAACTTGAACGCCGTGAAATATTTATGATTGTCGGTCCGCGTACTACCATTGACCTGCTGTATGTAGAACTTCACACACTTACATTTAATGTGTCATCAAAAATGTAATTTCCCGAGTAAAATTTGAGCGAAATGTGTATAATTTAGTTGACAACAACATTCTGACATAGCAGATATGCTCAACGGAGAGAGAGTTTTAAATCTACTTAGTGAAATTATGAAATAGTTACACGTCTACAACTAAAATAAGGGAACGAAATATTTATTATTTACACTAATTTATGTTATGATATATGCCTTACACGTTATACAGCATTTTTGGTATAAGACTTCCAATAAAATTAAGTTATGGAGGTAAAGATAAAAAAATCTGTACAAATTCTCAGGCAGTAGTTTGATTCGGGTAACAAGGAATTGTATTTTTAATTTCAATTACCAAAAGTGGCATTATCCGTCTCATGCTCAAGTTTCATGTGACAGGTGAAGCCACATATAATATTGTTGAACAATAAATACTGATGATTGTAACAATATAAATAAATCGTAAACTAACACCATGCACGTAGTGGGCAAATTTAGAACTGACTGAAAGTAAACTTATGGGAAGAGAAAATCAGCAGGTCGCGTTTTCCTTGCTCTAAATTAGAGATTGGGAAACAACTGATGTCTTCGATGTCAGCTGTAACCAAAAACAGCTGCTTTCAATACGGAGTAGCGAATAGTAAATTTCACTACTAGACTGGCATGTGAAAAACTATCTCGCCCCGAAATGGATTTTCGTGAAGAGTATTGAACGATACTTTTTATCACTATGAAATAAAATACCTACTTCATTAAGCTTTAAAAAAATATCTGTTATTTCGTTATCTATTCATTTTTCTAATCTGTGCACAATACGGTCGTACAATTAATTTTTCCTACAGTTACCTAACAATGTACATGTTCTCTCACTGATTTGAGAAAGCAAAGTGGCCGATTCGCTCATCAGTAATTCACTCTAGTTACTTTGTCTCACTCCAGATTTGCAACGTGAAGGCACGAAATAGTGAGTGCGTAACATGCAGACAAGGTCGTATGCAGGCGAAATACGTTGGCAGCACTGGCTGTAAATCAGCTGGTCAGCTGTTGTACTGTTGTATCATTAAATGTCGTATTAAAAGTTCACTTCTGTGTAAAAATATGTCACGTTTCCTTACCAATTTATTTGTTTTATGGTAGGAAAAATATAATGTGCAACTCGAGTGCAAAGTGCCAATTGCCTCACTCGAGAAACCATTCTTCACTCGCCTACGGCTCGTGAGTAAGTATTTCTCTCGAGTGTGAGTCAATTGCTCCCTTTGCTCACTAGTTGCACAAATAACTATTAGTGTAATATTCAGCTGATTGAACGAGAAAAAACTGCCAAAACAAACATATAAAAACAGATAAATAAACTTTGTCAGCTGATTACTATTTGTTTTTGGCTTATGGAAATTGAAGACTTTCGAAGATCTCAGCTGTATGGAAATGGGCTATTTTCGAATACAGATTAATGAAAAACGAGGTGTTAGCCCGTCCTACGTACGGGAATTCAGTAGTCAGTTAAAACCGTGTACAATTCAGATCAGCTAGTTTCCACATAAAGACAAAGTTCCTTGCAGTTTTATTGTGAAAAATCACCTTGTAAACAAATTTTGTGTGACCAAATATTTGTTTATTCCATCATAGGCCTATACGATATGCATTTTAAATCCGATAATTGTACAATAAAACAGCAATTCTGCAATTTTTACGATGTGAAAAGCGTTGAAGTGAGATTTGCAGCCGATTCGCACAGACGCACACTGATTATAAGTAGGCCTACAGTAGAGAGAGTAATAGTCAATTGAGAAGTGTATAGACCTAGTCAACGATACCACCTTCCATACTTACTTACTTACTTACTCCTTCTTCATCTTTTACCCAAAAAGGGATAGATTGCGTCTCGACAAAAAAATAGCATAGGTACCCTGCCTCTTCCATAATTATTATCACCACAATACAACTACTATACACAATTTCCAGTAGGTCTGAATAAAACGACCTAAAATAAAACGATAATATCCAATACAATTCACATAATTTAACTTTGGTGTCCTAACATCAAAAGTAATCGTCACACCTATCCTTTATATCAATGTCACTGCTTCAATTGCAAAATAAATAAGTGTAAACAACGAAAAGTAAAAACAATAACAGTTTGTTTTGAAACAGCTGTTTGGTTCAAATAACATTCACTTGAAAAAAAGAACTTGTCACATGTAGCAGGAATATAAAAAGTAAACACGCTAGTAAAGATAATGACGTAATTGTCAATGTTTATTATCCATACCGTATATCAGTTCTATCCTTGATAATTACCCACCCTCATTGAATAAATGTACATCGTATAGTTCCCCATATTAGTTAATTTAAACTACGATGTATTCATAGTTGAAATAAAAGTGATATTTTCACGTTTGGGGGCGCTGATATAGGCACCCCCAAAAGTAACCACAACTGAACACGATTTCAAAAAAGGATGGTTTGTCTAATTGCAGTATCCTAGGTCAATGTTGACGTTGTGTTCAATCTATGTCATCCATCTGTTTATCTTTGTATAAAACCCGGCTGAGGTTGTGGTGGTAATTTAAAATCGTGATTCCTGATTATTCTTGATCTTCTTTTTATGACATCAATATTTCCGTGCCTAATCCAAACAAAGTTAAAGCAGACAAATATTAATTGTAAACAAAGAGCTACCATGAAGAATTAAAACATGTAAACATCGTTATTTTTCTATTCTTTCCTCTAAAAGTGGAATAGTAAAATAATTTGCATTTATCCTTTTTTTATTAAGACTCGTGTACAGAGCCTCGATTTGTACTGTAGTTTAATTAATTTTGGTCTAAACTATTTTAAACTGTGGTCTAATAATCTCTACTAATCTTACTTATTTCCTATAATCAATGACAAAATAAGAGTAAATCAAATAACCTCATAGTTCCATAGTTTATATTTAACCAGCTGTTAGTTAAAACAAATTATATTGCTCTAAAACAAATCGAAGATTACAAAGATTGCTTTAGAAAAATAATTTGAACATCCTAGTATTTTACTATTAGTACAGTAAACATATGTTTTGACCCAAAAAAAATTAGCACAACCGGGGAATTTGGTACAGATGTTGGGTGTACCTTCCTTTTGAACATACTAAAAGTCCCCTAAAATTGAAGCTGTGCTACGGCCACCACATTGGAAAATGGCGGCATATTTATGTATTTTTCGCTATAGTGACTTTATTATTAGAGATACAGGAAAAAGCTAAATTTACAAAATGTAGGTCATCTAAAAATACACATTTTTTGTATTTACTATATTTCTCTAAGCCCAATGGTTTTTGAGTTATTTGTTATTAAGTATATTTAGTTTTTTTTATTTATCAAAAAACGGTGAAACATGGAAATTGACCGTTACTTTCAAGGATTATGATAATTTATCCTATTTAGTTAAATAGTGTGATACTATAAAATCTAAAAATTTAAGCATATTTTATGAGTAAAACAACTCCGCCACAGCAAACCTGCAGACTCAGCAAATTTTCAATTGATTGGATGTTTTATAAAAAAATGTATATAATTAAAATTAGGTTCAACAGGTACCTAGGTTTGCTGCTACAGGTAGGTTATTATAGTTTGTTTTTTTTAGTAAAATATCAATACCTTACTATAAAATAACTAATGTTCCAAGTTTTATCAAAATATATCTATAAACAAGCAAACTGCAACAGTTAACTAATTCATAAGAATAGCGTGGGAGTTTTAAATTTACAATAAACATTTTTGAATATACAAATTTTGGTTGTGTTTACTAAAAAGATGGCGATTATTCGTCACGATTAGAATATTAACCAAATGGGTTTTCAAAAGGAGATGGAGCCTGTTATTTAAGTAATATTAATTTGTACCAACCACAGAAAATATTGTATGCAGTAAGGTAATCTACCATATTTTGTAAAGTACGCAATAGTCATATTAATATTTTATCTTAATTTTTTACCCATTTAATAGTTAACATTTTAGTATTTTGATGGCACAACCACACTAACTAACTGACTTGACATCCCATAGTAAATTTGGAAGGGTGTTTTTCGTGTCTAGTTCATGTTGGTGACTAATTAAGTATGGTATAGTATAGTTAGTTTTATTTATCAAAAATCGGTGAAACCCATCGCAATCGACGGTTACTTTCAAGGTTTACGACAACAATTCATCCTACTTAGTTGATATCAGAGTGATAGTAGTAGTGCCACCAAAATATTAAAATGTTAATTTATTAAATGGGTATAAATGAGTATAAAATATTAATATGGCTATTGCGCAGTTTACAAAATTTGGTTGATTTCCTCACTGCATACAATATTTCTGATACTTGGTACGAGTTAATATTAAAGTACTTAATATACTTGCTTCGTCTCCTTTTGAAAACCCCTTCGGTTAGTATTCAAATCGTTACGAATTATAGCCATATTTTTAGTAAACACAACCAAAATTTGTATATTTAAATTTTTAAATTGTAAATCTTAAGCTACCATGCTATTATTATGAATTAGTTAACTGTTGCAGTTTGTTTGTTTATAGATTTATTATGATCAAACTTGGAAAATTAGGTATTTTATACTAAGTTACTGATATTTTACAAAAAAAAACACACTATAATAACCTACCTGTAGCAGCAAACCTAGGTACCTGTTGAATCTAATTTTATTTAATTACAATTAATAAAACATCCAATCAAATTGAAATTTGCTGAGTCTACAGGTTTGCTGTGGCAGAGTTGTTTTACTCATAAAATAAGCTTAAATTTTAAGATTTTATAGTATCACACTATTTAAATAAATGGGATAAATTATCATAATCCTTGAAAGTAACGGCCAATTTCCATGTGTTTCACCTATTTTTGATAAATAGAAAAAAACTAAATATACTTAATAACAAATAACTCAAAAACCGTTTGGTTTAGAGAAAGATGGTAAATACAAAAAATGTGTATTTTTGGATTACCTACATTTTGTAAATTTAGCTTTTTCCTGTATCTCTAATAATAAAGTCACTATAGCGAAAAATACATAAATATGCCGCCATTTTCCAATATGGCGGCCGTAGCACAGCTTCAATTTTAGGGGACTTTTAGTATGTTCAATACCCCCGCCGCAGCAAACCTGCCGACTAAGCGAATTTCCATTTGTCCGAATTGATTTTCAGTTAAATATATTTTAATAACATTAGGTTTAACGAGTACCTAGGTTTGCTGCTACAAGGAAACTAATAAAGTGTGTTTTTGAGTAAAATATTGATAGCTTAGTACAAAATAAATAAATTTGCCAAGTTTGATCGAAATATATCCATAAACAAGCAAACTACAACATTTGACAATATTCTCCATAACAATAACATGGAAATTTTAAATTTAGAATTTTTTTCAATTTTCTCTGTTACTAATAATCGAACAAAAATACTTTTATATACTAAATTATTTGTTTTTTTAAGCTCTTTAAAAAGGTCTAAAGAGAAATCGGGAAATTTTGTGTTTTGAGGGTCAAAAGTGAGAAAAACCAATTTTTACCCCATAAAACCCCCCGTAAAGCCCCGTTCCCATGGTCCGATCGTGCTGGTTCACGAACTCATTCAAGTTTATCCCGCTTTACACCTTTAAACCAAATTTCATCAAAATCGGACAAAAATTACTCAAGTTATCGCGTTCACGGACGTATATATATATATATATATATATATAAGTCTATATATATATACATATATAAAAATTTGAACGAATGGTGTTTTTGGCCTCTGGGGACATCAAAATGAAAAAGTAAATCGGTCCCGGGTCTAGGTCTTACCGTGCCTCCTATGGTAATAGCTACTTCCCTATAGGGAAATTCGCTAAAAGGAAGGTACAACCAACATCTGTACCAAATTCCCCTGTTGTGCTAATTTTTTTTAGGTTTATGGAATTGTTCTATTATTTTTACTGCACTATATGTATAATTAGATTAATCTGTCATCCTCTTACAGAAGAATTGAACGTATCAATGATTAGAATTACACATAGTATAAATAAGTCAACCTTAAGTCAAGTATGTCTTTACATTTTTATCCAAATGCTGAATTTGTGACACAAAAGCTGAATGTTTACAGCTGTTATATTAAGCAAATTATTTTATGCCAAAAGCTAGTTTAGAATCTTAGCGTCGGCTGCTAGACTTAAAAAAAATTAAAACTTAATTTCTAAAAATCTGGGACCCTAAACTAAATTTATGGCTTCGACATTCCCTAGTTCTCAAAATTATCTTTCTTTCAACACAAAAATCATGAAAATCCGTCGACTGGTTGATTCAGAATCGTGAAATAAAAAAACACTGTTTCGTTTTAATATTATAGATATGTAATTATCTTCTATAACGTCGTGGTTAAATACATGGATAGCATTAATAACCCCCAAATTTTTATGCATGTAATTGATTGTAAATAAGACGGTTTTGTTTTAATAAATAAAATAAAATAAAGGTGAGATAGTGATAGATTTGTTACTGTATAGTATTATTGTTATAAGTCGTTTTCAGGGCGTTTAGTGCATCATAAAATGTGACAATATGTTTAGCATTCTAGTAGAGCGAGGATAGTGGAGTTAGCCTTATACTTTTCATGAAAAATAACATAAAAGTGAAACGAGAAACTGTGAGGCTAGTATTCAGGCTTAAATTAAAAGATCCAGAAGAGAATATGGAATGCACGTGTTTTTTCTTATATTTGAGATGAAAGGATGATCATAAAATGTCATTTTTGCACCTGACAAAATTACTAAGATTAAATAAATCAATAAATCATTTATTTAGATTAGGATTTTATACTTAGTGTTGTAAGAAAGTACTGAAAAACATCCCCTAATTTCTCATGTTATTAACAAATGCTGGAGTTTTACCGTGTGGTTATAATATTACATTTTTATTTATTATATTTCCTATAACACCCCTCTCTTATAGGGGGGAAGAGGAGCGTTAGAAGAGGTTGTTGTCACAGTAATTAAACGGAGATGTGAGCCCAAGGCTGTCATTAATTATCACTAGATGACCCTGTCTCGAGCCTCCTAAATATTAATGACCTCCTCGACCCTTTACAACAAGCCACCTTCATTTGGGTCCTTGATGTTGCTCAACTATGTCGGCTAAAACAATATCGTGTTACAAATTCAGAAGTATTTATGTAAATGTATGGCTAATTTTAAAATGTTAAGTATCCATTACAAAGTCCCGATCTTTAAAAGGCCTTAAGTTAACTAACTTCCATTCCGTTGCCAAAGCACGTAAAGCACGGAAGGGTGTTTTTGTCCTAAGACGCTAGGCATGAGACGGAGATTGTTTTTCACATTACTTCAGGCTAGACCTAAGGATTGCGGCATTATCATTTAAAATCTATTGGTGATTTGGCAGGATTCGAATCCGGGACCTCAGGGACCGAAGTTCCGCACTCTAACCAATAGACCAGCTCGCCCCCCTAACGCACGTTAAGGTAGTAATGATTAATATTATAGCAGTTAATGATACTTGTTTACTGATTGTACAATTTAATGTAAACAATCCAGGTTTTACAATCATATAATATTAAAACTCCAATACGTTCTTAAGTATATATGATTTTGTTCAAAATAAATAGGAAACAGTTTGGAATCTATTTTATTAAGAAATTTACCAAATTTAGTGTGGTGAATTTAGTGTGAATAGACTTGATAAAACCTAAACTGGCGATAAAAAATTATTGGGTTATTGGACCAGGTATGTATATTATATCGTTTGTGTTGATGAGGAAAATATCTCTTTGGAGTATGAGTAAAGTTAGGTCGGTGGCTCAGTTGGTAGCGCTACGGAGTAGTCGTGGGGCTCGGATCCTGATACCTGCCCCTCAGTAGTACAGTCGATCCTTGTACTATTCCGGTTCACCTCTTGCTTTGCTGGGTACGTTCCGAGCACAGGCCTCTGTAATCCACATGGACTGGCAAATGTGGCCACCAACCTCTTTAAAAAGATCATGTTTTTGTGCACAGGACTGTAGTTTGTGTGGATGGACAAATGCTAGGTTAAGAAATACATCTGCGATAAAAAAAAACACATTAAAAACATATATATTTTAAACAGTTTCATAAGCTACAAGACGAAATAAAGAAATGAAAAAAATGTTGCATGGTGTTAATAATGGACTTCAAACCATAAATATTGTTGGATTTTATCATAAACTGTGGTACTTTAATACTTTACTTTAATTGTCAATAAAATTGCGCTCGTACAAAGTAGGCATCATAATCCAAGTATGAATGGAGATGAGTGTATGTATTCAGCAAGAGGTATGTTTAGCACTTTTTCTGTTTTCATCACTTAGTTATATACGCCAGGTGGATGATTAGAGTTTGATAACATCGTATAACTTAGCTTAGGACATAATCACGTGATTACAACACGCAACCCATGACCTGCCGCAGTTAAAGAAATTACACACTTCAGTAAAAGTACATGGTTTAGGCGCTTGTGGTCGATTTAATGGTGTGGGTTTACTTCTTAATGTGTCGTTCCTGGTTACCTTACTAAAACCACTTGTTATGAATATAAAAGTATAAAGTAATATACTGGTATAATATGATATATGTTATATTATATATGGTCTTCAACCATAATCTTGATTTATGAGCTTGTTCAGATAATGAAGGATACTTTTGCACCGAAGCCAATGAAGTTTTCCTCAAACATAATGCATGAACGTGAGACGAAAGGCCAATGAACGAAAGAACACGACAGTTCTCGGCCACTTCACAGCCACTGAGTACGGGTGCACCGCCCGACCGTGAGTGGTCACGTGAGCTTTGCTAGCTATACCAGCGGAAACAGTAAAACGTTCCGGCACATCAGCGGTGAGACACACACTAATTTCCGTGCAGTTACCTGACAAAGCAGGCTCCCTTGCAAATAGTACGCAAAAAAAAAAATAGTACGCAAAGAAGCTAATTGCTGCATTAACTTACCTTTGCCACACTCATTTTACTTTGCCGTATTCATCTGGCTTTTCCCCTTTCCAGTATTCCAACCAAACAACACAAACCAGTGTGATTTTATAAGGCATGTAATACAGGTACGACAGAAACTACACTTAAACTAAATAAGTTGAAAGATTCTACAACAATGATCAGCTTGGTATTTGAAGCCTGTGGAACCTTGAGGAACATTAGATATTTTAAGTAGTTTTTAATGAGAGGTTTTTGAGTACTGGGAATACTTAAATATATATATTTAATGCCTTCTTCTGATGTTAAAATTTATCTTTTGCACTTGCATCTGAATGAAATAAAATGGAGTTCCATAAGGATTACGATCAAATAAACAACAAATTATAAATACATGTCAAATTTATTATTTTAAATACATTTGTACATGAATAGGTAGGATTTAATTTACAACAGTAAAATATTTATTATATATAACATGATTTTATTTATATAGACTCTACGGAACTCTTATCAACGATTTAAGGATAAACTTTTATTTACAAACAATCACCTCCATCATGCAAGTGTGAAGTCACACAAATTATAAGCTAGTTACAAAAAGTGTTTAAAAAGACTTGGCCTTGTAGTTTGTGCATAAACTGTTACAAGAGGTTGGAAAAGTGAGTGATACTAGAACATTGATAGCAAAGTTTAGAAATATCTACTATGAAGACGAATCGTAAGACCAAAGTTGGCATTATTGGAATATACACTACTTATTGTTCGACTACCTACGTCTACAGTAACAAGAAAATCACATTCACTTTCTGGAAAAAGATATGCAACAGTTGGAAGATGAAAAGTATTTGTGGATATAAATCACCTAACTAAAAAACTTAGTATGAAATGTGAACAGGTATATAACAATGCACATAAGTAGAAAAACTGAATCAACGTATATTTTAAATACAGATGAAAATATAAAGGAAAGAACAATTTTGAATAAATATACAGGGTGTTTCAGTAAAGCGTAGCGGGCTATGCAGATTCAGATTCTACATGCAAAAATAAGTCGAAAATGTAGAATAACTTTTTTTCGATTTCGGCTTAGTTTGGCCGTAATCCGCCATTTTGTATTTTTTTGAAAATAATTAATAACTCAAAAACCCTTGGAGATACTTTTATGAAACTTGGTACAAACTTTAATTCTACAGGTATAAACATTCTCCGAAAATATCTTTGATCAGGCTCATCAAATTTCAAAATGGCGACCATTTAAAATTTTTGTTTTAATGGCCGGTTTTCATTGTATTTACTTAAAAAATTTTAAATGGCCGCCCTTTTGAAATTTGTTGAGTCTGATCAAAGATATTTTCGGAGAATGTTTATACCTGTAGAAATAAAGTTTGTACCAAGTTTCATAAAAATATCTCCAAGGGTTTTTGAGTTATTAATTATTTTCAAAAAAATACAAAATGGCGGATTATGGCCAAACTAAGCCGAAATCAAAAAAAAAGTTATTCTACATTTTCGACTTATTTTTGCATGTAGAACCTGAATCTGCATAGCCCGCTACGCTTTACTGAAACACCCTGTATGTTACATGAAAATTAAAAATTTTCTACAGGTTACCAAAAAGTCTACCAGATACTAATATGCAAGTAAATATATATAAGTTCATATTTAAATTAAGACAATGCCTTTTAAATACAACTTTCGTAAACAATGAAAAAAATCTGTAATGGTTTTCGCAAAACAAAAATAGGTTACTGTGTCTTAATAACATTAATAACCAGTTACGAAACTAATTCAAACGGAAAAATCAAACAAATGTCATACTGGTGAAGGAACAGCAGAATACATTTTCTTTATACAAAATCTATTTAAAACCATGATCAATCAATTTTCTAATAAAAGGAAGAAAATTAGCCTTACAATTTTATCTTCCAGCGACTTTTGGTAAATATGTATCCATTTTGCTGTTGCCTGAGTCACCTCTGCATTCTCACAAAATATACCATAAGTAATTTTCAAAGAAAGTAATGGACTATTGGCAAGAAATATAAAATCCAAGAGTTTATAATAGACATCCACATATCATGAAGATTTAGGCCAATCGAGAAGTTAGTGGTAGAGTATTTAGAGTAAAGCTAAACAGGTCTCTTCAGTTTTAATCTTCAAAATGTGTATCCCCTATCGAATATTCCAAGTATTTTATTCTATAATAGGTAACTTTAATTATCCTCATCAATGGTTAATAACAACAGAAACTAATACTGGTCTTTACGCCTAAATAGTTAAAACCAGATGTCTTTCAAATGGAATCAAAACTGTATTATTTAATGTTTGCTAACATTGTTTTTAACTAGTTCAACAGAAGAAACAAATATTTTAGTTAATCATAAGTACTTTTACTGCAATTTTCTGTTACGACACAGCAATATATATTTCTCCATGCATAATTGGATTACTAGACTGTATACAGATTCAAAAGTATTATATATGTCCAACATTATCTCCTATGTTTTATTAATTTAATTCAAATCTCTTCTATCCTGAAACATTTGTATTCGTCACAAGTACGTTTTTCACAAAGTAGAGTTATTATAGTAAATGATTAATTTCTTCGCTTTAATATAAGTGAATGGAAAAGTCTGGCAATTCATGAAATTGTCATGTACGAAATGTATGATACAAATGAATACTAACTTAAAGTACATAACACGTTAAATATTTTCTAGCTAATTATTTATAGTTTGCTAGCAAACATAGATTGTAAAATCATTCTGTAAAATATACACTAGCAAAGTTAAAACATCCTAGCTAAATTTTTAAGAGGATTAATTTGATTATTTTTTCAAAGAAACTCATTATGACAGTTTCTAAAATTCATTTGTCCCTTTAAAACATTTGATACAATTCATAAATTCAGATCTTTCTCAATATATTTTTCAGAGACCCTTGAAGTTAAGTGAGATAGGGCAAGTTTAGTTAGGAAATTTAGAGCAGTACAGTGTACATAAGACCATTGATTTGTCACGCGTTAGCTAAAGCTAACTTGTGACTGCTACATTTCGATTGTCTGTGGCAATATCTCTTGGAAAATTAGAAATTAATTAAACCTACCTACCGAGTCGAACGGGTAAACAGGAAAACTCAATTACGACACAGGAATGTAGAAATATGTATAACTAAAAATCTGAAATGTTTACAGTGTTCATTGTCTGTGGAGACTTATGAGTTTTTATCACTTCCATGACGGTTGTGATGTATTTTAGCTAGCAGTTTTATAGGGTTGACTAAAAAACATATTCTATAGAATCAGGTGATAAATTTAAGTCACATTCAGGAATCAAAGTAAGTGAAAATTAAGTTTAAGGATCTAAGTTTCCTACAAAGGAGTATAAATTTGGAAATGAAATATTACTTCAAATATACAGACTCTCTAGCCGATGTCTTTTAGCCAATAAGAAGCTCCATTACTGCCTCACTTTATTAGACAGTAATTCCAAGTGTCCACAGCCAATGAATACATTAAAATAAATCGGTCCAACGAAACGCACATTTCTAACCTAACGTATCACAAAAGAGAGCACATATTTACATACTATTATAACATTGATTTACAAAATAAACAACATTAAAAGGTTTAACACTAATTTAGATACAAAGAAGATTGTCTCATAGAATGGGGACAATGACTGTCACGGATATACAAAAATAGTATTTTACACCCAAAACCTTCATTTCACATCGTGGTACATATTTCAACGCATAACATCACAACATATATAAAACATTTGACGATTGACATTCAGGGCCTGATCGCACTGGGCTTACAGGTTTTGAGTTCTAATTATTACAGACGTATGGAGTTTGTGATAGAACGAGAAACACTGCATTGGCGAAAGCAGATTTACTAAATTATTATCAATTACAATCACAGGTATTTATTCCGTACAGGTGCCTCCAAACGAATTTTTAATTTTGATATCTTACTTTATAGTTTTTTACCTCCTGAATCCAAATATACCATTAATTTTCACCGCTGATGAATATTTCTCAAGATATCGCCGAAAAAACATACCTAACATTACAATAAACAAGATAGGGTGGTAGCTAAGTGCTATTCTGTCTGCTACGCCGTCGCCATCACAATTTCACAAGTTCAGATTAAGTTAAGTGAAGAGAGTAACATGGTTGATGAGAAGAATAACATCGTTGACTAAAGATAATAACATCGTTGTAGACACGGCCGCAGGCGGCCGTGCTTTAGCTTTGTAGAAACATATCAAGTGATTCTATAGTCAATAACTTAATGTTTACTACAATAGGAATTTCGTCACATTATGGAGATATAGATGGAATAATGGACTAATTACTCGTAGTTCTTATTTAGGCATGTCAGGGTGATAGGTCGTGCTATATGTGAATTGGTGACTGCATTAAGTGTTTTGAAGTTAGGTTAGATTAGGAAGGTAAAGTTTAGGTTATAATGTATCGAGTTGTTAGTTTATGTCGCCTGCAGACTGTTTTTGTAAAATTAAAATCCTGAGAAAAACACTTCAAATTACTATTTCAAAAATGCTTGTCCTACCTTCAAAGGACTTAATGCAGTCACCAATTCACATAAAGCACGACCTATCACCCTGACATGCCTTTTCTGACATCAAAAGGAGTTTGCTTACACATTCTAGAGGTTTGGTTAGGTTAGGTTATGTTAGAATAGAACCATTTTAGTATGTAATTTCTAAACGGCGAAATATAAATCAATAAATCATTAATAAAGATAAAATACTGGAAACAATAATACATTATTAACTTATTGGTCTTAGAAAGTGAAAAGTGTAACTTAATCAGGTGATTTTCATATTGCAGAATCAGAGTTAGCTAATAAAAGTTGTCACTTCCATTTGCTTGACTATGATTGAAAGCAATCAGCTGGTTGGTTTACTTAACCCATCGTACATTCCACTTGTAAATGTCATCCATCCTACCTTGTTTATTGTAATGTTAAGTATGTTTTTACGGCGATATCTTGAGAAATATTCATCAGCGGTGAAAATTAATGGTATATTTGGATTCAGGAGGTAAAAAACTATAAAGTAAGATATCAAAATTAAAAATTCGTTTGGAGGCACCTGTACGGAATAATTTCCCAATCACATTTTAACATTAAATGCATTTTTGCCTAATTAGTTATTAGCCACGTTCATCAATGAAATATGTCAACAAATCTTCGAATTTAAGGGTTACCAGCGTCCTAGTTGAGGTTAGGGTAAGTCAGATCCCAAAATTAGGATTATGTATTAAGTAATGTAGAATTAGGACCGTTAGGGTAAGGTTTTGTCATTCGACACTGATTTGGTATAAGTAGGAGGTTTGAGAGTTGTTGAGGTCAGAATAGCTAGGGATATGTTAAAACTCAATAGAATAAATTGAAATTCATTGTTGTAGCCCCGGAACATCAATATTGACAAATTGGGTTTTATATTATCCGCCATCAGTTCCAAATTGCAACATTTGACGTGCTACACGTTACGGCTTGCTACCTTTTTTAAACAGTATATAGAGCAGGAATAATCATTACATCTGATTTGTTGATGGTTTTAATTGTATTTCAAATGTGTTCAATGAGTTTTAAATATTTTAAACAATCAAAGCGGCTGTAAAAGTGAATATACTGTTTTTCCTACACTATATAGTTTTAAAAATGGCAGCTCACCGAAACACGTTTCACGTTTAATTTTGCAATTTGGCACTGATGGCAGGTAATATAAAACCCAATAAATTGATAAATGGGTTATAAGTTATTTCATAAAAATATAGCATTCACTAGAGGGTTGTATTGGCCAAATTGGGATCTATCTTCTGCATACGTTTATTTAAGCTACTAAACATGGCTCAGAAATCTCTATGGACTTAGTTTATACTTCGATTTAAACAGCAGCTAAGAAGGTAAGCTAGCAGAGTTATTAGTTCTTTTTTATTTACAGTCGACAGCACAGTTTGGCTAAGTTTACAGCCATCTGTTGTTTAAAATTATACTGCCAGAATTTAGTATTCAAAACGGTAGAATAAGTGCATCTAAACGCTTCTGTAAAATCGTATTGATCACCTAGTTATCCAACGTAAACATCTGAGGTATTTTTATAACAATATAAATATATAATACCGTGTAAATTTTGCCCTAAAACTTCGTATTATCCAAAAATTAAGTTAAATTACTGAATTAGATAGAAACTTAATCAGGCTATAATATTTAATTTAAACTTTAAGCCTTCAAATAAGTTGAAGCTGACATCAATACGCATTAAATAACCAAACTAGGTTTCCAATAAGTAAATATTTTACTATTTTTCACATTTCTACACACAGTGCATACCAGTAAACCCAGTGACGTCATAGTGGGAGCGTGAACACAATCTTTACAACACAAAACCTAAACCAGAGACACAGACATGATTATAAGCGCTCTGTTCTCCCCAAGACAAAACAAAAATTACATTCACGTAAGTCACCTTTAAGATCTTAGGCGTTTGGGCAGTTTGGAAATAAGTGAAATAAAAAGGAGTCAATTAGTTTTATAAAAAGTAATCACAAACCACGACTTGTAAACCGGTAAAGTAGCATCTCTAAATACACTTGGAGGAATACACAATACAGAGTTATGTACAAAGTGCACTTGTACCACAACGTCACAGTTCAATGAAATTAGGGACAGCAAAATTTCTGCATTGCATTTTACTTTGTCCCAATTTACAACATATATTGGATTTTAGTCATAAAATACAAGAAATTGTTTATTTGTAATCTTTACTGTAAAGCACACTTTATCATCTTAATTTAAACATCACCGTTCTTTCCCTAGGGTAAACTGAAATCCTCATTGGATAACAAACACAATACCACTACGTACCAAACACTGACTCACTGAGAATGGTTCTTACAATTACCAGATTACAATGTAATATATGTTAGCTACAGATTGTCTAAGAATCTGTCACGTTCCCCTTCAAAAGGTGATTTTCATTATTGTATCAAGATTGTCACCGAATAAAAGACAGTACATTGAAAAATTATAACAACGATTTCTAAATAAACAATAAAGTAGCATCATTGCAATGCATGTTGTCAATTCAAATCCAAGGTATAAAAAACTTAAGTGTATAATTCATATTCCAGTACACGTATGAACACACATGTTATCGCCATGACACAACATTCATCAACATTCAGAATAGTATTTAAATTAAAAGAAATTAATATGATAAAATAAACCTTCAACAACTTTAAAAATTTAGTTCATGATTAGAACCCAAACCCACTGAGAGTATATAAATAGTGACCAAAAATCTTTTGAAGTGAAAACGTTACCTTAAGTTAATTATTTTATTTTATTTGCAGTGTTTAGAAATGTACCTATAAATGCACACTAAAATTAAAAAAGTAGCATGACTTGAAGTAAAATTAATGAAAACCTCAAATCGTAGTATTGTTAATTTACATTTGTTTTAATGTATAACCTGCAAATTAAAATTACAATATATGTGAATTTTTCAAGTTTTCAAAGTCTAAAAAAACCTATTTTTTATTCCCCATTAATATATACAGGCTGTCACAAAACACGTAGCAGGCTCTGCAGAACCAGGTTATATTCGTACAAAATTAAGTCGAATAAGTCATGTAATATTATTTTCCAATTTTAGCTCAGTTTTGCCATAATCCACAACATAGAAAAAATATTACTAACCCAATATGAAACATGCAACGTATTCAACTCAAAGCCCTTTTTATTTCAAACCCAACGTGGTTGTAAAAATCGGGTAATAATAAAACCCTAATAAGAAATTAATCATCATAATTTTAAAATGACGGCTATTTACATCTTGCACTTTTAAATAATTGAAAAAAGCCAATAAATCAAAATTGTAGGCGAGATACGATTTAAAGCATTTGCAAATTCAGCCATTAGAACTTTAATTTAAAAAATATGTTTCTTTTCAACATGTTTGACTTATTTCAGTATGTGCGTATAACCTGGCTCGACAGAGAAAGCTAAGCATTTTTGGGACACCCTGTGTATACTTTTTGGAAAGTAAATTACATTGAAATGTGTAGTTTTTTTAATACCAATAGTACGAGTACGTATTTTCGTTAATATTGAATAGCTTAAGAACTAAAATATTTTCATGATTACAAGCTTATATTTTGGACGCCTAATAGTTTTCTTAAGAACTCTGATATTTTGTTATGATAAAAACAATCATATAAATTTATTTCCATAAAAATTATGAGTATATAAAAAACACACCCCATGGTCACAAAATTTAAAGTAATCAAAACTCTAGGTAAAGAATAATTATTCTATGGTTTGAATTTTAATATCCTTTAACATTTCTGTAAACTTTTTTGTAGCAACACAGAAGACCATAGATCCTTTAGGAATTCCAAAACCGATAAATAATATTTTACTATGTACAGTATATGAACTTATTGTTACAGCTAGTTGGGTTGTCTGTCTAATAAATGCATGTGAAAAGAAAGTTGTCGATATTATTAATCTGCTGAACTAACAAAGTTATTTAGAATGGGGTTTTTTCATCCTGTAGATAAAAGTACGACACGCATAACAGGGGTAAACTACATTTAATCCACTAATATTAGAACAGAAACTGGCATTGATCAGAAACATAAACAAATGACGTAACTAGTCCGAATCCTTAACATTAACATACGGTATAGACAGTTCCATTTAAACAGTGTTTAATAATGTTTACTTTCGGGCCAGAAACATCAATTGTTCATGTTTTTTATCAATACCGGGTCGGTTCTAGTATTTGTGATCTAATCTAACTCTTGAACGTCAAAATATAGATAAAATTATACACGTGCGCACATCGAAAACACCTCAAAATATCTACTTATCTTCACCACTACACAACATTGCTTAAAAATAATTTTCTAGACCATAAACCTAGTAGATTAAAGCTATTAGAAACCATCACTTTAAATATTTCTCATAAACATCTATGGAGATAGTATTTATTTTGACAAAAGGCTAACTCTATGATAATATTCTATGTCAAACTAATAACTAAAATACTTATACTTAATGAATAATAAGTTCTTCATTGGTGTTAATATTTTAATTAAACTAAGAAAACGCACTATTTGTGATCTAAAACAGCTAACATGTAAGTATAAAAATACAACTTATTGGAAATCAACGAAACGGAATTCTTACAATTCGAATTCAGTCGAGAAATGTACTAAATAGGCCTATAATAAATAATGACACTCTTTATCTCATGCACTATAATATATGCTCACTATTTCAGATATGTAATGCGTCTATTATACTAGTACATTTTACTTAATGCAACCGAAACATTGGATTGTGAGTTATTCTTTCTACGCTTTAAAAAGGAAAACATACATTTAAATCCCTCTCACGTCTTAATTTGATTACAACAATATGTTACAGCACTTAAAAACATATTTCTTTAATAATTAAATATTTCAATCACTACATAATTTTGTATTTTTATAATATCTGACAATGAAAAGAGTTTTCAAATTTCATAACCTAAAATTAGTTTTTTTTTAAGTGTATTGGCAAATTACTGTTAGGCGGTCACTCGATATCTGACCAACACGTTTGTTATATCGAAACAATATGCTATTTTATACAGTTAAAACACTACCCTGTACATAGAATTTCGAGTCTGTACAGAGTGGTAAAGCATAATATACATGCAAAAATCAATATCTTTTTACATTACGATCTCGTCAAATGAGAAACACAAACATAATCTTGCAGTCCTTCAGTTGCAACGAAGTAACATCTTATGATCTTCCAGACGAGAAAAGTGAGTACTGAAAATTATAGAATAGCTCATATTAAACAGGGCAAGCTTGGAAACATTTGGTAGTGCACTTGCAAAAGGAAGTCTGCGTGTAATTTGAGAGGCAGTATGATAGTAAAAAGTATATTTAGTAAAAGGTTTTGAAAATGAAATACAATAATGAAGTTAAAGCTGCAACTTTACATGACATACACAAAAGCTAGCATATCAATGAACTGGTCAATGAAATGAATTAGCTTCACTTTAACATTAATAAAATTAGTTTCATAAAAAATTGTTTTGTTTACTTAATTTTGTATAGTTTAAAATGAATGAATGCAAATGATATATTTAAGATGTGTTGGACGTTTAAACATAGTTTTATTTTATTAACTGTTTTACTATTTGAAATTTAATCCATTAAAAAGCGTGGATAAATGTAACATAATCTAACTCTATTTTTATACTTACCTCACTCCTAAAGCTAAACACCTCAACAATAAACATCGAAGGGAAAGGGTAATTCACTGGTTTACTAGAGGGACAAGAGATTACACGCGGCTAAAGGTGAGTTTACTTTTTAGATGAGGTTAAGTTGATTACCCGTTTTTTACTCTACATCAGTTCAATTCATGATGATCAAGGGGCCGGATACTACAAGCATAGGACAGGGTGACGGCGCGCTACGTCCGTACCCACGGAAACACAGAGATAGGAAGCGAGAGAAACATGACAGAAGGAAGGACATTGCCTTACATTGGTACCAGGGAATGCCCTTCCGTTGACCTGTGATCCTGAGAGCTGCCTTACCATGCCGGAGCCCAGTTGTTGTAGAAGGCCCGAGCCTTGAGAACTGGAGAGACATGCAGAGGGTCTTCGGGATCTAATACTTTGCATACTGCTGCTCAACAGGAAGGGCACACTACTGCTCGTGTTGGGCATACTGCCTCCCTGCAACACGAACACAACATGAACACGTCAAAGATTCTAAATGGGTGACGTCATAGTATTGCATACTACTGCTCGTGTTGGGCGTACTGCCTCCCTGCAACACGAACACAACATGAAGACGTCAGAGATTCTAAATGGGTGACGTCATAGTATTGCATACTACTGCTCGTGTTGGGCATACTGCCTCCCTGCAACACGAACACAACATGAACACGTCAGAGATTCTAAATGGGTGACGTCATTGTATTGCATACTACTGCTCGTATTGGGCGTACTGCCTCCCTGCAACACGAACACAACATGAACACGTCAGAGATTCTAAATGGGTGACGTCATAGTATTGCATACTACTGCTCGTGTTGGGCGTACTGCCTCCCTGCAACACGAACACAACATGAACACGTCAGAGATTCTAAATGGGTGATGTCATAGTATTGCATACTACTGCTCGTGTTGGGCGTACTGCCTCCCTGCAACACGAACACAACATGAACACGTCAGAGATTCTAAATGGGTGACGTCATAGTATTGCATACTACTGCTCGTGTTGGGCATACTGCCTCCCTGCAACACGAACACAACATGAAGACGTCAGAGATTCTAAATGGGTCACGTCATTTCAAATCACGATATTCTTTAGTCTTATGAAAAATAAAACGTGTTTCTTCACGTACCATTCTATTATTCAAGACCGAATAAGTTCAAATGCATCTTTATTCATGCTAAAATCTTATGCTCTACTGAGGTCTTTAATAGTGAATAATACTAATACTCATTTGCTAAAACTATAACAATTGTACAACTAAACTACAACAAAATAGTAATTGTACTCACGATCATGCTCCGGGCAAGCTAAATAACAACAAACGGAA
Source organism: Macrosteles quadrilineatus (assembly GCF_028750875.1). Classification (NCBI taxonomy): domain Eukaryota; kingdom Metazoa; phylum Arthropoda; class Insecta; order Hemiptera; family Cicadellidae; genus Macrosteles; species Macrosteles quadrilineatus. The sequence goes on from NW_026542598.1 coordinate 25,553,295, forward strand.
TTAGTTAACAGCTGTTTTGATACCTTTATTACAGTTGGTAATGCAACCAATTACTCAAAGAACATTTAAGTTATACCTTTGATGTCAACTGTAAACGTGTTCATGAAGTTTAAAGAACCCAAGAAGGTTTACCATTAATCATATTAAATCATGCCATCACAACACTACGGAAAAATGGTAAAAGATTATTCATAAAGTATCTTCTATAGCAAGTATTGCATTCCGAACATAATAAGTTAAAGCCAATTTATTTACGATACTTTTTATTTACAGAGTAATAAATTGCTTTCATTATAGTTTTAGAAGTAATGTGAATTTAACCCATAAAGGAACCGCTAACGCGAAAGCATTTTATATTTATTTATTTTTTAAGAGTGCTAATATTTTTATTAGTGATGGAAGTTTATGTTGTGTATATTTATCAAGCATTAAACATCATAAAGTAATTGCAATTACTTTCAATCTTATACAATTAAACTATGAGTCATTAATGAATGTAGAAATGGATTCTATCATTAAAATATTTCTCAGTAAAAATAACGTGAGTATTAAATGGTGACTTGCACAAAACCGATCAGCTGATATTATGTAATTGGTTTATGATTCAAATTTTTAATCCTTTTTAATATTAATTCATACTGCCAGGAATTGTATTTATACATTCTTACTTTTTTATTTAAATATTCTTGGCATATTTTAGAACACAATACCTTGTAATTGAACTGTAGTTTAAAGCAAGGAACATTATTCATTTTCAGTTTGATATTAAATATTTTATAGATAACATTTTACATTTTATAGATAACATTACGATATTTTTTGGACTACTTATAAACATTTTTTTTAACTTTATTATTTTGTAATTATCGTTAACGATTATTATTGGGAATCTAAACTGGGTAATAAGAACAAAATCTTGTTCACAATACTTATAAGTTACAAACAATAAAATACTCAATCCTCTAGTAAAACAATACTCATACACAAACCAACATTTCTAAAAAAAAAACATTCCTCATACTGAAAAAAACATTGAAAATAATACGATAACCTATAATAATAAAGCTTGATAAATAAATGAGGAACTCAAATGCATGTATTTATGGTAAAAGTCAAAATGTTAGGGTTCTGGTTACTAGAATCTTTATTTCACCAAAAATATAGGTTTTAAGAAATAAGTCGTTATGAAAGAGATAGAAGCGTTATAGTATAAAAAGCAAAACTAAAAACACTAAACACATAATAACAACATGTAGCCCCTGAAGTAACAATTTCGAAAATAGCGACTGTAACACATTTAGACGTCCAACGAGCCACCAGCGGTGCTAGGTGAGGAGGGAAGGCGAATGAGAGAATGATTTTAACGAGTTTTTCTTTTATATCAACAGTATTTACATATAGTGAAAAATGATTTTTTTTTATTTCTTACTGATTTAAAACCTACGTTGATAAAGCGGACACAATTTTCTTGCATATTTGTAATAAAAAAGTATTTATGTTACATAGTATAACTAAAATTAAATTAACCGCAAGCATATGTAAAATACTTTTAATTATGAGTGTTTTATTTGGGAATTGTGATGGATTATTTTTCAGTGAACTTTAATAATATGCAAGTATTTAGTTAAATATGTAATTTGTATTCTTGTATAGCGTATTACTTGAACTATTCGAACATTGTTCTAATAATAGAAAACTCCGGTGAAACACAGTCATTTTCTAAAAGGGAATCCAAATAAATTGGAGTAATGTGAGCTATTTTTGGTCGATACTTCTTTCAAATGGGTAAAACATATGGAAAAGTCAGTTATTATCTATGAAATTTACACATAATATACCGTTTAGGACTGTAATTTTTTATAATATATACTCAAGGCTCTATTGGTGTTTAAAATATTTAAAGGTTAGAATATGTGTAAAGAATTTAAACTAAGAAGAGTGATGATTGCGACATTTTTAATATCGACGACTAAAATATTAGTTTCGATTGTGATGTTGTTCGTATGATTATGTAAATGAAAATGTTAATAAATAATAATGAAGGTGACGGGGACGATGACGATGATGATAACAATTACAACCATGATTACATTATGATGATCATGACGATGGTGATAATGATGACGACGATGTCGTTGGTGATGGTGTCGTTGTTGTTGCTGCTGCTGCTGCTTATGACGATATTAATAATGATGATGATGATGATGATGATGATGATGATGATGATGATGATGATGATTATGATGATGATGATGATGATGATGATGACGACGACGACGATAGTTACGATTATAATGATACAGATGGCTTATTGGTACAGCTGCATCACATTAATGGTACTTTACGAAATAGAAAGTATGGATAATGAAGATGAGTAGAAGAAATCGATTATGTTATGTAAAATGACACAACAAAGGAGTGATTACATCGACTACGTCGATAGTATTGATAGTAGGGTAGATGATGATTGTGGTGGTGACATATGGGAGACAAGTGCACAACGGCTATTATGAGCGGGTGACGGACTTACATACGCTGAAGGCACGGATAAACTTGAGCCCTCCCGTGACACAGAACAGTAGTGGAACCCCTGGCAACACACCCTGTCATGTATATGCATGTAGCTGCTAATGGTCTCTGGTACATGGAACTCTCAAACGTGACTTACAAATAAAATACACAAAATAGCAAAAACAGTAGGCTGCGAAAATATTTGATAACTCCAACCTAAATTGGAAAAACCATTAGAGCTTATCATATCCTTTGAATTTTCAGCGTTTGTGATTAAAAAAGGCAATAATAAGCAATGAATGACAATGACAATTGAAATTCAAAAGCATTTAGAAACAGAAAAAGGAGCGGTGAAATGGAATAAAAGGATTAATTGTAAGAAAATAAACATGTAGGGAATGGGATAGAGGGTTGCACTACATGATTGGACTATTTTTCTTGAAGCTTCCGAGTTAATAAATTTATTCTTAATTTAATTTAGGATAGCTATGATATGCCATCAGGGCCGTGGATGGATAGCAGGAAAACTTTCAATATTAAAGGTTTGGTTTTATTTATCACTAAGGAATTGGATTTATAATGGCTTCATAAAACCTAATACATTATACTTTAAATGTTAAAACATTAATCCATACGCTCTGTTTCTCAAATGATAGTTCAAATTTATGCACCTTTCAAATACATTTTAGTAAAAACGTATTGAGTATAATTTCTGCACTATATAATTACATTCAAAAAATGTTAAAGATTTATTTTTAAGTCCAAAAGGGATCGAAAATTAGTTTTATGAATGACGGTGTGGATTAATAAAAGGAACCAAAGCTATTTTAACTCTTTCTTTACACGGAGGAACTAGATGGACCATTGCTTATTATACAGTAGTTTTGTAAAAAAACATATATGAATCAGTGAAGATTTTCTGGTTATAATTCTGATTTAACCTGTTCCTTTTGACCATTCTCATACCTAGATGTTTAAGGGCCTTTCTAACAATATATAGTTTGAAAGTTCCATGAGACAAGTCGTGTCATGAGAATGCTGTATGCGTGTAAGATGTTAGGTAGGAGTAACATGGTAAACTGAAACTTTTACGAAATGTAAATATTGTTGTTGTATGTTCATACATGTGAAATATTTTCCCCTTTACTGTAAAATTTGCCATTTTTCAACTTAACAACTGAACATAAAATATTGAATGGAGCAAACCAAAACCTAATAAAATGTTGAATCATTCATGGTTGAATACAACTTAACAATACAAATCTATAACTACAATACATGAAAAGTAAAATCCATATCAACCGTATTGCCTTGAAAAATCCATTTTCAACATGCCAACTACGTGCGGGTAAAATAAATTACTTTGGTTATACGAGTGGTTCAATCTAAATTTAAATATTTTAAACGTGCTATTTAGTAATAGTTGCACTTACAGTGGGGGGAGATAGGTTGATCGTCGATCCCCGACGTTCCTGTGGACCGATGCTGCTGTGACGACGAATGGGCAGACCTCCTCCTGGCGTACCTCCCGGCGAAGAGGCACAAGAAGGTGCGATGCGGATCTTGGGGGTCATCAGGGTATTGTCGGACAGACGTCGGTTGGGGAAGGCGTTGTGGACCCTCAAGAAATTGCTATCTGGAGAAGACGGTGAGGCTCCAAACCACCAACCGCCTAACATTCCAGAGTCTGTATAGACACATGAATGATGCAATGGATGCGACACCAACGGATCAGGAAGGTCTAAGCTCAGTCATGCAGTCGTCAAGTTTTTTGTCGTGTCAAGTGGAGGTCGAGTAAAATGTGTCAAGTTTAGCATGCAGAAGGTATTGGTAATAATCTATACGGTTAACAGATGATCGAGATGAAACCATGTCGACCCTAACAATGCCAAAAGTATAAGATACCTTTAAAGTAAAATAGCATGCATGTAATAATTTCTTATACCTACTTTACTTTAGTAAGGTGACATCAAATACACATTTGGAGCAAGTAAAAAAATTGGTTTAAGTAGGTGTTGGCCTTTAAGTAGAGTCAAAAGGAGTCAGTACGTTTACGAGTTTAAATACATATTATGATTTCTAAAACAACTTTCTGAAGTGATTGAAATCAATCATATGACTGATTCATTGAACAAAGTCAAAATTGAAAAAAAAACACTTTAACTTATATTTGGCAGATTTGATTCAACACAAAGCCACGAACTTTCCAACAATGAATGGTTTGTTACAGGGTTCAAAATTTGCCATCAAACTACGTCTAGTAAAATCTCTTAACTAACTACATAGCCCAACATCTAGTATGATATTCAATTTCAATTTTTTTCCTACGGCCCCTAAATAAATCGTAGTACGAATCCTGTACAAAGTAATTAACTGAGGGTAATAAAACTGCGTCTTTAAAATATTATCATATAGTAAGATATAGTGTATCTATAACATGTATCTTCTGTGGTATTTTTATTTATACATAATCTGCCATACCATTTGATGCATATAAATAATACAAAAATATGATTTTGGATAAAGCGAATACTTTAGCCCAGTTGCCGTAAGATTAAATATTTGTTGTTGTGTGTTGCATTAATTGTTATAATATTTCCACGATTAATTTATGTAGGGTCGTTTTACTAAAAATGATGTTTCAAAAGATGCAATGAGAGTTTAAATACAAACTTAAGTGCGTAATGTATACTATATGTGTAGCTATATCAATTTGGAAGCAAACATCTGTCATTAGAGACGCTGTTTGGCCGATGTGTAGGCATGCATATTAATTATTGACTGAAGTGTACATCTAGACACTAATTACGTGGCAGTGCTTTGAATAATATTATGGATATGTATCTTCAATGTTTATGATATACATTCATTGAATAAATGATTCTTTAAATTGTTATGCTATCTAGTATTCTGAAAAATATTTTTTTTTTTAAACCCCTTTGGGGGGTTCTATAGGTGGGTATTTATTTCTGCGTGTGAGTATAAAAAATAGCTATGTATAAGAGAGGATATTTGTTCTAACATCATGCATGTCTGTGGAGAAAATGGCTAGGGTGGCTGTGGTGGCTAAATATCTGCAGTTTAATGCAAATCAGTACGAAAGAAACAGTGGTGGTTGTATTGAGGTGTAAATATCTGTTGTAATACAATGTATGTCAATAGGAAAACCACAGGGGTGGTTGTACCAGCGTGTATATCTGTTGTAGTGCAATATATGTCAATAGGACAACCACAGGGGATGTTGTATTGACTTGTGTATCTGTTGTAGTGTATATATGTCAATAGAAAAACCACAGGGGATGTTGTATTGACTTGTGTATCTGCTGTAGTGTATATATGTCAATAGGAAAGCCCTAGAGGTGGTTTTATCAGCGTGTATATCTGTTGTAGTGCAATATATGTCAATAGGACAACCACAGGGGATATTGTATTGACTTGTGTATCTGTTGTAGTGTATATATGTCAATAGAAAAACCACAGGGGATGTTGTATTGACTTGTGTATCTGCTGTAGTGTATATATGTCAATAGGAAAGCCCTAGAGGTGGTTTTATCAGCGTGTATATCCACACGCCACAGGGCGTGTATATCCAATACCACAGGGGATATTGTATTGACTTGTGTATCTGTTGTAGTGTATATATGTCAATAGAAAACCACAGAGAATGTTGTATTGACTTGTGTATCTGCTGTAGTGTAATGCAGTTTAGTAGGAAAACCACAGGGGTGGCGGTATTGACGTGTGTATCTGATGTATCATAAAGCAGTTCAGTAGGAATACCACAGGGTTCATTGTATTGATGTATACATTTGTTGTAGTATAATGCATGTCAATAGGAAAACTACATGGGTGTATTGACGTGTAAGATCTGCTGTTGTTATAATGCATGTCAATAGGAAAACCATAGGGTGGTTGTATCGGTGTGTATATCTGTTTTTTTTATGGTGCATGTCTGTAGGAAAACCACAAGGGTGGTTGTATTGACGTGTAAGATCTGCTGTAGTATAACGCATGTCAATAGGAAAACCATAGGGTGTATCTATCGGTGAGTATATCTTTTGAAGTATAATGTATGTTAGTAAGATAACCACACGGCATATATATATATATCTGTTGTTTAATGCATGTCAGTAGACAAACCACATGGGATGTTGTATCGGCATGTATATCTGTTGAAGTATAATGTATATCAGTAGAAAAACCACACAGGGGGTTGTATCGGTGTGTATATCTGTTGTATAGTGTTTGTCAGTAGAGCCAATGACTGGGGTTGCTGTATAGGCGTGTTTGTATGTTACAGTATAGTGTACTTCAGTATAAACACCGCGGGGTGTGTGGGTGTGGGTAGTGCAAGGTGTGTGGAATGTATAGCAAACACTTACCTGTCGAGTTCTTTCTTGCCATATCCTCTGCACTTGATGTCTTCCGCTGTTCAATGCGCAGATTGGGGATGTTGAAGGGAGGTACGTGCATGTTGTCTGAGCTATACAGATGACGCAGGGGTCGGTGACGTTCGGGGCTGGGTAGCGATATGTTGTCTAGTTTTAATCTATTCCTTTGATTCCTGAAGAATATTTATGGTTAGTAGGCTCAACTCAGAGATTAGATCCGTTTTAGTTCAAACACATGCGTTAACTGTTATGGATTATAACGATTTCTAAATATTGTAAGCAGTAAACAGGTTTAAACTTTGATCCGATTTAGACAACATCCTGATGTTACTATCGTAAATTATCGTGTACATTATCGCATATTATCATGGATTGCCTTAGCATGTAAAACATTTGCAGGAAAAGTAATTGAAAATATGTAGAGTTATAGCTTTGACTGGTAGTTTTTCCCTTGAGTTTGAAATTTTTTTAACTAACTTTCTGGAATGTCACTGAAGGTAACGCTCAGTAAACATACTTTGAATCTTTGTAAAATATAAATTTTAACCAGACAGATCATGGCTACACATCCTTATTAGCGAGGGCTTTGAACTTGTAAATACAAATTTAGCAGCTAAATAAAATTAACTTCAGAATTTTGTTGTTGTTTTAATATAAAAAAGAAACCATATTATAGGAACAGATAGCCCAAACCATTTTAGAGTTACTGCCTCAGGCAAAAACGGTAATTAAATTAGGCTTACCTATCTATATGGTCCAACATTTCCTGGAGGACTTCAAACAATATGGAGAACTGGTCTAGATTCAACGACGGGTTGACAGTTTGTGGTAGCAGAGAAGGCATTACCCTTGTGGCCATCAGATTAACGTTAAGTCCGTATTTTTTGTCACTAAGCATCAGCCTATAAATATCTGCAACGAAATGCAACCTCGTCAAATATACCTTGGTATGGAGGCTTGAATCAATTTTGAAGGCTTCACCGTTTGTTTGACAGCAGTTTGTATGGTGCTCGTTTCATCTAAATTTAAGTTAAACGAATTAGCCAGTCAAATAAACATGGCTCTGGTTATACATTAAAATTATATCACTTACTCGTATTTTATTATATATATCGCTAATTGTTAATGATTATCCTACGAGACAGAAAACCATTCACACGTTCCAACTTTCTGAGTATATTTGTATTCAAGCCTTAACTGCAAACTATGCAGTACAATCGTATTTTTTTTTGCATGTGGTCCATCGTGTAAGTAGCAACACTCACATTATGTAAACATCTTTAGGTATGATGAGTATAAATATTAAATGTCTAGTTCAAATAGAAATATGATCCAAAGCATGTGGGGTATGGGTTTATATGGTTATCATGGGATTGTGAGATTATGGGGTATGGGTTATGGGGTATGGGGTATTATGGGGTATGTGATTATGAGTATACCGTACAAACTTTCAAGCATTAAGAGTGCTAGCCTTTGAATCTAAGGCTTCTGGTTCGATTCCGAGTGGGTTCCGTGGATTACTCAGATGAAATTTGACATGGGGTTATCAAATTTTGCTATCTAAAAACAGGTTGATATTGGCTATCACCAATACGAGAGTTTATATGTTATTTTGCAATAAACGTAAAAGATTCCGATGGCATAGAAAAACGCAAATAGATAAATCTGTTTTGTATAATTTTGCAGTATTAAGTTATTGACTACCCTGAGTTCTCACTAAGATTTTCAAGTCTTATTGCCTACTTGCCCTGACGTTGTTTTTTCGTTACTTACTAACTTGTTTGGTAACTCATTACAAAGTTGCTTACCACCAAGTTTCACTTACTTACAACCCTGAGTATGATGTCTGGGTCTTGTAGTCTCACGTCCCACAACAAAGGAAGGACCTCGTCTATGATCTGCTGGCGTTCCAGGCGGTCCAACGTCTTCTCTATGCACAGCAGGATGTTGGCGACAATCTTCAGGTCACTCACGTTCTTCTCGTAGACAGTCTTTATTTTCGGAAGCACCATCCGACGTATGCTCGTCTCGTCCAGGTACTCGGACACATTCGTCACTGCGACCAGCGCAGCCGTCTGGGGGAAGATTTAGTTATATATATGTAGTTTAAGCCAATTTTGACATAAAATATAGACATCTCATTACTATAATTTGTGTTTAAAGCTACTAAACAAAGCTAGGGGTGGACCTGTCTGATCTGGTCCAAAATTGTGAGGGATGGCCACACCTTTCCGATTCGTTCAGAAGAGGTTGCTAGAATTAGTTGTGAAAGATTCGGAAGGGCACACACGTTGTATGATTACACTCCTCCACGAGGCAAATACGTGATGTCGAAAACAGCCAATAACTCACGGAACCATATGATCCTCACCCAAATTTCGGAAGTGCGTGGCTAACATGTCCGTTCCGCTCCGCTTGCCTACGCCGGACGTGCGGCGGAATGCTCCTTCATGAGGAGGTACCACGTCGGACCGGACAAGTGTAGCCGCGCCCATTTAAATACCTAGGAAGCATTGTCCGCGTTTTTAAGGAGCGAACCGGATCAGATCTAATCGGGCAAGTGCAGTCAATGCTTAATAAGGTCTCTATGGCTAAATCGTATCGTAAAATTGGTCTAACCGTAAAAAATGTACACTATAAAGAGAATCCTAAAACAATAAAAGTTTAGTTCGATCTAAAGCTATAAAACTATTTGCGAAATATATGACTGTGGACAGTTTATGATCCACCATAATTTTAGACACCAATAGTGTATACAGTTGTTAGAATCCACAAAGTTGCTGCCATGTGACGAAGATAACACCTTATTATAAGCTCTAGTGATTTTGTTAAGTAGGATACTAGTAATAATAACGTTGTGGGAGAACCCTTTCGTTTCCGGTTTTGAAAATCTTTTTAGCTGTGTATAATATTCCAAAAGAGAACAATCTATCCCTACGTAATGGCGAATTCATAATTGAAACCCTTCAATGTAATATTAAATAATGATGTGTGTATAGCTGTAGTATGTTTGGTCGTGAATTTTAATACACAGTTAATACAGCTATCCAACCTGAACTAAAGGAAGATATAAGGGAATGAGGACAAGCTAATGTTTAAACAAGCCCAGTTTACAATGTTTGAGTAGCAAACACACTTCCATGCTGAGGATGCTTCGTTTACTAACCATGTTTTGTATTGCAAGCTTGAGTGCATGGTATACAAGTAATATACAAATACCAATTATAACGTTTTATCGAAATTTAAACCCAACAAATTTATTAAGTTAGATCTTTAAACTAAAATGTATAATTAGTTGCACAGCAATCTAAGACTTTCCTTGCCACGTTTTGTTACCTGGACATGAGATTGATTGATAGTAAATGTAGTTTGTAATAAATAATCAGTCCTACCTTTGTTTCATATTCAGGATAAATAATAAAAATATTAATCGACTATTGAGGCGTCCAGCATTTTCATTAACCTATTATTGTTTACAAAGTAGAAGGAATATTTAATTCGCATAACTGGTTGTTTGTCTTTACTACTTATATAATTCACGACCGTAATACCATAGTGGTTATTACAGATGACACGATAAATAAGGCAACAAACTACGTTTTTCTAGCGCAATTTCATCCGAAAAGATAAAAATTTAAATTTGTGTTTAAAAAAGACTAACTAAAATCACATTACAAATTAAATATTGTAAAAACCTCTAAATATAATAATGTAAAATGGTTAAGGTATTGGGAATTCATGAGAAATCTCTAGACCTCTATTTCCTAAAGAAATAGTCCTTAAGATTCCCACAATAAATAACAACAACTCAACAAGTGGGACTGAAAAGTGTCGATAAAGTTTTGTTTGAGTTGGGACTATGGCCCAGAACTCTCAGGATATTTCCAATGTTTACTTTCTACAAAGAATATCTTCCTGTGAACAAACAACTGGGAAAATGTTTCGTCAGCATTTCTCTACAAAGTACAAATCTTCAATAGAATATTTCTTCGTAAGGGTGATAAATAATTCCTTATTATGTAAAAGGGCCATTTAAGGCCATTTATTATATATTTTGACATTGTACTCATTAGTACCGAATAAAGGTACATATTTTATAACTAAGGGTAGCAAACTGAACAGTAGTTAGGAGTACTAATCTTTTAACATAAACTTATACTGCATAAATCTATTATACATGGTGTAAATAAAATCCAGCACATGTTTAATATGTTCTTAACGATAACAGATATATCAATAAGAATTGACACATCAACATGACACATAAAGACTACTTTTTGAAGGAATAATTATCAGTATTTTTTTATATCATGGGGACGTCCCACAAGGAGTCAGAAGGAAATCTTAAATTGGTTGATACATTTAAAAATACATATAGGTTGATATGTACATAGAATTAAAGGCATTTACTAGCAGAATACAATGCCATAAATTTATGCTCAAAAGAACAACTGAGTAAAAAATGTCAGCTGTTCAAAGATTCAATATGGCACATTCAAGAAATCTTTGAACGGCTGCCATTTTTTTACGGTTGTCCGTCTTAGTTAAAATTTGTGGCATTGCATCCTGCTAGTGAAGGCCTTTAATTCAATGTACATATCAACCTAGGCTCCTATTTAATATTTCCTTCTGTGTCCTCAAGGGGGACGTCCCCATGATATTACAGAAAACTGATAATGCCTTCAAAAAGTAGATTTCTACTTGTTGTGTTCATGTACCAATTCTTATCGGTTTATCCGTTCTAGTTCAGAACATATTAAACACGTGCGGGACTACTCCCTCTAAAAACGTATACTTTATAAACGTATAAGTAGACATTTTATAGGAAACACTTGCCTGTACTTGAATGGTTGTGCTTTCAAAGGCGTTGTACAACATAGGAAGTACTTCTGTTCTAATATCATCTCTTGGAGTCTTTTCCAAAATTATGTGCAGATTTTCTAAAAGAGTTACCGATGCTTGAATTGATTTCGGGATGGAGAACACATTCCTGAAAAAAATATATAATGTACTACTGGACCTATTAAATTGCATCTTTGTTAAAACACAAGTAACTTTAAATATGATTTATTATAGCATGGCTGATAAGTATTTAGAGCACAATACTTCTGTCTTCAAAATCTGGAATAGAATCCCTTCAACCAAAAATGGGTTTCTTAATTTCAATTATACCACTTGATGGTAAAATGCGAATTACATAAATGGGTCTTCCCCATTTATTGAAACAGTAATTGCACTACAAATACGCTTTCTCTCGACATGAAAAACTATACTGAATTACCCTCTGCATAAAATCCAACATGTCGAGATAAGTTAAGACACACACAATTACATGTCCTTGATGGATTAATTATTTACAAACTATACTTGGTGTGCATTTTCGTAGGTTTATTTTACCTGGGCCAAAGATAACAGTCTATGTTTCGTCCATGTAGATCATTTTTGGTGAAAGCATTGATAGTAAATTAAATGTCTTATTTTTTCCATGAAATTACTTAAAGCAAAATATATTCTGTTGAATAGGACTAATATAAGTGAAAAACCCATTGTAAGATTCTTGCCAGGTAGACTTTCATATCAGTTGTCAAAAACAACCGAATGAAAATATCTATCAATAAATCGATTATTTGATATATCGATTATTTTATTCGGTATATAGTTTGGTTATTTAGGTTAACCTAACCTAATTAACCAAATGATTTATTGAATGAAATAATCGAATAAAATATATCGATCAATATTTCCATTTGTTGTCTTGCCAAGTAAAATATTAGGCTATTTTCATTCCCACTCTACCACAGCTGATTATACTTAAGGGTTCTAAACACAATACCTGAAGGCGGGTAAAATGATATTCTCGTACTCGTCGACCGAACACTCCTGAATAAGATGGATAATGGGTTGTAGAACAGCTGCGAGGACTTCTTGTGTGCGCATCTCCTGTTGTAAAGATGGCCAAACATGCTGAAACCACAGTTTCTGAAAACAGAAAACATAAAGTGAGAAGATGGATGGAAAATATAACAATGCAACTTAAAATTGGCTTACAAAGAAGAGGATTTTTTACCGTCATGATCTAGATAATGCCAGGAATAGGTAGTAAAGTGTAAAGAAATCGTAAGTTTATAATAGTAGTTTTCTTTGAATCCATAGAGCAAAATAATCAATCGAGGTATATTTTATTTAGGTTTGTATATTTTTCATATCTGTAACCTTGGCCAACGCCAAAAATTTAGATTAACACAAATTCGAAATTACTGTGTTTTGTGACTATGGTCATAACCGTAGTGTCGGAAAGTGCAGGGAATTATTTGATTGGAGACGACGTTATTGAACAGGCGTGAACCATATAATGCGTATTGGAGGAGCGAGTTGGTTAAATTGCGGAACTTCGGTCCCTAAAATTCCGGGTACAAATCCTGCCAAATAAATCCCCAATAGATTTTATCTATGTGATAATGCCGCATACACTAGGTCTAACCTGAAGTAATGTGAAAAAACAATCACGGGCTCGTGCCTAGCGTTCTAGGAAAAATCATGCATCTAATGTACTTAAAGATCAGAATCATCGTTAATAACTATTTATAATAGTGAGAAAAAGCAGCTTTGGATCCATTCATAGCTATTCATAGACGAGGGTGTATAAAGCAACCACGATTGCATAGAACAATATGTCACGATTGAGTTAATTGAGCATAGGACGATTGGGTGTAAGATGAATTTGAGGAGAGGTTATTTTAATGAATAGTGCATCAATGCATCAGTATCCTAATAAATTGTATTTAGAAGAGAACTCTAAGGTAGTTAAAAAAATATTTTCCTCCTCCATATAAACCGTGTGTGTTAAAATAATAAGATAAGAATATTGGTTACTAGTTTAGAAGTTTACTATATGTTTCTCGTTGATGTATTTATAATTGAACATTGTTTTATTCTCGGATAATTTTCCCTAAGTAGGTAAGATTATCTTCATTTATTATATGTTATATGAAAAACAATGTTTTTGTAATAAGAGTTCATATGTATACTTCTAATCTACCGAAGTAGCAAACGAGTAAGGCAATAGTTTTGACATAAAGCTATGTATCTTCATAGATTAAGAACATTGTTTTTACTTTACAGTTAATTTTTAATAAATCAACTTTAAAAAAGTTAGTTATAACATCGAGTTTTACACGTAACATAGAAACGAAGCCTAATATGTAGCTTCTAATATATTTTAGCCAATATAATTTATCATATTTTTTCATTGGTACTAACTACTAAGCTAATTGTACCAAAATTGTTCCTTCCATATACAAAATTAAACAATAAATTAATAGAAACTAATTAAAATTTACATAAGATTCATTCACCTACCCTGCTTTCCACTATTTTTTATTAGACTATGTTATTTACTCTTACATTTATTGATTAATCAATGCATACAAATTTAGATTACTAAATTAAGGGTGGAATAACAAAAATTCTAAAGATATTTCAAGACCTTGGCATTTTAACCTTTAATCATATTTTAAAGTCGTCTTTTCCTCATCTCAATTGGTAATGTTCACGTAATGATTCCTAATATAACAGTTGGATAACCAGTTTCGCAATACAAGGACACAACACAGGTTCAACGCAGGTGGTATTAACTCAATATAAATGTAAATTACCTCGTCAACGATGTGATTGTGATCGCATAACACGGTGGCAATGTTTGCTTTCTAACAAGCAGAACCTAATTTAAACTGGTTAATTGAGCTTTTTGTACTTTAAAAGCGTAATTTAACCTAACAAACTAGTTCGTTTCCCAGAATTTAAGCAATTTTTGTACATGAGAACAGAACTAAAATTTTAAAATGTGGTATTTTTGGCATGGATAAAATGCATTGTGTTCACAAACAATCACTTAGTAAGCATTTTATATGAGTTACCATGCAGCATTTATAACTTTTTCAACTCCTTTCTGTATGGGAAATGATGATGATGGAACAATTACCAGACTATTCATTAGGATATAACTATCATAGTACATTCTCTAAACTAACCTAATGAAAAATGTCACCTAATTTATTACCTACCCTTGGAATGTAGGGTAAGACTTCTCTTAGGGTATTTCTATAGAAGTGGGATTTTTGTGTTGGATCCTTCATATTAATAACGTCTAGGAACTGCAGCGCCTGCACTGCAGGGTCACTGAAAAAAATAATAAGTTATTAATTAAATAAAACATACAATTATAAGAAAAGTTTATCGTTCTAACAGTTATTTGGTCAAGCTCATCATCAAAATTGAAATTAAATATTTAAAGTAAACTGAACGCATTACTGGACCTTAAAATACTTCTCGGCTGTTCCATTTATGATGAATATATGAAAGATTGCTTTTAATCTACGTTGTAGCTTAATGACAAAAAGTTTGACTTGGTAAACAGATTCGTGTATTCAACAGTAATTAGTATCATCGTGATTTAGCCTCCGGATAACCAATATTTCAATAAAGTGGTTTAAATACCTGCATAAAAGTTATCCAAAATGTTGCTCAATATGCTCAATGAGTCGTCGCAATAATTTCGGCCTTGTCTTCAGTGTTAAATGTTCGTGTTTCGTGTTTGTGACTATATGTGCATGTTTTTACGCCTTTTGACGACCTTCGCAAGAAGAGAAAAAATGTTTTGACATCCTGATCGGCCTGATGAAGATCCCTATTGTGGATTGAAACCGGTTGCCGTGAGCAACATTTTGGATAACTTTTATGCAGGTATTTAAACCACTTTATTAGTAATTAGTAATCTAGATCAGCACAATCTCAAGCTCACATCAACTAAGACAATATTGATTAAAACGTCTGGCGACAACTTTATCATGGGATGGAAGTTCTAGTTGTATTATTAGTCAAAGCTAATAGGTTAAGATTAATGAAGTGACATGTATACCTAAAGTACTTGATGAGGGAGAGGAGTTGGGCAGTTGGCCGCTGTCTTGTTTCCCGACTGAGAAGCCTAACAGCTGCCTCCTGTAGAGGAATAGGCACCCGAGGTAGCAAATTGTGCACTTGGTCTTCCAGCTGAACAAGCATAAACACAAGATATATATATATATATATATATATAATAAAACTAGTACCCATGAAGATAAAAATGGTATACAAGACCATAGCAATCTTTCCCCTCCCAATAAGAATAATTCCAACCATCATTTTTCCCAGACCAAACATTCTGATATCACACTGTGACCGGGCGATCAAATAATAAGAGTTTTGAACGAATTTTAATTCGTAGATTTTTACTTATGGAGATATGCAATCCATATATATATATATTTTTTTTTTACAAATAATTAAGTTTCATGGTGGAGAGGGGAGTTGAGCGAGACGCTATAAAATGTAACACTTCCCTAAAAAAAGCATAAATTAAAATACTGTTCGTATGTTAAAGACGCCAAAATTCAACTACACTAACCAATAGAACATAGGTTTCAACAAAATGTTGATTGCAAAAACTTTGAAAAAAAAATTAACCGGTCAATTCGGTGTTTATTAAAAAAGCATTTAGTATAAACTTTACTAATACTGCACGTAAAAACTTTAAACTAACATATAAAAATACACTAAATACCTAACTATTTCAATTCTTCAAAATCTCACAATTTAGTAACTTACATACAAAAAACTGTCTTCCCAACATAACGTTATGTGAAGATTTAATTTTATTCAAGTGACATATATAAGAGATAAACACTATAGGTACTTTAGTATTTGACCAGCCACACCTTATAGTTATAACCTAGCCTAACTTAGCCTAACCTAGCCTAACTTAACCTATCCTAACCTAAGGGTGGCCTATGTTTTTTGGTTAGGTTAGGTTTAGGAAGATTTTTATAACTAACTAAAATCATATTTGTAAGTCGATTTATCGGTGTGCTCCGTATAATACCATATGCAATTAACACATCCACTACCAGGTTCTATAAACGTACCAGTTCCAGCTGCTTCAAGTAGGCAGAGCTACTGTGGTTGGCCTGTACAAGGGGTCTTCCTTGGTTGAAGATGGCACATATGACCATTCCTAGTGAGAACATGTCACTCAGCACACTACACTGAGAAGAAGTCTGAACCTCTGGGGCTGTGGACAGTGGATTTAGTTAATTAAATGTTGTGCAGTTTATAACCAACAATATATAATCTGTGGTTTACACCCTAAAGATCTTGCAAACAATTGTGGTACTTTGTAAAATAACCGGAAATTGATAGAGGTGGGTATAAAACCCATTGATACAATGTCTAAAATTGTATTATAGATAGGTAAATAATGAGGGAACACGAAAACGTATTGTTATCATTATGTACATAGATTTTAGTCTTATCGTGGCAGTACTACTAATATTAACTAAACTTATCATTCCTGCTACTACATGTAGAGTGACACAAATTAACATATGTCCACGTTCAAAATATAAACATAAATGTTTGACAGCAAAAAATTAATGATTCACACAACAACATATGAATGTTTACTAAAATTCAAACAAGAAAGGAAAACAAAATATTTTATTGTAAAACATTCCTATATGCAAGTAGCCCTTAAGTTATTATTTTTTTAAACATATTCTTTATATTGATAATATTACTTTTTAAAATCTCAATTCTCAACTTAGTAAACACAAAAGGGCTTCAAAATAAACTAGCTGCTACCCGTGGGCTTCACCCTGTTTGACTGCATAAGTATTAATAACACTATTGATTGGTAAAACGCTAAGCTGAGCTTAAGCTTGGTAAAGCTTAAGCTGAAACAAACAAAACAGAATACAGTAATACAAACAAATAATCACACCTGATTTTAATAATGTAATAAAGTGAAAGAATAACGAACAAATAAGTACAGCTGGGGTATTTTTAACATTAGGTATGTAGAAAGTTCCCTTTAGTAAGGAATTACGACCTTAAAGGCTAATTTATTAAATAATAGAGAGTTTTGCGCAAGGTGTCTCGTCATGACGAACGTTTTAAGTATATGTTTTATGGAGGTGTGACTTGTAGTTTTCTCAAACGTTCGTAGGCACTTTAGGGTTTATATATCATATTCATACAAGTGGCCTATTAAAAAAAACTATAGTTTTGAAGCCATGCATTCTTTGACAACTGGCTTAAATTTTAAAATTACAGGTATCTTTGGTTTATGTGTAGGCCTAATTAAATTAGTGTATTATTACAGTGCAGCTTTATCGAAGACAACTACAGACATCACCTTCAGTATCCTAAAATAAATTTAAACTCGTGAAACATTTTTAACAGTTCAATGTGGAAAAGTTAAAAGAAATAATGAGTCTTGTTATCGAAGCTGGGATGTCACTCACAAACGAGGCGTCCTTCACGCTGTCATGCGATATTTTAACGTTTCACTGCTAAACTTCGACTTTTAACTTTTATAACGAATCGTGGATTTATTGTCAGATTGTTTTATGTCTATCTCTACAATTCTGTATACTTCAACATAACATGAAAAAATGCATGAGAGGTGGCTAGTTTTATAATGTATTTTATTTCCATCATTGTGTTGCATTTTTTTAGGAATTATTGTCAAGTGCGTTTATGATAAACCAAGCTCTTTCTGAGGAAAAAATTGCTTTTACGAACATGTTACAAATGTTAATTGAAGCTGTAATATATCAAAGTGTTTCTTTTTCGTTTGTTAGAAATTGAAATAAGTACATTAATTACAAATTACTTGAATCGTCCACTTTGTAAACCATTTTAGCTTTTAGAGCATAGTGTATGGTTTATTCATAATTTAAAAAAATGTTCTAATAACTTGTATACATTTACTGTTATTAAAAATCTATTTGTAAGTAGTACAATGACTAAGGTAGCTTGAAATTAAGAGCACGATCTTGAAGGATTTAGTTTCAAAATCCAAAATATCAATTTAAAACTTTACTCCATAAATCATTTTATTCAGCTATAATTAAATTAATCGTGTTAGTATATAAAAAAAAAATCCCATATGTCTTTTCATATTCCCAAAAGTAACACATACGTTGAAGAATGTCTTATAATATTAAGTCAGTGTTTAGATTAATCACTTTTTAATGACAAAAATAAATGCTATAATGAGGGCTAATAATCTTTTAAGCAACTGCCTCGCCAAACGAAATGCTTTCGATGTTACCTTAAAACTCTTTTATCTTATAAAAGGGTAATGTTATTACGAGAAAGAAGTTTATTCTGTTACATAAATAACATGCTTTCCCCCGAAGATTTAAATCGACAAAAACATTATTATTTAATGTTTTAACTTATTTAATGATTTACTCACCAGTGTAATCCAGGTCAGGTTGGGCCATCTTGGGGAGGCGAGAGGTCCAGGGTTGACAGGATAAAGGCTCTAGACCATCAACGTCATTCATACGCTCTGAAAATATAGATTTGGTTAATATTTTAATGGTATAATGCTTTAATGTTAAAATTAAGCTTAACATTTGCTGCGAGTGTTTGTAATTGTATGTATTGAGATTGTATCTTCGTCCTTAGAAGATAATGAACTATACGAAATTGTAGTTTAATATTTTTAATTTTGCTCAGAATTAATATCTTAAAATATATTTGTCAAAAAACTTGATTGGCATATCATTAACAGGTAATAGTAAGTATAATTTTGTTTTCTGTTTCATAGATGTATTTATCATATTGTATTTCGGGGACAAGAAAATAAGGAATAATAAAAAGGTTACATACCTCTGCCCGTCTTCAGTATTAAAAAAATAGTCTGAGGATGACTAGTTTAAGATAAAATACACATCAAATTGAATATTCTATAATCTGATTCGAGTTATGTAACCTTTATATTATTTCGTACAACCAGTCTTGGTGGCAAGAATGTTAAAAAAAAAG
Organism: Macrosteles quadrilineatus; assembly: GCF_028750875.1. NCBI lineage: Eukaryota > Metazoa > Arthropoda > Insecta > Hemiptera > Cicadellidae > Macrosteles > Macrosteles quadrilineatus. Next base: position 25,573,067 of record NW_026542598.1, read on the forward strand.
AAAATAAGATATAATGCATGAATAAAATAGAACATGTTGTCATTCAACCTGTCCCACAACTTCAACTGTACGGTTAAATAATTTTTGTTTATCATCAATTACTTTTTTACATATTATTTTATTCGTAAAAGAAATAGTGCGGTTTAATTTAAAGAATGTTAACCAATATGAAATAAATAAAGTCAAGGCGAGGTGGGTTTCTAATAGACAATTTAGTGACGTCCCCTCGGATTTTTTTAAACCATTTTAAGACACATTTTGTATGTTAAATGATCGAGAATGGATAACAATGGTTTACACAACAGACTGAAACTGTGATCCAAGCTGACCGCAATGGTACTATTCGATCCTGACATTCGATTACATCGTTAGGAGTTTGATTAACCAGTTGTTTCATCATTTGCTTAAACTATTTAACCAACTAACTGTTGTGAATAAATGGAGATACTATATTTCTAACAATAAGCTTGCAATGTTTCTATACTTTAGCTTAACATGTTAATGAGTTCATAAAAATAAAGTATTTATACTCTTAAATTCTATTATTAACAATTGTTCACTTGGAATCTCGGTAAAGCCTATAACTATAAACATTTACAAAATCACATGTTGGTTACATTAAAAAAAATAAAAATGACAATAACATTTGAGGGCTAATGTATTTGACAAACATATTTCTGTTATACGGTACTGTATAAAAACATTAACTAAACGTTAATGACTCTTCTTTGTTAACGTGTTCGACATCGAAGATTCTTAAGGGATGTTACACAGAAACGTAACTGTAAATCATAAACATATATATTATAAAGGCAAAAGGTGTGATTCCTTTTGTTACTTTTATTATAAAATGCACACCCATGGAGTAAGTAAGTATCTAAACCATAGACGACGGCAAATAAAAGCAAGTTTTGGAGTTGTAAATCATCTGTAGTTCTGGACTAAGTGCAAGATTAAAAATGGGGCGTAAAAGGGGTTTACTTAAGGGAATAACCTACGAGAATAACAAATCTAACACAAACCTCCATTGACTGGATATGTACAAATATGGACACAAACCAACTCACTCCAGAAATCATCAATGCAGGACTTTCGGATCATACTGCTCAACTCTGTACTGTAAACTTCAAATCACACATCAACTCAAGTTATCCTGCCCAAATTGGACGCTGCCTAAAAAATAAAAACCTGCAAGACCTCAAGTATCTTCTCAGTCAAGAAAACTGGCTTAGTGTTACCTCAATAAACAATGCCGAAGAAGCTTTTAAAACTTTTAGTAACATAGTGAGAGTAGCTATGGATGCAGCCTGCCCCCAAAAGAAGATAAAAATACAAAGAAAACATAAACTAAAATTCTCCATGGACCCAGAAGCAGTGAGACTTAAAGCCGAATTTCTTAAAGCTCTAAGAAAGTTTGAGGTGACGGGAAATCCAGATGACAGAAGGGTTTCTATTGAAAATAAAAAGAACTATGACCTGTACTTGAAAACGATGCGGAAAAAGGTTAACTCTGACCAGTTGATGAAAGCTGAAAATAAATCTAAAGCTATCTGGGAAACAATAAACACAGTGTGGTCCAAAAAGGAAACATCCCTAAATGAAATAACCCTTCAAGTAGATGGCCAACTCATAAGTAATGTGACCCATGTTGCAGAGCATTTGAATACATTTTTACACAAGTAGGAGAAAAAACAGTAGAGAAACAAAAACACCTAAAGACCACAGCTCAAACTCCTGACGTAACTCAAACAGGTCCACTGTTTTCCTCCTTTCAAAGCACAGACGAGAAGGAAGTTAAAATGATTATAAACAAACTTAAAGCAAAAAACTCGTCTGGAATTGATGAAATCTCGTCAAAAATACTTAAGCATTGCTGCAATGAACTAGCACTACCATTGGCTGATTTGATAAATAAGTCCCTAAAACAAGGCATCTTTCCTTCACTACTTAAAATAACTAAAGTATACCCGAAATTTAAAAAAGGTAGCACATTAGAAGCAAGCAACTACAGACCAATTTCCCTCGTTTCCACCTTCTCCAAAATATACGAAAAAGTTGTTTTAAAAAGACTTTTAGACCACTGCACAAATCACAACCTACTAAACAACCTTCAACATGGATTTACAAAAGGGAAATCCACAACAACAGCAATAATTCAGATGGTTGAGTCCCTGATTGACAGCCTAGATGAAGGAAATCTAACAACAGGAATCTTTCTTGATTTCAGTAAGGCATTTGACTGCCTTGACCACCAGCTAATCATTAAAAAGCTGGATTCCCTGGGGGTATCAGGGATAGTAAGAGAATGGTTTCAAAGCTACCTTACAGACAGGAGTCAGTTTGTAGAACTAAGGCACAGAGATAACAGCCTAATAAGAAAAACAAGATCAAATTTTCAACCAATAAATCGAGGAGTTCCCCAAGGTTCAGTTATGGGTCCGGTACTGTTTATTCTTTTTACCAACGATTTGCCGCAACAAATAGGAGACGCCTGCCTTACTCTTATGTATGCTGATGACACAACCTTAGTGTTTAATGAACCACTAGCTGAAAATCTAGAAGTAAAATCCTATGTGTCACTCAGTATGGCCTACCAATACTGCTATAACAATGATCTCGCAGTAAACACGTCTAAAACAACTCAAATAGCTTTTGGCCGTAAATCTCAAGAAGTGCCACGACTCCCAGATGTAGAAGTGGAAGATGAAGCTAAGTTTTTGGGCATCACACTCGACAAGAATTTAACCTGGACCCCTCATGTGGACAATATATGTAAAAAATTAAGTTCAACCATCTATGCTCTTAAACATATAAAAAATGCAACAGATGACATGACAACAAAAGTAGCATACTTTGCACTTTTCGAGTCGCATATGAGATATGGACTTGTAGCATGGGGTGGAACCTCTGCCAGTAACATGCAAAGAGTTCTCAGAAAACAAAAAAAGGCAGTCAGAATAACTGCAGGACTCCACAGACTCGACAGCTGCAGGGAAGCATTCAGGTCACTCAAAGTACTTACCCTTGTAGCACTCTACATCCAGGAAGTTGTGTTATTTGCAGTAAGAAATAACCCTACAAGGCGTGGCGAAATGCACCAACACAACCTGAGAAACACCATGCAGTACAACCTTCCACAACATCGCACGGCACAGTTTGAAAAGAAACCTTCATATGCAGGAATGAAAATCTACAACAGGCTACCTCCAGATCTAAGAAGCAAGTCAGAAGATGACCTCAAACCAGCTTTGCATCAATGGCTCATTAATCGACCTTTCTATTCCTTAGAAGAATACCATCAACAGGTCTTTGACTAAACAACACCTCAACCAAACATTTAGAAAAAATTGTAAATTGACGCTACTACTATTCTTAATGAATGTGTAAATAAAGATTATTTGTCTATTGTCTATTGTCTATTGTATACTTGAAGTAAACTATCAATGTAAGAAATTACTCATCATTTACTAGAACTCAAAACACTTTAAAACATTCCTCAAGTAGAAGAGGCTATCGTACTTAACAGGGTATCACTTTATTTCAATGGATGAATAATGTGAAAAACTGTTTGGCAACACTAGGATCGAATCATTGCCTCTGTTGTAAACAGACTACAACTACTTAGAACCACCATGTTACAATACATAAACAGGGGGTCTGATAATAACCAGTAATCAACGATGACCAAGAATGATTGCCAAACTAACGACTATCGTCCAACAGGTACATGGCAACTGTTTGATATGAAAGCGATATCGTGATATTGCTACACTGTTGCGATATTGGCTTGGGACATGACGAATCGCATCAACAAAGCCACAATCCAAATTTACAATGCGATTTGTTCCTTCACATCATTGCAGCTATTGATCCTGTGTGGTTTAGTTCTATTGTTTTGTTTAATGTGTTAAAAGCATTGAAATCGGTTTAGTTGTTTTTGTTTACACAATATCGTTGCCACAGTAAAACAACGAGCTCGTATTGATGTTTGCAGTTATTTTAACGCAATTGCGTTATCAACTGTATATTGTTTTATACTGTTGTAAAATAATAAATATCTCGTGGATAGGTACAGGTTGATCTTTTGGTATAGTTATCTTCAGTTAACTTTGCGTATTTAGTATCAAGAAGATAATGCAACTCCCTAGATTATACATCTTGTAAAATATATTTTTTCTTATGACGTCATTCATCAACTTCTGTTTTGAAAGAAAAATGAGTGGGGCAAAATTAAGTAAATGCACCAATTAACTACTTGGAGTGCAAGGAAGCCCACTTTGTCAGGTAACTGTAGGCAACATTTGTATTTTTATTTTAGATTTATTAATGGCGTTTGATGTAAAAATATAACATGATAGCACATTTTTATTTATGAATACGCATTGTGCCAAATAAAAGGGGTTTCCTTAATTTTACAGTAGTGTAATATGGAGCAGTTGACTAAACGTAAGTTTTAATAAAGGTACATTATCAAAACTGAAATTTTTATGAACAAAGGCTTGACCATATTCAATTAGTTTGGAAGTAATATAAAAGTAAATTTATTCATTTATATAAGCTGTGCCATCACAAAACAAGCTAGAGACTTGAAAAAATATCTGAAAGGATAGTTGACTGATTTATTGTATGCAAATTTAATTTTCATAATAAACGATTTCTTAAAATTTGTGATTTCTTAGAATTAGCCACAATGTCTGGAAAAGTAATCAGTATACCAATGGAATAGATTATTTGAATGAATTTATTCAGTTACCTATTTATCAAAAACGTTCTAATTTTTTACATATTTAACTTTATAGTTCTATATCGCTTACAAACATATACAAATAGTAATATTCAGATAATATTACACAATTAGTCTCCTTGAATTTTTCCTATTTATTTCTCAACGATACAATTTAATCACTCAACTTTGCCAATAACTCGTTAGGCTGCAAAGCCTGTTACCTAACAGGATTAACCACCTCAAATTTGTCTTAGGTAGTTTAAACCGTCAATTGTGGTGAGAGGAGCGACGTGACAAAGAAGTTCCTGAACCACTCACAACTCTCAGAGTTTACCATCTTGCCTTCAGAGGCTAACTTTTGTCTTGATGCTGTTGTATAAATTTAGTTATTGTAGCAACAGAAACTAAGTTGACTGTTGGTGTTCAACTATTCGTGAAATAATTGTATTATGCGCTTTTGTTTTTAACTAAATAATACTTTAATATTTAAAGCGGAAAAAGACATTTGAAATTTAATAGAAAATTATGTAAAAAGTCATTCTGATGTTCTTGGATACAAATTTACTAAATATTTGTATTTATTAAAGTGACTTTATTTTAATTTTTCAACTATAAGTTTATAAGATAAAAACATTCATAATGTTAAAAATATAGTAGAATGTTTTTTATGAACCGATCATATTATAAATTAATTACTTTAAACCCATTATTCAACACCAATTTACTGTTAGGGTGTATTCAGTTTGATTACTGTAGTAAAAATTTTAACACCATATTTGTTGATTCGATATAGGCAACAGGTTTTATAAATACTTGATAAAACAAAGAACTTGCAAAAATTCGTTGCCAAATTTATAAACGATTTTAACCACTTTACATGTTGACTTGATTAACACCTTACAGTAAAAAAAAAAAAAAATCAATTGAAAATTCATTTGAAAATTTTTTGAAATTCATCATTCACTTGGTATTTAGATGAGTACGACTTCAGACTACATTAGGTTCCAGCCTCATGTTTATTATTTTGCTTTTGGCGAGATATTTAAAGGTGGGAAATCTTCGTATTCTACTTTTAGGATTGTAACACTTAAAGGGAGGTAAAATTGTGCCTCCTGAAGTACAACATTAACAAAAATATTTATTATACATTAATTAAAATGTATCTTATGAAATAGGGATGGGGGCCTACCAGAAGATCGACAAGATACTTGGTAGTCTGGCCACTTGATCGTCTTTTTTAACGGGACACAAAAAATAACTTACTGATAAAAATACACGAACAACAATGGACCCCCTAAAGGACTCTTGTACTACCCAGAGTATACCAACAACAACTCACTTTACACTGGCCAAAGTACATTAAAAATTATACAGGGTGTTTTTTTTAAGTATGCCACCATTGGGATCTCAGTAACTTATGATTTTACAGCAAACTTTAAATGGGGAACATTCCTTTGTTTTTAAAGAGGTTCAAAAATTATTAAATCAAATGTTTGTAAATGGCCGCCATATTCTAATATGGCGGTCAACTTAGATATTTCTAATGGAACACCCTATATTTTATCATATTTTCGAATAGAACATGCAATTTAAAAAAAATTTTATTCTTGACATTTTTTCGATAAAGCCACTCGTTTAGGAGTTACAGCCGATGGAAAAATGACTTCCTGTGTACATTTTACATCATGTAGCTCCTAAACAAGTAGGTTTATAGCGAAAATGCGAAGAGTAAATAAGTCAAATAAGTCTTAAAATTGCATCCACATTCCAAAAAGATCATAAAATACGTTAAAAATATTAATTCTATTATTTAAAAAATGGCAGCCATTTTCCAAAATGGTGGCAAACTTGAAAAGTGGAAAACTGTGCATTTTATGGTCTTTATGGAATGTGGATGCAATTTTAAGACTTATATGACTTATTTACTCTTCGCATTTTTGCTATAAACCTACTTGTTTAGGAGCTACATTATGTAAAATGTACACCGGAAGTCATTTTTCCATTGGCTGTAACTCCTAAACGAGTAGGTTTATCGAAAAAATGTCAGGAATAAAAAAAAATTTAAATTGCATGTTCTATCCGAAAACATATAGGGAATGTTCCCCAATATAAACATATAGGGAATGACGAAATATAGGGTGTTCTGTAAGAAATTTAAAAGTTGACCGCCATATTGGAAAATGGCGGCCATTTACAAAAATGTTATTCAATTATTTTTGAACCTCTTTAAAAACAAGGGAATGTTCCCCATTTAAAGTTTGCTGTAAAATCATTAGTTACTAAGATCCAAATGGTGGCACACTTAAAAAAAACACCCTGTACAGTAGAATTTACCGACATGCATTGTGTATCTCACCAGTGAACTCCAGGCCTCCCAGTTTCCAGGTTCCTTTTTTGTTGACCAGGATGCTGGCAGGACAGACGTTCCTGTGGAGGACATGGCCCGAGTAGTGAAGGAAGGAAAGAGCTTCTGTGATCTGGCAACAACACATTAAAATTCAGTCATAGAGGCAAATTTCAATAAATACATATTAAACGTGGTGGAATTACGTGGTGAAATATAGTGTAAAAAACATGGATGTTTAAAAGAACTGATCGTAGTCCCCAAAAATACTTGTAAATTTCATAAACCAAATTATATTTCCCCTTGTGATTATATATTTACAGTACAGGCTCTTTACTTTATTTCTCAAAACAGGTTCCACAACGTGTATTTATTAGCTGATTGTGTAAACTATTTCATACTAAAAATAGATCAATCATGTTTAATTGTTTATAACACTATTTAGATAGAGGATCAAGGGTAAATGCAGCGGTTGTATTCCCTATGACGCAGCATTATTGCCCTCGATTACATACAACACATTAAGTAATTAATTCACGGGCGTAATTAAGTCCACCCCTCTCTCTGTACAGGCAATCGGTTTGTTTTTATAGTCTATAGCATCAAACCCAGTTGCAGTTATCTGTCGTTTATGCCTTTATGTGGTTGCACTTTGTATATGTATTCAGTGTTTTAGGTATGAATTTATAGCTAGTGAAACAAAGATTATTTGTGTGAATACTAAAACGCTTAGTAAATTATTCTATTCATGCAGTAATAATGTAGTAAGATATAAACAAGTGGAATCAGGCAAACGGAGAAATAGTACAAAGTAAAAATTAATATTTTTAATAATGATTTGGTTTATGTACTCGTTTCTGTGTTACGTAGAATGGGATGTTCATGGGATGTTGCTTGGATTTCATACCCCTTTAAATGTATTCGTCTAATAAAATTATATGAAAATATGAAATTAGTTCTACTGAATATTTTATGGACAATGCTAAACCATTATCTTTGCTAGGACAATTTGTGAAACCAATTGAAACTGTCTAACCTAACTAATAGCCTTGTAATTCCTAATTCATGAAAAATACATTCGGACAGTTATTAAAAGGATACGAAATCATGTTGTGCTCTTAAAATTATTATCTATAGTATTTTTTATTCGTCTGTAGTCAGGTGTAGTTATGAATTTAGTAATGCTATGTGTTAAATAAAAAGGTTGGTATGATAGTAAGAGTGTTATCCACAAAAATATACTAGCCATTTTTTTCATAATATATCAGTTGTACTTATGCTACAAAGCTGCATAATACGGTAGGTGTTTTTATAATTGTAGCTAAATTGTATGCTTATACCTTATAGAGTGTGTATCTAATTAATTTGTTCAGTATATTTTCTTCTTTTGAATTCCTTTTATGCTTTGAGGATGTTTAAATACTTAGTGAAGATGATAGATAGAGAAATTGAATATCGCGAAAAGAATTTTGCAAGATTTCAATTCAAAACAATAAAATACGTTGCAAAAAGGCGATTATTTATTGATATCTAGAAAATGTACACAGCACGACATTAAACAAGAATCCACATATAATATGCTGTATTCTTGGCATTTTAGTTACATTTAGTAAACAGCTTTCAAAACTCACCATGAGTTAAAATACTGCAGCCACAAAAAGAAGATTGTAACAAACTCGACGCTTAGGATTTCTACAAAATAATTTGTGTCGATAGTTTGTGAAACGGAGGACAATCTATGTATTTTATTGAACCGTAAGCAATGAAATGCAAAGAATGCTTGAAAATAATGTGTTGCCTTTTATTTACAAGGAAATCAATTAATAATAGAAACAAGCTTATTAATAGTAAATTTTTATTCCGGTTGAGATTAGTTATAGAACCTTTTTGCGCGTAACCCCAACCTAATCTACCACTTACCATTTGTCATAATATGTTTTTTACCGTCCTGTTTAAAAATAACATAGAAATTATTACGCCCGGTTATTAAAAGTATGGACGTAAACATATATTTCTTAACTATATGATTCTCACTCCGTCAAATTGTAAAATAATTGGTGCAATTCAAATTTAGATATTAAATAACATAAACAGGGTTACCTCATAATTAAACACCC